>NC_139028.1:33709494-34309494 GCF_964662115.1 Mustela nivalis | reverse complement strand
AGAAGATGAAAGCACAGGACATTTTGTTCTCAAATTTCAATGGCTAAATAGTTTTATAATATGCTGACAACCACTCCTTACTTCCTACCCTATCAGTTGGAGAGAAAGGGGATAAACAAGCCACCTCAATATAAGATTTCAGAGAGAAAGGGGTGATGCCTAGGACTCGAGGACCAATTATTCATTTTTGATCAATATCCCCAATGTTTTGTGCCATGGGGGCATTGCTAATCTTAGGTTAATATGAAACAAGAAATGGTCCTATGTGTGCTAAGGAAGTCAAAATCTCTTCTACTGAAAATTGTCTCCAACACTGGCTCACTTCCTGGTACATGTAACTCTCACTAGTCCTTCCTGTGAGTTGAGTCTTTGGAAGTGTCTCGTCTGCCCCTGGTCTTTTACACTAGTCCCTCTCACCTCTGTGCTCTATTCTGGCTGGCTCATGAAGGTAATCCATAAGAAATAATAGTGATATACAAGGTCCTTCAGAAATATCCTTCTTCCCACTCAATCTCTATTCTACTTAATTGTCCATTTCCCAGACTGGTAAACCAAGACAAAGAAATAATAAGAAACCCCTAACATTTGAACCATGATCTATATGAGATTATATTCACGTGGTTGCCTTAAGGGATCCTCACGAAAAAAAAAAACCTATAAGGTAAATACGGCAGATATTTTTGTCACTTACAGATGAGAAAACTAAGCTGCAGAGAGATAAGTGATTCACTTGGTCACATGTGCAGCATGAGGGCATGACTGATTTGTACAGCTAGTGCTTCTCCCCCACTTCAACTGTAGATGTGGTTTCCACTCCCCCAAATCCTGCTTTGAGGTGTGCCTCTGTTCCTGGTTTAGGCCCCCTTTGAGGCTCCCTTCCCACAGGTCTGCTAGCTCTATCTGGCCCTTCAGTTTTATTTCCTCTGACAGCCTCTGGTAAGGCTTCTCTGCTCTATGTCTCCTGGTCCCAGGTCCTTCTCACTTTAGTCCATCGGGATCCAGAGATGACAAATAGAGGAATATAGAAAGGAATCTGTGATTACAGTTGATGAGGGACCTTCCTAGAATCATGCACAGACAGAATTTGACAGATATTAATGAACAAAACAAAGACCCTGCTTTCAAGGAGCTTATAAGCAAGCAGGGAGAAACGGACAGCAAACAAATAAATAAAACTGCACAAAATAGTAGAAGGTGATGATAGCTATGAAAAAGGAAAAACTAGCATAGGCTAACAAAAAGGGAAACCTGGGAGGTGGGTTGGGGGAGCAGAGTGGAGGGCATCAGGGCAGACTGCTCTGTCATAGGTAGGGGTCGGCCTGATGGGTCGAGGTTTGAGTGAAGACCTGAAAGAGCTGAGAGCTGGGAGCCTGGGGGTCTCCGTGGGAAGTGTCCCAGGCAAGAACACAGCTAGAGCAGAGAGCAAGGAGATCAGCCTCAGTACTCTACCCTCCCTCCAAATGTCCTTGTTCAAAATAACCACCCAGGTACAAGGCAAGTCTTGACAAATGGGCCTCAAGATGGTAAGGTTTTCAAAAACAAGAAGTATGTCAGAAAAGTGAAGGACAGGAGGTTCTGCTTTGGTGGAGTGAGGCTATGGAGGAACCCCCTCATTCTGCACCAGAGGAGGAGATACACAACCGTGGGAGGTAATATGCAGAGAACACAAAAAAGATATACTCATTTGACTTCCTTTTAGACCCCACCTTGCCTGCTCAAAGTGGCTGTGATGGTGAATTTTACATGTCACCTGGACTGGGCTAAAGGGGGCCCAGATAGCTGGTAAAAATAGCATTGCTGAGTGTGTCAGTGTGGATGGTTCTGGAAGAGAGTAGCACTTGAATGAGTAGGCTGAGTAAGGAATATCACCAGTTCAGCTAGGCATCATCCAATCCAATGAGCCTCAGAAAGAATAAAAAGGCAGAAGAAGGGATGAAATATCTTTCTCTCTTCTTGAACTAGGATGTACCTCTTCTCCTGCCCTCAGACATTAAAGCTCCTGGTTCTCAGGCCTTCAGGTTTGGTCTCAATTATACCACCAACTTTCCTGAGTCTCCACCTGGTGGCTAGCATATCTTGGCATACCTCAGCCTCCATAATCTTATGAGCCATTTACTAGACTAAACTGTATCTTAGCTATCTCTGTATATCCTATTAGTCCTGTTTCCTTGGAGAACACTTACTAATACCCTGAGCTTCCTTTGGAGCTGATAGCCTGAAATTAGTCTCAACGGTGCTCACAGGGTACACAGGAAGTGGCGCTGGGGTGACCAGGAATGACCACAGTGACATAAAGCATGGCCATAGCAACAGCAAGCACTGATTGAACCCTGATCACAAGCCCAGCCTGTGCTAAGCACTACACACATATACTCACTCAGTCCTTTAAACAGCCCTGTGGGGAAAGTCCTAATATCATTCTCTCCTTTTTCAGTTAAGAAAACCAAGATTCAGAGAAGTGAGGTGAACCACGGTGGAGCCAGATTTTGAAGAGCCCTATTTCACTCAAAGACCACACAGTCCTCGGGGCAATAATCATTGCCAATACACAAAGCCAACTCTCCTCTCTTCACAGGGAGGAAATCTTCACTCCACATTCAACACTGAGCTAGAGACAGCCATCTTAGAAGCATTGTTGGCCAAGGAAGGCATGAGGATAGTAAGTGAGGTCAAGAAAGGTAGATGGACTGAAATAAGCCTTCATGCCTAGTGGAAACAAATTCACATTGCCTTCAGCCATCCACATTTGAATAGAGGTGACTCAGAATTACTACTATAGGACAAGAACTCAGAGGAACCTGAAATCCAAGAAGGCAACATATGCCACAAAGTAGCCCCAGTTCTGCACAGACACCATCATTCCTGCAGGTAGAAAATCACTTCCACTCCGCCCCATGCATGTGCACACATGCCCATTGTAATATTTTGTTTGCAGATCTGCCTATTTACATAGTTAATTTGGGGTCTGTTTGCAAACACAAATTAGTTTGGTGCAATTACTTTGTGCACGGACATAGAGTTATCCGCTTGAGCAGTTTAACAGCATGGAAATGGCTGCATAGTAGCATATGGCAGTCTATATATAATCACAATATTACCTGCACATATTAGTTACATAACAGTTACATTATAATTAGGGCTGCTTTTAAGCCATTCAAAAGAAAAAAAAAAAGTATTTTAATTAAATCAGCAAGGTGTTTTAAGTGAAGAGAAGTGAGAAAGAGTGTTTATGATTCCTAGCATTCCATCAACTGAAATATGACGTGTACGTCAGCACCTTTCTGGCTTCCATGTGGGGAGAAGCTTTTCTGGTAACAACACTGAATATTATCTTCCTGAGACCTTGTGCCCAAACAAGGCAAACTGCTCTCAGACTTGCCTGCGGGACAACTTGGGATCATGGAGTCACAGGCAAATGTCAGAGCCAGGGAGACCTCCACAGTTGTCTGGTCCCCCTCACCATCACCCCAAACAGCCAGCTAAGCCCTGGGCAAGAAGAGTAGCAGACTTGGAGTCACACAGTTTAGTGGGAAAACTGAAACCAGCACCCAGATCTCATGCATTACAAAGCTGACTCTAGTACACCAACCACATCATGACATGGCCAGCACACTTTTGAATGGTGACAGAAATGCCCTCTTTAGCCCATTTTCCCCCAAATTAGGAATCCGCATGTTAGACACACTGAAAAAATGAAGCAGTATCACACACATTGATTGATAAGCAATGAAAATAAGGGGTTAAAGAACTTATCATAAGTCACTCAAGCAAATACATGGTAATATTCAAATTTCTTTACACAACATCTAGTACTTGTGTTTTTGTTTTTTTAGTTTTTTTTTAATTTTTTTTTTTTTTGTAAACATATAATGTATTTTTAGCCCTGGGGTACAGGTCTGTGAATTGCCAGGTTTACACACTTCACAGCACTCACCATAGCACATACCCTCCCCAATAACCTTAACCCCACCATCCTCTCCTGACCCCTCTACCCCCAGCAACCGTCAGTTTGTTTTGTGAGATTAAGTGTTTCTTATGGTTTGTCTCCCTCCCAATCCCATTTTGTTTCATTTATTCTTTTCCTACTCCCCAAACCCCCCACGTTGCATCTCCACTTCTTCATATCAGGGAGATCATATGATAATTGTCTTTCTCCAACTGATTTATTTTGTACTTGTGGTCTTAAAAGAATGTTGCCTTCCAATGAGAGAACACCATTTAAATGTACTGGAATGGAAGGAACCAAGTTTTGTCAGTTGAGTTCCACACATACCATTCAACTCGATGACACTGGGCAAATTACTGAAACTTCTCATGATTTATCTACAATACTGAATTGCATACTTAAATACTTCTTCTGCTTTACATCATGAAAAGGAACATTTCGTTCAACAGGCACTGCATTACCATGAGCTTCAGATTACAAGAGCCAGGGACACAGTCTTAAGGTTGATATTCCCATCTCATCACTGGGTGATACGGGTCAGAATATTCCTTACACTCAATTTCCCCCATGCTGCCAAGTACAATATTGTCTCTATCCTCTCTTGTGGAGAAAATGTGAACTTGGAGCCTAGGGGAGGAAAGCCACAGGATGCTGTTATTATCACCAGCCCAATTGAGAAGAACAAATAACATCTCAGCATAATCAACATCTTATCTCAAATCGTTTCTGTCCTTCCTCCCCAGTACACCATTTAACACTCCATGCAGAAGAGACTAAACATCATTGGTTGTGTAACACAAAAAGCAGACCACAGTAGAACAGGATAAGAGATCACGGGTGTCCATCAGGAACAAATGACCATGTAATAACTCTGTAATTACATGGTAACTAGAACTGATTGAGCCTGTAAATTATATCCTTGTCACCTCCGGGTAATGATGCAGTTCTATCTCCCATCTACAGAAAGCAGCAGCCCATGGCCCACAGTCACTGAGAGATAAGGGAATTCTTGGCGGATAAAGCAGATTTGCCGCTGCTGATAGGTGATAGAGAGACACACTGAAATCTGCGAGTTAATGATTTTCCAGTTGAGGCATCACTGCCTTGCCATCCACAGCAAGGCATCTATTACACAGCCAGTGTTCTCCATCGTTGATCGGAAGGATTGATTAAAGTTCCCAAAATCAAAGATGAAAGGAACAGGTTGCCCAACACATGCACACAAAAAAGTTTCACATGTGTGTGGGCTCACACACACCAACAGCTAATGTGCATGCCCACAGCCATTTAATATGCAGACCTTTGAAACATCACTATTGTAACATTTCACTAAATATTTTAATACGAGGAAGAATAGTATCTCTTTTTATGCAACATTCTCTCTGGGACCATTATGCAGAGGCATTAAGAAATTCCATGTGGTAGATTATTCAGCAAATATTGTTTGACAGCCAACTGTGCACATAGCATTTTGCTAGGTGTGAGAGAGGAAACAAAGAAGCATAATACTCAATTCTCTCCCTCAAGGATCTGAGTCCACTTACACAAATAATATAAATACGTAAGCAGTTAAATTAGAATGCCACAAGGCAATATGTAATTAACTGCCAAATGATGGCACAGACAACAAAGCTAAAGAAGTACAGAAAAGAGGGAACTCTCTTTGGGATGGTGTAATCATAAATATGGCTTCTTTACTGAACCAAATGCACACCTAAGAAAGCTGAAATATCAAGTTCATGGAGGTCTGTTAGAAAGAGACATTTCAAGTTTCTCTCTATCCACAGTGTACTCCATTCTCCAAAAGCACAAAATAGATACTTTTTCATTACTGAAAAACAGAAATGTTGGGAGGAAAAACATCAGAAATATATGCATAAACAAGTTTCACTGTGTATAGCCAAGGTGTTAAGAGACAAGATAAATACTAATAAGCTCAATATCCCTTTAGCATTTGAGTGTTTATAACTTAGGTATATATGTAGATAATCTGTCCACAGTAGTAGGGATGTATTCTGGTCAACACAGGGACTTAGCAACTAGGATAAGACCTGGAGAATTGCAATCATCCAGCTAAGGAAGTACAAAACCCTTAACCAAAGCCTCCAACCATGTGGCAATGAACATGGGACACTATCCACTGGGGATCAATGGGGGTACTTCTCTGAGATCGTGAGGAGAGACAGAGAGTCTATGAGTCTCTCCTGGTCCCTCTGCCCCTAATCTCCCGACTTTCTAACTGCTATTCTTAACTAGGTGTTAAGAGAATAACAACATGATGGGAGTCATTGTAGAGCTATTGCTGAGGGATAATCAAAATGACCTCTTGAGTTTCAGCTGGACTTGATGTAAACCCACTTGTCATCATCCCATCACCCACTTGAGCAAGCTTTGCACTGGCTGACCTTCCAGTCACAGATCTCCAGCACCATTTAACCTGCAAACGCTGTTCACTGTTGTGTGAGGTGCACAAATCCACTTGGTATAGATCTTCAAGTTAGTGACCTTCAAGTTCAGGAATCTCCAGAGACCCTGGAGATGCAAAATATAGACCCAACCACCTACTGGTAGCTTATCTCAAGGTGAGAATAAGGGCACAGATAGTCTACATTTATCCATGAAAGAAATACAAAAATATACCATCTAGCCTCCGAAACCAGAAGGAGTTAACACTCCTCCAGATCCTTAGGGATTTGAAAATTCTCTATGAAAATCTTCTCATTCTGGAGTAAAATAGTGCTATCCCAAAGAAAACATCCTCTACAATCATCAGAATTCTAGTGAGGTTAAAAAGAGTCATATATTCCTATAATGCTTCACCAGAAAAAAAAAAAAAATAAAATAAAATAAAAAGGCCAAGTTAACTATGCCCTTTGTAATGTTACTTATCTCTGGGTCATCATTTCCTTACTGAAAAATAAAAGGATTAAATGAGATGATCCTTAAGGTCCTTCCTAGATTGAATAGTTTATGACCTAGAAAGTCTATAATGATCAGTTCTTCAAAAGCTAATGAAGAATAATCACATCCTCAATCTCAAGCTGTAGATAAAGAAAAAGAGATTTTGGTTTTAACCAACCATTAAGTCTATAAAACAATTCAGTAATCTAAGCTCCTAACCTATCTCTGACTCATAAAACAGTTTCTCTCCAAGAACCAAGCAAGATCCTAGGGACTATACTGGGATAAATTATGGTTGATCCACAGAAGCCTTTGATTTCACACTGAGGAACTGTATTCACAACATGATGACAGAACCTATGCTTACATGCTGCATCTAATTCTCATGACACATTTCTATAAGAAAGTAACAGCGTTAGAGCACATCAAACTGCTCATCAGCAAGTGGGTCTTCCTTCATTTGGCTTCAGGAGGCAATTCCTTCTGTTAGACAGAACTCGAAGGCAATGACAGGATGGGACTTCTCTCTACACCTGCAATTCTCATTTTATTTACAGTGGCCACAGGATCGATATCTTCTCCTCTGGAAATAAAGCTTTCTACTTTGCATTGGAATTTATCTTCAATAGCTGGTGAAAATCATTATCACACAATGATGTTCTATTCACTACTTATGTTATCTCTTCAGCTAGGCAGATTGCCAGACATTTGACTGCCTGACACCAAGTCCATTTGGTGCACGACAAAAATAAAACCTTGCATTGCCTGGAAATAACATGAGACACACTCATCATCTAGCTAGGGATGATTGGGCTACTTTCTCTTTCTGAGGAGATGTCAGAATTCATGTAAATCATCTAGTGCTTTTGCCTATAGTCGCAAGCACACTCTCATTATGTGTGTATAGTGGGCATGAAGAAAAAGCTTATGAGTGGACCAAAGTTGTTATGAATCCCAGAGGTGAAGCTATGAGGACTAGAAGATTATGCGTCCGTGGCTATACATGGGCCTTGCTTATCTTAAGTTGGATTCATTGAACCAAATGTCATTTCTGTTAAATTCAAAAACATTTATTGAGACCCTACCAAGCACTGAGCACTGATCTTGGTTCTTAAAGCATACTGATGAATACAGTCTTCTTCCTTGGAGAAGTCTGATTCAGGAAGTTGGGCAAAAAGATGTGCACTTAATGTCAACATCCGATGAGACATGTGAATATGATGTTGACAGGGTACCAAGAAGGACTACCGTATTCCGGTTAAGAACTCAGAGGACACTTCTCAGAGGACTTGCTATTTGAATCAGATGCCTTAATGCCGAGTCATTAAAAACAGAGGAAAGGATGGCTTAGAGGACATTCTTCTGGGGAACATCACATGCCAGTTCAGAGGTGAATGAGTGTTGGCATGGGGACTGGTGAGCATGATATCTATAGGAAAGTTTGAGTCACTAGCTCTTAAAGGAAGAGTAATGGCCTCTACTTCTCCAATCACCAGAAGGTGTTTCCTTTTGGATATGCTGAGATTGAGGTCCCTATTGGACATTGACTTGGATGGGTGCAACATGTAGAGGAAAGTTATTTGATTACATTCAAATAAGGCATCAGAGTCAGAGACAGCAATTTGGGGAGCCCCTACACACAAATGACAGTCAAAAACCACAAAATAGATGAGTTTTTCCATGGAGAAGGCTAACAGCTTTGGGTCATGGGCAGAACTCCTGTTACCAGGGCTAGCACAGGAGGGAAAGAGAGCACAGGAGACAGAGCCATGGCAGCCAGAGCAGCATAAGAAAAACCAGGTGAAGAGGCAGAACTACAGAAGCCAGAGTTGTAGGGTTTAAGGAAGGGAAAGGTGGGGTCAAAAATTTGAATGCAGCAATGAAAGAAGCACTCTAGAGTGCACTTAGGATTGTGCAGAGTTTGGAGGCTTCAGTCAGGGCCGTTTTTTAATAGCTATAGCAGTACAGAATACAGATTCCAGTTGATTAAGGAATAAATAGAAATGAGGGAGTAAATTACTATTCAAAAATGTCAATTAAGAATGAAAGAAAGGGACAGAGAAAGAGCAAGAGAAGTAGCAGAGGGCTTGGTCATGTTATGTTTCGGGGTAAAAGCCAGTAGAGAAAGAGAGGATTTAGATTCCCGCCCACAAGAGATTATATAACAGAATCTGACTCTGTGTGAAATATTATTTTCAACATCAAAGACAAATACAGGTCTAAGTCTTTTCCAAACTTTTATTTAACCCATCTCCAGCCTGGACCTCTTCCCTAAGCTATAAACTTATATAGGCAATTGCTGTCTTGGCGTCTCCTCTTGAAAGCCTAATTGACATCTCACATCTTAATGGTCAAAACAGAACATCTGATTCTCCACCCCTAACTCTCAAACTTGCCAGTCTTCCTGCTCATGGCTCCAGGTCCACTAATTAAAAGCCTTGGAGTCCATGACCACTAGCTTTCTTTACCACTCAACACCAAATCCACCAGCCAGTTCTGATGGTTCTACCTGTAAAACAGATTCAGAAAATGACTATTCCACATCATGCCCGCTTCCCCGTGATGGTCAAAGCTACCATCATTGCTCATCTGCAACATGGTAACAGTCTCTCTACTGTTCTTCTTACATTCACTGGACCCTTACATCTATTTTCCTCATGTTCCCAGAGTTATTCATTGAAAATGAATAGTTATTACTCATTGAAAATAAAAGTCAAAACAAGTCAATCCTTGGTTCAGTGTTCTTTAGTGACTTCCCTTCACATAAAGAATAAAAGTCAAAGACTTTTAATGGTCTACAGACCTCTCCTTAATTGTATTAGATTGAGTCACTAGGCACAGTTCTTTACTCTTTTCCTTCCCCACTGTGGACAGAGTGTATCTCCCTGCCTGTCAACTTTCGGCTTGGCCATATAACTTGCTTTGACTTTGGGGATGTTAGCAGACAGGATGTGAAAAGGTTTAAGTCTTGCAAAGTACATGGGTGATTAGGGTTTCTTATTATACTCTGCTCTTCTACCTGGAGAACAGATTTGGGGATAGGGGATAGGTTTTGAGTCTTCAGCCTGGGTCCCAGATGAACCTGTGTAGAAGAGGCCTGAGCCCAATTTACAGTCTACAGCAAACACAGCCAAACCACAAATTCAAAAGTGAGGGAAAAAAATGCTATTGTTATATGCCCCTGAGACATATCTGCAGCATTTACATGGTAATACTGAGTGATTCAATTATCTAGACTCCTACAGTCTCTCAATTCTCATCTCCTTCTCCCTCCCTCCTTCATTCTGCCCAAGCCATATTTACCTCTTATTTTTCTGATCCCAAACATAAACTCCTGCCTCGGGGCCTTTGTACATGCAGTTCTTGCTCCCTACTCCACAAGAGCCCAGTGGTTTCAGTTTTTGTTTGCTATTTTGTTTGTTGTTGTTGTTTACTTCCTTCAGGTCTCTCCTCTAATACCTTAACAAAATGTTTTTTTGTGACTTCCCTTACCTCCAGCCCTCCTACCCCTTGTTATGATTTATAATTCTCCATAGTACTCCATAATACAGCTGACATTTTATGAATTTATTTATTTTTTAGACTATAGACCAGAGACTATAACTTATATGTGTACATATACTCTGCTTAGTAATTAAACAGACATAAACTCGGGTTTCCCTGCTGATATTCAATTCTCCCTGTCCTATAGAGCAGTGTTTTTCCAACTGTTGTGTGTGCACCAGAAAGCGATAAGTGAGATTATTTTATTAGATAAATAGGTTTTATATAAATAAAATATATGTACTTTTATTCTAGATTGAGTAGATGGGCTGGAGGCTTTAAAAGTAATTGGCAAAAAGGGGAGGTAGAGATAAGCATTGGGAAGCAGGGCAGGTAGTGTGCTTAGGTGCAAATGATCCCAGTCACCTCCAGAGCCCTTGAGAGCTGCTCCGAATTACAACAGAGTTGCTCTGTGACTGATGTTTACAATAATGACCCGAGTAACAAAATAAGATAAATGATATTCTCTGTGCTTTGCTCAATAAGACAGAACAATAATATATTTTAGAAAAAGAACTCTATCAAAAAGGATTGTAATGTTTTAAGTTCAATTTAAAGGATGATAGCTCAGTTATATGACAAATTCATTCATGTGGAACACTGCTTGTACCTCATAAATAAGACTTTTCTATATAAACATAAAGATTTATAATGAATTTGTTGATTATTCTTTCCCCATGAATAATAGGTAGAATTGATTTTATACCCACTCCTCTACTCTAACCCACCTCCTCCCACCCTTAAATGATTTCCTTCTTTTTCTCTTAAAAAAAAAGAGAGTTTGTAACAAATAGTTGTAGCTGTAAGTTAACATATACTCCATTTCACATCATGTCAACACTAAGAGCCCATACGATTATTTTTCTGCCTGATGGACTACACAGACTGAATTTGTTAAGTGATAATTATTGGATTAAACAGAACTTCTAGTTTCCAGTCTAGCATGAGAGGGAAGTCATTACTCCCATCCCACAAGAAAAATGCTGAGCAAATTGAAAATCAACAACCCTTCTTAGATCTGGCAGAGAACTGAGGCCATAGAGCAAATGGTTGCCCCCAACACTGAAGAGACAAACATGGAAATCAGACACATACAACAGTCTCAACTTAAAGGAACAGAAGCTGGCCGCAAACAGCCTTGTGGGAACCAGTACTGGGATAGGGATACTTAACACCGTGATCCATGAATGATCACAGCTCGGAGAGTTACAAACTCCAGGGGCTTCCAGTCTTCCACAGGCCCACACACTTGTAAATATCCCCTCCAGGAGCCTTACCAGACTATCTCAGTGATGAGCAGATAAAAATGCCCTTGTAGTTCAGTAGGAGGGAATTAAAGGTAGGCTTTTTGAAATATACCCTGAGAACTGTTCTTCTGATCTCAAAAGAAATTATTTTAACAGGGTCTAGGGAATAGGAAATACTCAAATGCAGTTTGCCACAGTCTTCCTACCTCAACTAAAGTGGGGAAAGCAAGGTAAAACTGAGGTGAAATTGTAAAGTTCCCAGTCCAGACATACAGGCTCTCTGAAACACTGAGATTTAATCATAGGACTATAGAATGCTTCTCCTCCTCACACATGTTACTTACCTCCATATGAAAAGGATTTTATATACTGAAAGAATTATCCATCTCAGATGGTATTTAAAAAGTCTCTAGGGAAACCCAAAGACAATCGGGTTGAAAAAAATAAGATAAAATAACAAGAACAACAACAACAAAAACAAACCAAGGAAAACAGAAGTTGTAGCCTCTGACACCTATAGCTACAACAAACAATAAAAACTGTTTAACCCTTAAGTGCAACCTCTCTGGAAAACAGCATGGAGGTTCCTCAAAATGTTGAAAATAGAACTGCCCTATGACCCAGCAATTGCACTATTGGGTATTTGCCCTAAAAATACAAACGTAGTGATCCAAAGGGGCACGTGTACTCGAATGTTTATAGCAGCAATGTCCGCAATAGCCAAACTATGGAAAGAACCTAGATGTCCATCAACAGATGAATGGATCAAGAAGATGTGGTATATATACACAATGGAATACTATGCAGCCATCAAAAGAAATGAAATCTTGCCATTTGCGACAACATGGATGGAACTAGAGCGTATCATGCTTAGCGAAATAAGTCAAGCGGAGAAAGACAACTATCATATGATCTCCCTGATATGAGGAAGTGGTGATGCAACATGGGGGCTTAAGTGGGTACGAGAAGAATAAATGAAAGAAGATGGGATTGGGAGGGAGACAAACCATAAGTGACTCTTAATCTCACAAAACAAACTGAGGGTTGCTGGGGGGAGGGGGTTTGGGAGAAGGGGGTGGTATTATGGACATTGGGGAGGGTATGTGTTTTGGTGAGTGCTGTGAAGTGTGTAAACCTGGTGATTCACAGACCTGTACCCCTGGGGATAAAAATATATGTTTATAAAAAATAAAAAATTATATTTAAAAAAAAAACTGTTTAACCCTTAAGCAGATAAATATTAAACCTTACACTAAAATACCAATTTATCTCAGCACCCTGTACATCCTGCATGGCTTTCAACAAAAAAATTATAACACATGTAAGAAGACATAAAACACAGGTCGAAGAAACAATGAACTTCAGAAGCAGACTCAAATATGGGAGAATTGTTGGAATGATCAGACTAGGAATTTCAGACAGCCAATATTCTAAGGGCTCTGAAGGCAAAAGTGGACAGTACATAAGAGTAAGATCAGTAATATAAGCAGAAAGGAATAAACTCTAAAAAAGAATCAAAAAGAAATTCTAGAAAACAAAATCACCACAATAGAAAGGAAGAATGTCATTGATGGGCTCATCAATAGTTTGGATATGGCTGAGGAAAAATCAGTGAGTTAGAAGAAATGTCAACAGAAATTTCCAAAACTGAAATAAAAAAAAAAAAAAAAGACAGGAAAAAGCAACCCTACAGGAACTTAATATCTAAAAACTTTGAGTAGCTATTAAAGTTGCAATATATGAGTAATGAGCATACTAGAAGGAGAAGAAAGAGAAAAGACCGTGAGAAATATTCAAATGTAGGAACATTTGAATATATGAGGAACATTTGAATATATGACTGAGATTTTCCCAAAATTAATGACAGACACCAAACCACAGATCTGGAAGTTCAGAGAACACCAAGAAGGGAGCCCAGAGAAAACCAAAAATACTACCCTGCACACATCATACTGAAACTGCAGAAAATCAAAGACAAAAAGAAAATTGGGAAAGAAGCCAGTGGAAGAGTAGGGGTGGGGAAGCACTGTTCACATAGAGAAGCAAGAGTAAGCATGCCATCTGCCTTCTGGAAAAGGAGAGCTCCTTTGCACCCCAGGAGCTGTAACCAGCAGCTACATTACTATCAACATGCCACACAATGAATATATTCAGTTACACTGGAAGGGTTATGGCTATGGTTTGAATTACCGTGAGAAAGAGAGAAAGAAGGAAGGTCAAGAGGCTCATGGATGTTCAAAGAAGCCAAAAAAAATGACTGGTCTGAAAGCTAAGCTCTACCATAAACAGCACCATGCTGAGAAAATACAATGAAAGAGACTATCAAGATATATGAAAAGAGAAGCCCCAAACAAAAGACTGACAGAAAGACTCTCACTTATTTAAAACTTATCTGTCAATCAGAGCTTCTGATCAACATAAGGCAATCAGCACTACTAACACAGCCAGTTGTAGTTCCAGCCTGAAGCCAAAAAATGACATTTAAGTTCTCATGTATGGCCTCACCAAGGGAAAAGGGGAGAGCACCATCAGGGTTTTCAAATGGTGATAACACATATGGCAGGGATAATCTGAGAACTCCGTATTTTTTCCAAGGCCTTGGAATAAATTGGGATAATTCTCAGGATGAATTTATTTTGTAAGCTTCTTTCCTATTTGCTACAAATAAGTCAGGAATCTAGAGTGTGGATAAAGCCTAAACAATTTAGACTGCCATGTGTTTATGACTAGGAAATGAACGTGTTCAATGCTTTTTTAATTGCTAACTGAACATCATCTATTGATTTGTTTTTTATTTTTTGTTTTTTGTTTTCCCAATCTGCTTGGTCCTAACCAATCACATAATCCTCAGTACCATTTATATCTTGAGAAATGAAGAAACACAATTCTCTTTTCTTATGCCCCCTCATCTGAGTCAAAATCCAAGCTAAAACTGAACAAAATAAAACCATAGCAAAAATATTTGTCCTGTTCTCAACACCAATTGCTGCTGGTAATATCTGTGAATTGCCAGCATTGGAAGCTAGTCGTTCTCACCAACACACACTAGGATTCTCTGCAGCACAT
Organism: Mustela nivalis; assembly: GCF_964662115.1. NCBI lineage: Eukaryota > Metazoa > Chordata > Mammalia > Carnivora > Mustelidae > Mustela > Mustela nivalis. The sequence goes on along the minus strand of NC_139028.1, from coordinate 34,294,791 downwards.
TTACAACCATATGAAAGCAGATGGCGAAAGCACTATAGATAAAAGACAAGCAACAGAAGGAGGAAAAATGCTTCTAATGAAAATACTAAAAAAAAGAATGGCTGAACTCTATATTCTGTGCACTTCCTTAACCTAAAGAAGAGTTTCTGCAACATGACCTAACAGTCAGGGACATCTCATATATGAACCCCAGAATGGTTTGCATACTTGACTATTTGCACTCCTGATGAATGACACTTTGCAGGGAGGTACAGAGCAATGGTCATTAAATAGCCGCTTAGCATGACTTCCTGACAATGGAGGGCAAACTGTTCACCCAAAGGACATACTGAGCTCCCACTGCAGGGGAAATGTATTACTAGTAGCAATATTATTGGTATTAGCAATAATTATAATAATTATGAGCATATACACAGCACTTTTGTATCTGTGAAATGCACTGCATTCATCATAATGATTAGCATTTGTACAGTACTTTGTATTTCCCAAACATTCTCTGCTCATTAATTAGATAATGCTGGCAACATCTGTGGGCAAGTGTTACTACTCCCGTTTTATAGACATAGACAAAGAGAAATTAATCGACTCGCCCAAGGCCGCATGATGAGTCTGTGACAGAATCAGGATTCCATTTTTAAGTTCCCAAATATCTATTTTTGTCTTCACTCCCTGCAAAGCCAGCTAGTTGCTTCAGTTGAAGGGGCAAGGGAAGTGCATGGGTCATGAAATTTCCTTACTCCTATAGCCCAGGAGTCATTAGGAAGCACCACTGAAGCCATGTGGAATCTATGTTCATGGAAAACTTCAGGGATGGTAAGTATTTCTCAAAAATCATTCTAGTGCACTGGTTCCCATAACTGCCTCAGGCCATACTCCAGGACAGTTGAGTCAGAGTCTCCTGGGTGTGGCCCTAGAGATGAGTAGTTTTTCAAGCTCCCCAGGGGACCCAATGGGTAGCCATGGTTGAGTTGAGAACTATGAGTCTGGTGCAGTGGCTCTCAAAGTTCAGGGAGCATTAAATTTCCCCAGAGGGCTTATTAAAGATTGCATGGCCCTGCTCTCCAAATTCCTAATGTGGGGGGGGGGGCAAGAATATGCATTTCTAATACCTTCCCACATGATGCTGACCACCAACCTTGTCCCAAGCAGCACTGATCTAAGTATTTTCAGTATAGACAGAATTATTAAATTGTTTCAAAGATACCTTCAAACCCAGGCACTAAGACTTTGATAACTAGACAGAAACTGATATTACAGTTAATACGGACTGACCAAATCCTGGCCACACAGGAAGGCTCCATTCTCCAGTGTCCCTTACAGGGAAGCTGATACCTCATGACTGACCACTAAATGATGGAGCATGGAGAGAAATGCCACTCCGGGCCTGACCATTCAGTGTCCTGCTCCATCTCCCATATTCTTCCACTTCTCAGTCCTCCAGACTCCTATTCCTTCATCTGCAGCATGCAAGCCATGGGACTCCCGAGATGGCTGTGGCTCATAAGGGAAAGAAGTCAGATCTGGGAGTCTTTGGTTAGCTGCAAAGAGTGGAAGAACTTACAGGATTGCATGTGGTCTCAAAGATCTCAGGGCTTATTTCTCGCTGCAGCACAGTCCAGCCCATCCTGATACCTACTGTCATTATGATCAGTGTACATGGTTGGGGATTTTCCCTAATCTTCTGAAAATATCAATTAAATTTGACAGACAAGTGACAAAGAAGCGCAAGAAAAGTATTTAAAAGTGATAACCACATACGTCAGAGTTTGAGTAAGTGACTGAATCAGAAGTTGACAACTTTAGGGAATCCTCAGAATATATTCATCTTAGTATGAGTGCAACCAGACTCTAGCTGCAGAGTCAGCTACTGGCGAGGCATAAATTTAAAAAGGAAAGGTGCAGCTTTGGGCTTGCCCTACACAGGACTCTCAAGAGTCAATGGTCAGAAACAGAATGGCAAGAACTGACCTATGCATCACACTGGTAGGGAAGTGTATAGCCTGGAGGTCTTTGGGAATATGAATAGATAAAAAAGTTTTTTAGTTCACAAAACAAATAATACTTTCCTCCCCACCAAAAGTCTTTTCTCTTTAATTCTAGCACCCACCCTGATGCTGTTCTCTTCAGGAAAAATCCTAAACAAACCTATGGGGCAGAGGGATGTTACTGCTGAGTGAAGCCCGGGAGTCCAGAAACCCAGAAACTGAGTATCTGGGGGTGGGGAGTAATACAGTTTCAAAAAACAAAACAATTGGAGAGCAAAACACTCTGGCTGTCTGTCCCTAATTCAGACAGTCCTCAAGACGGGGGCAACACCTTTGCCAGGGCTTCTGTCCCTCTCGCATGCCCAGCTGTAACCAGAAGGCCCAATTTCACAGCTGTTCATTTTCAAATCGTACTTATGTTTCCCAGCTGTAGTGCCATATTACTGGGGTTTGTTTGCCATCAGCTTTAATTAAGAGAGGTTTAATTTTCCAACATTATTTTGGCTCCTCCCTGGCCCAACACCCACATGAAGAGATGCTGTTTTCTCCCCAGTCTCCACTATGGCATGTGCCCAGTAACACCGGGGGTCCTTTCCCACAGCTTCCCAAGGGACATGGCATGAAGACTCTAGCACATGGCTAGAGTCTACCGTTAATGAGTCTTCCCTGCATCGCAGAGCCTTGTAATGAAAGTAAAATGTTCCTTCTGCAAACCCGGGCCCCTTTTTTTTATTCTCTACAGTATTTTTTTTTTTCAAGTCTTCCCATGAGCTTCACATGGAGCCAGCCTAAGGAACTCAAACTTGAATCCAATCTGATTATCCAACATGGTCCTATCAGCTGAGACAGCAACATTTATCACATTAATAGGAAGGATAGAAGAAAACTGGGATCCCATCCAACAGGAGCATTTTTATCACATGTTGCACTGTCTTACAAATCCAATTATCACCAGCTGAAGGTCTTAACAGCCCTTGAATTGCAGCTTTCAAATCTTAAAGAACCATGATGCACAGTTTCTTAGATTCTTTGAGCTGTAGATTTGTCAGTACAGTTCCAGGCATCCAGTCCACATGACAATTTCAGAACTAATGCTGCCTATGGAATGTTTGTCCTGGGTTCAAGCAGTAAATTTAACAGAAGCTTAGATTGGAGATTTTCATTGGCTTTATTCTACTCAACAAATATGAGCCTCTAATTTAACTTCACAGTCAGAACTAACATCTTGTAAGCAAAGTGTTGTAAGGTTCTGAGACAATTGTCAAAAACTGAAGGCAGTGTCTTTTGTGGGGCCACATGGGACTAAAATTTCACTTACAAACTTAGAGAGCTGTGAGAACAAGTATCAGGTGGATGCTTAAGAAACATCACCCAAAGTTATAAATATAAAGGTCTGAGAACAGTACTAAATAAAAACCAGCAACTTCCAGTAGAGAAAGAAAGGAGCTTGGAAATGCTCTGTCCACCAAAAAATAGACTAAAGTGATAAAACAAAACACAACCATACTGAGCAAAGGCATACAACAACCAGAGCAGCATATATTCTTGTAAAAGTGCTGAACTTTAGTGAAGAACTCTGGGGATCTTTGGTGTTCTGACATCACCACCAGCCCAGTCAATGTTGTGGTTCTTTCATGGTAGGGCAAGTTGTGAGGGCAAGTTTCATGGTTCTTTCATGGTAGGGCACTGCTGTGATTTAAGTGGCTCACCTAAACTAGAGCAGTAAGTGATGTTGGTATCGTTCATAGAAATGACTCTCTTAAGGGCTAAAGGGGAAAGCCAATGGTTCTACTAACATGAGGTTTGGTCAGGGTTGAGAAAGCATATATCTACATGCTTGTACAGCCTAGAAAGCACTCATGTCAGCCATACACTCTTCATTGACTTTGAGGCTGTGAACATGGGCTTAAAGGACACAAAGGGCCCTGGTAGAAGGCAAAAACAAAAACATATTGGAAAATGGACTGAAGATTGAATAGGCTTCCCTATCCACATACTAATCTATCTGTAGAAGATTTACTGGCTTGAGGTATTCAAGCACAGCTTTTGTTCAATCACTGGCTGACAACTCAGCTTCAAAAACAAAAGGGCAAGCTGTGAGAAGCTAGACTTTAAAATTAAAACAAAGATTTTTTTTTTTTAATCTGAGGACAGACATTATTGACTGCACATTGTATAGTAGAGAAGACAGATTTCACTGATTAATCTAACCAATTTACTAGACAAAGGAAAAAAACAAAAAACACCCACAAAAATATAGCAAAAACAACAACCTTTACAGAGGGAGGCCTAGGATCCAGGATCCAAATTTGTTACATATACCATCTGAAATATCAACTTAAAAAGAGAAAGAGAAAGAGAGAGAGATGCACAGAGAAATAGAAAGCTGTGACCTACACTCACAAAAAATGTAAACAGAAACTCTGTGAGTGTTCCCAGATATTGGGTTCGGCAGTTAAAACTTCAAAGCAGCTCTGATATATATGTTTTAAAAACTAAAAGAAACCATGTTTTTAATAATTAAAGTAGGACAGCAATAAATAAGGAAATTGAGATTTTTCAACACTGAAACAAAAATTATGAAGAACCAAGTACAAATTATGGAGTAGAAAAAAATATATGATGAGAAAAGGAAAATTTAACTAAAGGACTCAAAAGCAGATTTGTGAAGACAGAAGAAAGAATGAGTGAATTTGGAAACATCAATAGAAATTATCCAAACTGAAAATCAGAGCGAGGAAAATAGCAGAAAAATAAACCATCTCAGAGTATCAACATATACATAATGGGAGTCTCAGTATAAGAGATTGAGAGGGACAGAAACTATATTCAAAGAAATTGCTGGGGAAATTTCCCAACTGGTAAATATATATATATATACACACACACACACACATAACTGAGAAGTTCTGTAAGTCCAATGTCAGATCACTGCAAAGAGATCCGTGTCTAGAAACATAACAACTGCAACGAAAGGGAAAGAGAAAATCTTGACAACAGCAAAATAAAACTGACAGGAGAGCAGTGATATGGTTAAGGCTGTCTTCTCATCTGAAGCAATGGACGGCACAGTAGTGGGATGATATATTCAAAGTACTGATAGGAGAAAAAAAAAAAAAAAAACACTGCAATCAAGATTCTATATCCAGCAGAACTCTCTGTCAAATATGAAGGTGAAACACAGACATTCTCAAATAAACAATCTGTTGCTAGTGATCTACCTTTCAAGTAACACCAAAGAAAGTCTTTCAGGATGAAAAGAAATGACCAGGTGGTAACTTGAATTCATAAAAAAAATGAAGAACAGAACAAATGGTAAGTATATAGAATTATATAAAGATCCTTACAAATGTTTTACAAATCATAAAAAGCATTTTTTCTCTGCTTGACTTATTTCGCTAAGCATGATACGCTCTAGTTCCATCCATGTTGTCGCAAATGGCAAGATTTCATTTCTTTTTGGGGGCTTAAGTGGGTAGAAGAAGAATCAATGAAACAAGATGGAATTGGGAGGGAGACAAACCATAAGTGACTCTTAATCTCACAAAACAAACTGAGGGTTGCTGGGGGGAGGGAGGTTGGGAGAAGGGGGGTGGGATTATGGACATTGGGGAGGGTATGTGCTTTGGTGAGTGCTGTGAAGTGTGTAAACCTGGTGATTCAAAGACCTGTACCCCTGGGGATAAAAATATATGTTTATAAAAAATAAAAAATTAAAAAAAAAAAAGAAAGAAATTAACCAAAAAAAAAATTAAAAATAAAAAAATAAAAATAAATAAAAAGCATTTTATTTCCTCTCTAAAGTCTTTAAAATATAAAATTGAATAAAATATTACAATATGTACTGTTATTTTGATAACATACATAGATATAGCATATTGAACAGTAATAACACAAAGAAGCGGAGAGGAAATACAATAGAGTAAATTTTAAGTCACCTGAGTGGCTCAGTCAGTTAAGCGTCCAATTTTTGATTTCCACTGAGGTCATGACCTCAGTGTAATGAGATTGAGTCCCATGTTGCGCTCCACACTAGGCATGGGCTCTGTTTGAGATTTTCTCCTTTCTTCCCCTTCTGCTACCCCACCTCTGGTATGCATGCTCTCCTCTCTCTAAAAACAAAATAAACAAATTTAAAAAAGAGAATAAATTTTCTATATTGTGCCAGAATTTAGTGTTAATCTGAAATAGATTGTGAAAAGCTAAACTAAATAGAAAAATCATTAAAGCAACTGATAAAACCAAAATTCAAATATACAGATAAAACATCAATAGAAGAAGGATAATGATACACTAAAAAATATTTAACACAAAAGTGGTCAATTTAAAAGAAACAAAGGAACTTAGAAGATAGGAATCATACAGAAAACAAGTGTAAAATGTCAAATGTAAATCCAACCCTAAAAACAATGACCATTAAATATAAATGGCATAAATATCCCAATTGAAAGGCAGAGATGGTCAGATTAGATAAAAATGTAAAATCACAAAATAAACTGTCTTAAAGAGATACACCTTGCATTAAAGTTATGATTATGCTGAAAATAAAAAGATACTATGCAAACAGTAACCATAAGGAAGAAAGCATCCAGATTAGAAAGGAAGAATTTTAATATCAGACAAAATAAACTTTAAGACTAGAAACATTATTAATGACAAAGAAGTAGATTACATAATGAAATCCACATAGGATGTGTTTCATGGAAGGGCTGTATATTGGGAGGATAAAAAACTATATATGAATCTAAAAGCTCAACATCAAAATAATGCAATAAAAAATGGACAAAATTGTACAAAAAAAATAGACTCATCAGTTTAAGTTGAATATTTCAATACCTCACTCTCAATAACTGATAGAAAAACCATAAGTTTTAAGGACTACTATGAACCAATCTAACCTGTTTATTTTCTACAAGACTCCAGTCAGTGTCCGTACCATAAATGTGTACTTCCAATGCACATGGAACATTCTCTAAGACTGAATTTAGAGTAGACCAAAATAACATTTAAAAGGATTGAATCATGGAAAGTATTTTCCCAATATTGACATAATTAAATCATAGACCAATAACAGAAAGAAATCTGGGAAATCCTGAAATACTTGTAAATTAAACAATATACTTATAAATAATGCACTGATCAAAAAAGAACTCACAAGAAAAATAAAATATATCTTGTGCTGAATGAAAACAAAACACAGCATCTCAACATTTAAGGGATATGACAAAAGCAGCATTTAGAGGGGAATTTATAGCTGTAAATACTTAACAATAGAAAAGAAGAAAATTCTCAAATCTATAACCTTTGCTTCCATCCTAGAAACTAGAAAAAAAGAGAAAACTAAATTGAAATCAAACAGAAGAAGAAAAATACTAATGATTTATGGGGGGAAATCAATGAAATAAAATGAACCAATGAAACAGAAGTTGGTTCTTTAAAAAATTAACAGAATTGGCAAATCTTTAGAGTAATCAAGAATAAAGAAGAAAAAAAATTGCCAAAATCAAATGAAAGGACATGATCCTACAGACCCTAAGATGATACAATATAAACAGAATAGAAGGAAATATTATCTAAGTTGTAAATTATACAACTTAGATAAATTCCTACAAAGAAAAAGTTGCCAAACTGACTCAAGAGAATTAAAATAGCTGAATAGAACTAAGTCAAATTATTAAATTATTAATTAAAAACCTCCCCTCAAAGAAAAGGCTAGTCCATGTGGCTTCACAGTGAATTCAAATATTTTATTTTTATTTTTTTTTTAAGATTTTATTTATTTATTTGAAAGACGGAGATCACAAGTAGGCAGAGAGGCAGGCAGAGAGAGTGAGAGAGGGAAGCAGGCTTCCTGCGGAGCAGGGAGCCCGATGCGGGGCTCGATCCCAGGACCCTGAGATCATGACCCGAGCCAAAGGCAGCAGCCCAAACCACTGAGCCACCCAGGCGCCCCAGAATTCAAATATTTTAAAAAGAAAAATATTAGCCCATCACAAAATCTTTCAAAATATAGAGAGATGGAGCACTTCCAACTCATCTTATGAGGCCAGTCTTACCTTATATCAATTCCAAAGAAATCACAAGTATAAAACCCAAAACTACAGAAAAAAGATTCCTCATAAACACAGATATAAAACCATTTAACAAAATATTAGCAAGCTGAATCTTGCAACATATAAAGAGAATTATATACCAAAATCAACTGGGTCTAAGTATCTGAAAATCAATTAGTGAAATCTAATAGAATAAAACAAAAAGTCACATGATCATCTCAATACATGAATAAGAAACAATGGGTAAAATTCAACACCCGTTCACAATATAAACTCTCAACTAAGTGGATTAGAAAGAAACATCCTCAATCTAACAAAGATATCTATGAAAAATCCTCAGCTAAAATCATAAAATAATGATGAAAGACTGGATGTTTCCTCCTAAGATCACTGAAGAGACAAATGATATCTAATTTTGACTTCTATTCAACATTGTACCAGAGGCTCTACTCAGTGCAGAAAGAAAGAAAGAAAGAGAAGGTGGGGGAGGGGAGGGGAGGGAGGGAGGAAGGAAGAAAGGCAAGGGAGGGAAGGAGGGAGGAAAGAAAGAAGGAAGGAAGGAAAGGAAGGGAGGAATAAATCCGATAAAAAAGGAAGATCTGTCTTTATTCTCAGGTGATATAATCCTGGATGTAGAAGATTCTAAAGAGTTCACGAAGAAATTATTAGAACTAATACACAATTTGGCAATGTTGCAGAAAATAGAGATAAATAAAATTGAACTGTATTTCTATAAATAATTAAACACCTAAGAGTAAATGTCTATACTGATAACTATAAACCAGGGTGGACAGAAATCTTAACATGTCTAAGTAAATGGAGACATTTCATGTTTATGGATATGAAGATTCAATATTGTCAAGCTGATAATCTATAAAGCCAATACAACTCCTATCCAAAACTCAGCAGGCTGGTATTCACTGATAATCTATTTCTAAACAATACATGGAAATCCAAAGGATGTAGAAGAGCAAAGACAATTTTGAAAAAGATGATCAAATTGGAGGACTTATACTACCTGACCTCACACGTACTACAAAGTCACAGTAATTAATAATGAGTGTTACTGGTGCAAGGTTAGACATTTAGATCAATAGAATAGAACTGATATTCCAGAAATAAATCTCATTCAAAGAAGATTCATAAGTCCCATTTATGATCAATTAAATTTTGACAAACTGCTAAAAAAAAAAAATTCAACAGAGAAAGGTTGTATCTTCAACATTTGGACCTAGATCAGCTGAATATCTGTATGAATAAAAATGAATTTAAGTGGTGCCTCGGTGGTTCAGTCAGTTAAGTGTCTGCCTTTGGCTCAAGTCATTATCCCAGGATCCTGGGATCTATCCCACATTAGGCTCCCTGCTCAGTGAGGAGCCTGCTTTTCCCCCTCCTTCTGCAGCTCCCCTGCTTCTGTTCTCTTGCCCTCTCTTCCCCTCTCTGTCAATAAATAAATAAATAAATAAATAGACAAATAAATCTTTTAAAAAATGAATTTAAGTCCTTGGTTTACATTATACAGAAAATAACTCAAATTGGATCAAAGATTTAAGTGTAAGACCTCAAACACTATGATAATTCTAAAAGAAAATATAAGAGAAATATTTTAAGTGGGGGGAGGGTAAGGGAGGAGAGGGACAAGTAGACTTGCTAATGAGTGGGAAGCCCAACTCAGAACTCAATCCTAGGACCATGAGATCACGACCTGAGCTGAAGACAGACACTTAACCAACTGAGCCACCAAAAACTTGTTGTTGCTTTTTTTTTTTTTAAACACCATTAATAAATGAAAAGACATTTGCGAATATCTTCTCCCATTCTGTGGGTTGCCTCTTTGCTTTGCTGTCTGTTTCCTTTGCTGTGCAGAAGCTTTTGATCTTGATGAAGTCCAAAAAGTTCATTTTCACTTTTGTTTCCTTTGCCTTTGGAGACATGTCTTGAAAAAATTTGCTGTAGTGGATGTCAAAGAGGCTATTGCCTATGTTCTCCTCTCGGATTTTGATAGATTCCTGACTCACGTTAAGGTCTTTTATCCATTTCGAGTTTATCTTTGTGTATGGTGTAAGAGAATGGTCAAGTTTCATTGTTTTATACATAGCTGTCCAATTTTCCCAGCTCCATTTACTGAAGAATCTGTCTTTTTTCCACTGGATATTTTTTCCTGCTTTCTTGAAGATTATTTGACCATAGAGTTGTGGGTCCCTATCTGGGCTCTCTACTCTGTACCACTGGTCTATGTGTCTGTTTTGTGCCAGTACCATGCTGTCTTGGTGATCACAGCTTTGTAGTAAAACTTGAAATCAGATAACGTGATGCCCCCAGTTTTGTTTTCCTTTTCAACATTTCCTTAGCAATTTGGGGTCTCTTCTGGTTCCATACAAATTTTAGGATTGTTTGTTCCAGCACTTTGAAAAAGATATGGTCCATATATGCAATGGAATATTATGCCTCCATCAGAAAGGATGAATACCCAACTTTTGTATCAACACGGACAGCAGTGGAGGAGATTATGCTGAAATACGTCAAGAAGAGACAGTCAATTATAATATAGTTTAACTTACTTGTGAAGCATAAGGAATAACATGGAGGACATTAGGAAAAGGAAAGGAAAAGTGAATCAGGGGAAATCAGAGGGGGAGACAAACCATGAGAGACTGTGGACTCTGAGAAACAAACTGAGGATTATGGAGGGGAGGGGGCTGAGGGGTTAGGTCAGTCCTGTGGTGGGTTCTAAGGAGGGCACATATTGCACGGAGTACTGGGTGTGGTGCATAAACAATAAATCTTGAAACACCGAAAAAATAAAATAAAATTTAAAAGAAAGAAATGAAAAGTCAAGCTAAAGGCAGGTAGAAAATGTTTACAAATCATATATCTAATAAAGGAATTATATCCAGAATACATAAAATATTCTTACAACTTAATAAGACTATAAACAAAATGATTAAGAAATCACCTTAAGATCTGAACAGACACTTCACCCAAGAAGATATACGAAGGGTAATAAGCCATGAAGAGATGTTCAGCTTCATTAGTCATTAAGGAAATTCAAATTAAATCCACAAGGAGATACCCCCTGCGGTTTATTCACCTCCCCCTAGAATGGCTATAATCAAAAAGAGAGACAAAAACAAGTGTTGGTAAGAATGTGGAGAAGATGCAGAACTCATCAATTGCTGGTGGGAATGTAAAATGTTATAACCGCTTTGCAAAAACAGTTGGCTGTTTTTGGTTTTTTGTGTTTTTTTTTTTTTTTAGTTAAAAATAAATTTATTATATGACCTAGTGATTCCACTTCTAAGAATCTCCACAAGAGAAATGAAAACATATGTTCACATAAAGACATGTAGGTGAATGTTCATAGCAGTGTTATTCATAATAGCCCCAAATCTGGGAACTATCCAAATGTCTAGTGACTAGTAAATGAATAACCAAAATGCGTGGTATCTTCACAATAGAATACTAGTAGGCAACAGAAAGGCATACATTGCTGATGCATAGATCAACCTCAAAAATATTATGAAAGAAGCCAGATGCAAAAACCACATATTATATAATTGAATTTATATTAAATATCCAGAGGAGGAAAATATATAGATACAGAAAGCAGATCAATGGTTGCCTACAGCAGGGGAAGGGGGTAGAAGATTAACTGCAAATAGGCACAAAGGAACTTTCTGGAATGATGGTAATGTTCTAAAAATGAAGTGTGGTGGTGATGATACAAGGATAAATTTACATTAAAATAATTGAAATCTACACTAAAGTGGGTGGATTTTACCTTATGTAAACTGTACCTTAACAAAACTATCACAAACAACTCAACAGTGAGATGCACTCTTCACTAGGCTCTTTCCTGAAGGCAAACATTGAGAACTACTCTATGGTTCTCTTCCTGGAAAAGAGATAGTGCTATCCCTGATCAAGACTACTCCCATCACCCTTTGCTAGATCCCATTTATTCCCAACTCCTTTGTTTCTCTCAAGTTCCCCACTAGCCACTTCTTTTTACCACAGTCTGTGACAGACAGGGCACTGCTCTCCCTTCCCATCCGACAACCAGCACCACCGGGGTTCCCTTTACCAGGACAGCAAGGCTTCACTCATCTATGGCCATCTAAATACAACAGCTGATAGATCCTTTGCAGTTCTCCTCGAAAAGATCCCTTCTAGGGCATCTGGGTGGCTCAGTAGATTGCGCCTCTGCCTTCTGCTCAGGTCATCATCTCAGGGTCCTGGAAGCCTTGCATTCGCCTCTCTGCTCAGCAAGGGGGCCTGCTTCTCCCCCTCCACTTGTGCCTGCCTCTCTGTCTACTTGTGATCTCTCTCCGTCACATAAATAAATAAAATCTTTTTTTTAAATCCCTTCTTAAAAATATTTCCATTTAAGTTCCTTGACATCATTCTCTCTAGGTTTTCCTCTAATTTCTCTGCATATTCCTTCTCAAAATCATTTGTTAGATAACTTCTCTGAATCTTACCTTCAATCTCTGTGGGATCTTACATTGTTCTATTCCCTGTGGACCTAGCACATCCCACCTTTGTGAGAAGCTTTACCACCACATCTGCCAATGACTCCAAAATTGGTTTTCTTCCAATGACCCTCCCTTCTGAGTGGCAGGCATACATGTTGACTACTATCTGAATAGCTCTAATTCAATATCAAGGAGACTCTACAGGGACAGTAGGTCCAGCATTAAATTCCATATTCTTTCTTGGCTTCTTCTTTTAAATAGCCACCTAAGTATGAAATCTGGAAACTACTTGGCAAACCTTCCTCTCCCTAACTCCTGCACTGGACTGCTCACACATTCCATCCTACCATTTCTAGTTTTTACTTTCCCCCACCTTCTTGTACCCTCTGTTATTGGCTTCATCATTTTTATTACTCTTTTGTTTTAGAATTTCTAAAATAGCCTCAAAATTCTCACTTTAGATCTTTTTTTTTTTTTTTATTTTAAAGAGTGAATGAAACATTTACTTACTTGGACAAAGAGGAGACAATAAGGAATTCAGTATTCTAAGCAAACAGGTTATTGTGTTAGTAAATAAGGTCATATATGTGTTTCATCAATTATGAAGACCCTGGTTAGTGCTAGTTAAAGAGAAGAACATTTAGAAGTCTCCTCAGCATTCTTTATCTGTATGCTTTCATCTTTAGACTGCAGTCTAAGCCTCTTAAAAAAATTCATTATATTAGACTGTGCTGATTTAAAATTCTCAATAATCTGGAGATGGGCTGGGCTTAAGTCCACTTTTGCATTTATGCAAAAAACATTGATTAATTACAGTGGGAATGACAAGACAGTTACTTGACAACATTTTGTTAGCCATTAATTAACTTTATGTTCTTGAAAGTAATAAAACTACATTTCTTTAAAAGGCTTTATAATTAGTCTGAACCACACAATTTAGCACTTAATTATACACCATCTTCTATTGTTCTCTAATTCCTTCCTTTTTCATCCTCCTTCCTTCCCCAACCCCATCTTCCACGCATGTGTCCAAAGGTACCACACTGCATTAGCTGCTCCAGTCACTCCTGAAGAGTGCAGGATGGATCAAAGGGCATCAATTCTTCCTTCAGGGACCTTCCTGCACCAGAAGGAAGATGGGATCGGTATATAAATGATTGCATTATTGGACAGAAGTGATGAATTATGTTAAGGAGACTTAGATAAAAATCCAAAGTGCTATGAGAATTACCATCAAAACTGTGAGTACTTCCAAAGTGATGGGTAAGAGGGCTAGAGGACAAGAGGGAGCACTCACAGCAGCAGTGAACTGGGAAAGGCAGTTCAAGTTTGGGGTTGAGCATGCACAGAGACCCAGAAGCAGGATAGTGTAGGGCATATACAGATACCACCCAATGCACTAGAAAGAACATGAGCTCTGGAATGAGACAGGTCTAGGTTGGAACAGTAGCTCCACCACATCCTAGTTGTATGACCATGGCCAAAGAACTTACATTCTCTGAATCTTAGTTTTCTTAACTTTAAAATATGTGTTATAATATCTTGGTCACAGAATTATTATGAGAATTAATTGGGATAATGCTTGTAAAGCTCAGGTACCTGATAGGCAATAAAAATGTAAATCATAAATGCAAATATCCTTTTCTTACAAGAAAAAAAAAGTGTGTTAGATATGAATATCCCTACTGAAGTAATGACAGGACAGGCATTTGGCAATCCCTCATCCATTTCATAGGGAGATGCTGATTTGACCCTCCTGCTATCATCTATTTAACAATTTCTCAACACAAATGCTGGATTGCTTTCAATCCTGAGCACTGACGGCATTCAGATCACTTCAAAGAAAAGATGACTTGACTAAATTCATTTATTTGTACATCAAGAAAATGTTAGGAACAAACTGTTAACTCTAAGAGTCCCTCTCTTGATTTATTTGTTTTCTCAAATTACAGAATTGTTATAAAGCATGTGTTTTTACTAAAGGTGGTTTCAATCAGTTCTTCACATAATTATGGAACAAATTTTACAAAGTATAGACCTACCTGTTAGGAAGAAATATGATCATAGAAGAAATAATGCCACACTTGCTGAGGCTTCTACTTAAAGGTGTAGAAACAACACACTATCAGATAATATCCATAGTGGTAATGTCCATATGAGATATATAAATATTAGGTCACTTTCTATTATAGAATGAAGTTTAAGAGAGTTTGAAAGTAGATACAGACAAATAACGTAAGTCTAAGGGTCTTATCCGAGAACTATCGTTACAACTTGAGCCACCTGGTATCAAGTAAAGGAAACTTCCATCAGGAAATTCTAAAGAAAAATAGCAAATGGATGTGGCTTAAGAAAAATGTACAATTTTGATAGGTAAAGATAAATGTGAAGTTTATTGGAGAAGCAGAGAGATACTGGAAAAGTCCCAAACCTGGGTGGAGTTTAAGAGACCTTTCAGTGATTGCCATTAGTGCTATGCAGGTGCCACAAAGAGCTCCTGGGAGAGTCTAGTGAGATAAGAGAGAAAGAAGTAGAAACAACTAAATTAATAGAGAACCCCAAATAACCAGGATAGGACAGGAATATCTGTTGAAGGGAAAATTCACTGAACGTCATTCAAGGAGAAAATTGGCATGCTCAAGAACTTCTTTTAAGATAAAAACTATACCTGGGGCGCCTGGGTGGCTCAGTGGTTTGGGCTGCTGCCTTCGGCTCGGGTATGATCTCAGGGTCCTGGGATCGAGCCCCACATCGGGCTCTCTGCTCCGCAGGAAGCCTGCTTCCCTCTCTCTCTCTGCCTGCCTCTCTGCCTACTTGTGATCTCTGCCTGTCAAATAAATAAATAAAATTAAAAAAAAAAAAAAAAAGATAAAAACTATACCTGAACACAGAGAGATGGGTGGCTTGAGACTGGAAAGAAAGAAACTAGTTAGAAGGCCATCCTTCTCATCCAAGTCTGAGTTCAGTCATTGGAAAGAACAATGGGAGACTCTGAAGACAACTGACCTTTGTACTGTAACAGTAATCCCTATAACTTGATATTGACATCCTGAAGTTTGTGGTCCAACCACAGAGAAACAGAATTCTTGCTCTTACCCTCCTTTGATATCCATGTCACCAAGGTGAGCGAGTTGGAAGTTTGGGGCTGCAACAATCACACATTAGTTGAATTTCAAATGCTTGGTTTTATATTCAGTATTTTTTTTCTAAAGAAAAAAGTCATTTCTGAAACATGCAAATCCAAATTGATAGTAAGCACAAAGCTAACAAGAAGAAAAAAAAAAAAAAGCTGCTTAGGTATTATGTAAAAGCCATGGTGTGACTAAACATTTGGGTTTTTTAAAAATTCCAGAATTATCTGTATGAACATCTACAATCTGGTCCCTGGCTAAAAAGAAAAGAAAAAAAAAAAATCAGCCTGCCCATTTCCTTCACTCCTGCTGCTCAGAAGTGGTACAGTGAGCATGTGGCCGGCTCAGTGACCTTTCACAGCCATTTGAGCCACATGGTCAGCAGTGAATTAATGCAGAAGGAAGTGTCAACCCTTTCTGCAGGGTGAGTTCCTTAAATATCAAAATATCCCCTCTCTTCTCCATCCTTCTGTTCCTCTGAGAATCGGCATCATGTTCACCTTCCAACAAAATTGAAAAGGCAAAACATACTGATGACGGATCTTTTTAATCACAAATGTAATAACCCATCATGTCTCATGAAAAAGAAAGAGGGCAACAGGGAGGCAATTTGGTCCAGGAGTTTAATAAAATCATGCTTTCCTCATTAGGAATCTCATAATGCCATCCTCCAAGTGTGGTATGCAAAACAGAGCTCCAGAAAACAATGAGTCAGATTCAGGGCTCCAAAGACATCACCGAGTGCAAGCGCTCCATTCTCGCAAGATCAGCCCTCTCCTCAGCATCAAGGAGAGGCCAGGATGACACTCTACTGGGCACAGCATCAGTGATGGAAAGGGTTTCTCTTCTGTGGCTCTCTGCAATAGAATTTTATTTTCCTTCCTCTTGCTTACACACTTTCTCTTAACCCCCAATCTTTGCTTTATAGCCACACATGCATATGCATCTGACAGACACTTCCATGAGATCTGCTGTTCCAATCCCAAGCTGTACCTGTATTTAAAGACAGCCAGATACACAGTGAGGTGGAGGTCAGGGAAAGTCAAGGAAAATTAGGACACTTCCCGGAGCAGCAGGAAATAACTTGCAGGACCCTTGCGGGCACAGGCGTATTTCAGGAGAGCACACAGTGTGTTTAAAAATGCTTTTAAAAAACAAACTTCCAACTGCAGCTTTTCCTAACAAAAGACAAGGGGACTTCCTCCAGAGGTAAAGCTTCCAGGCCAATGGGCAGGGGGAGGGCGGGTGGTAAGACAGCAGGGCGCGGAACAAGTGCAGACCACCTTCCCCATGGCGCCCATACAGTGTCTGTCTGCCTGCCTTTCACCCTGTGGATTTCCACCTTGGTGTCCCACTGGTGAATTCTCTCCAGTTATAAAACACTTTGTTACCTTCATTCGCTCTTAATTAAAAAGGGAAAAGAAACTCCTAGGGCTCTGACAACAGGGGAAAAAACAAGGAAAGAAAGAAAAGGAAAGGAAAAAGAAAGAAAAGACGGAGCTCTTTGAGTTGCTGAAATAAAATGGTCAGAGAACCTGATGTGCAAAGCAGAAAGGATAAAAAAGAACACAGAATCTCTGAAAATGGTTTTAATCTTTCTGAGCAATACAGATTCTCTGAAAAAGACATGATTTTCACAGGAATTGGGGGCATTTGTAATGCTGGGGAGGAAAGGTACACGAAATGCACACAGAGACTCATTACCCCTCAGTACCCACATCTGCTGTCCCTTCCACACTCCTTGCACGACCGAGATGGTTCATTCTCTCAACAAATATTTATAAAAGCCCTATCTCAGACTTGACACTGTACTAACACTTTACATTGAGGATCGTGGGGAAAAATAAATATGCAGTCAACAATATTGATAGTTTTAATTTCCTGAGTTCTGTCTGGGGTCAACTATAATATTAAGTACTTGACATTTGTGGGTTCTTGATCCACACAATAGTCCTCTGCAAGGAGGGATTATGACATTCAGCATATGGATAGAAAATCAAGGCTCAGAAAGATTAAAATATTAATAAAATTAAAAAAAAAATACAAACCTTGCCCAAAAAGATGCATCCAGCAAGTGGCAAGCGGCAGAGTTGGAATTTAATTTCTCATTTATCTTATACCAGAGACTATGTTCTCTTTTTTTACTATTTCTTTTCTTACTATTTCTGGGCAGCAGAATCAAGGATGAATTGGGTAAATCTAATCTCACTGTCCCCATGTATTTGCACATATTATATTCACACTCATTCCTTTGCCTCTCCCCACTGAAAGCTTTCACAGGCCTGGGCACATTTCCCCCAATTTTCTTATGCCAATACTAATACCTGTTCTAAAATCTAAGTTTGGTCTACTCAATGCTTTGTTGTCTACTCCTCATATTCCTTTCTTTCTATGACCTCCCATATAGCCAACCTAACACTACCCGGGGTCATCCCCACCTTCTACCTCGTGCCACATTCTCAAGCTGCAGAGCATTTTCAGTAAAAACCCACACCGAATTGTACCTTTGTTCTACCCCCATTACAATGTCAAACTTTTGCTGACCTAAGATTAAAATTCAGCTCTGTTGGACTCTGTTTGACATATGCATTATGATGTGCCCTAAATTCATAAAATCCAGTACTCACACATACACACACACACACACACACACACACACCCCAACACCACAATTTACAAAGTAAATGCAAATCAGGGAGGATGATTATTCCTTCACAAAAGGATTCTCCACAGACTTCCTTAAATAGTAAGCTTCTCTGATGCATTTATGATATGACTTTATTTTTCCCCCAGGGACATATCCTTTGCATAAATAAAGCAAAGCAGACTATAATGAAAAGGAGCATCGGAAATATTTGCCGGGAAAAATCACATTTTGGGTCCATTCATTTAGCCTTTAGCTGTTGGGAGCCCTCAAATCACTTACTGCTTCTGAAAATGTAGCAGGAGTTATGCCCTTCAGACTCTTCTAGTGGTCCTCTTGAATTTGCAGCCTGGCATCAGTTGCCAGTCTTATCTGGGTTCACAAAGCCATTCTGGTATGAATTACCAACCTTCCATTTTACCAAACTACCCTACAGAAAAAGCTGAGCCACTGTAGACAACCAGCCATTAGTTACTGATTATTTCTTGCATTAGAATCACACTCTGATAGGTTAATCTATGCTGAGCTAATAAAAAACTGGAAATTCTCAGTGGCTTAAAACAATAAAAGTCTTCCTCTCACATTAGATGGCCATCCCAGGTTGGTGAGCAGAAGGTGACCCAGGAGTTGTTTTTCATCATTAACTCGGGGACTGCAGCTGAAGGACCAGACACAATATTTAAAGCCATCAGTTGTCATGATAGAGGGAAGAGAGAATTTTGGAGGACCTCACACTGGAAATAAGATGTTTGACCCACCCTGCCCCAAGAAATATACTTCTATTTGCCTCTCATGGGCGGAGACTAGTCACAAGCTCCCCTCTGCCCCACAAGATAGGAAGCAGAATCCTACCAAAGGAAGTGCTGGGGATGCAGAGAGTGCAAAATACTCATTGAGGAGCACTAATGATTAGCAGAGGCCCACCATGGTGTCCAAGGCTATTCCGTGACCACAGATGACAAGGAGATTCAGATCCTAGGATCCTGGGAAACAGATGCATGAAGAGAGTACTGGATGACCTGGTCTCCGTTAGTCCTGTAGAAGAAAGATTCTTAGTGTACCCCTAATTACATCAGCCCCTTAAGCCCTGTCTCCAAAGAAAAGAATACAAAACTCTACTGAATTCAGAATAGGTGCCTGGTTCACACCTGCCCATGAGATGCCTGCTCCAGAGCTGTCCTTAAGTGTGAAAACGAAGTCTTTTGTGCCATGCTGAGGTTTTCAGTACCGCAGAGACACCTTTGTTCTATGATGTTCTTGCAAAAGAGACTTTAATTTACACCCAAAGAGACTGTCTTCTCACATTCTCCGGGTTCTTCTTCTTGTTGGATTTCTTTCCTCTTTTTGGGGTAGATTTAAGCATTTTCTATTTCCCAAATTTCCCCTCCTACTTCTAGTCTTTTCACAAGGAATAGAAGAAAAGGCACACAAACAAATCAAACTTTCTCTGTTAAATCAGTGGCTCTTCCTCTTCCCTCAAGCTTTCTCACCATTTTAGGTTGAGAGATGCAGGTGCTAGGTGTCCCCAGGTGAAGTCATTTATTTTTTAGCCATGGGAAGACTGCAAGGTAAATTTTTGTCAAATCCTACAAATCCTTGAATGCTAACACCAAGCACTCTTATTAAAGGAGCTGTCGAGATGAATTAGCCAAATGGGATGAGGCTTCTGAAAGAAGGGAATACCTAATCCGAAGATAGGGAGGGAAAGGGGCCGTGCTTCTGACAGGATAATAATGCAAAGTCTCACTTATCTGCACTAATGGGGGCACAGGTGAGCACTAATAACTGAAACACACAGATGTGGTTAAAATCCTTTAGTTTTTATTTCTTCCATTTTTTTTAATTTCTTGTTTAATGTTATTTTATAATTTCTAGGGAAAAGAAGCGTTCTCTTTAAGGAACAAGAAAGATTGGAGTCAGAAAGACAGTCTGTAAATCTAGGTGGGCTAATAATATATACTAAAGATCTGCTGTGGGTCCCTATGAGTAAAAGATAAACTAGAAAGAGCAAAGTTTGAGGACCCCTTCTCCCTTTTAGCCGGGTAAAGGGATATGAAAACAACCACTCCATGATGAGCATGCTGGATATATAGAAAAGGAGAAGGAGGAAGGAGACTTGCTTGAATCCCCACTCTACATCAGGATTAACACATGATTACCTCCTTGAATACACACAACATCATCATAAAACCCTTCCTTCGAATATTCTTTCATTTACTCATCCATTCTAAAACAACTAGTTCTTGCTCTCTGCTTGACATAAAAAAGAAGATGGTGACAAAGAGGTAATAGATAGATATCCTTCCCTCAAGTTGTTTTCCATCTAATAAGGAGATGGGTTAGAACCCCATAAACATCAGATGAGAAGGATAGACTCAGAGAGAATGTACCTCCCCAAAGCTTTTCTAGATATTAATTGGCCTTGAGAAGATTCAAGCTCACATATTTATGACACCATCTAAAATCAAATGACCAAAACCGGGCAGGCTGTTAGAATCAATTGAATCAACTGAACTCCTTCCCCAGATGTGTAGAATCGCTAGGCTTGAGGTGGAGGGACCTATATTTTTGAAAACTCCCTTGGGTAACTTAATCTAAGAACTAGCCAGATGGATGCTATCATTTTGCAATGCCATTCCCACCTCTCCCACAACATCCCTCACCATTCCAGTCCCCAGCCATAGCCTCTTCATATCATCAGCAAGAGTTCTCATGTCTGCTACTCTCAAGCACCCTGTTTTCATTCTGGGTGGGAAGGTGCAAAAGTAACAATTTTCGTGAACGGGTTAATACATATGTCATGTATTCTAAATATAAGAACTCTCTCCATTCCCGTAAATTTCTCTCTGTCCTGATCAGAGGGCACCAATAACGCTGTTACTTTACAGTCCCCATAGAGAACACTCCATTTATCTTGTCCATAGCTACTCGAAAGTTGGATCAATGTCCAAGGTAGCTTGAACTTCACAAGTTCTGAATGATTGTGATCCCACCACAGATGCACCCACATACCAGCTAAGGTGATGCATGTGTGTATGTGTGTGGCTCTTTTTTAGAGATAAATTATATTGAGATTTCTTATGGCCTGTTATAGAGGACACCAATCAAGGGGAATCAGAATTACAAACTAAAAACTTAGTAGCCCAGAGACAAATGTTATGAACAGGTGGTGAGGAAGTTAACTGGACATGGGAAAGAGAAATCTTCCAGAGATGAATCAGTGGAGGGTGTATTGACAGAAAACTTGTCATTTGAAAGAAAAAGAAGCTCAAAACCATCCTCTATTTCTTACTTAATAAATGAGACACATTTTTGACAGATTTAATGAGATTAAAAGAAGGAGAGGATTAGAAGCAATTAAAAATGGTATTTGTGTTTGGAATATATATACAGACATGCCTTTTTATTGAGAACAGCCAAGAGAAGAAATGCAAGACAAAGTGGCAACTCAATTTGTCTTTTGCCACCATCACTAATCCACACTCAACAGAACCCACATACACATACATTCTTTCCTTCCCTCCCCCATAATTCACCTTAGTGTAAACATTCTAAATTATTTACATCTAGATTGAAGGCATCTTTTAGTGTGACTGGAACTAGAGAAATCAAAATATAATTGTGCTATGGATATCCTAATACATTATGCTAATGTTTGATTAAGGAGACTATGTGACCTGAAAAATCAGAGCAAGGGTACTGGACCATCCAGGGGCTAAAGGATTCTCAAAAAAAGAGGTTCTAAGAGAACCCGGAGCTTTTAGAGAATTCGTGTGGCTGAGTGAGAAATTCTCAGTGTGAAGCTAGCTTTGTAAGCAGAAGATCCAGGCAAAGGAACGCTGGCAAAGAAAATGTTAAGTGCAGTACTCGTCTAAGCAGTTTAGATGGAAAACTCACTCAATCGTCACCTTCACAACACTGGTACTAGTATTTCCCCATTTTCCACATGAGTTAACTGAGGCACAGAGAGTTTTAATAACTCATCTAAGATCACAGAACAAAGAAATGGAGGAACTTGAGTTCAAACCCTGGCAATATGGTACCATAAAATTAATAGGTGAGAATCTTGTGGGAGAGGAATGATTCAGGAAAATCATGGGTATTAAGAGAAAGGAAAAAAAAAAAAGAAAGAAAGAAAAAAAGAAAAGAAAAGCATGTCTGTCCATAATAGAAAGTTATTCAAGCAATGGACAAAAGCCTCTTAGTTTGTAGAATAGATGTAAAGGAACGGTTTCATTTTCCTGCATCCTGTTTAGAGAGTATTAATTGTATTCCCTTAGAAGAAATTGATACAGTAAGGTTTATCTAGGACCATTGCAACTCAAGACATACCTTCTTATCCTCTTCACCCAAATTTTCCCTTCTGATATCCTCCTAATTCAGCTGGCTTATCAGTAAACTCCCATTCCTGAATTCCCATTAAAAGATAGGCTATCTTGCTACAGTAATGTTCCAGATAACTGAAGAATTATTAAATTTGATGTATTTTGTACAATAAAGGTGCCACAAACAGCCCATAAGAGAAGTCTGACCAATACCATGTCACTTCCCTACTCATACCTTCAGGGAAGCCTTGCTGTCAATGGGGAAAATCCCAGTACCCTTAATATAACATTTGAAGACCCTCTGTGAACTGGCAGGCAACCCATCTCCAGCCCCAGCTGCCAGGAGCTCCCACTGACCCCCTTCCAGACAGTTCAATTAATTCACTGCACTGTAATTCCGATCTGGTTTTTCCCATTGTTACACTTCCTGTCAAATCTCTCTATATACATCCAGACTGCACTTCTCCAAATCCTTCCAATCCTACTGGGTTCAGCTTCATTGACCTCTCCTACATAGGCTTCCTTGACCAGCCAGGTCTATGTAATTACTTTTTTTGTGTGTAAAATTACATGACAGTGACTCATGAATGATCTGATCTCATTTTCCAGTGCTGTTGGATGTGCGTGTGTGAGTGTACATGCTTTTAGTGTTTTGTTTTTGTTTTTATTTTTCTGTTTTGCGCTATCTCCACAACAGAATGTCTAATCCTTAGAAGGCTGGTACTCAGATTTATCTTTATGTTGTCTTCCTATCTCTTCGTCCTTGTATCTCTGGCACATGTGGTACGCTACACATAGCAAGCTCTCAATAAGTATTTGCTAAATTGAAGAGCCATGCAATCCCACACAGTGATATGGAAACATTGGAGGCTGTTTTTTTTTTTTTTCTTCAGTTATCAAAACCCCATATTTAATATCTTCCAATACAAATACCTCTCCAAATCTGATCCTTGAATTTGTCTTCAGCCTCTTTGTTGCTCAAGGCTTTTCTCACCTATTCGTCTTCAGTAGAGAACAATGAATGCCACAAACATGTTGTTTTATGTTTCTGGGTGTTTCTTTTGTTGCTATCTCCACCTGGAATGTCCTGTTCTAATTCTTTACCCTTGAGGAAAATCCAGAGAAGTTTAAGCACTACCAGAAAGTCACTGCTTATCCCTACTTCCTCCATATGTATCATTACATTTTCCACAATGTTTAGTAAGTAATTAATTATACTTTCCCTGCTCTATTTGTTTATGAATTGCAAGAAGAAACACTGTTTCTTATTTATCTCTATGTCCCCAGACCCCAGCAGAGTACCCAGCACAGAGTCCGCACTTTTTGTGAGTAAAGAATAAATGAATAATGAAATATAAATTGAAAACCAAAACACTTTCACAAATTTGTGAAGGAATCTGTCATTAGCCCAGTGGAAAATGAGATGGAATTATGCCACACAATGGGATATAGAGGCACATTAATATGAAAAATATACTTCCACACATTCACCCCAAATGCTCTTCAAGTTCAAGTCATATCCTCTTGTATTTTATTGTGTTACTGAAATTCCTGAGAGAAAACCCTTTACAGTAAATAGGATCCACCACCAATAGGAGAAGAGTGTTGGGATCGTGAGAGGAGGAGCAGGCAAAGCCATGTTGAAAGATGAGAGCTTACAAAGACAGAGCTGCTGATATGGAAATTTTCCACAGAATCCCCCCTCAGGTTTGACAAAGGGATGTCAGATATGTAGGCATATATCTTTGCCTATCTTTGCACATATCTTTGCATATCTTTGGAAGGAGACAATAGCATAGAAATCAGCATCCATGAAAAAGATACAAGGAAAGGAGTGTTGGGGGGCATGTCTGGTGAAGGCCCCTATATTTCCATGGGGTCAATTGCTTCTCTGGTACCAGACATTTGCTGCAGTGCTCACCTTCTGGACATACAGATATAACTCCCAGAGCTGCTTTGGCTCATGGTTCCCTTGATGTCTTAAGAGAGATTTGATTAAGCCAGGTGGAGGAAGGGGAAAAAAAAATGTCTGTTAGAAATCACCGGTATGGAGAAAGGGGAGGAGGAGAGAAAGAGGAAAGAAATCAACCGTGAAAAAGAAAAAGGGAAATATAGCCAGAGACATAGAAAGCCTGTCAAATCTCTCCAAACGGCAACAAAAGCAGAGGAGAGATAGTTTCTCTTTAATGAATGCTTTGATCAGCCACAGTTGATATAATAATTATATAAAACTAGAGCAAGACAGAAATAAGATGTGTTTTCCTCTCATGTAGCCTGTAACCTTTGTGATTGGTTCACATATTTAAGAAAGGAATAAGGCCCTTCAAAACAGAGGCATATGTCAGGAGAGAACCTGTTTTCTCCTCTGACTTATGCAGGAAATTTGCAGCAATGTCTGCATCTCTTTACCTCCTTGCCTTGGTAGGGTTGATTGCCAGCCCAGGAGTCTAGAAGGGAAGTAATACTGGTAAAGCTTTCCTCCCATGTATCTTGGACTAATTTCTCAGGCTAATCCTGGCTGGCAGTACTTCTTACATTCTTTCCCTACCCCAAGCCTTTCTCCCTACTTCACTTGGCTCTTCCACCAATCTTAGTTGGGCATTTCCCATGTAATAAGATACCTCGCGCTGCTGGAGGTATTGACTTGGCTAATCTCCAGAAAAGGAGGAGAATGCATCATTTTTTTCCCCCCAGAATGATACTCCCACAAGCACGTGCTTTTCAGAAGTAGCAGGGGAGAGAGGTGGTTGCCATGAGAACAGAAGCAGCCACACAAACAGGAGTAGCACATTTCTCCCAAGGGGGCATGAGCAGAGCCTCTTCCTTCATCTACCACCATCAGAGCATCTCAGGGAAGCTTTGTTTGCCTGAGAAGGAAGAGAGTCTGGAGTGGTAAAGCGTTGGTCCCTTTCTTCTTCACTTCCAAGTTATGGTTGAAAATTCTGACTGAGAGTGGTAGCATGGTAATTCAGCTGGACCTGACTGAGGCTGAGTCTGGGAAGAAAGGAAGAAACAATGTCTGCTTCTCCACTCAATGTCCTGAGAATTCTCCAGACCGGTGATATATATGTGATGCAAGCTAATAACAGACCTGTACCCCTGGGGATAAAAATATATGTTTATAAAAAATAAAAAATTAAAAAAAAATAAATAAAGAACACGAAAAAAAAAAAAAAGTTGGTAAAGGTAGAAAACAAAGCAGCATCCCATCATACTCACTCTGGTTTGATTTTCTGCCAGGCAAAACCAGTAGAAAATTAAGATGGCTCCAGAGAATGACATTCCCATTGACCATGTTGACACTACAATGGCCCTATGCTGGCCCATTATGGGCTATGACAGATCTGCTAAGAGAACAGTAAGGCGTGAGATGGGCTATCAGGGGATCCGTGGGGAGAATGTAGTTATACTCAGTAGGCATACTGCAGTCATGATGGCCGACAGAGTCAGAGATTGTATCTCTGTAACTCCAATTGATTTAAAAATAAATCAATCTTGTATATAATGATGAAGTTTACAGAAATAAGTCAACTAGCTATTCGGTAAAATGCATAGAAACAGTGAGTTGATTAACAAGACTTCGCTTGCAAAGAGTGGTTTTGGGGAACGACGGCTTCTTTGAGAGGGTGGCCCCGATCACATCTTTGCCTTGAGGTGGGACAAGGGAGGCCACAAGGAATGCAGCAGCACTGTAAGCCTTCCCCCTGCCACATGCTGGATGCTGATTTATTGGGACTGGAACAATTTGTCTAAAGCTGTAATTTTAACTACCTCCGCGGTGAGCAGCCAATCAGAGGGTTCGCTCCACGCAGCTTTTACGAGTCCCCATAAAAGCAGCAAAATGAAAACTCAGGGGCCCTTAAAATATACTCCAAGGGTTTCTGCAGTGCAATTGGAGGCTTTTATGACTCCTGTCAGGACTTTTATGACCCTGTAAAACCAGGCAGCAGCCTGGCCCGAGATGAAAAGTGGCCCCACTGTCTTAAAGTCTAAATGGTCTGTACATTTACAAGGCCTCGAGGAAAGATGGAAGAACACCACCAGGGGGGGTTTGCCTTGAGTGAAGGCAGGCTGTGGGTGACGCAGACGGACTGGAGGGTGAGGGAAGGCAAGGGCAGGTAGAAGGTGGGTATGAGCAATGCAGCTGAAGATGGCTTCAGCCTTTCAGAGCACCCGAATACCAAAATCCCAGGACTTGTCACCAAACACAGTGAGAGCTGAAGGTTCAGCAGACACATTTGTAACTAACAAGGGCTGGGTACCTTCAGTGGAAAGATAAAACCTGGAGCTTCCAGGAAATCACAGTCTCCATAACATGTTTCAAGGACGTCTTCCCATTCCTGTGACACCTGCATTACAGAAAGAAACAAACAACACACACACACACACACACACACACACACACACACAAAGAATGGGGGCCAGAAACCCAGCTCCGAGACCTTTAAGTGTTCCATGCAGTTCAGAGAAAATTTGTCAATCAAATGAGAACAGCTTTACACCCAGCTAGAGCATGCCATCCTGCATGTTCCCACTCCTAGCTGGGCTCTTAGCTCAGGTCCACATGACCTCTTCTGAGTCACTGTTACTGAGACAACCTGATCCAGTGCTTCAACCTGGAATCTTAAATCATCCAAACTTAGTAGTGCCTGGGTGACTCAGTCTTTAAGCACCGGACTTCATATCAGGTCATGGCCCCAGGGTCCTGGGATGGGGCCATCAGACTCGCAAGAAGCCTCTCCTCCCTCTCCCACTCCCCTTGCTTGTGTTATCTCTCTCTCTCTCTCTCTCAAATAAATGAATAAAATCTTTTAAAAAATCATCCAAACTTATTAGCCAGGCTCAGGCTTTTCCATGCCCCCACAGAAAGGCAACATCATCCTGCAGAAGTTGGAGAAATACAGTGTGGGTGTTCCTGGCAAAAGCACAGGGAGGAGGGGACAAGGAGCAGACTTTCTAGGCATGTCCCCTGGGGCCCTCAGGCACAACACAGACCCTGAGGAAGACAGCTGAGGTGAGGCACACTGACTTTAGACCTCAGAGAATATCTAAGAGACAGAGGTGATGGTGTGTTGAAATGCTTCTGGTAGAGTTAGCCACGACAGTTGCTTGCCCCCAGAGTGTCAGGTGAGGGCAGGTCAAAGCTTCCAGGGTTCCTAACATGACTGATTGTGGAGGCTTTGGGTTTTTCAGGTTGGAGATGACAGAAAGATAGGAAAGGCAGTGATAGGTCTGGGTGACTAATGACTGTATGGAGTGGGTCCCTCGTCATCCGGAGCGACAGGTGTGCCAGAGCAAGGGACACAATGAATCAGAGGATCAAGAATCCTGGGAGAGGGCAAACACACATCCAGGAAGCAAGGTAAGCCCGAGGACTGTAGAAAGGCCCCATGGTCAGTAATTTATTCATTTTAAATCACTCGTGTTTACAGGAGGCTTGAAGAGTGGGGTAAACAGTTATGAAGACAAGGAGACTCGGCCGTAAATCTCCAAACCCCCTATGTGACTCAGAGCAGTCCATAATCTTCCCAAGTCTCTCCTTCCTCATCTGTAAAGTGGAGATAAAACAGTTGCCTCATATGGTTGCTTTAAGGATTAAAGGAGATAAGGTGTGTAGAGTGTGATTTGAGCAGCATCTTAATGAGGGGATAGGTGCCTACAGAGAGGTTCATTTCCAGCCAAGGAATCCTGGATCCACCCCTGGGAATCCTGGGTGGCTCAGATAGTTAAGCATCTGCCTTTGGCTCAGGTCATGAACCCAGGACCCTGGGATCCAGCCTGACACTGGCATATCTGCTCAGTGGAGAACCTGTTTCTGCCTCTCTCTCTGTCCCTCCCTCATGCTTGTGTTCTCTCTCTCCGTCAAATAAATGAATAAAATCTTTTTTTAAAAAGAAAAGAACCACTCTTATTTTAGGTACAGTAAACCATCTGCTTTGCCTGGAGCGCCAGCCCCTTATAGAGAAGGTGCATATATTAAGTCATTGGCTGGCCCAGTGTGGCAGGTGCTGTCGTGGGATGTAAAAGGTGCAGGACAGCAGGCCTGGGAAACAAGAGCATGTAAGTCCAGTAAGTGGCTGCATTTCCTGACTTGACTCTAGACCTTATCCAATCCATTCCCCTCAGAAAAATCAGAAGAGTTTTTTTGAAGCAAATATTTGCCATGTTACCACTCCATCAAACCCGTTCGGTATTTGCTACAGTCCATGAAAGAAAGTCCAAATTCCCTAAGGCAGTCCAGTGAGGGCTGGCACGATGGGCTCCTGCTGAGTTCCAACTTACTTCAGCTCTTCACCTGGGCCCTTTGGCTTGCTCTTCTCCCCCCACTCCTCCATCTTGCACACACCACACTCCCTTCTAATCAGGATCCTCGAGAGTGCCATCCCCCACCCTGCAGTGTGTACCTTCCTGAATCCTCCTTAACCACCCAGGCCTCAGCCTTGACACCAACTTCTCTGAGGAGTTCAGTTCCCGTGGCAGGGACCCCATGCCAACATGCCCCCCATACTAACCAAGACACGGCTCCATGGTCCCATCTCTCTAGGCAGTCTTTCAAACACTCACCAGCTTCTCAATTTCATGCTCCACTTGGGTCCTCCACAATGGAAAATAAGCCCCATGAGAGCAGAACACTGCTATCACAGGACCTGGCCTAGGGCCTGGCCGATAATGTGAAAAAATAGACCTAAACTGGAAACAAATTAAGGTGTTGCCTGACCTGATAAATTATTGAGATGGTAACCAACAGTTAGCACAGAGCCACCAATGCTGGGGAGAGGGCACTGACCTACAGTGGGCCCCTGCTGAGTTCCAACTTACTTCAGCAGGAAGTAATGTAGAAAGATCACTATGGCCATGCAGTAGGGGAGGATGCATCCGAGGATGGGGATCAGAGGCAGGCAGCCTGGCTTACTTAAGTCATCAGAAATGACAAAAGTCTGACCTACCAAGGTGGCAGCTTGAATGTAGATCTGAGATGACAGTCACTCAATAATGGGGTGACTGGGTGGCTCAGTCAGTTAAGTGTCCAACTCTTGGTTTTGGCTCAGGTCATGATCTTGGGGTGGTGAGATGGAGTCCGATGTTGGGCTCCATGCTAGGCATGAAGTTCGTTTGAGATTCTCCCCCTTTCCCTTTGCCCCTCGCCCTTCAAATAACTAACTAAATAAAATATGTTTAAAAAAAATTATTCAATAATAAACTCAGCACACAATGGGGAATAGGAAAGAGGGAGGAGTCTAGGGTGACCCTTGGGTATGGGGTCTGGGTGAACAGGTGGGCAATGGGTTTAGGAATAAGAATTCATAAAATGAAGTTGGAAATGGAGTCCTGTTTGAGCCTTGTTAAATATGAGGTACATGGGAGACATACAGGTGGAAAAGTCCAGCACGCAGCTTGAGAATTAGATCTGGTTATCTGGAAAGGCCAGAAACATAAATTGGGGAGTTAGTGGCCCAAAGGCTAAAATCACTGAAGTGGGATGAAATAATCCTTGATGTCTGCATGAAGCCAAAGAGACCAGTGGGCTTATGAGAAAACCCTGAAAAATAAAAGCATTTAAAAACCACAGAGGACTCGTTGCCTTTCTTAACAAACTTCTGCCAACACACCAGCCCACATTAGCTGGTCTATGCACTTAGTGATGATATTACTCATTTTTGCACTAGCAAATTTAATAAATATGCTAATTTAATAAAATTTTATTGAGGGCCTACTTAGTTAAGTGGTTAGATATGCCCCCATAGGCTCCCATAATACTCTGCATGTCTCCATCGATGCTTATCACTTTCTGCTATAATCTTATTTGTCTTTTCATTAAATTATGAGCTTCTTGAGTCAGAAATTCTGTATTTCAGGACTATCAGCCCTGCCCACCTAATGTTTGCTCAATACACGCAGGGATGAAGTTCACCATTAGATGGGGAGGACAGATGTATGAAAATGATATTAGAGAACAAGACTGCTGTCCTTAAAGTCACAACTGACTTGCTACTAGCCAAATCCAGTGGACATTTTCTCATTATTGTTGCTTGTTGACTAATTCTGTCTCCTTCAAAATTTGTCCCTACCTTTTAAAGATACCAATCTTTCTTGATTTATATTCTACTTCTGCTATGTATCTCCTTTACGGGCTTCTCCTTCTCAACCTTCTCAATCCTCCCTTAAATGTTTGAGTCTCCAAAACTCAGACTTCTTTGTCCTTAAGTACATCCACCCTTGGAAATCTTCACACATCTTTGTCTATCATTTGCAAACCATGATTACAAATGCCTCCTCTGTAGCTCAAAACGTCCATAGAGCCAACTGCTTCCTGGACTTGCACAACGGGAGGCCCTATCGTCTGAGGACCCTATTCCCATTACCCATGCAAAAAAAAAAAAAAAAAAATTGGGGGGATGTTCTAGATGCATTCCTTGTCTGCCAGATATAACTGTTGACAACAAACTGCCAGTTCTACCTTCTAACTTTCCCTCCTGTCCATTGCATTACTCCTGCCTTGCATGAGATCTTTCATCCCTTCCCAATAAATGAAACAGACTCCTAAGGGTCCACTTCACTCTCACACTCTCCTTGCCAAACTGTTTGCCAGAGTAGGTGTACAATGATGCAATTCTCTTCCATGGCATTTCCTTCTTCCTCCTGATGCTTCCTCTCTTCGAGATAAAATCCAAATTTCTTTAAATCATTCTCATCCTAGCTGGGCATTAGAATCACTACTGAACTTTTAAAAATGCAGGTCCCAGAGTTCATCTAAGATCTAATGAATCAGAATGTTGAGCAGGTAAATCCCAGATCTGTACTGAGGTATGGTTCCCAAACCCCAAATGTTATAATGATATGCCTCCACAAGCTGACTGTTACCTGTGACCCACTTACAGTCTAGGTATATCTTGTAAAATTCACAGGCTCTTTCTCTGGGAATTTCCAGTGGACTCCCTCCCCTTCAGTCTTTTGGTCACAGAAACAAAATCAGCTTCTAACCAGAGGCCGAGTGGTACAACCATATGGTATAAGCTGACCAAACCGTATCAAAGAGTATTTGTAAATGAACAGAGAGACATTCAATCTTTCAAGGTGGCTATATGTAAGATGTGACATCTTGGAGGATGGTCTTGCTTTCTGTGTTCCATCATATAGATTGGAAAAGTAGATAAGTCATCATTCATTAATGAGGAGTATTAAGGACTCATAAAGAAAACAGCAGAACAGGGGTCCCTGATGGCATTCCTGTTCTCAGTCACAGTCTGTTTTTGAAACCAAGCAAGGTCCTGCTTTTGTATATCTAGAGAGCATCCGATTTTTTTTTTAATTTTTTATTTCTTTTCAGCATAACAGTATTCATTGTTTTTGCTCCACACCCAGTTCTCCTTGCAATCCATGCCCTCTCCAATACCCACCACCTCGTTCCCCCAACCTCCCACCCCCCGCCCCTTCAAAACCCTCAGATTGTTTTTCAGAGTCTATAGTCTCTCATGGTTCACCTCCCCTTCCAATTTCCCTCAACTCCCTTCTCCTCTCCATCTCCCTTGTCCTCCATGCTATTTGTTATGCTCCACAAATAAGTGAAACCATATGATAATTGACTCTCTCTGCTTGACTTATTTCACTCAGCATCATCTCTTCCAGTCCCGTCCATGTTGCTACAAAAGTTGGGTATTCATCCTTTCTGATGGAGGCATAATACTCCATAGTATATACGGACCACATCTTCCTTACCTATTCATCCTCTGAAGGGCGTCTTGGTTCTTTCCACAGTTTGGCGACCGTGGTTATTGCAAGAGCATCCAATATTTTGAAGTTAGTCTCTTTTCTTGCCTGAGCTACTGTGTTTCAATACGTTAGTCCCAAATCACACAGATTTTAAAAATGTGAATATTTCTATCTTACTTGCTGCTTCCATCTCAGCCCTTTCTCCTCCTCTCATGTCTCCCCCAAACCAAACATGCTTAAGGACTTGCCATGACTTATTGTCCCTGCTGCTTCTGGCCCGTTTTCTTGTGTGCATACTATGACATGTACATGTCTGGAATGCCCTTCCCCCACTTTTCAAAATCTTCGGTCATTAACTTCCTCATCCATGAAAATTAATGGAAAACATTACTAGGATTGTTTAAACCTAGACAGTGTATTCTTTTGTGCCCCAAAGGAGTTTGTATTTATACCTGGTATCACTTTTGTCACAAGGCAATGAAGTCATTTGTTGACTTGTCTCCACTGGATTTAAAGATGAAGGGGAAGAGCTGAGCTTATAACTGTGGCTCTCAATCAGTTAGCACAGCTCTGGGCACAGAGAATGACCTTGATGAACATTTACTGAGGGGCTGAAGTAATCACTTAAGGAATCACTTTTTAATTAATAATTAATCAGAAGAGGATGCCAAATGAAGAAAAGTGATTATCTGTGGCCAGTAATAACCTCCAATCTCTGAACTCTCTTGTGGAGCTGCTATTCTCAACTATGAAACACAGTCAATGGATTCTTTTTTCCAATCGTAGGGGAAATAAAGTAGGCCAAATGGAGAAAGATTCTTTTCAACCCGGCTTCAGGAGCATCTCCCCAAGATCGTGTAACTCTCTCTTCCACACGAACTCCTGACAACCAGAAGGGTACTGAATCTCCTGTATAGTATATACTTCAGCTCTAAATGTATAGCAAACATGAGTCAAACTGAATGAATCATCTAGTCTATTTACTGTGCAGTATTGGCTTTCCTTGTACCTGAAGTCAATGTTCTTACATAGGTTAGAGATTGTGTATATCACACATATAGAATGTGATATATCAGGCAACTAAGTTTAGAGCCCACTCACTCTAAAAGCAAATATTCAAAATGAAACTATATATATATACACATATAATGTATATATACATTTTTATATATATACATGTATATATACATTATATGTGTATATATATATATATATATATATATATATTTAAAGTAGAGCATGCATGTGGAAAATAGTTTATAGAACTAGGTTCTTGCCTCATAGGAGATGAAAATGTGATCCTTTGCTAGCTCAGACAAAATCCTCCATGCTACATTTGGCTTGATAGCAAATTTTGTACTTGCAAGCTTTTATCAAAACTGTATATCTGAAATCTTAATAATGCAGGAAGGTGGATTATGTTTCTCCTCTCTGTTCAGGTTTACATCAACAGAATCAGAACTAATTCCTGAATTGAAACTCAGCAGTTTTGGCAGCATCTGTAAGAATATTTTGTTAAGGTTTTGCAGAGGACAGGAGTCTGACTTCGTACATACACACACACACATACATGTAATGCCAAAAATGAGAATCTTAATAAAATAACATAAAATAACAACTACGCCAACAGACAGAAAGAACTACTTTGGTTCAATATTGGTCACCTGAAGAAATATGAAATATATGAATGAAAATTTTAAAACAAATTCTCCAGGATCCCATAGCTAGAACATTTTCATTTTTCATTTTAGTTTCTGACATAATACAGACACTCACATATGTAGTGTGGCCATGAAGAGTATCAGATTTAGATTTAGGTTAGAAAGAGAGTCAGATTTAGATCAGTTTAAATTTAGAATTTGTCATTTACCAGCTATGAGACTTGAAAATGTTAAAAAAAAAATAGCCTTAGGGATTTTTTTCCCTATAAAACACAGTGAATAACATCTATTCTGCCAAACTTATGGTTACTTTTGAAGACCAAAATCAATGTGAGATTAATTATTCTAAGGTTCAGAGCCTTGTATTCCAGGTATATACAATAAGAGAATGGGGTATATTATTTTATTGTTCCAAGTATTTGCAGCTTCTCCCAGTGAAAAGATTATCCATTTTACCCCACTGTTGTCAATCTTGGTCATTTGACTTGCTTTGGCCAATGTAATGGGAATAGAAACTTCATGTGGCACTGTAAAATGGAAACTTTAAGAACTCTCATGTGGTTCTGCTGTTCTTTTCCTTCTGAAGGAAGACTGCCTATTCCAGATAAAATCTATTCCTTCAGCCTTTGGCCTGTGAATTAAATAAATGAATGTCCATTTCTGTGTGTGTGTGTTCATGTTTATGTGCATGCATGACTATAAATAATAAGCAAATGCATAAATATTATATAAGCATATGTAAATACACTCACATGTTATATAAAACATGGTATGCATATGTCTACATACACACATGTATGCATGCATGCATATGTATGCATAGGGGTGTGTGTGTGTGTGTGTGTGTGTGTGTACATGCTCTATTCCCTCCAAAAAAAGTATTTCATTTTGAATATTTGGTTTTAGACAGGATGGGCTATTCAGTTAATGATAAATCACATTCTACATATGTAATATACACACTCTTACAACACGCATACAGTAGTATGTGTGCATGCTTGTGTTCATGCACATTTATAAATAAACAAATGAGTGAATGTGTGTATACACATATACATATACGTACATATATGTATGTGTGTGTGTGTGTGTGTGTGTGTGTGTGTATGGAGAGAGAGAGAGAGAATATCACACACATAAACAATTATAAGCCACCTTTGTGCTTGTAACCCACTGATATTTTGGGGACATCTGTTATTGCAACATAACTTAGCCAAAGCTGACTAATATACCTTAGAGTCTCTCTTAACTAATTTTGATTGAAACAGCCATCAGATTAACAGAGGTGCTACTTCCTCTGGAAAACAGTAAAAGCCCAGAATCACTAGACTAATATTTAGTATATTAACAATTTTCTGATCCCCAAGTTGGGTGAATAATTACCAAGGATCAGTTTCTTGTTATATTATGTATAAGTACTGTGATTTCATATCTTAACTTTATCAGTTAAATACTTCAGAAAAATTTCCAAAAACAAATCTCTAACTCAATGTCTGTTGATTTTGTTAAGTCAAATAATGAAAGGTATATGAAAGTGCCATATAAATTGCAAATTTCTTTGTTGATGTATTAGCTGATACTAATTTATCAATTAGTGTATTTCAGAGCAGCTACTTCTTTTTTTAATATAAATAAAGCATCATGCTGGGGATAACATGAGGCATATAACACAGAACTATCTTCAAAGGATATTCAGCCCACTATATCAGAAAACGGAATCAGAAGCAGTATATTCAGCAGCATATCTCAGTGACTAATCATTGCCCCAATAAACTCTATTGTATCAATTAAAATCAAAGGAAACGAAAAATGGTACAGAATGGTCCAGGCTACTATTGCTAGATTTACAGTGCCAGAATGGCGATGTCTCTATTTTATGTTGTGTTCGTATATCTTAGTTTTTCTTTTATCCATTCCAAACTAATATAAGTTCTTTAAGAATAGGCTTAAAATAAGGAAATATATGTTAATTGTTTGGGTATTATGTTTCAGTCATCAAAAGTCTATGTAAAAAAATAAAAATAGAAGGCTTCTGTTTGAAGTTCTGCCTGTCTTGTTGCCTAAGCTCAGTTGCCTACTGGCCTCTCCTGGCAATCAATGCACAGACCCAGAAAACTGTTAAAATGATGGTACTGTCCAGGGATCCACACATAGCAATTGCTCTAGAGAACCCCTGATTTAAATAGATAAAGCAACCTTCATTTTTCTGACAGGGGAAAAACCTGATCTGAAGCAAAAGAGGTGCTAAGACCCACAAACCTTTCTTACCCTGTCTAGAACCATGATGCACATGGAAGGCTTTTAACAATGTAATCCCACGACCACAGTCAAAATGTCATCAGGCCACAATTAGTGGCTCTGTATTAACTTACAAATGCCTTTTTTAAGATGGCAGAAAGGAGAGAGCAATGTTGTATCCCCCACACCCAGCATACAGCCAAGTAAGAGGAACACCAGTTCCCCAGGGACAGGGGAATACAGTTCAATACCCCTAGTTCAAATCAGCTTACGGAAAGAGACATATAAACATATGTTCCCTTTGGGTAAAGAGCATGTTGAAGACATCTGTGTTTTCAGTGCTGAGCCTCCTACCTGATACATAACTAGAGCTCAATAATTATTTCTGAACTGAATGACGATGATTAACCAATTGACAGATGGATGAATTGTTCTTATGAATAAAGCCACACATTAGAGTATTCTTACTTTCCTTCAGCCTCATCATAAAATGCCAAGCATCAGGATTATTTGATAGAAACTTAAATTACATGAGTACTATTGCCCAAACAGGTGAAATGTTTATTACTTTAAATATTTTCCTTATATCTACCGCATCATTCAAGGCCTCATTCAAATGTTGTCTCCTCATCTCCCCTAATCCTTGGCATGTCATCTGGGGCTGCAGTAGCTTTCAACATCAAGGAATAGGACAAAGAGCAATACTTTCAAATTCTGCTTTGCAACCCTCCCCTTTTTATTTTGGCTGCAAAAACAAATTAATGAGTCAAAATCAAGTTAAGAAATAGTAATTGGGTGGGAAGGAATTCAACAGAACAGAGTAGAAAATATTAGAAAACTTTACACAAGACAGAGTCAATACTTTTATGTGTCTCTGTGTATATACATATATAAATGTGCACACACCTATCTGTATAACACTACAATTAAAATATGGCTATTTCTATAGGTAGATAAGAAGAAGTTTGTAGATCACTGTTGTAGACCTGACTAATAACTTATTTCTACCACTCATTAGTTATGTAAGTTTAGACAAATAAGTCTGCCTCTTAGAGCATCATGTTTGCAAGCCATAAAAGGAAGATTTGCTACCTGTTCTTCTAAGAAATGTTGTACCTCTCTGGCTGTGTTCTTTCCTTTTCTAACAGCCCACACAGTACTTCCCATCCTGGACCTCAATCTCTCTCTCTTTCTCTTACATACACACACATACACACAACGTAATATTATCCAGTTTCAAAAGAGAAGGAAATTCTATCATTTGTGACAACACAGATAAACCTGGAGGTCATTATGCTAGATGAAATAAGCCAGAGGAGAGGAAAAAAAAAAAAAAAAGTCAAACTATAGTAATAGTTGGTAGAAAAGTCATTGCCAAGGTCTGAGAGGTGGAGGAGATAGGGAGAAGTTGGTAAAAGGCTATAGACTTTCACGTATAAGATAGATAAGGTGTGAGGATCTACTGTATAACACAGTAACTATAGTCGATAGCACCATTGTGTGTATAGCTGAAATTTATTAAGAGAGTAGCAAACTGTCCTCATCAAAAAAAAAAAAAAAAAAAGTAAATATGAGAGGTGATGGAAGTGTTAATTAACTCCACGGGAGGCAGGAATTCTCTCATAATGTATACATATGTCAAACAATCATGTTGTATGCTTTCAATATCCTACAATTTTGTCAATTATACCTCAATAAAGCTGACATAAATTAACCCTACTGAAAAAATAAAGTGAATAGATGGTTAAAAAAAAAAGGGCAAACATTATAAACAAATGTAGAAATGAAATGGAACAAAAACTATTCCTGTCGTCAGCAAAGTGATTTAAGATCTGGGGAAAAGAAAATCAAGCTTTTGTGTAAGGTACATTTTAAGGCATGTATGTTTAAAAAGGATGTAAAATTCAGCACAGCAGATGACTTTCATCCCATTTCTGCTATGCTATTTTATGTTAATAGCCAGCATAGACATATTCCTCTGGGCTTCATTCTTAGTGGCCAAAGGACCTGTCAAGGTTGAGGTTTCAACTTTGAAACCGTTTCCAATAGACCAGATGGGAATTCTTTGGAAAATAGTCTACATTTCCTGAGAGATGATTCTAATTTGAAGAAATTTCAGACCCCAAAAGATTCAGCACTGTTCAGTCCAAAACAAGGTCAGATTTCAAAAGTCCCCAATTCAGAGGAGAAATAACTACAAATATTAATTCATTTCTTCTGTTTATTTAGTGCTTACTGGATACCTTGAGGGTATTTAGAGCATGTGGGGAGTGAAGGGAACTAATGTTTGCCAAGTCCTTATGTGTGTTATCATCATGATGGGCCCTTTGCACAGTCCATGCAATCCTTACCACAAAACATGGTGGGTATCTGTGAGATTGGTGGCTCTCCAGCAAAACTTGCTTTCTCTTCTTGGGCACTTCACTAGATGCCATTCCCCACACTCTCTTGCCATTTCGTGTAATCCAGTGACCAAATTCTACCTGCGAGAATGAAGGTGGACATGACATGTCTAACATCCCAGCCCTCACCCTTTAAAGCCTCCTTCGTGTGCTGCTCTATGTTCTCTTCTTCCCCTAGCTAGAAATTGAGATCTGAGGCCAACCAGGAAGTCACATGTTGAAGGTAGAAAAGGCTCCAAAATGCAGCATCCCTGAATAAGCACAGAAGGCAGAGTGTCCCCACTTTACAACCAGTAGCATGACATATAACCATTAAATGGTGAGAGACAAAGGCCTATCGTAAAGCCACAAACATCTGGGTATTTATTTATTATGATAACTAGTGTGACCCTAATTAATATCAAAATTGGTACCAGGAGTAGAAATTTGGCATAAACCAAAAATACGTGTTAATGAATTTTGTAGTGGGCAATGAATGTCAATGAAACAAACAGCATGAGCTACAAGCCTGGTGGTCCCTGTTTTGAAATAGCAAATGTTTGGTAAAACTGTCACTTCTGATCATTTCTAAAGCTAACTAAATGCCAACCAAGCCCATAGCTCGAAAAAGAAAAAAAAAAAAAAAGCTAGAAAGAGCCAAAGTGTTTATGTCTTAATTACTCCTCTCTGTTTATACCAGTGATTACAGAAAAGAAATGAGTTCAGAAAGAATCTAATTTCAATCAGATATTAAAATGATATTTGTTATCCCACAAAAGAGAGATGCAGAGAAAGAGAGAGAGATTGATTCTAGAAATTTGAGGGCTCCCTGGTTTGGATGAGCCAACTGAATTAGATTCCAAATACCAGGAAGGCAGAAAAATAGTTCTAAGCAACAAAGACCCATTAAGACTTCTCAGTTGGACAAAGGGCTCATTTCAGTGGCAAGTACCAAATCATGTCCATCGTCTTTACAAAGCTCTTTCTTTCAGACCACCTCCATGAAGTCACATTAAGTGGAAAGAGAGGAACACAAGGACACAAAAAGGAAGGAAATACTGTAGGCTTGAAAGTTATAGCCAGTTATGTCTTTGATATTTTTCATGTAGCAAATGAATTTGCCTGGAAAAAAAATAGAGCAGAAGTTTATGACATTTTTGAAGGAATTGTGTAGCCCAAGAAATCATGAGAGCCTGAAGCTGTAGGCAGTTCTTCAACATGCACTAAAAGAAAATAAGCTACACAATGCCATTCAGCCCCAAGGAGGAAGTGCTCTACAATGACCATGTTGGATGAGGCCAGGGAAGATACAGAATAAAGAATTACTCAGTGGGTGAACTTCCCAGGGAACAACAAACAAGAAAGTTCCTCCTGGAGAAGAGAATCAGTATCTAAGTAAGGAATGTCTTCAAATGCCAGGACAAAGGCATTACCACCATCACAAAGCAGTAACTATTTTGTAGCTCTAGGTCTTCTCTTCTCCAAATTCCAAAGTTTTCAAATGTTTTCTTTTATAATCCTATCCTACAACCCCATTATAAAGAATATTGGTACAAGGCATAGCAATATTTTTAGTCTTCCCTATAAAAGCCATGTCTAGTCGTGAAGAAAAGGAGTATGTATCACCAAGTGATCTTGGGCTTTGAGCTAGATATAATAGTTGGATTGAATTCTGAGTTGTCTAACTTGGGCCTGTATATGTTCTAAACATGTGAAGAGGGGTGTAAATGGGTATCTGATGAAAATACTATAACTATAGTTGCTAGCTGAAAACAAAAATCCATTTCTTTTATTTATTTATTTTTTTTCTTGGCATTCAGCTAGATTCCTTTTCTCAGGCTCTGTCACCAGGCTGACTGAGTAACTACCAAAGGAAAGTGAGAAAAAAATGACCTATACCATGATTACCTTTAACCCCCCCAAGTGTGTTCCTCTGTGCTGTTTGCTCTTCCTATGGCTAGTTCTTGGGGCCACTTGGATGCCATGTATTCCAGATAACACAACCTTTCTTAGCCTGGATACCAGAGTGACTGTGTGGAGCAGAACCTCTCTCCTCACCAACAATCAGAAACACTCAGATGGGTCAATGAATAAGACATAAGTTTATATTACATTAACTCCATGATGTATTTGCAAGTACAGTACTATGCTCTCCATTTTATACATGTGAAAAATGAGGTTCAGACAACTTATTTTATGTAACTTACAGAGATGGCAAACGCAGATGTTAGGCTCAAACTTTTGTCTCTCCAAAGTCAGCATCCCCCTTCATTGTATAACACATTGTACCACACTTCGCAATTGAAGATACACTATCAGTCATTAAGAAAGGAATCTATTAGGGTCAAGATAAATCAAACGATCTCATTCTACATTCAGATATTAGATATATTTGGTTTTGCCCCATTAGGTCATGGGTTTTCTTCCATACAGCAGAACTTAAAAAATTTGTATTTTTCTTTGTAGAACTAAGGAAACAGTCAAGACTCAGTGTGAAGAAACAGAATCTGGGTGTGCCCTGCAAGCAAATGAAAGGACCCCCTCCCTCCAACTGCTAATTCCACAGGGATTCTTTAGGTAAATGAAAACCATAAGCCATTTGATCCTGAAAGTTTTTCTGCAGAAAGGCAAGATCAGGCCCTTTCTTTGAGTTAAATCTTGCCTTGATTAAATTGGCTTTTTTTCTTAGTGAGTTTTCCAATGTGCCAAGTTACTAACAAGAAAGGTTTTAATAGGGTCCTAGACTTTAAAACCATGGGCAACTCAGCCTGGGTCTTTTATGATGTGTAATGAATAAAAAAGAACCCAAATCACCACCCTTTAAGATCATCTGTCTAAGAACTATAATAATTTTCCCTTTTATTTCACCCTCCCTTCCTTTCATTTTATATGTCCCCAATTGCTTGCTTAAAGGGCATGCATTCAAGAAGCAGACTGTCTGCTTTTCACAGGGCGATCCCCCTGGCTGGAAGGATCCTCTCCTCTGGGCAGATCCTCTTGCACTGCAATTCAAGAAGCAACTACATCTGCTCCATTTTCCCATCTGCTCCCCCTATACCACCCCTCCCTACCCTCCATCCACGCAATAGTTCTTCTTTTTCCTTCCTCCAGCTCATTGCATCTCTGTTCCTTCTTTCTCTTTACTCTCTTACTCCCCAGGCCTTCTCTCAGCCATTATAACAAAGAAACCCCACACTGAGGAGAACTGCAGACTCTTCTCCAATCAGGGCAATTCTATGTACAAAACAAACATGAAAGACTTCCCTTTGCATGGTGACATTGTGCTGCTTTCTGAAAGTGTCTGTCCACCATCCTCAATAGTTCCTCATAGACTTCTTGTCTCTTTAGGCAGATGGGCATTCTCAGACCTAACTGCAAGCTGTAATTTTTTTCTTTATCTTCCTTTCTTTTCCAGGCCCCTAGAGTGTATGCAGGGTTATCAAAAATGAACTAGAATAATTTCCAAATCCTATCCTAACATACAAATAATGGATATTCTAACAGAGGAGGGGGAAAAAAACCCACAAAGATGATGTGTGTCCCCTTTGGTCTTCTCTTGACACGGAGACCCTGCCAGGTGCCAGGGAACACAGGGTCAGCAGAACATTTCTATAAAAGTGTCTTATTTTACTCGCTTAACAGCTTCATGCCAATGAATCATGCCTTGGTTGGGGAAGAAGTGCCTGCAGAGATTCATCAAGACCACTCCAGACCAAACCTGAAGAGAGAGTGAGGGAAATGGTCACAGGGGGCATCCAGCTGGTATCCCACAGTTCACCAGAAAGCTACGTGCTCTCACACGGCTGTACGGGAGCTTCTTAGGTGGAAAAATTGTTGCCTACTCAAAATCTAGGCAACCTGGAACACAGCATCAGGAAACTTTAATTCTTTCTTCTCCATGCTTCGACATATAGCCTTTACAATACAGAGTAAAAAGATGCAGGGCATGACTACTGGGCCCAAACTATTTGAGCATCATTCACCTTAAACTTAAGGCTGAGTCATATTTACCAAATTTCTACAACATCCCTCCCTTATGCCAAACCAAATAGATCCTGTAGGAGTTGATGAGGTTGTGAAATGATCAAGCTGCTTATACTTATTATAATACACACACACATATACACACATACACTCTTCTCTCCCCATCGAAGGTGCAAACTGCAGAACTATGAAGTTAATTTG
Source organism: Mustela nivalis (assembly GCF_964662115.1). Classification (NCBI taxonomy): domain Eukaryota; kingdom Metazoa; phylum Chordata; class Mammalia; order Carnivora; family Mustelidae; genus Mustela; species Mustela nivalis. Next base: position 34,252,002 of record NC_139028.1, on the reverse strand, counting down.
AAATAAGGACAAGTGATAAGTATTAAGTACAAAACATTTCCCATAATGATATAGACTCTGATTCTGATACACATATATTGGGCTTGCAATTTAACTCTTGAATTTATTTGAAAAAAATAGCTCTTGGCTTACTTATGGAACATAAAGAATAAAATGGTGGACATTAGGAGAAGGAAAGGAAAAGTGAATTGGGGAAGTCAGAGGGGGAAACAAATCATGAGACACTGTGGACTCTGAGAAACAAACTGAGGGTTTTGGAGGGGAGGAATGGGGGTTTAGGTGAGCCTGGTGGTGGGTATTGCAATGAGGGCATGTATTGCATAGAGCACTTGGTGTGGTGCATAAACAATGAGTCTTGGAACACTGAAAAAATTAAATTAAATTTAAAAAAAATAACTCTTACACTTCTTTCCCCCAACAACCCTTGCAACTTGCTCATACATCCGTTGTAGAATTTATCACTCTGGTTTGTAATTACTCATTTACTTCCCTTTGACCACCAGACTGAGCATTTTAAGGGTCATAATCAAAGGTCTTTCTGTTACTAAGTCCAGGGCTCACCATGCTGTTTGGCACATCATATGTGCTCATTAAATATTTGCAAATTAAATAACATAAAAAAAGAAATAATGTATAAAATAATGGTGATCTCCCATTTACTTTTCCAAGTGTAATGAAAACTCACTCAATTTCTATATAGAACGCTAAAATTTGAGTTATTCATTTGTTTAAATTCTTTTTTTAATGACTTACAGTAATCATAAAACAAGTTGAGGTGTTTGGATGGGATCAATAGAGATTACATAATTTGCTTTCCTGGTCTTAATTAAAATTTCCATTATCAAGTAGGCATTTGGCGAACAAACATTGGTTATTTCTACTTGGACCAATGGAACACCACCACCCAGGTTGAATTTGACTTGATAATAGAATCCATTATCTTTGGGTCTCTGTGGAGAGATACTAAACTAACCATAATCTGGATATGTCAGATATCACTTTGGCAATGCTCACCTACTGTTCAAGCTCTGGCTACCAATCCAGCAAGTAATACCAATTCCTATTTTACAAATATGTAAGTAGATGTAACTACGGTATCTAAATAGTTTAATAATGCCTTGAATTGTCTCTGAACATCCATTCCTTCCACTTCTCTGTAGACCTTGTTTCTCAATTAAATTTAAAATTAATTTTATTTCTCCTCAATTAATTTTAAAACTGTAATATATATGGTTTCAAGTCAGCAAGCAATTAATTGTAGTATATTGGTCCAAGGCAATTTGAATATGACTCAGTTTACTCATCAACAATAAAATTATAAAGCTACCTTTCTGCCACAACCTGTTCATCTATATTAATCAATACATGCAAAAAGCAATGAGTCCCTTGTAGAGAATAGCCCTACGAATTCACAAAAGTCTATTATCATTAATTGCCATTTAGTAATTAGATGTCACCAGTTCCACTATCACATCTCCAGACTTGTGAATGTTTGAACCATAATGTCTGAGTGTAAAGTACTGTCAAAAGGGGATGTGAAATATCTTTCAATGTCATACCCTCTTTTGGGAAGAAAGAATGACATCTTAGTGCCGCCTTCTGGGCACCTTTGAGTTAATAATGAGGCGAGTGTCTCTCAAAGGGCTTCAAACAATATCCCCTTATTGGATTACCAGAGAAGGAATTAATGGCCACAAAGAGGCTGGCTGATCAGATCTTAATTAAGCGTGGGCAGTTGAGAGCGTCCTAAAGCTCCCTTTCACTACATCTCCATAGCTCACATGGGTTATACTTCATCCCGGCCAGAGGTCTGCCCAATTTTCTAATACCAACATAGCAAAACACCTTCAGTTACTACAAAGGGTGGTGAAAGCACACTGGTTTTGTCAAACCTTAGGAGATTACTATGCCAATTGTTAATAATGCCGTCACACATTTCCTTTAGCTTAAATCTGTCTTCGCATGTCCTAATATCTAAAAATGGACAGCCCTACCTCTTCCCTTCATCAAGGAAATGAGTTGATTTAGCACCCAGGAAGCAAACCAGGGCACAGGAGGGGGGATTATACTAGAGTTTGGGTGACCTTGACTTTCTTTGTCATACTTTACAGCAGGGACCGAACAGACTATGACTGCTACCTGCCCATGGACATGTAGAAATATTGAAGAGAATGTATCTGAAAACCCCTCAGCCTCATGGATTCAGGAGTCCTACATCCAGTTCCTAACTCTGCTTCCGATTATATCACCCAGAACAGGTTATATAATTGGCCAGTTCTCTGAGCCTCAGTACCCCCCTTTGAAAAATGAGGGAATTAAACCAGAACCCTAAAAAAATGTGTGTTTCTTAACCTGCATTCTAGGGGACTTTGTTTGCCACAGATATTAGTGGGTGTTTCTGAAGAAAAGATTCCCCAGGCAGGTACACTCAAGTATGCGGGCAAAAAACTAGGTCAAACATACATCAATGCATTTCAAAACCAAAGGATTCCTCACAGCCTTCAGTGTGCTCATGTGCATTGCAATCCTCCAAGCTCTGAGTTATATAAGCAGCGTTACAAACTTATTAAACTAAGAAAACCCATTTTTGTAGAGAATACACACACCGAGTTTGGAAATAACACCAGGAAAAATAGGGTTACAAACCCATTCCATGGAGCCCTGAGGTTCTGCCGTGAGGGATTACGGGGCAGACACAGGTAGAGAGGAAAGAGCCTCAAACCTCATCAGCTCCTTAGCAAAAGAAAGTCACTCACTTATTTTTTCCCTCTCATTTTGTTTGTTTGCTTTAATTTCTCAATATCAGATCTGATCTGTCCAGAACAGAGACTTTGGTCTGACCAAAGTCATTTGAAAACCACCACACTAGCTGTTTCTAAAGGCACTTTCACTGTAAACAATCTGTGATTCTATTACTGTTTTGAAGGAAAACATGTGATAAGATAAAACATCCAAATCATTGCTGTTGTTGAGCTTTCTAGATTCAGTTTATTATGATTTTGTTTCAGGTTTTTCAGGTTATACTCTCCTTCCTTCCCTAGACAACCCACACTTCATATTAAGAAGTATGAGACACACATCTATTTTCAAAATACTTTTTTCATCTCTACTGAATAAATGATGTGTGCTCTCATTCTTAACACTCCAGAAGTTACATCTAAGCCTGACTTCAATGACTCCCTCCTTTCCTTTCTGATCATGGGCCACTCTCGAAAAAGGACCCTCCTCCTTGGACACCACTCCAGCTGCTTCCACTGACAGTACCTCTGGACTTCGTGTTTATCTTTGCAGCATTCTTTTCTCTTTAGTTCATGATTGATTTTTCTTCATAAATTATTTTGGGCTGTTCTTGCATATCAGGAGTCACATTATCCTGTGTTGTTAATGGCTTCCCCCTCCTCCCTGCTTTTTTGTTTTTTTCCCCCTGAAAATTCACACTGCATTGAATTACAAAAGGTTCTGCTTCAGATCTTCACTGGACATTGGATTTGTAGAGTATCTTGTCAAAAGAAACAAAGTGTCCTCTTTCTGATTTTATTTTACAATCCCATCCCTTACAGGGTATATTCATATCAGGCTTTAACCATGTCATCCAAACACAATGTTCATCATAAAATGGCTTTATATATTCAGCATTAAGAGTAAATTAGTCAATGAACTGCTAAGGCCTTAAAAACCAAAACCCTTTTATCCTTTATATGAGGGAAGCGATTGCCCATGAATGCTACGACTGTGGCTGCCCAGGGCTGAAGAAACAGTGTGCACCTGAGTAACTGATAGAGCCCAATCTGAGGACAATTAAAATGTACACAGCTATTTGGCAGAGGTAGAATCACCCTTGCAAGACATGCCCCAGCTCCCTGTTTGCACAATAGGAAGAGCAGATGATGCTCTTGGGAAATTTGGCAGCACAACACGTTGGGAGACCAAGTAAGTACCGAAGGCATACGATGTGAAAACAGTTAAGCTTAGTTGTTTTTTTTTTTTTTCCCCTTCCATGAACAAAGCAGCAAGCTATTCTACCACCTTCCCGCTCTCTCAAGTGGTGGCTGTGAGTGGCATGGGTGAGAGTAATCAATGCACTCCTGAAGGATGGGCACTGCCGCCTCAGTGTGTGATATGCCAAATATATTTGATTTCCAATATGCATGTATGCATAGAAAGCTTCCAATGGCTGGAGCTGACATTTATCTTCAGCATCTAGGACTGGTGGGGCTGGTCACCCCTGTGCTCATGAGTGAAAGTAAATGTCAGGAAAGATTAGTGGCCATGTACCACCCACACACGTGGATATTTTTCATTCTCTGTGTATTCCTCATGCTGCTCTTCATTTAAGTAACAGTTGTGAGAAATTAAATGTACCTGTGCTCCAGAGGGAGCAGAATTATGGAAATGAGAGAGGCATTATCACGTGGGACTTTTTTTGCTGGGATTCTTTTTGATGCAAAATACTACTCTCTACACCAGTTTGTTTTCCCCTGCAAATTAGAAATGGAGGCATGACAAAGATTATTAATTGGATCTATTCATTTGTGAATGTGGTTACTCCTGGACCAGGCAGGGGTGAGGGGTGGGGGAGACAGACACTGAAGCATTCTTCTAAATTATCTGTGTGTTAATCAACGTGCCCATCTCCTATAGTCAAAAAAAGAAAACAGAAAGGAACAAAGGAAGAATCTATGAAAACATGGGCCTATGAAGGATGCCTTAGGATAGAAAATGTGAAGAGAACATTGCTAACCGTCAGATGTAAAAAGCAGCTCATAAGAGCAGACTACCTCCCACCTAGTTAATGGGCAGCTAAGACCCCAAAAAGCATGGTAATAATGAGAAAATCTCACCTCTTTCTCCTCATCTACCTCAGGTCTAAGCCCACCCATGGTCTTCCTTTCATTGTTTCAACTTTATGCCATTAAATATATTAAAAGCAGAGTTAAAGTGCATTCAAGGAACACCTCAGTGGCTCAGTGGGTTAAGCGGCCAACTCTTGATTTCTGCTCAGGTCATGATATCAGGGTTGTGAGATGGAGCCCTGTGTCTGGATCCACAATCAGCAGGGAGTCTACTTGAAATTCTCTCTCCCTCTCCTTTGCCCCTCCCCCCACTTGTACAAGCATGTGCTCTCTCTAAAATAAGTACATAAAATCTCTAAAAAAAAAAAGTGCATTCAAGTTTTCCAAATTAAAAATAAATAAATAAATAAATAAATAAATAAATAAAACAGAAAAATGCACTAATCACATGTTTAGGTACAAAGACCATTTATTTCTTTCTGAAAAGGTAACAAGGCCCTGCGGGAAACGGGTTAGGCCTCACTAAGGACACTTGGCTGCCAATGCTGGAAACACTTGATTCTCTGATGAGGTCCGTGGGGTCCGTCTGGCTCATCACATCCCTGATCCTGCACAGAGCACACCATGGAGCTCTCCAAAATCAACAAAAGGAAATTCTGTACAGACCTTCTTCCTCTTCCTGCTGACCATGGAGACTTGAAATTCCACTCCCCTAGTGACCCTCTTCCTTTCAAGTGTAATAGCGGAAACCTGAGGACCCTCAAACAAACCACACACTCCTTCACAAAAAAGAAACTGCTTAGAAAAGACATCCATCTTGTCTTGGGCTGAAATAGCATGAAACAGGAAGAGTGTGAAATCAGGCAGTAAGCAGCACCCATGCATGTGTGTGGGCCAGACACGCACACACTCATGTACTCACCTCCCCCAAGTCCCTAAGTATGCCACAAGAAAAGGAAGCCTCTGAGGATGACACATGCATCCATGTAAGGGTCTAAGCATTTAAACTTTCACTATTGGTTTGATTTTTCCTTTCCTTTTTGTGGTTTATATACATAGTGGACTAGACTTTCCCTAAGAATGGAAAATCCTGATTTTTGTCTTACTCATTCCCTGAAGATACAGAAGATACAAAGAAAATGGGCAGGGAGAGCAGGGAATTGCATGATTGGGATCTTTTCTAACATATAAAATGGGTAAGATCACCTGGTTGAAGAGCATCCACTAAGCGAAGAATACTCATCTGTCAGTAGTAGAAGACCCCTTTGAGGAGTTTGCAAATTCTGTTCAAGGACACAATGTAGGCATAAATAATTTAAAACATCTCTGATGTGCTTTAGCTTTTCCAAAAGAGTAAACTATCCCAGCTATGCTTTATTTCCCCATCTATATCTGAGAGTTTTTCTGGTCAAACTGTAATAACACTATTACCTAGTAATTATATTTTAAAAATGTGCCAGGCCTTACACACACATTATCTCACTACATTTTCACAATAACTCTTTGAGAAAAATAGTATTTTTCACATGAGAAGCCTAAGGCAAAGAACATTTTAGTGATTTCTCCAAACTCTTGTTCTTCTAAGTAACAGGGTAAAATCTGAACTGAGACAATCTGACCCAAGAGCTCATGCTCACGTGTTTTGATTTATTTCCACAATACACAACTTTTTTGCATCTTTCAGATATTATACTGTGCTCATGGTAGATGTTAAATCAATACTTGTTGAATTCACATGAACACAAAAAAGCATGAATTCACATGGAAATAGTAAACATGTCAATGCTGGGTGCCTGGGTGGCTCCATCAGTTGCACGGCTGCCTTTGGCACAGGTCATGATCCCAGGGTCCTGGGATCAAACCTCACATTGGGCTCCCTGCTCAGGGGCGGAGAGCCTACTTCTCCTTCTCCCTCTGCCTGCTGCTCTATCTACTTGCGCGCTCTCTCTGTGTCAAATAAATAAAACTTAAAAAAAAAAAAAGACAGTTAAAACAAATTCTTAAAACAATAAAATAAAATAAAATAAACATGTCAATGCTGAGTATTAATCAAATTACCTTAGAAAGAGTATCTTGGGATGCTAAGCAAGGTGCCAAAGGATTCCTGTCTTAAAAGGGCTGGGCTAAACATACCTGATGTAAGTAAAAGTTATCACTTGTGATTTTATCACAATTCATCCACTCGTCTAATTTTTCATTCCTTCAAATAGGTCTCAAACGCCCATCTTGTGGGTCACTCTTCTAAACAAGGTAGGGTGTAGAATGAGGGCCATTACTCCTGCCCGAAAGAGTTCACCACCATGGAGCGGACAGGTGAGTATGGATAATTCACAGGAGAAGCATTAATAAAGCCACCAGAGTCTCCCCTTGGATGGTGAGGAGCTGCACTGAATCTATATGCTGAGTGGAAAATGCTAAGGGAGAGTCTCATGTTTAGAATTCTAAGCTTTGGAATTCCAAATGCTTTGAGTTACTACAGCAGAGTCCTGGGCTCAACTCTCTCCTTTGCATTCCACCAAAAAGGCAGAATGAACCAAAAAGAATAGAAAGGAGATCTGGCCTTGTCTTCACTTCACTTTCGTGGAAGCATCTTACTGACATAATTGTGGGAACACAGGGAAGATTGTCCTGACCAGGGGAATACTCTCTGCGGAGATTTGAATCCATTTTAATGAATCTAGAGTTCTTCGTGAGTCTTCAAGCCCCATGAAGTTAAGTAGACTGCTCAGTGCATGGTATTTTTGTTGTTAGTCTGCTTATTTGTTTATCTGTCTGATTATTTGTTGGTCTGAACTGTTTCAGCTTAGTTAGAGGGTACACCATGATTTAGACCTCTCTGAATGAAATGAGTTCCAAATGAGAAAACAGACTCACAATTTAGTCACAGTCACAAAAATCATTAAACTCTCTTTCATTTAGAATGATATGGTGAGATGGTAAGTGGTGTTATTTTTTTTTTTTTATCCTTAAAAACATCTTAATTAACTGCCTCTGACACCATGCCTGGCAATTTACAGGGGAACAAAAGATGGACCACTGTTGCAGTTCTTAGAGGTTTATAATCTAACAACAGAGGAAGAAAATATATTAAGGATCCTTTGGTCCAGGATAGCTTCTGAGAATCTTTCGAAACCATGAGAGCCATATCATGTGCTCTACCAACGCTACTGGGCAGAAAAATGATCTAGAGATCCAGCCAGAAACACAGTCACAAGTAATAAAGCACACACATACACGAAAGGAAAACTTTCTTGATACGTGTTAAGACTAGAATAATACAACAAACAGTATAGGGCAGGCCCAGGAAAAATAGACCAATGGAATAGACAAGAACTCAGAAAAAGAACTGAGTATATATAGGAACTCAACAGGGAAACAGTAGCCCCACAAAGCAACAGAGATGACTATTTAGCAGATGGCATTGAAAGCCCATTTGTGGAGGTACAGCTTACCCCAGGCAGGTACGAAGAGGGATACAAAGGGAAAGGGCCCCATCCCAAACTCACTGGCAGGTACAACATGGAAGAAACAGGAAAGAGAATTTAATTTCATGACCTACAGAAACTGAGTTAAAGTAAAACACAAGGAAATAGGAGCCATGATGAGTGTCTTTAACACTGTCATTCTTGACCTGGATGCATGAGGACAACTATTTGGATGGGGTACGGTGTGGGTGAAGTTTCTTCAGCATCGCTTTTACCGCCTTTATATATGAATTGTCATCTCTCTTTCCTTACACTAACAAGAAAACACAGAACGGGGAGAAAAGGAAGAGAGCTCCTTGAGTTCAGAGAAAAATTTCAGTCTGGAGGGCATGGTATCATTTTCAAAATGTATGGAGTGTCCATTCTGTGAAGTACTCAAAATTAGAAATAGTAAGACAACTTCAAAGCAGCAGATCTGTCCAAAGTCTAGAGTACTTCTACTCACATCCCATGCCACCAAACCCCAACATGGAAGTCCTTGACCTCTATAGTGTGGCTCTAACCCATAGTAAGAAGCACAGAGGACTCACTGTGGCCCCACCACCACCACTCAGTCTCAACAGATTAAAGGACTCTGCCCTCCAGAGTTGATGGGCAAATGGTAATAGGTTAAGAAGACATAGTTTTGAATGACTACAGAGGAACATGAAAAGGTGTATATAACTCCTAGAGAATGTGGCCTGCCTTCAACAACCTCCTCTCTTATAGAATGTCCCATCTCTCATAATTAACCAAGACACCTGTGTAAACTTCCTTTGCTTCTGATTAAATATTCCTGAAAAGATGTTGACCTTTCTACCACTATTTCTTAAGCAGCCTACCACCCAAATGGAAAGCAGAATTAGTTCTCTACTGTTGTTAATCTTGAGTTGCATGTTAATTGATCTGTAAAAGCCCCACTGCTGTATTGTATTGGCCCTATAATTAAATGTGTTTCATTACAGATGTTTTAGGGACAGAGGTAGAGTCCCCTTGCCTGCTGACAAACAAAACATCAGGTATGTCTTAGACACCAATGGTCTTCAATAGACACAAAGTGCAGGAAGAGAAACAGTCAGCAGGTAGATAACTTGAAGTAATCCTCTGGAGAACTGAGGGGACAAAAGGGTGGTTCTGTTCAGTCACTTAATGTGCTACTAAAAACAATGCCTTTTGGGGAGGATTGGTATGATTTATAGAAATGAAAGAGGGATTTCCATACCTGTGCCCTGTTAGAGATCAAATATCCCAACAATCCCCTCAGCTCAAAAGCCAACTGAGCTCTTACCACACACATGGGGGCAGCCAGCAAGACCCAGAAGCAAAGGGCACAGAGTGAGGAAGACACAATCCTGCTCAGGCAAGCTGGAGTACTTCATGGGTAAGAGACAAAGAAACAGGCAGTCATTTAGTCATTTCGAGCCGCTCCACCAGTCCTGGAGTCCATTTGTCACCTTTGCTGGGTGCATCTGGAGATGGCGGCAGTAGCCTGCCACTCTTGAATCTGAATATGTTCAAGAAACAGTTATCAATGATGGTGCTGAGTATAGAGGACCATGAGCTCTGTCATGGCATATGACAGGCCTGAGGCTGTGGCAAATACCAAATGTTGAGTAGCATGACCCTCTGCATCTAGATAGCATGTGCCATGGGAAAGCATACCTCAACCTGCAGATGGGTTTGATTCATGGTGCTGTTTGCCTACGATGTGAGCAAGTCACCTCACCTGGTTAGGGCTTGGTTACTAGTAAAGAGGGGGAAATACCCTTATTTCTTCACCACTTCATTGTGAGAATTCGTTCTGATAAAGCTCATGAAAGTAATTTTAAGCTGGAAAACAGGGGTGACTGGGTGGCCCAGTTGATTAAGCATCTGCCTTCAGCTCAGGTCATGATCCCAGCATCCTGGGATCAAGACTTGTATTGGCTCCCTGCTCAGTGGGGAGCCTGCTTCTCCCTCTCCCTCTTTTGGACCCCCTACACTAGTGGTCTCTCTTTCTTGTTCCATTCTTTCTCTCAAATAAATAAGTAAAATATTTAAAAATAAATAAATAAACTGGAAAGCATTCCTGTTGGCCAAATACAAGTTACTTATGTTGTGCACATGGCTAGGCAATTTATGCATTTTAGTTTTACTCTATTCCTATTTAAGGTACTATGACTGCAATTATTCAACAGACCAAGGAAGTTGGGGAGATAGAAACACTTCCATCTTTCTATCAGAATGACTTAGATCTATTTGTCTTATAAATTCTTTCTCAGATTCTGAGTAGGCTAAACAATTATTGAAAAGAGCAACTCCTCACCCACCACAGTTCAGTTAGGAGCTGGTTTTCTGAAACACTAAAAACTCGGTGTCTACTTTCCCTGCCAATGGCTGTCAGCTTCCCCCAACATCCCTGCCCCCACCCAGGAAGCAAAGCATTGTAAACCATAGCCATGACTCAAGCACTTAAAAAACAAAATAAAATAAGAATAAAAAAAATAAAACAGAGAGAGAAAGAAAGAAAATACAAAAACCTTCTTTTCAGGTTTAAATTATGTTTTCTTTTCTATTGATCTGGTGATTTTTGTTTTGAACTAGGTGAAAAGAAAATTGGTTTTGCTGTGTTGTCCCTTCTTGCCTTTATCTTCCCCCTTCCCTGCTCCTCTCCATCCACACTGCTGTGGTTCCCTTTTGGATCCTCATTATTCCTCCACACAGTTCCTTGCATCCATGCACCAGCCTCCTGACTGGTCCTCCAGGGCCGTCTGCCATAGGGCCACCAGAATGGCATGTGGATAAAACAGGCAAACAAAAAGCACCAACAAAATAAACCCAGTTGAGATTTTGTTATCCAATTCTCAAAAAAAAAAAAAAATCAATAGTTTTCCATCGATCAAAAAATATAGTTTCAACCTTCAGCACAGCATTTGAGAGCATCTGTGGGTTTTTTTGGACCTCTTCTCTCTCTGCTTGTAAAAGCATAGGGGTTTTGATGATGATTCTTCTTCTTCTTCTTCTTCTTCTTCTTCTTCTTCTTCTTCTTCTTCTTTTTAACATTTGCCAAATATTTATTAAGCATGTTCCACTGTTTTAAGCACTTGAGATACATATCCATGAACAATGTATTCACTATTTTTTATTGATAATTGAAGTATAATTGGCATACCATGTTATATTAGGTTCAGGTGTACAATATAGTATTTCAACAATTCCAAGTCAGTGCTCACTACAGTTAAGTATAGTCACCATCTGTCACCATACAACATTATTACAATATTCCTGTCTTCCCTATGCTGTACTTTTCATCTCCACATTGTATTTTATAACTGGAAATTTGTACCTCTTAATCCCCTTCACCTATTTCATACTTTCTCCCACCCCTCCCCTCTGGCAACCACCAGTTTGTTCCCTTTATTTGTCCATTTTGGGTTTTTTTGTTTTGTTTTGTTTATTTTGGTTTTAGATTTCATATGTAAGTGAAATCATATGAAATTTGTATTTTTCTATTTGAATTTCATATGAAAATCATATGATATTCGTCTTTTTCTATCTGAATTAGCATAATACACTCTAGGTCCATCCATGTTGTTACAAATGGCAAGACCTCACTTTTATACATATATGTTCATCTATATTTCATATATATCCATATAATTCATATAAAATTCATATATAAACATATATAACGGAATATTATGTATACATACATATATATAATATATATTTTTTAAAATTTTCTTTATTTTTTGAGAGAGTGACAGAGAACACAACCTGAGGGAAGGAGAGAGGAAGAGGGACAAGCAGACTCCCCACTGTGCATGGAGCCCAATGCATGTCTTGATCCTAGGACCTCAAGATCATGACCTGAGCCAGAGGCATATAGATGCTTAACTAACTGGGCCACCCAAGAACCCCATATACATCTTCTTTATCTATTCATCTATAGAGGAACACGTGGCTTGCTTCCGTATCTTGGGTACTAGAAATAATGCTGCAGTAAACACAGGGCTGCATGTATCTTTTCAAATTTGTATTTTCTAACCTATGTATTTTATTTTTTTTAAATATTTTATTTATTTGACAGACAGAGATCACAAGTAGGCAGAGAGACAGGCATAGGGAGAGAGAGGGGGAAGCAGGCTCCCTGCTGAACAGAAAGCCCGATGCAAGACTCGATCCCAGGACCCTGGGATCATGACCTCAGCCAAAGCCCACTGAGCCACCCAGGCACCCCTAACCTATGTATTTTAAATACCATCTATGTATTATGACTTCCCAGGGTAAACCTGTGGCCTGGGGGCCTCCCTTAAGTTCCAATCTCTTTCATATTCGTGTGCCCACTTCATATCTCCACTAGGATATATCCCATCTTATTGCGCACAACATAACTGCCGATCTTTTCTGATATATTTACCTCACCCACAGTATTTCCCAGGCAGATGTTGGCAACTTTAGCCAAAAACTCTAGAGTTACCCTTGACTCTTCTGTTTCCCTCACACTCTGCTTCTAATTCATCCACAAATCTTTTTGGCTCTTCCTTCTAAATGTACCCAGAATCTAGTCCAGGGAGCACACCCACCAAAGCCGCCATCCTCACCATCATCTATGGCTTGTTCCTAACTGGCCCCCTGCTGCCACATCTGCCCCAACACAGCAGCCAGAGCACTCCTTTACAAACATATGTCACTCCTCTGCTCAAAACTGTAGAGCAGCTCCCTGATGGTGAGACAATCCTGAGGCCTGATGTGATCTAGACTGCTGTCACCTTCCCACCCTCCAACTTTGCCTGATGGATCCACCGGAGCCACACTTGCCTCTGGCTGCCCTATGAATACTTGATGTTCACTTCTGTCTTGGCTATTTTACAGCCTATTCCCTCTGCCCAGAATTCCTTCTCTAGACATATGTGTTCATCATCATTCCATCACCTCTTTCAAGGTATTACTCAAATGCTAAACTAACATCCTAATAATTTACCCTAGTTATACTATCTACCCGCCTCTGTATCTCATCCTACTGTTTGGTTCTGTGATTCACTCATAGGTACCTACTACCTTTTACATTCTGTGTGCATTATTTATGTATTATTTTTACCGCCTGTCTCTCTTCACTAGAATGTAAGATCCATAAGGGCAGGTATATTTACCTTCACATCCACTAGCCTATCCTGAGCTCTTGTAGCAATGCCTAGGAATAACAATCACTTGAAAAGTATTTGTTGAATGAGTGAATGAAGAAATGAGCCCTCACTCTGTTTCAGCAATCTTTTCTCCCGCCATTGTCTTCAGTCTAGAATCTAGCTGGAATTCTGATCATACAAACACACTCCATCCTTTTTGAAGATGCTACTCGAGCTCCAATGTTCATCCTCCCACAATAACCCCCAGAAAATACAAACTACTCTTCCAGATTCAATCCAAATACAGTTCCTTCCCTCCCTCCCACTCTTCCTTCTTGCAGGACTTCCTCCTTCCTTCACTCTCTCCCTGCATCCCTCCGTCTCTTCCTTGTTTCCACAAAGATTTTAGCATATTTTAGGCAGTATTTACTGTGTTAGCCATGGTAGATGTGGGAAAAAAAAAAAAAGACACAGGCTCCACCTTCAATTAGCTTATAGTTCACTAAAGATTTTTCTAATGCCTCCCTAGGAATAAATCACTATAATGTTTCATGAGTGGGTGGCAGACTCAGATGGTGAAAAGGGCATATAGGCTTAGCCTTAAGAAAGCAGTACATAGTCCAACTCCACCATTTACCAATGAGCTTACTCAAAACACCAAATGTCTAGAAGCTCCTGTCTCTTCATCTTTAACATGAGGATAATTCTTACCTTAAAGTTATTTGATAATTAAACTAAAAAATAATAATAATATAAGCATGTTAACTACTACATAATAATACAATCAGTAATAGGTATATGAATAATAAATAAGCAAACTAATTGGTACACAGATGTCCTTTTAGCAAGTAGTTGTCATTCAGACATGAAGTCCCTTCCCTTCCTGCAATACACTACAGTGACCTAATTCCTTTCTTGTGACCCATACTTGACTCTGCCTCACTCTATAAGGCATCTAGTTATCTGCTTCCCGTGGGATGCTGAGTTCCATGAGACCACCCCTCGTACAGCTTTGCATACTGTAGACTACAATTCATGAAGGCTAAGGAATAAATCTCCTCCATTCCTGTATTTCCCTCCCTCAGTTTCCCTCCCTCCCTTGTGCTTCTGTTTTTATTCTTCTGATACTCTTCCCTCTCTGTCAATCCTCTTTGCTCCCCATCACTTTATTTTTCATTTCATTTTTCCAGAAAAGTATTTATCTCTTCCACTCCACATGTTCCTCATCCCCATCTCTGTCGCCTGCCCCCACTCCCTCACACACCTTCCCTTTCCTGTTCCCCAGGTTATAGCACAATCTTTGCTTCCCTCTTCTCTTGATCATCACTCTCTGTCAGGTTCCTGTCCTCTCAGACTGGCCTGGGGAAGTTTTATTGATCTCTCAGTAATGCCCGAGTGCCTCTGAAGGTTAAGGTCAACAAGAGTAAAGCATCCTGCTGAACCACAAAACCTAAACTCGACTTCAGTATGAGCAGTTATCAATTATTCAGAGCTGCCAGATCACAGGGCACTCTCCATCTGGAGGTACAGAGAAGGAAAACGTGGGCTGATAACACGGAAGGTTAGTGTGGGCAAGACCAATTTCTCACAACCCAGGGAACCTCCCCTCCAAGCACTGGCAGGAGGTAGATGATAAAGGTAAGATGCAGCCATTGGTCAAGGGAAAAAGGACACCTAATGCAATCCCATCATGAAGAGAGACCATCAAATAAGCTATCGATGTCCAAACAGATTTCTGGCTTTGAATCTTTTTCTTCTCTCCCATAATCCCATGCATAGCTAGCCTTAAAGTCTTTACTTGCTAACTAACTAGGCACCTGGGGTCTACAAATTCTACATAAATCAAACCCAGATAATGATGGGTTTTGTCATTTCCACTACACCTTGGTTTACTTTGCTGACATAATAAAAGCTCATGTGCCACCGTAACAATAAAAATACAAAATATTTAAGTTAAAAATATACTTCAAACAAAGAGCTGTGAATTAGAAGACTGGTGTTAATCTCCAGCTTCTTCTTTCCAAGGTAATATGTGCCATCATCATGAGTAAAAGACCCATCAAGGTAACATCATGACCCATCCCAGCTCATTTTGAATGCCTTTGCATGTGTAGTTTCACTACTGGCAAATCCCTCCCCCCACCTTCAATGAGGCAGAACCATACACACTTCAGGACTATTCTTCGGTGCCACATGCCTCTGGGATGCCCTCAGTGTGGCTTGGAAACTCCTCCTGGACAACCCCAGTTCTTCTTGTATTGTAAAATAGCTGAATTCATGATACTGCATGGCAACTCCATTGAAAGCAGGCTAGGACAATGATTAGAAGTACAAACTCAAGAACCCACTTTGGTCTGAATCCGGACTCTAACATCTTCTCTCTCAGGGTCTCAGTTTTCTACTCTGTAAATATGGGAATAACAATGGCATCTGCCTCCAATTGTCATTTTGATGAGCAAAATGTAAATTACTTACAGAAGACCTTGAGGAGAGTAAGTACTATGTATCTGTGGTGGTTACACTGCCTATAGCAGCTCTGTCATGGAAAAAAATTATTACTACATTTTCTATTATATATTCTGTGTCTATTCCAGAGCCTAGAACATTCTAACAAGTAGTTGTTGAATCAAAGGATGCTCTAAAGCCAGGATTGGTGCTCTCAGTCTACTTTCTTTTTTATCAAGGTCTCAGGAAAAAGTCACCATGGGTCACTTACTTTTCTGTTCCTCTTGCAAACAAAGGATGTGGCAATCATATCACAGGCACTTATGGAATGAAAAATCTTGGAAGATGGAGATAGTATCTCCCTCCAGAGCAGAGAGCATATATTATTTAGTGCCCAGTTTCATGAAGATAATGTCTCCCTCTTAGACAAATATCAAACAGGTTTGCTAGCAGCCCATTATAAAAGTTTCAGGTTCCTAAACTTGGAGTTAGCCACTATGGAGAAAACCCACCCAGTGCATGGCACCCACATGGCTGTTCTGCACATCACCTGTGGGCTTTGAAGCATGGAAAGCTGATGTGAACTTGAAGCTCACACTGATTCCTGTGCCCAAATAATGATGCCCTTTGTCTCTGACCCAGGAATCTTGTGCCTTCTGCCATCATTTACACAACCGTAGCATAATACCTGGTTAGTTTGAAGGCTAGGTAAAATCTCAGACCCTCCACAGTTCCTGAAAAAGTTTTGATAATAAGAATGGGAGAGTAATGAAGATAGAGCCTTCTAAAAGAGAAAGGATGCGTGCCTCACAGGCTTCATTAGAGAATATAAAACAATCGGGATCCTACAGCACATGTTATTGCCTAATCAACAGTGGGTAAGAGGTAGTCGATGAAGGTCCCCATGGTCCTGTCTATGACTGAATATTTGGAGACTGTCCCAGAAATGGTGACCGATTATTCCTTACACTCCTCCAGGTAGGAGGAGGAAGGGATATTATCAGGATAATGAGGCAGCAAACCTTACAACCCCAGTGGGAAGACAAAATGGCTATAGCTGTTGACCCCAGGAATCTCCAGAGCTAAAATAAATGACCTTAACAATGATTATACAGAATACTGGGTAAACTGAAAATACCAGAAACTTGTTTGTTTGGTAGTTCCTGGCTTACTGGCATGGATCTGTTCTCTACCTCCAAACCCCTTCATCTTTCTGACCCTTTATACTCTGCTCAGCTGCTTTAAGGAGAAAGATGACTAGGGATGGGGCTGAGATCTCCCTGACCCCATGTATACTAAGGAACTACAAGGAGGGGAGGAGATCAAAATATTCTCTTGGCTTGGGGCACCTGGGTAGCTCAGTGGGTTAAAGCCTCTGCCTCTGGTTCAGGTCATGATCCCAGGGTCCTAGGATCGAGCGCCACATTGGGCTTTCTGCTTAGCAGGGAGCCTGATTCCCCCTCTCTCTCTGCCTACTTGTGATTTCTATCTGTCAAATAAATAAGTAAAAATCATTTAAAAATACATTTTCTAGACCCTTTCACTTAGAATGGCTTTTAAGTCACTATTCTACCAGTTCCCATTGTGGAGAGGCACTCAGATTCAGCTCATGAGTCTTGAGCAAGGTTAACAGTAGGATAAGGAAGTTAATGCGAACTAACATTCTGGGCCCTTTAAACCAATTCAATGTACTCTTGCTGTTGTGTTGCTTCTCCATCAACAGTAGGAACTGAGGTTTTACAAGCTTGTACTTTCATATCTCAGAAATGTCAGAGGGATCTTCTTGATTACAGAGGGCTGGAGGTAGAGAAGCGCCAGTGGGACAAACACCCTGGACATGTGTCTTTGGGGCCTGTGTTAAGATTTAACACTAATGTTTCTTTACTCTGATGTCCAAAGCTTTTACTCACTGGTTGATATCTGATTGGCAAGTTAGAAGCCTCAGTCTCAATGACCCTGGATACAGTGTTATCACACCTTTACCAGCAGGGAACCCTGGCTGATAAACCACTATAAAATTCAAGGACCTGTTTGCTAAGCAGTTTCTTTGGACTATGTGGATAGATTTATAACATCCAGCCCTACCAAACATCAAGGGAAAGCTGCTGTCTCTTCAGCCCCTTGCCACCAAGAAGGTCTGGCATCTCACTGGACTCTCTGCGTAACAGATAAAAGGATGCACCTTACTTTAGCATCCTACTTGCTCTTCTGTACTAACTTTCAAATCAGCTTCCTTTGATGGGTCCCAAACCAATCGGCTGTGTTGGAATCTGTCCAACAACCTGCAGCCCATCTTCTACTTCTACTTTTTCTACTTCTACTTCTACTTTTTGGTATCCCATAACCCTAATAACTCCTCTAAGCTACATGTTTCTGTGACTGATGACTTTGCTGATTGGAGTCTCTGGCAAAGACAGGGTGGCTCACCAGAGGTGTACCTTGGGATTTTGGACCCTTTCTCTCCTTGACATGGCTACAGATACACCACTTTTGGAAAAGCAGCTATTAGCTTATGATTGGGCACTTGTCAAAACTGAACACATGACCTTTAGAGGCCTTGAGAATCTCCAGTCCGATATTCCCATTCCGGGGTGTCGCAATTAGGGCCAAACAACCATCAAGGCATGAGAGCTCAATAAGCCATGCTTGTCAAGTGGAAATAGTCTCTTCAAGAATGCAGCCAGCCTAGTTAAGTGACATCTCAGCTTTACAGGGAAAGTGTCAGCTATCCCTCTGAGGAAACTTTATCCCCAATTCTATTGTCTGAATCAAAGCCGCTGACCCAGTGAAGCTCTCAGTTCATAGACGTTCCCCCAAATGCCTGTACTTGGTTGACTAGATCATTCAGCTAAGATGAAGCACAATGGTATCCTCTACATGGTGGCAGGTGTTCAACCTTAGCTCCAATAGAACAGAACCAAAAATGGACATGGCCATTCCACTCAGCAGGCAGAGTTCAAAGCTGTTCATATAGTTCTGGCTAATACTCTCCTTGATGAATCTTGTTACATCTGTACTAATTCCTGGACTATGGTCAACAGCCTAGCTGTTTGGTCTACCACTAAGAAAACTACAGACTTAAAGATGAGACACCGCTTTTTGGAGCCACGAGTTGTGGAAAAAAATCACAGAACTGCTAATCAAACCACATGGGTTACTCATTTAGATCCCCACAGCAAGGACTGGTTCTTTCATGACATTAACTAGGATTACACCACTTGGATGAGTACCACTGAAGCCTGGATGAATCCTTGAACTTGGAAACACATCTACCATCTTAGGCTGTGCACATGGCAAATGACTCTCTGTTTCCAATGCAAAGGCTACCACTTTTGGCTCCTGCCAAATTTGACCTGTTTATCTTGTGGAAGTGGGAAGGCCCATTGCCTGGGGCATTGCTCCTGCCCACTGCTGGAAAACTGACAACATCTGACTGTTCACTCCTCTCCTCCAAGGCTAATGACGTTGCCTCACCATGGTGGATATTTTTCAGGGTACAGTGTTTCTGTTCCAAAATAATCTGCTAATTTAGCCATAAACCCCGTGGTCCTTAAAACTAATCTGGGTCATGTGTTGAGCATTCTAGAGTCTTTGCAGTCTAGGAGTCCTAAAGCTTTTATCATTAAAGCAACTCAACAAAGGGCTGATAGTCAAGGTGTTTGATGGACCTTTATCCTCCCTATCAGCCACAGGCATCGGATATCACTGAGTGTTGGAACAGCCTCTGAAAAATTGAATCAAAAAGATTTCTGACTCTTTCCCTTGACTCC
This sequence comes from Mustela nivalis, assembly GCF_964662115.1. Classification (NCBI taxonomy): domain Eukaryota; kingdom Metazoa; phylum Chordata; class Mammalia; order Carnivora; family Mustelidae; genus Mustela; species Mustela nivalis. The sequence continues at coordinate 34,232,425 of NC_139028.1, read as the reverse complement.
TCCTAATCCACACACCTTAATATATCACTTTGGTTCCTGAATGTGGCTGTTCCAAGAAAGAAATCATTTCTTTTTGTTGCTTCCTGGATAATAAATAGGCCAAAATAAATTGGGGGCTGGGGGGGGGATTATGAAAGCCTTTCCTGGAAATTCAAGATATCGCCTTGACCATTCCTGGGCATGTTTTTCTTTCCTTCCCATAAAAGCAACCCCAGCACAGTCTGGTTGGTTCATCCTCCACACGGCAACATGGCCAAAAGGGGATCTAGAGGATTCGAACTCAATTTTGGTGTAGCCTCCTGGATTCTTTGTTGGACCAACATGATCCTAGATCAAAAGGATAATGGCCACATGGTTGAGTACACACTTGTCCAAATCCCTCTACAGTGGCCCACATAAGCCAAAGTAGGGACATAATGCATCTTTGTCAGTTTTATGAAAATGCCCTTAAGACTCCTGAACTTGATTCTTGGAGATAAAAGACCTAGGTATAAGCAGATGATTGGAAAAGGTGAAATAATAGCTACTAGATAGGACTCGCCAATTTTGTTGAGGTAGGGGCAAAAGATTCAGGTCCCTGGGGAGGAATAACTCAGATCCTGGAAAGTACAAGAAGGAAGGGACACAAATCATTCTTCGCCTTTCAGAACTACCCATGGAGCCTACCTCATGAGAAAAAGAACCTGGTACAGTACTCCCAAACTGTTGCAAACTCCTTAATTTCACTGACTGCTGAGTCTGCCATAACTCCCCTAATGGCTCTGATCACAATTTGGTCACTATTCTCCTTACCCTTATAGAAAAGTGGATCAGAAACAGCAGGAGATGGCCCCAGGTCCTACCATCCTCTCACAAGACATCTGTCAACATCCTTTGCTGTCCTCCCTGCCCCCTTCCCACTGTCATGCAAACTGAGTATAGAGCATCTACTTGGGCCACACACATCATCCTCCTGGGACTTTGAAAGGCAAAAGGGACTGGTGTGAACATGAAACTAATGTCTCTTCATATCACTTCTACTGTGAAGTTCTTTGTCTCTGAACCAGGAGTCTTGTGTCTTCTGCCAGCATCCAAGAAAGAATAGCAAGCTACCTTGTTAGCTTAAAAGTCAGGTAAAATTTCAAACTCTTCACAGTTGAACAGGGCCCAAGATATCTCAGTAAATGAGGGTTCCTGTCTTTCTTCCCAATGACATTATTCCCCATGTTAAGCTGGTCATAAATTTAGTGGAATGCCCACAATAAATGACAAGAATTCACTACTGTGAGACAAAAGCGGCAGAGTGGGAGGACTCCTCTAGGAAGGACTTCCACTTTTCACTACTTTGCTAAGACACATTGAACTGCCTGGTTTGTGGAATACCAGACTTCACATTATAAAGTGCAAATTCACCCATCCGCATACACCAAAGTTAATTTATCATCTCCAAAGCCCTTTTATTTCAGATATAGAAAACGAAAGGGGGTGGAGGGAAAGTGGTGTGTGTATATGTATGTGTATGTGTGTTTGTATGTATTTCTCTGAGATCAAAGCCATTGATTTCAGGCTCACATCACAAGAATTACTGATACAAATTTTTTTTTGTTTTTTTGTTTTTTCAGTGTTCCAAAATTCATTGTTTATGCACCACACCCAGTGCTCCATGGAATTTTTTTTTTCTTAATGTGATTTTCTCATTGATGAATAGGGTGATATGGGGAAGTTCTTGAAGTGTGTGCTGAATTATAAATGAAGATTTAATCCCCGCAGTTTTGGCTCACCTCTGTGGTATTCTCTGTGGCCAGGATATCTCTTTACTCCATCCTGCATGGTTATTCCTTTTACCACACAGTGGAGGCTGGAACTTCCTGTCAAAGCATCCTCGGTGAGCTTCCATGCCTGATGCCATTTCCCCTGTGGAACTGAGGTACCCAAGATACTTTCCAAGAGCTTTTTATATTCTATGTCTCTAAAGACTGCTAAATTGGGTCGGATGTGTGGGATTAAGCTCACCTCATAAAATTTGCTTGAGAAAATCTCAGATCCATTAATGCTTCATAAAAATTTTACAAGGTTTCTGCTAAAGGAAGGAAAACAAACAGAGGTGGTGTCGGCATCTAGGCGCTCTTTAAATCAAACATTCTCTCTCTAATGCATTTTTTTTATGGCACCAATCAGAAAAGCAATCAACCATGAAGCCCGTGGCTTCTTCCACTTCCATTCCTAGAGCAACATTTCCACGATCTTTAAACATTCTACATGAAGCCATGGGAGAAGTAAATATGTATATCCACCTACCTATATTCTTTGGAAGAGTTCTTTGGCTCTAAAACGTCTCTATCAATATGAACACTCCACACCCTCCAATTTGAGTTTAGGAAAATAGGATAAGATGATGAATGCATCTTCCCTATTCCAAAATGCTCCAGGGGGAGAGAGAGAGAGATTAGAAACAGTGGATGTTTAAGACTACAGGATGATAATTAAAATACATGTCTTATCTTTATTTATCTTTTATTAATTATTTTTACTAACATATAATGTATTATTTGCCCCAGGGGTACAGGTCTGTAAATCTCTTATCTTTATTCTTATGCATATTGTTCAGGAAATAAATAAAAATATGTCATGAGTAAAAGCTGGGCTCCAGGGTTTAAGGGTGCATGAGCCCTGTAATGATAAAAGGAGATATTTCAGAATGATTTTAGCACAAGTGGACATAAGAAAAGGGAAGCAGAGACTCAGAGGAGCCCAGAGACCAGATCGGTGAAACTTACAGCAGGGCTATGGCCACATTTCCAGTTTGACAAATAGACCTTCTGGAATGAGGCTAGAGGGGACCTGGTTTTCTGGGATAAACAGAAAGAATAGCCTCCCTCCCTTATTTCTGCAAGCCCCATATTTCTCCAGTAGTCTTATTTCCCTTCAAAGCCAGGGCCTTTGGAAACTTGCCTTTTCATAACAGATCAGTGACTACAGAAGAGAAGCAATAGAACACTAACCAAACAATGGTAAGACTGTTTTATCTTTCATATGTGTTATAATCACCTGATCCTCAAAACAGTCCTGTGAAGTAAGGCAACTGTGATCTCTTGGAAAGAAAACAAGATTTGCACTGAAATAAAAACTGGTGTTTCAATCCTGGCATAACCACCTAGTAGCTTCTATGACTTCAGTCACTTCTATGACTTCAAAACCCAGTTATGGTAGAATATGTAAATCAGAGGTGATCGCCTGCTTCAGATAAAATTAGCGGGATTAAATGAGATAACTGACAAGAGACAAAGCAGACAGCAAAGGATAGATGCCTGAGGAATAAAAAAAGTATATTCACCTGCCACTTTGGACAGTTCAGGAATCTGATTCATGACCCAGAGTGAGTGAGTAGCACAGATTTGAATTCACAATCTCCTCCTATTCCAAACCCTGAACTGTTCACTTTCTCTTCCATGACTTTGGGTTTTCTAGCACTGTTTCAGGTAGATACTGCTCCACACAGACAAGAGGCTGACCCTGGAGCAAAGCGGGTTCCCGGAGCCTGTCAGTGACTGGCAGGATAGCCAGCCAAAACAGAAATGCCAGTTTTAAGGGGATGATAAGGAAGCTAGTAAATGTGAATGGGAGAGCATCATCCTGGGGCTGGCAGGAAGGTCCTGGGGGGAGCATTCCTCTACACCTTGGCCCAACCCACCTGGAGACTGATATTAAGATGAATTTATGTTCAGCAGGAACCCCAAAGGCTGGAGTCTTCTCAACGTTTCCTCCTTCCTAAGAGCCTCCCTGCTTAACTTCACTGAAAAACCTGACCAGAGACCCAAAGTACATGACAAAGTACCATAAACTGTCTGGGACATCCTGCTAAAGTCACCTTTGTTGAGAATAAATCAATCCAAACATCATGCTCGTCATTTTTCCATACCCCTCAACTCCCAAATGACTTTTTAGTGTGGACAGCTCTAATTGCGTCTTTAATAACTAGGACTTTCAAATGCTCAAGGTCACTAATTCTGACTTAGATGTGGGGGTACTCATCTTCTCTCTGCCACTGTTATAGGAATTAAGGGAAGCAGCTGTCCAGAAGAGATGAAATCAGCACAAGGAATTCCCTATTCTCCTTGCCTACCTCTGACCAGGTCTCTATAGTGCCGGCTAATGTAGGTCTGTGGCATTTGCAGAAAGGTTTGTTCTAAAGAAAATCAATGGCAGACTCCCTGACTCCAGGTATCAGACATCCTAGAGACACTGGCTTCCCCACCAGGCCCTGGGAGTTCTTGAGCATGTTCAGAAAGGAAGTGCCTTCACTCAGGCTCTGCCCCCACAGGTTTTGTAAATAATTCAGCAAGACAAGGACGGAGCTATCTTAAGAACAGGCTGCCTTGCCCCAGGATTCTTAAACGTCACTGAGTGTCCCTCTGGTCATTTTCTGCTGTTATTTTTAAAAGCTAACACATGGACTTTATATTTAGGAGAAGAATATTTTGGTATCGGTGAGCTAGGGTAAGATGTGTCCCTGGTGCGGACAGAAGTGCAAAATCACTCTGTCCTTAAGTCATAGGAGAACACTGGGTTCAGGGAGGGAGCCAGTGTTTCTTTTCGCTTTTCTTGAAGGAACACACTCAGTACAGAATTCTCACCCAATGAGTGCATTTCCTAAGACATTTTGTTCTTTTATCATTATCTTTGGAGTGTTTGCCGTTCTTAAAAACTATTATAATTGCCCTCAGTTTATAATCAGCCTCTCTGATCATCTACATTTTCCCCTTACATTTTAAAATTATTTTTAACACATTTGATGAGGTATATTTTCTACCTAATGCTTCTCCAAAAAAAGAGAAAGCCTAAGAGTTGCCATACTGTCACTTTCTGGGGCCCAGTCAGGATCCATGTGTATAGGTAATGAGGCAGGGGGCGGATATCAGAGTCAATCAGCATGTGAGGAAGAAGTTCAAACTCACTGTACTCAAAGCAAGGTACCCTCCTAGCAAACTAGCAAACCTACACAGTCAGGATTAATGAGGAATGGAGGGGGTGGGACCCAAGAAATGACCCCACCCTAGTAGCCCTGCTATCTAGAGGGCAGCTTGATATTAGTTATCAACAAGCATTGGCCACTTGCATATCCTCTGCTACAATTCCACTTGGAATCACTTATCCTAAGGAAATAATCATGGTTTTGAATAAAGACTTAACAACAAAGATATTCATTTGAATGTTATTTACAACAGCATGACAAATGGAAATAGACTAAGGGTCCAACCAGAAAGGGTTATTAGTTATTAGTTAAATAAAGATGCTCCATCTATAAAAATAGAATATTTGGTGGCCATGAAATATAATCTATAAAATATTTAAGGACACAGAAAGATACTTTCTATATATGTAACAACATCTTGTGTAATATAGAAGTTTATTTTTGTACATCAAAAATGTAATTAGATCTATAGCCATATAAAATAAAAACTGAAAGCATATATATGACTATGTTAACAGTGGTGAACTGTGGATGGTGAATTACAGATGGTTTTCATTGTGTGTGTGTGTTTTCTTATCAATGTTTCCTAAAACTCTCCACCATAAACATAAGTGATTTTGCTTCTGAAAAGAAAAAGAAAAAAAATGTGTTCTGCAAAAGTTAATTGAGCACACAGTTTGTGCCAAGCACGATGGGGAGAAATTACCAACCAGGCACGAAGGCTCCCAGGAGGTGCTGATGGGAAGGAAGAATCTATACAATCCTGCCATAGCATTGGGAGCCCTAAGTCAATGTGTTGGCTGAATGTGGCTGAATGTGGACCCAATGAAGTATCTAAGTGGACTATCTTCTCTCTGTAGAGAGAAGGAGCTTCTGCACATATCCAGGTGCAGCCATGGCGCATAACCTGGGTGCTGTTGAGCCATAACAGCAGTACTTAGGCTTCCTGAGGCCTGGACCAGAGGGCTGCAGGCTAGTCTTGCCCCTCCTGGCTCTCCCATAGGTCTGTGAGACTCCCTGACTGGGCCTGGTGTGGTGAGAGAGGCCCCCTGTGTTACTCACAGGGCCTAAGTATCCTTCCCCAAACTAACCTGATATGCAGACACCCTTCAGTGGCAGGAAGCATCCTACAGGCGGTTGACGACTTTAGGGAAAAGGAGGTCCTATCCTAAATCACAGCTCTGTCAGCATCTCAGCCTGGGAAACAGTGTCAGAAGATGCTTCTTCATTCCTCTGGTCGGACTTATGTAATTACAGATCATTAAACAAAAGGAACTCACCTCTCCAACCTTACAGATGGACGGATAGTTCCAAAGATAGTAGCTGGTGAGGTGAGCAAGAAATAGGATGGCCTTTAGCATCTTTGAAGAGTGGCTTGGTTAACCAGACTCATTTTTAAGGTCTGTATTCTCCTTATGGCACATCATTTATTTTTCCTTCTCTTCTTTTTGACCTCTGATCTCTTTATCTTTTCTTCTCTTGGTTTATTAAACATTTTTTAGTCTACCATCAATTTTCTTTTTTTCCTATTCTTTCCTCCTCTTCCCTTGTCATTAGAAAGGGAACTGAAGCTCTACAGAAGTCTGGGTACCTAAGGCTGTTCTGTAGTTTATCTAGCACTCACCCTCTAATGGTGCCAGGCTAGTAAGACCATAGAAAAACCACCACATAATGTGACGAACCCAGTGAAATCACTTACAAAAAACTCCTTCCTTTGGATTAGCTGGTAGGAATTGTCTACTTGCCCAAAGAATTGAGCATAATTTCAGTACTATAATCCCTTTATTTCATTTACCATCTACGTAGTTTAATGTCTGTGAAAGGCTTGTTGTCTATACTCTGTACAAATGCACACACCCATCGATGCACACACACACACACACACAATGTGGACGTGTGCTCACAGGCTCACGGATGTCCTACTAACTTGACTTCTGCCCTTCTAAGTGCCTTTGATACCATACACACCTTACCCTGTAACCAGGAAAATGAATTTCAACTGTTAGTCCCAAGATATGTTTTGAAAATACCTTATAAAAATATCAGTGGGGGGGATATATTATGCTTCTATTTTTGGATAACTTAGCACTTCATTTCCCGTGCTTACTGCAACATCAAAAGTGTTGCCAGGACAACAGATCATCCAATCTCTTCATGATGCCTGAAAACTAACCAGTATCTGACTTCTCTACCCCATGGTCTTCTTTGCCAGGAGCTAGAGGAAGATGAACTTTATGGTTTCTGTCCAAAACCTCTCTTCTAATTGTGCTTAATCTACAAAACCAGCCCAAACAAATAAGTGGGTTTCTGTTACTTAAAGGGTCAGGGATCTTAAATTTACATAGCATCTCATTAGTAGAATTACAGAGGGAAAAAAAAATCCTCTAATTTAATTTGTCTTTCTTCTCTGTACTCTAGGGGAGTGTTTTTAGCAAAGGTAGGAAGATAGTATACAAGTGAAGTCCTGGCCACCAGTCAGAGTGACCATACCTGAGAACCCTGTGTACTTATTCATGAAGTATTACTTGCAATAAGGATCTTGCATTAGAGTAATGAGGTTTTTTTTTTAAATGAAACTTGAGTTTTCTGCTTTTATTTTCTTCCAAAATTTAAGGTAGGTAGTATAGTCATACTCCTAGAAGATGGCTGAATCTAACCTCTTGATAACCAGGTAATGAGCTCTGACACTTGATAAGAGATATTTTACAAATACAAAATCCTGTTTGCCCACATGCAGAAAGAATATGGGTTCATTATGGAGGAGCTGAGAGAAAAACAGGTTAAAGTTAAAATGAATAGTAGTTTGCAGGTATTGATTCAAGTATTATTGACTGCATGTGAATGTATACACACACACACACACAGAGACACACACAGATGTATACACACACAGAGAAACACAGACACATACAGATGTATACACACACACATGCACATACACACAGATGTACACACACACATGCACACACACACACACACACACAGAGTCCCTACCCTTCAGGAACTGAATGTACCAAGATGAAAGTAATAAATACCATTAGGGGCACTGGGTGGCTCAGTGAGTTAAAGCCTCTGCCTTTTGCTTGGGTCATGATCTCAGGGTCCTGGGATCAAGCCCCACATCAGGCTCTCTGCTCCACAGGAAGCCTGCTTCCTCCCCCTCTCTCTCTGCCTGCCTCTCTGCCTACTTGTGATCTCTGCCTGTCAAATAAATAAATAAAATCTTTAAAATATAAATAAGTAAATAAATAAATAAGTACCATTAAATATTATGTTCAGATTCAGGGTGAAGGCTGTTTGGAGGAGGACATGGTCATTCACAGTAGGGATGAAGTTGAGAATCACTTCATGTTGAGTGACAGTTGCCTGGGCACCGAGACATTTAGATCCTTCCTTGAAGGATGTCTAGGATTTGGGAGTTGGCAGGGAGGTATTCCGGGAGGAGGGACCTATAAGCAATGAGACAGATGCAAGAAAACCAGGGTAATAAAGGAGGATTTATTGGCTTCTTTAAAGTAGGACAGAGATGTTGCTTCCTTACTGTGAACTTCTTCAGGTCATATATTATCCACTAACACAACTTTTGACCAATGAAAGCAGAAATCACATCATTGTGGTTGTCTTCTTGATAGGTAGCATGGAAGGTAGGAACTGTGGGTGCAAGCCTGATTTTATAATCAGGACATCGCCCACCCCCACCCCCCGCCCAGATACAGACAACTCTCCTGCATGTCTCCATCTTTGCATCTGTATGGAAGGCTCCTTAGTTCCAGGACCAGGCTGACAGTATGGAAACAGAACATGGGCTTCCAAGAAGGCCATCAAGCGAGACAGTAACGCTGTCTCCAAACCAGCTTTTCATAGGCTCTTACTTATTATTTAATTTGGCTGCAGTGCATGGAATTAGGCTAATGGCTGTTAAGTGGCTAAGGCACAAACATGGTCCATCTGCCGAGAAGGCTTCAGGCCATTGTCTATTTCAAAGACTAAGGAAAAAAGATGAGTGAGACATTCTGTTACACTAAGAGCCTCATCAAATGCCTTTTTATTCACCCTCTGATCTAGTTTCTTTCAACACCAGTGATTTTCCTGGTACCATATTAAGAACTCAAAATCAGGGTCTTCCTGCTGGGCCATTAGCAAAGTGAAAAATAAGCTATCCTTACCTAATCTATAGGATATTCTGATAGAAAGTAGTACTCTGAACTGCAACAAAGAAAAACAATTCTGGAGCAACTATGATGTTCAGAGCACTGCAGAGAACGCAAGACATGGTTCCTAACTTCAAGGCACTTCTCATCTTTGATGAACAGGGGGAAGGCAGAACATGTGTATGAAGCACTCTGATACACGACCAACTCTACCACAACCTCCAAGAGGATGGTATGGAAGAAAAGAGACCATGTCTGGGAAAGTCAGAAAGGAGTTGGCAGAGGGGGATATTTTTGAGTTGGGCTTTGAAGAGAAATAACTACTTTATTTATGGAATAAGTTCTTACTCTGTGTTTACTCTGTATTCAGTATCTAATTGAACCCTCATAACATACTGATAAGGTTAAGTGCCACTGTTTCCACCACTTGATAAGATTATTGCTCAAGCTCAGGAAAGTGTTATCTACTGTCCAAGCAGATTTAGGATTTGTCCAGACTCCTTGTTAAACTTAGGACCTACAGAATCAAAGAACAGGCTGAGGTAGAGGGACAATGAGGGGGTTCTTCTGACACAGAGTACGGCATGAACAAAACATATGAGAAAAATGCGGGCATATCTAGTGAAGGCGAGTTGTCTGGTTTCGTGGAAGCAAGCCCCGGGGAACAGGAGAGATAAGATAGAAAGGAAAAGTAAAACTAGGGTGTCTGATGCCCAGAAAACCAGATGAGGAATTCTGGAAGCTGTCCAGTAAGCAAAGATTTATATGGTGTGGAGAAAAGAAAGTGCTCTGGGCCACATTTTCAAAAGCAGCCTTCTGAGATCCCTACTATATGAGGTACACTGCGGGGTAAAAAATCTAGAGGGGAAAAGACCAAACAAGCAGGAGGCCTCTAGAGCAATCTAGGAATATAGTGCTGCAGGCAGGTTTGGAAAGGGGCGGGGGGGACGGGGAAGCCCATTCATACCACCTTTGGAATACAGTGTGCAGTGCTCAGTACATATCCTCTGACTACAGCAAAGAGCTCTGCCTGGTGGTCAGGACAGGGAAGTTCATAAAACAAACAGGGTACCATCCTTTGTGGGGTTTACTTATTCATGGGGAAAACTGAAGCAAAATGATTACAAACAGCAAAGAATTGCAAGTTTAGAAAGTTCTGGAAGAAAGAATTATGAGTAGCTATAAGAGTCAACATGATTGAAGAATAGAGAAGGCAGGGGTGCAAGACATGGAACATTTTGCAAATGATCTGTAAGGCGGATGGTGTTAATCCTCAGTGGGTCTGGATCTTCAGCTGAAACCAGATTTGCAAGTGACTTGGGCCTAATACAGGACGTTGTTCATGGCCCAAAAGGATGGACCTCAGAGATCATAGGAATATGGGTCACAGTTCTGGGTCTGGGACCAGTACTCAAGGAGCCCAAGCACAAGACCCTGAATTTCCTAGGGCACCAAAGCTGATCACTTATCTAGCCGTGCTGTCAGTTTTTTCATACATGGCCTAGAACTTGGACTGAGAAGGTTTTTCCATCTTCGGATGTAATTAAGGAGAAAGAAAACAGGCTCTGGGATCTTAGTTGAGGACAGTGCCCTATTCTAGACTCTAAGGATACAGCAGTGAACAAAACAAAACCAAGCTCTCATGCCACTTTGTTTCTAATGGGGAAAAAGAGGCAATACACAGGTAAACAATAAGTATCTAAGGTATACTGGGACTCACATGTTTATCATAGCACTCTTCCTGATAGCCATGATGTAGAGAAAACCAAAATGCCTGACAATGGAAGAATGAAGAAAATGTGGTGTATACATATGACAGAATAGTATGCAACCTTAAAAAAGAAAGGAAATCTTGCCATCTGTGAAAAAAACAGATGAACCTAGAGGACACTACGCTACGTGAAATAAGCGAGAGGGACAAATACTGCATGATAATACTTATATAACTTATCTAAAGCAGTTAAACTCATAGAATCAGACAGACAATAGAATGGAGATTGACAGAGGCTGGGGAAGAAGAAATGTGAAGCTGCTAATCAGCAGGCATTAGGCCTCAATGACAAAAAAGGAATGAGTTCTAGAGATTCCCTGCACCACAATGCCCCTGTAATTGACAACACTGTATTGCACACTTAACCACACTAGGAGGGTTAAGCTCATGTTAAATGTTCTTCCCATAATAAAATAAAACTAAAAAGATAAAAATACATGCACATGTCCAGTGGTAGTGAGGACTGAGGGATTGCTTGGGGTTGGTGTTGTGGTGCTGTGTGACACTGGTGGTGAGCAAAGGCCTCCCTGAAAAGAAGCCACTGAGATATGGAGGGGAAGATCTTTCCAGGCACAGTGAAGAGCAAGTGCAAAGAACCTGAGACTGAATAGTTGAGTAGGCAGCACTAAATTCCTTCAATCATTCTTTCTAGATGCAAAACAAGTCAGCTTTTTGCTTTATACTAACTCCGTGTTAACAACAATCCATCATCATAGGGACAGCAATGTTTTTGTAAAACTAAGTGGCTATGTTTTGTTAGTTCCCCAGAAATACATCTTTGGATAAACCATTATTGGCCTTAATTTTTTTTTTTTTTATTGTATTATCTTGCCTAGTGTAGCACCTATGGCCTTATGGCCAAAGATACACTTGCACTTATCATCTTACCACTGAATAATAATAAGGTAGCAGTAATAATAATAAAAATAACAAATTTTATTAGCAGGAGCTAACACTTATCGGGTGCTTACACCCTATATATCAGGCTCTGTGTCAAGTGTTTTCAGTGCATTATCTCATTTCAACCTCACTGCTAATCTAAGGAGGAAAAACTGAGGCTTACAAAAGTAAATTAAACCAATCAAAAACCAGTAGGTGGTAGGGCCATTACTTACATTCGCACTGACTAATGCCAAAGTCGATGTTATTAACTGGTGTATTAGCTACTCCCCATATGGATAACTGAGTGGTATCAGTGTGTGAGGAAACAAGACCCTAGAGTGCTAAAACACTCAAACAAGATCACGAGATCAGAATTAAGGACAGACCTCAGGGCCCTTGTGTCTGACAGATGTTCTATACATTCAAATGGTTGGTGCATATGTGCATCACTCCGCTCCTCTCTCCCTCCCTCCCTTTGGTCCTTTCTTCCTCATCAACCACTTCTGGAGTGCCGGTATGTGCCAGGAACTCTGTCTGATGCCAGGGTTCAGAGAACACGGACACACTCCTGAGGAAATGGCAGGCTGACAGGAATGCAAAAGGAACTGGCTCCGCAGTCAAAGAGAGTTCCGCAACAGGACCCTGCAGCTATCTTATCCGTAATGCAAAAAGTGAGGATGAGCAATAAAATCAGGTATGAAACTCAAGCCAGTTTGTCAGTGTCATGTAGGGAAGAAGTCAAACAGGGAACATTGTCTTTAAACACACACACACACACACACACACACACACACACACAGAAAAACACAAAACACAAAAAACACACAAAAAAAAAAACACAAAAAAACATTGTCTTTAAAAAAAAAAAAAAACAAGAAGCCATGCTCTGACTAGCTGCACGTAGAGTCCACAACCAGAAGAGAAGCTACACAATATAGCACTGCCTTTGAGCTGTGACAGCTTTCTGGCCAAGAGGGGACCCTAGGGGCGCCTGGGTGACTCAGTGGATTAAGCGGCTACCTTCGGCTCAGGTCATGACCCCAGGGTCTTGGGATCGAGCCCCACATCGGGCTCTCTGCTCAGCAGGGACCCTGCTTCCGCCTCTCTCTCTGCCTGCCTCTCTGCCAGCTTGTGATCGCTCTCTGTCAAATAAATAAATAAAATCTTTAAAAAAAAAAAAGGGTGACCCTATTACCAAGGGAGTTGAAGAAAGCCCTTTGGGGCTCACCTGGTGAATGTTCACTGTTTCCGTTGGAGAACTGCACACCAAGAGATACCCACACATTGAAGTCTCCCATCTTTTCCTCCTGTCTTATCCCTCAGGTGGCAATTAGGGAAAATAGGAGAAGGATACTTAATGTGGGGAATGCTCCCTGACAAGTATTGAAAGAGTTAACAAAACAATAATGCTTAGAAACAGCACAAAATTGACTGTGTTGGAGTGCCTGGGTGACTCAGTTAGTTAAATAGTTGCCTTCACTCAGGTCATGATCCCAGGGTGCTGGGATCAAGCCCTCCATTGGGCTCCCTTTTCAGTGGAGAGTCTGTTTCTCCCTCTCCCTCAGTCCCTCCCCACTGCTTATGCTCCCTCTCTTTCTCCTGCTCTCTCTCTCAAAATAAACAAAAAAACAAACAAACAAAAAAAAAAAAGGATTTGACTTAGTGTTAGCCTGACAAATCAATGGAATAAAAAAGTCCAGTATATGTTCCAAGTAAAGATGAGGGTAGATAGTTCAGTTAACAGAAGATGTTTGGACTATAAACCTGTTTATACAGAAGAAAAATACTGGTTTGCCTGCCTAACATAAAATACAGTTCAGATGTATCAATGATTTAAATATAAAATTTAAAGTATGCAAACCATTAGGAAAATAATTCATATTCTTCAAAATCTTAGGATGGGGAGGGGTAGGATCTTTTTCACCATGAACTCATAGGACATAAAGGCAATTTTATGTAAAACTAGAGTTGATAAACAAAATAAGATTGTGAATGACCAACTGGAAAGCAATTTATAAAACACATGGCAATGGTCAAAGTACTTTAATGTGTTTCAACAGATCAAAAAGAAAAAGGTAAAAAAAAAAAAAAAAGAAAAGAAAAAGCAGGCAAATAATATAAACAAGCAATATGAAGAAAAAGAAATAAAAATGCCCAGTAAATATATGAAAAGACATTCAACTCCATAATTAAAGAAATATAAATTAAACATTTCTCACCTACCAGTCTGGCAATATCAAGAGTGTGAAAACACCCACTACCGGCCAGCTTTTCTAGAAACTTCTACACATATAGTTGGTGGGAAAGCACATTGCAATAACCTTTTTGTTAGGCAGCTCTGCAATATTCCTCAGACTTAATTTGTGTACAATGGGTTCTAGCAATTCCGCATCTAGGAGATTGCATTACAGAGACACACACATCCACCAAGATGTTCCTGATGGCCTTGGTTGATAGAGCTGAAGAACTAGAATATCTTGCAGGTGAATTTGTAATGTGAAAATTAATAAAGGCTAAATGGAGTCAGAAGCTAGAAGGGGGAGCACAGAAGGGGAAGCCTTATCACTCAAATATTAATTATAGAAAAATTATCAATTACAGACTACAACAAAAGTGTCAATTACAACAGACCCCAAAAGAATCTCAACAGGAAAGAATCATCAATTATGGGCCCCAACAGGGAAAGATGTATATTGCATCTGCTATAAAAAATTGACTACCCCGGCAACTCAGGCAATGAGAAACTATCATCACCCTGAACTTTTGATTTTCTCTGAGGGACTTTGTTCAGAACAACCCCTCCCAACTTTCTCCTTCTCCTCCATAAAACAGCATTTCTCTCCTTTGTTTGTGGGACTTGCCCATGGTTTTGTCATATTTGGCATGTTCCAAATTGCAATTCTCTGTCATTCCCAAATGAGCCCTTATTTGCTGGTAAAATAACCGTTTATCTTTAGGATTAACAAAAGGAACTAGAGAAATGCATCCTGGCATCTTAAAAGAAGCAAGATTAATTTATTGATACCAACAAGGCTGCATACTGCCAATATACTGTTTGTAAATAAAAGAATCAATACTCATAATGTATGTTATTTGTGTACAATTCCTAATGCACACGTTGATAGGAATATAAAAATACATACAAACTTAGGGACTCCTCTGGAGGAGGAATGAAAAAGCCCTCCAAAGAAACTTTCCCTTTGCATTTCCAAAAACACTGAACTATTGAGGTGTTCACAATGAGCATGGGCCTTTCTCTTCCTTTTTTTGTTTTTGTTTTTCTGTTTTGTTTTTCAGACAACAATAATACACTTTAAACTTTCCTTTTAAAGATCAATAAAAATCAGGAAATCTGACTGTTTAACTTATGAAGCAATTTGTTTTACCTAGGTGCTTTCTCCCATCTAAAAGAAGTGCATTGGTCCAATTTTTACCGTATTTCCAGACAAATGTTTCTAGAATTTAGAAAGAAGATTCTTTTTTAAAAAGCACATATGGCTGCTCAACCCAAGCATGCTAAGGATGGAAGGCAGTGATGCATTCATCAGCGCTCCATTTCCTCATTTCTCCCCGTTTCCCAAGAGTCTCTCACACTGCCTGCAAGCCCCAGCTTCCCAGGCCTGTTTATAATGTCTATCTACCTGATTTATCTCCCCCTTTACTCTGATTCCCTGGACTGCTTTCTCATCCTCCTTCTGGCCAGAATCTGGCTATAGACTTCTGGGTTCTATCAGTCTTCCTTTTAAGCAACCATCCCCAGTTCATTAGCTGTATACAAAGTATAGATATATTCAATCAATCATCCCACGCCGCGCCTGTGACCGTGCATGGAATGTAAGTATCTGCCTGCACTGGGAGACACTTAATAGGCAAGATTGCTTATCACTGGCAGGAAGCGATCTGCCAGGCGCCGTCTATTCATTTTAATATTTCTGTCTCCCGGAGATTTCAGGATGGACGCATCTTAGTGAGCAATTATATTTACCCTTCCATGCGGGACTTTTAGAGGGCACCAGTAAAGGTGCAGGAGGTCACTGTACAATTCAGTGCACCTCACAGGGGCAATTAACCAAGGAATCTATGTAATTTGCCCTTTCTTTTTGACACACACCAGCTGGCTGATGGTTGACTCTGGAGTTAATTCCTGAAATGATTTTGGAAATATTGGGTATTTAGGTACAAACTTGAATATCTGGTTAAGCTTTTACTCTCGCTAGTGTCCCTCTTAATTCTTGGCAGAGAGGAGTGCCAGCCTGCATATATTTTAGGGGCTCATTCTAGGTTCCCTCACTTCCATCTTTAACCTCCAAAGGACCAGAAAAAAGGTGAGAATGTCCAGGGGGTCAAGAAGTTGTCCCTAAGAACTGTTTCTACACCCGACAGTTAAGTGTTTGAAGCAAACTTGAGGTTGGATTTCCCACATAGGAGAGGGCATTCAGGCCCCTCACTTTCTGCACTGCTCTGAATTAAACACCTGAATGTGTCCTGAGTGTATGGCAGACCTCTGGTTGCACGTGCCTGTGTGTGTCTATGAGTGACAGGAGATGCTGAGGAAACAGGGGAAGCAGAGCCTCTATCTTACCCAAATATTTAAAAATTTGATTTGAGGGGCACCTGGGTGGCTCAGTGGATTAAGCCGCTGCCTTCGGCTCAGGTCATGATCTCAGGGTCCTGGGATCGAGTCCCGCATCGGGCTCTCTGCTCAGCAGGGAGCCTGCTTCCCTCTCTCTCTCTCTCTCTGGCTGCCTCTCTATCTACTTGTGATTTCTCTCTGTCAAATAAATAAATCTTAAAAAAAAAAAAAAATTGATTTGAGTCACACTATTTTGTGAATCTCCCTATAAAGAAAATGGTAGAAACCTTTAAAGTTTATACTTTAAATCAGAAGGGAAAAAACTGCTGTTTTTCTAAATCTGTGCTTGGTGAAAGGGAAAAACAAAATAAAAACAAAAACAATGAAATCCTACAACACACCAATGGGACTGTGCTTAGTTCAAAACTCCAGGCATGAAGCCCAAATAGATCCAGGCTGGGCTTTATCCTACACAACAGGGGAGATGATAAAACGCATTTACTTAGTCTTGCATCATGAGAGCCAAATGACTCCAAACTGAACTAATCCGGTTCTATCCCAGGAGCGGCGTTCTGACTCTACACACTACATATGTCAAAATGGTGATGCTGTGGCATGATACATTTCCACGACACCCCTTCGAGTGTGATCAGGCATATACTCCAACACATAAATGCTCTGTATACATTTGCTTAAATAAATAATTCATGAAACTACAAATACCTATCCCTGAAGCGGCCTCCAACTCTTAAACGCTGTAAGTATGTTCATGCTCATTTTAAGCAGGAGGAGATGAAGTGCATGTTGCAATTCAGATGGAGGGGATGCCAATCCACGGGGACCTATTTCAAATTAGTGAGCAGTGAGCTACCGGATATCAGAGCGGCGGGCAGAATTTTATGTCAAGGACAAAATACTAAGATTACATGCTGATACCATGGTTCCTTGTGTGGAAGGAAAGCTGGGATGGGGGTTGCACGTTCAAAACCTAGTGTGTTCCCTACGACTTGTATGTGAAGCAGAGAGCAGGCAGTGTCCCCTCCTGCAACACAGCCCCTCCCCACACAGTTCATTAAGAACCCATCTTTGACCAGCCACCCCTGCCTCTTGTGCCCCATGCAATGTGAACAGAAGAATTAATAAAGCACAGCGCAGAACTACTACAAGACGGTATCTGGTGATTTCATTTTCTTTCTTTTTTTTTTTTTTAAACAAATGGAGAGTTTTACTCTGTGCCTAGTAATTCTGGATATATAGCACTTCACATTTTCCAAGCAAATTGTCTTCACACCAGCCAGTGGCATTTATCTGCTACCAAAAGCATATCAGTGTCACAGATGACGTTTGAAAATTACCAGCCCTTTTCTAAGCACCCACAAAAAAAAAAAAAAAAAAAAGAGGGAGGGGAAAAAAACTGTTTCAGAAAAGTTTATGAGCAGGAAGAGCACAATTTTCACATACAAATAATGCCCAAAAGTGGCTTTTATAAAGTTCCTCTAAGAAAGAATCTTCTTTAAGGAGCATCTGTCTAACAGGTAATTTTTTCCCTTTTAGAAAAATGTGAGTCAGAATTAGAATGTCTGCCAGGCTGTAAAGAAAGCAGGCCTGGGCCATCACCATGGATGTGTGGGGGAATGATCAGGTTCTGATACTACGCTTTGATTATCTGCATTTTGAAGGGTGTTCTTGGCTTATTTGTGATCTAATTTGGCAAGGTATTTCTAAGGACAGAACTGGCACCCGTACAGAAAAAAAAAAAAAAAAAGAAAGTTGCATTTCTGAAATATCTGACCCAAGCAAAGCGGGCCAATGTGATGGGCAGGGCTGGGCAGAAGTGAGAGGAGTGTGCTCAGAGGGCAAAGGGGAAATAGAGCAGAAGAGTTGCACCCCAAAGCCCCCAACTGTGTTCGGGATCTATTTGTGATACACACACACACACACACACACACACATATATATACATACACATACATACACATGTGTGTGTGTATATATATAGTAAAGATATATATATATATATATATATATATATATATATATATATATATATAGTAAAGATTATATGTATTTATTTGACAGAGAGAGAGAGCACAAGCAGGGGGAGAGGCAGAAGGAGAGGGAGAAGCAGGCTCCCTGCAGAGCCGGGGAAGCCCGATATGGGACTAGATCCCAGGACTTTGGTATCATGACCCAAACAGAGGGCATGGCTTAACCAACCGAGCCACCCCGGTGCCCTATTCATTGCATTTTCGAGGTAATGTAGTAGCACGGAGGTGAGCCTCTCCCAGTGTGTCCCTAGACCGGCAGCATTAGCATTACCTGCTTGTCAGAAATGCACATCCTCTGGCCCCACCCCAGACCCTCTGAATCACAAATCTCCCACTGAGGGTGGTCTCAGCAAGGAGAAACAGGTTAAAGCACTGCTCCCAGACTGAAGCATGCATCAGAAGCACCTGCAAGGTTTGGTAAAACACAGACTACTGGGCTCACCCTGAGAGTACTGCTGGCTACCGGCTACCCCTTCTTTGCATCGCTAGCTGACGTTTTGGGTGTGGCCTCTGTTAGGTTGAGCCTCCATCATGCGTCCACACCCTGGGGGCCAAGAAGGGGGAAAACAAGCGTGAAGAGAACTTCTGTAAGGAAGATGGGCTGTGGCCCCTCCACAGTGCAGACAACCAGAGAATCTGCCCTAATAGGAAAAGAGTCTAGACACTATGTAACCGAAATGGGAAATCACTACTAGCAGGTGGGACAGTGGAAAGCGAGGAGGAGAGGACAAGAGGACAAGAGGACGCAGTGACAGCAGAATACTGCCTGAAATGCTTCTGCACCTGACAGCTCCACTCCCCTGACTGTGATACAAAGATCTGCAGGTGTGTGCTTAGTTCTTATGCGTCTCTCTGCCTGGAATGCCCTGTAACATTCCTGCACAGCCAAACCCTAGGCATTCTTCAAGAGGTGAGGCAAATGGGGCCCGCCCCCTCTGCAGAGACCTTTTGGATCCCCGGACTTCCATTCTTCCTCTCAACAGAAATAACAATTTTCTGGGCAGACACAATGTCTGTGCCCACTGAACTGTCATCTTTTACCTCCTAAGCCCACAACAAGGATGCCTTTTTGCAGCTATGTTGCATCTAAGCGGGGACATGTTATAGTTCTAGCTCCATTTCCAGGTCTGATCCCAAAAGGTCAACCCTGATTCTCTACCTTCTCTCCCCTGTTCACCTGCAGGGAAGCAAGGACTCCTCTTATAAATACAATGGAAAGAGTCCAGGTCCCTGAATCACCACCTGTAAATGGTCACCTGCAGGGGACACTATAAGCAAGAAATGAATTTGTACCATCTTAGCTCGCTAAGATTTGGAAGTTGTTTGTTATAGCAGCTAGGAATCATTACCTTACTAATCCACTCTTCCTTCCGTTTTTGCAGACCACTCTGTACCTGCCTCTGCTATATCACTTTCCATTTATAATAGACTTAGTTGTTTAAGTATCCACCTTCACATGGGATTATAGCTTTCTTTACTTTATTCTTTTTAAAATCTCTAGCAAACAATAAAACTCTGGCAGAAAATAGTTAATCAACAAATGTCTGCAGAGGGAAGAGGAAAAAAGGAAGCAAGTAGAGAAAGGAAAACCAGTTATAATACATGTTGATGTTCAATAATGCTAAGTGTACTCTTTAATGTGGATTATTATGCAGCCAACACCTGCATAATAGATCTACACTTCACCTAACTGACAGGCAATGAAGCCAAGAAGAAGCACAAGAATTAGGTTGACAGCCCAAATCCGTTATTTAGTGGGTTTTCTTTTGTGGGGGGTTGTGTTTTGGTCACTCCAAGTAATTAATACCTGTTCCCTAATAAAGCCAATAAGAACCTGCTTTTTCCAAGCTGTGTTAAGCTTATCCCAGTCCTGACATGACACAGGCTTGTAATAGCAAGACATAAAAGTCTATCACTCATTGAACCTGTGTTTGTTCCACCATGTCATGGGCCAGGAACCACACCAGGCTCTGGAGATGCAGAAATCAAAGACACACTCCTTGCTCTCAAGGTACTGGTAGTCTCTAAAGAAGACAAAGAAAGATAATATGAGGAGATACTTTAAGCCTGGAGGGCAGTGCATAGATGTAAGGAGCCACGGGTCCCTCTTCAGTCTGGGCACCCAGGATGACTTTGTGATACCAGCAAGGACATGAGAGTCAGAAAGGCTTGGGCTCAAATCTCAGGCTGATTAGCTGTGACCTTCAGAGTTATGAAGTCATGTACCTCAGGAACATGTCCCATGAGTGTTCAGTGGCCCCTCATCTTCCCCAGGTAGAAGAGATACTGAACTAGAAGAGACACTGAACTAGTGGGGTGGTGGCAGTACTAAGCTCAGAGGTACAATGGGTTGCCTGCCGTTGCACCAAGCTCTGTGCTGTGTATATTACTTCCTTTATCATCATTTACAAAAATGATTACAGGTAAGAAAACAGAAGCTAACTAATTAATTAATTTGCCCAAGGTCACACACCGCCAAAGAGGGGGTAGAGTTAGGATCTGATTTCTTGTCCCAAGAGCTCTTCCCCTTTTGTTATCCTGCCTCCCAGAGGGGGTGGGGGTGAGACTGGCAGGGAAGTGGTCAGGATGCACCTTTAGCTCTGGGCTAATGATCTTCTATTCTGCCCCACTGATATGGAATGGAAAAATGCCAGCTATAAATGGAATCAAAGCAATACACTTATGAGTTATTGCCCTTTAAAAAATATGTAAATACAAATAAATGTGTGTGAGAGATTACAAAATGTGCTGCTCATCTTTTTATGCTCTAATGTATCCTTCTTCGTCCCTTGTAACCCCCTTCAACCCTCTGACATGCCATAGTCCCACTGCCATATGAACTTATCTTTCTGGTCAATAGAATCAATTAAGGAGAAAATGTAATGTAATTGGCAGGATAGGTTCACTTTATTAAAATATTTTGGTAATTTGTACTCATGTTCATAACTGACTTTTTTTTTTAAATCACTATGCCATCTCATAAACTGATTTTGTCATCAAAACAAGGTAATTGTCTACTTAAATAAATTATTGAAATAATTTTCATGTTTCAAGAATTTAGCAACATTAGGATTACATGCAAGATTCAGCAACAGATCCTTCTTTTACACTTAACGTTTATTGAGGACAAAGAGTGATATATCCATCTGGTGTTAGACTCAAACACTCCACTAAACTTCCCCAGAAACAGAAAGAGGATGTCCTGATCCTGAAAAACACAAGAATTTTTTTAAAAGATAAAATAAGGAAACACCCTGAACGCTCTGGAACAGTCATTTGTAATAAAAGTGTCTCTACCTCTGTAATACAAGTGGACTATGTCTAGTCCAAGTTCCCCGATAATGGAGTTGTAGGAAATTATATGTATATAGCTCATGGAAATCCCTTCTCAATATATATGGTAGGATTTGCAAAACACTTGGGACAAACAAGCAAACACAGGTGTCCTGCAGTAAACTTTATAATATTTATCTAGTAAATTACACCAATTAAGGCCTTTACTTATTTGAGGTCCTAAAAGAACTCCCCACTCCCCTTCCTGCCCAATCAACCACTCCTGAGAACAGATGACAATATTTTGTTTGTAGTGAAATTGCAAAGGAGTTGCACATGGAACGTTGTATCAGGTCAAGAGTGAAAATAAGAAATTGTAATGCAGCAGCGTCTGGTTAAGTTTCTCAGGTTGGAAACTGGGTGTAGAAACACACGAGTTCTCTTCAGAATCACCCATGCCATATTGGGATCATCTGTGATGAAGCTAGAAATAGCAAGGAAGGTTCTCCAAAGTGAGACCTTTTATGCCCAGTTTAAAACAGATTTCTTCTGGTTCAGCTCAGATCTGTAGAACAAAACTTCCCCAACAAGAGAGATGACACAGCTAAAAGTCTTTAGGGTAAGAAGTAACCCACGCTGGGTCTCCTCAAATTAAACCGGACATTGATTGTCCTGTTAAAAGGAACACCATAGGCCCAAGAAGGGGTCACTTATGCCAAGCAAGTCACCATATCTGGGCTTAATATCTAACACCTAATTGCAGTTTCAACCTCACCCAGAAATACAGTCTTAACTGGTCAGTTAGGAATTTTCTGATAGGCACCAAAAAGATCGTCTCGATAGCCCTACCACCACCACCACCGCCATCATCATCAACAACAACAACGAAAAATGAGATAATCTACATGATTAGTGATTAGGTGTCCTGCCCTTCCTCCATGGGAAAATGACCCTCCCCATTATGCGAGGCCACTGACTCTTTTATTTTGCTAATAAAATTTTGCCCTTTCCCCCTTCCTATAACATCCTTCCATTGTGTACAGCTTTTGTGGGTTCCCCTCTACATGATAGATGCGATGTTGCCCAATTCATGAATCATTTAATAAAGCCAACTAGATCTTCAGGTGAGGTCTGTTTTTCAACAACCCTCACACATCTGGCATTGAATCACACATTTCTCCTCCTCAGATCTGGCATCCATCCCTACTGCTCTCTAATTTCCCCTATATCTCAAAATACCTAATTTGCTCAAAGAGAAATCTTGAAAATCCGCTTCTTCAGATGCTAAATTCCTCATACTCATACCCTTCACCGTCCCATTAGAAAATTCACGAAAATATGTAATCAGTTTTCCCAGTTGAGTGATTTACAGGAACGTTTGGTAGGGGCAGGGTCCTAACAGAAGAAAAATTTAGGAAGTAAACAGAAGTACTGTCACATCAAAGGCATGCCCCTGTTTCTTGCAAAGACCAGCCCTCTACCTACTCTTTGCTTCTCATCTCTTCTCTCTTGCATCACAGATGATTCTACTAGAACCTTCTCATCTGCATGTAGCCAGGCTCTGGCTAGCATATGTGTGAATACTTGAACAAACACAATTACTTTGACTTGATTTTCCCCAGAAATTACTCTTCTAAAATCCATATTGCCAGGATCACCATGCCATCATCTTACCCAATCGCATGGACAGTCCTCTTTTCTCGGTCTCCAGAACTTAGGGTGTGGCTGCATTCAGCAGCAAAGTTGGTCACTCTATCCTTTGAATAGTCTCTTCCCTCCTACGTTTTGAACCACGCCCTCCAGCTTTTCTCCCTATCTGATTGGCTCTTGATTCTTTCCCGGCTTTGTTGGTTCCTCCTCCCTTCAATTTTGTTGCAAAGCCTAGGGGCTCCCAATCCTTGATCCTGCATGGCAGCTCTACCATCTCCTTATTTTGGTGATTTTATCCAGTTTCAAGATTTTAACAACAAATAGAAGCTGATCTCTCCCAAGTTTATATCCTCAACTCTCATTTTTTCTCTGAGCCCCACAACCATACAGCCACTTAAAAACTCCTGATTCTAAATCTTAAATGCCATCTCCCCAGGATGGCCCTCTTTCTTCCGCACCCCCACCAACTTCTTCTCCAGTCTTTCCATGCTGGTAAAAAGCATCATGGCCCATCAAAGTGCTCCCATCAAATTCCTGGAAATCATTCTTAATTCCTTTCATTCTCTCACTGCAAACTCCAGCAACACGTCGGATCATTCTTCTCTAAAATACTGACTTCCCCCTCTTTATCAACTTATCCACCACCACGTCCACACTGTCACTGCTTTCTGGCATGGCCACAGGAACCTCCAAAGTGGTTTTCTATGTGTGTCACTCTCCCACTTGGCATTGTACGCAGAGCAGTCAGGACATTTACGAAACATACACACGACCAAGCCATTCTCTAAGCCATTCTCTCGCCTGAAACTTCTAATCCTTCCCATTGCACCCAGAGAAAGTGCAAAGGCTGCACCCTGGCCAGCAAGGCAGGACACAAGCTGCTGCCTGCCCACCTACCTGACCTCTCCACTGCCCTCTCTCTCCCCATTATGCTAAGCCACAGTGACTCCCTTTGTCTTTCCCAAACGTGCCAAGACGGCTGCAGCCACACAAGCTTCCTGCTTGTTTTCTCGCTCATTAGAATTCTCTACTTCCTTCCAGGCTTTCTGCCTGTCTGGCTTCTTCCCAGTTGTCAAGGCTCAGCTCAACTGTGCCCATCTCGAGAGTCCATTCCTGACCACTATGACCCAGTTATTTTCTGCCATATCACCTGCTCCATTTCTTTCCTTTTCCTTTCCATCAAAATATGTGTTTGTTTAATTGTGTTTATCATCTGCTTGCTTTTGCAAAATATGTGAGCTTCCATGAAGGCAAAGACTGATCTGGTCACCTATGTATCCCAACCGCCTAAAATAATACTCAGCACACAGTTAACACTCAGTGCATGTTAGATAAATGAATAAATGACTTAACAAATAACGTGTACCAGTTAAATTAATACCAAACGTGCCTATTATTATTCAGACATAACAGACATTATTTTGAGGTCTGGTTCAGTAATCTTTTACAAAAAGCTTTCAAGTGCAGAGGACAGGGTATGTAGACTCTGAAAGGATGTCATACTTTCTCTGCCCTTTGAGACACTTTGCTGAACATCCCTTAGAAAATAACTTTAATCCATGTCATGTCCTTTACCATAACTCTAACATAGAGGCTATGTCTCCACATGGATTGCTGGACATAAGGAAATTAGGATTTATTTCTATAGTTAGACCCGGACCCCAATTACCATGGTATGAAGCGCCAAGTATCCCCTTGCTTGATTAGTCTATGCCTAGAAAAAGGAGAATAGACTCTATTCTTTCACATGAAGAATTCTGCATCATATATGAATGGCTTTGCGATTTCATTCACCTCTGCCCAAGAAATTATCCAAAAGACCTCAATCATTTCTGTAGTGATGACAAAGCATCACTGCATCTCACACCTTGTCCCTGCAAGGTGGCCCCACTTAATACCGATCGCTGTCAGAGCCCATGCATTATACAGAGAGCTCTCTCCACACGGCCCCATGTAGCCTCACATTTTATCTCCCTGCCATATCTGTCTAATAGAACAAAAAATAATACACAGAATATTAAAAAAACATTAATAGCCCGAATGCATTATTAATTCAATTAAAGCACGAGTCCAATAACGATTCCTTTTCATTGTGCTTATTAAAAGGAATAATTAATTGCTAAGAGGGTATTAAAAAAACACACATAAACTGCTGACTCTACTTCTCAATGAAAATGCAGAGCCTCTGTTTTTGAGGAATAATAGAGGAGACGTGCTGGGTGTAGTTCTAGACAGGGAGTAATACTCCTTCTTGATCCTTTTCTTTATAGTTTCACAGTTAAAAACCAAAGAGTTAAAAGCATAGGTAGGTTTAACTTCTTCCTAAAACCTAGGATAAGAATCTCCTTTGGTGCTGAGTTAGAAATTTGGTTCTATTACTTACTCTTCATATTTTCTTGGGCTTGTCATTTAACTTCTCTGGGCCTCATTTTCCTTACCTCTGAAGTGGGAATAAGAGGAAAATCTATCTCAATATTGTCATGGGATAGACATAAACACTTGGGATGCTATTAGGTATATAAAACAAGCAACAGATGACTGCTGGTAATAACACCATATCAGATCTCCCTGCCCCTCAGTTCTGTCTGCTGATAGATCACAGGTAGAATCTTTTCAGAGCAGTGGCAGATCTAGAGAGTCACTTCCCTTTGGCCACCGGTTTGATCCCCCAACATTTAGCTACAGCCAACACTTGACAAAAAGACACACAAGAGGAATGTCTGGGTGACTCAGTTGGTTAAGTGTCTGCCTTCAACTCAGGTCATGATCCCAGGGTCCTGGGATGGAGCCCTGCATAGGGCTTCTTGCTCAGTGGGGTGCCTGCTTCTCTCTTTGCCTGCTGCTCTTCCTGCTTGTGCTCAGTTGTGTGCTCTCTTTCTCTCTGACAAATAAATAAATATAATCTCAATTTTTTTTTAAAGATACCCAAGAAAACAATACTTTCTTGAAAGATACTTAAAAACTTAGCTGGGAAACATGCACTTTCCAGTGATACTGCAGTTTTCTGGTATTATATAGAGGAATGCGATGTATCATATAAATGAATGTCAAGACAAACTGACATTTAATTCTATATGAGCCAAAATTATCATCTTAATTTTAACCAACTTTGATGACAAATTGTTTCAAATATATTCCTCACTTCAATGCCTTAGGAGACTGAGCATGCTGAATGTAATTTAATATATTTTAAAATGTTGACGCCTCAGATTCATCATCCTGAACACCAATTTTTATATTGACACTCTTAGGAGTTAATGAGATATTTAAGAATCCACTCTCTATGTATAAATATATAGCTATGGTTTCCTTGATTCCTCTCTTTTTATCACCCCTAGTTATTGCAATACTTGAGCAAAATTACAATAGTGGTACTTTAATGCTGATTTTGCATAAGAACAAAATATCAGTATTAATGATAGTGAATGCCAGTATTTTATTTAAAAGTGAGATATGTCACTGTCTTCATCTGCATAGTCTTTGTTCTTTATTCTGAATGACACAGGGCTTGACCCTAGATATGAGAATCCTCTATTATTTTAGACTAAAATTCTACAGGTAAGAAGACTATATTAAGAGGGAGGAGTCAAGATGGTGGAGAAGTAGCAGGTGGAGACTACATCAGGTAGCAGGAGATCAGCTAAATAGCTTATCAAACCATTGCAAACACCTACAAATCCAATGGGAGATTGAAGAGAAGAACAACAGCAATTCTACAAACAGAAAATCGACCACTTTCTGAAAGGTAGGACTGGCGGAGAAGCTAATCCAAAGCGATGGGAAGATAGACTGCGGGGAGAGGGGCCAGCTCCCGGCAAGCAGCAGAGCAATGGCGCACAAAATCAGGACTTTTAAAAAGTCTGTTCCGCTGAGGGACATAACTCCAGAGGCTAAACCGGGGTGAAGTCCACGCAGGGCCAGAATGGCCCTAGGTCCCACAGGGTCACAGAAGGATCGGGGGTGTCTGAGTGTCGCAGAGCTTACAGGTATTAGATGGGGGAAGCCGGCTACAGAGACAGAGCCAAGGAGTGAGCTCTCGGCTCCACGTTACCTTGAACCGGTCTCAGGCTGGGTGAGCTCAGAGCACGGCTGGAAGCCAGGGAGATGGGAGTAATTGGGCTCTTTTCTCTGAGGTCGCACTGAGGAGTGGGGCCCCAAGCTCTCGGTTCCTCTGGGCTGGAGACTGGGAGGCTGCCATTTTCATTCCCATCCTCCGGAACTCTACGGAAAGTGGAAAGCGTTCAGGGGACAAAAGCTCTCAAAAGCGAACCTGAGCCAATTACTTAGCCGGGCCCCTGGTAAGGGCGATGCAATTCCGCCTCAGGCAAAGACACTTGAGAATCACTACAACAGGCCCCTCCCCCAGAAGATCAACAAGAAATACAGCGAAGACAAAGTTCACCTACCAAGGAGAGCAGCAGAATTCCAGTGGAGGAGAAAGCAAAGCACAGAACTCATGGCTTTCTCCCCATGATTCTTTAGTCTTGCAGTTAATTTAATTTATTTTATTTTATTTTTTTCTGCTAATTTTTTTAACTTTTACCCTTTTGTTTTTTAACATTTTTAACTAGTTTATCTAATATATATTTTTTTCTTTTTTATATTTTTCTTATTTGTTTTCTTTTTTAATTTTTTTTTTCTGAACTTCTTTTTATCCCTTCTCCCTCCCACGATTTGGGGCCTCTTCTGATTTGGTTAAAGCGCATTTTCCTGGGGTCTTTGCCACCCTTTCAGTATTTTATTTGCTCCTTCATATACTCTTATCTGGACAAAATGACAAGGTGAAAAAACTCACCACAAAAAAAGTACAAGCAGTACCGAAGGCTAGGAACCTAATCAATACACACATTGGTAATATGTCAGATATAAAGTTCAGAATGACGATGCTCAAGGTTCTAGCTGGGCTCGAAAAAGGCATGGAAGATACTAGAGAAACCCTCTCTGGAGAGATAAAAGCCTTTCTGAAGAAATAAAAGAACTAAAATCTAACCAAGTGGAAATCAAAAAAGCTATTAATGAGGTGCATTCAAAAATGGAGGCTCTTACTGCTAGGATAAATGAGGCAGAAGAGAGAATTAGTGATATAGAAGACCAAATGACAGAGAATAAAGAAGCTGAGCAGAAGAGGGACAAACAGCTACTGGACCACGAGGGGAAACTTTGAGAGATAAGTGACACCATAAGACGAAACAACATTAGAGTAATTGAGATTCCAGAAGAAGAAGAAAGAGAGAGGGTAGCAGAAGGTATATTGGAGAGAATTATTGGAAAGAATTTCCCTTATATGGCAAAGGGAACAAGCATCAAAATCCAGGAGGTGCAACAATTTACCATGCTAATGGACATCAGAAGAAGGCTGGGGTGGCAATCTTTATATCAGATCAATTTGACTTTAAGCCAAAGACTATAATAAGAGATGAGGAAGGACACTATATCATAGTCAAAGGGTCTGCCCAACAAGAAGATCTAACAATCTTAAGTATCTATGCCCCTAATGTGGGAGCAGCCAACTATATAAACCAATTAATAACAAAATCAAAGAAACATATCAACAATAATACAATAATAGTACTGTATTAGGGACATTAATATTATTGTAGAATACTATAATAGTATTGTAATAGGGACTCTAACACTCCCCTCACTGAAATGG
Organism: Mustela nivalis; assembly: GCF_964662115.1. Lineage (NCBI taxonomy): Eukaryota > Metazoa > Chordata > Mammalia > Carnivora > Mustelidae > Mustela > Mustela nivalis. Next base: position 34,203,473 of record NC_139028.1, on the reverse strand, counting down.
ACAGATTATCCAAGCAAAAGATCAACAAGGAAATAAAGGCCTTAAATGACACACTGGACCATATGGACATCACAGATGTATTCAGAACATTTCATCCCAAAGCAACAGAATACACATTCTTCTCTAGTGCACATGGAACATTCTCTAGAATAGATCACATCCTGAGTCCTAAATTGGGTCTCAACCTGTATCAGAAGATTGGGATCATTCCCTGCATATTTTTAGACCACTATGCTCTGAAGCTAGAACTCAATCACAAGAGGAAATTTGGAAAGAACATAAATACATGGAGACTAAACAGCATCCAACTAAAGAATGAATGGGTCAACTAGGAAATAAATTAAAGAAGAATTGAAAAAATTCCTGGAAACAAATGATAATGAAAACAACAACTGTTCAAAATCTGTGGGACACAGCAAAGGCAGTCCTGAGAGGAAAATATATAGCAGTGCAAGCCTTTGTCAAGAAACAAGAAAGGTCTCAAATACACAACCTAACCCTACACCTAAAGGAGCTGGAGAAAGAACAAGAAAGAAAGCCTAAACCCAGCAGGAGAAGAGAAATCATAGAGATCAGAGCAGAAATCAATGAAATAGAAACAACAACAAAAAAAAAAAAAACAATAGAACAAATCAGTGAAACTAGGAGCTGGTTCTTTGAAAGAATTAATAAGATTGATAAACCCCTGGCCCGACTTATCAAAAAGAAAAGAGAAAGGACCCAAATAAATTCATGAATGAAAGAGGAGAGAACAGAACTAACACCAAGGAAATACAAACAATTATAAGAAAATACTATGAGCAACTCTACACAAACAAATTTGACAATTTGGAAGAAATGGATGCATTCCTAGAGACGTATAAACTACCACAACTGAACCAGAAAGAAATAGAAAACCTGAACAGACACATAGCCAGTAAGGAGATTGAAACAGTCATCAAAAAACTCCAAACAAAAAAAGCCCAGAGGCAGACGGCTTCCCAGGGGAATTCTACCAAACAATTAAAGAAGAACTAATTCCTCTTCTCCTGAAACTGTTCCAAAAAATAGAAATGGAAGGAAAACTTCCAAACTCATTCTATGAGGCCAGCATCACCTTGATCCCCAAACCAGACAAAGACCCCATCAAAAAAGAGAATTACAGACCAATATCCTTAATGAACACAGATGCAAAAAATCTCACCAAAATACTAGCCAATAGGATTCAACATTACATTAAAAGGATTATTCACCACAACCAAGTGAGATATATTCCAGGGCTGCAAGGTTGGTTCAACATCTGAAAATCAATCAATGTGATACAACACATCAATAAAAGAAAGAACAAGAACCATATGATACTCTCAATAGATGCTGAAAAAGCATTTGACAAAGCCCAGCATCCTTTCTTGATCAAAACTCTTCAAAGTGTAGGCATAGAGGGACATACCTCAATATTATCAAAGCCATCTATGAAAACCCCACTGCAAATATCATTCTCAATGGAGAAAAACTGAAAGCTTTTCCACTAAGGTCAGGAACACGGCAGGGATGTCCATTATCACCACTGCTATTCAACATAGTACTAGAAGTCCTAGCCTCAGCAATCAGACAACAAAAGGAAATTAAAGGCATCCAAATCAGCAAAGAAGAAGTGAAACTATCACTCTTTGCAGTTGCTATGATACTATATGTGGACAACCCAAAAGACTCCACTCCAAAACTGCATGAAGTTGTACAGGAATTTAGTAAAGTGTCAGGATATAAAATCAATGCACAGAAATCAGTTGCATTTCTCTACACCTACAACAAGACAGAAGAAAGAGAAATTAAAGAGTCAATCCCATTTATAATTGTACCCAAAACTATAAGATACCTAGGAATAAACCTAGCCAAAGAGGCTAAGAATCTATACTCAAAAAACTATAAAGTACTCATGAAAGAAATTGAGGAAGACACAAAGAAATGGAAAAATGTTCTATGCTCCTGGATTGGAAGAACAAATATTGTGAAAATGTCTATGCTACCTAAAGCAATCTACACATTTAATGCAATCCCTATCAAAATCCCATCCATTTTTTTTTCAAATAAATGGAACAAATAATCCTAAAATTTATATGGAACCAGAAAAAACCTCGAATAGCCAAAGGAATATTGAAAAAGAAAGCCAAAGTTGGTGGCATCACAATTCTGGACTTCAAGCTCTATTACAAAGCCATCATCATCAAGACAGCATGGTACTGGCACAAAAACAGACACATAGATCAGTGGAACAGAATAAAGAGCCCAGAAATAGACCCTCAACTCTATGGTCACCTAATCTTCAACAAAGCAGGAAATAATGTCCAATGGAAAAAAGACAGCCTCTTCAATAAATGGTGTTGGGAAAATTGGATGGCCACATGCAGAAAAATGAAATTGGACCATTTCCTTACACCACACATGAAAATAGGCTCAAAATGGATGAAGGACCTCAATGTGAGAAAGGAATCCATCAAAATCCTTGAGGAGAACACAGCAACCTCTTCGACCTCAACCGCAGCAACGTCTTCCTAGGAACATCGCCAAAGGCAAGGGAAGCAAGGGCAAAAATGAACTATTGGGATTTCATCAAGATCAAAAGCTTTTGCACAGCAAAGGAAACAGTTAACAAAACCAAAAGACAACTGACAGAATGGGAGAAGATATTTGCAAACGACATATCAGATAAAGGGCTAGTGTCCAAAACCTATAAAGAACTTATCAAACTCAACACCCAAAGAACAAATAATCCAATCAAGAAATGGGCAGAAGACATGAACAGACATTTCTGCAAAGAAGACATCCAGATGGCCAACAGACACCTGAAAAAGTGCTCCACATAACTCAGCATCAGGGAAATACAAATCAAAACCACAATGAGATACCACCTCACACCAGTCAGAATGACTAAAATTAACAAGTCAGGAAATGACAGATGCTGGCGGGGATGCGGAGAAAGGGGAAACCTCCTACACTGTTGGTAGGAATGCAAGCTGGTGCAACCACTCTGGAAAACAGCATGGAGGTTCCTCAAAAAGTTGAAAATTGAACTACCCTATGACCCAGCAATTGCACTGCTGGGTATTTACCCTAAAGGTACAAACATAGTGATCCAAAGGGGCATGTGCACCTGAATGTTTATAACAGCAATATCTACAATAACCATACTATGGAAAGAACCTGGATGTCTATCAACAGATGAGTGGATAAAGAAGATGTGGTATATATATATATATATATATATATATATATATATATATATACACACACACACACACACACACACACACACACACACACACAATGGAATACTATGCAGCCATCAAAAGAAATGAAATCTTGCCATTTGTGATGACGTGGATAGAACTAGAGGGTAACTTAGTGCTTAGTGAAATAAGTCAATCAGAGAAAGACAACTATCATATGGTTCTCCCTGGTATGAGGGAGTGAAGATGCAACATGGGGGGTTAGGGGTGTAGGAAAAGAATAAATGAAACAAGATGGGATCGGGAGGGAGACAAACCATAAGTGACTCTTAATATCACAAAACAAACTGAGGGTTGCTGTGGGGAGAGGGGCCAGGAATGGGGATGGGGTAATGGATATTGGGGAGGGTATGTGCTATGGTGAGTGCTGTGAAGTGTGTAAACCTGGCGATTCACAGATCTGTACCCCTGGGGATGAAAATACATTGTATGTTTATAAAAAATTAAAAAACAACCAAAAAAAGAAGACTATACTAAGAAGTGCTAATTAAAATACACTCTCGGGTCGCCTGGGTGGCTCAGTGGGTTAAGCCTCTCCTTCAGCTCAGGTCATGATCTCGGGGTCCATGGATCGAACCCCACGTCAGGCTCTCTGCTTAGCAGGGAGCTTGCTTCCCTTCCTCTCTCTCTGCCTTCCTCTCTCTCTGCCTGCCTCTCGGCCTACTTGTGATCTCTCTCTGTCAAATAAATAAATAATTTTTTTAAAAAAATACACTCTCCTACGGAAGACGATACCAGGTCCACAGAAACCTTATATGCCCTAGGAGTAAACAGGAGGGTGGAAGAGGGAATTTAGTGATTTAAGCCTGGGAATCCTTCAGTGTCCAATTTCCTCTCCTCACCAAATCCCCTATCATGTCCTCCTGCTTCTGTTTTCTTTAGTTATTTAATGCTGACCTCAATCATATAAGTAAAGCAGAGAAAGGCACTATCAATAACAACAACAACAAAAATAGGCACCCTTGAATGGGTTTTAAGTATGAGAGGTGGGGAGTGTACTTTCCAAATCAGAACATCCATGTTTCATCCAAAGCAGTACGGCAGCGAATCATTCTCTGAGAACATCTCAAGATAGAAATAATTCATTACATATGTAAATACCTCAATAATGATATTCCAATAAAACTATCAGTATTCTGTTATTTTCAAATAGCACAGACCACAAGTATTGCAATCACTAAACACCCTTATATTAACTCTGCCAGCTTAGTCTGGTTAGCCATCAAACTGCCTTTACCTGTTGTCAAATTTGTGTCCTCCCTCACCTGTCTTCTGTATAATCTCTACGGGTGTCCCAGTTTCCATCTCTCAGCCTTGTAAACCATTCCCCAAAAGGACACACAGCACCATCTTGTTGTAACCCAGGAGCTTAGGCTCTGTCGCCGCTCTCTTTAAGATGTTCTGATGGTTCCCTCTCATATATTGAAATGAGACCCAGATAGGTTACCTGTCTTTCAGAACCCTGCTTGTCTCACCCCTCCCACCTCTTCCTGTATCTCTCTCCCCATTGTCTATTCTGCCTTGGACACAACGGTCCTTTTTCTCTTCCTCCAACACATGAAGCTTGTTCCCTTTGCCTGGAGAACTCTACTCCCATAAACTTTTCTCCAATTAGATTTGAGCTCAAGTGTCACTTCCTCTTAGAGAAACTGTCACTAAGCCACTGATCTACAGAAGCCACCAAGGCAGCCTGGATCACAGTACTTGGTCCTTGTTTTTTGTTTGTTTGCTTTGTTTCATTTTTGTTTTTTTAAGATTTATTTATTTTAGAGATGGAGAATGAGCGATCGAGCAAGAGCACACACGCAAGCAGGGTAGGGGCAAAAGAAGGTAATTTCAAGGAGAATGGCCCCCCCATCCCCAACTGAGTGCAGAGCCTATGTGGGGTTCAATCTCACCACCCAAATATCGTGACCTGAGCCAAAATCAAGAGTCAAACACTCAACCGACTGAGCCCGCCAGGCACCCCTGGTCCTATTTGATATATTTATATAAGTCTGTTGGTTCACCATCAGTTCTCAAGAGAATAGAAGCTCCAAGTACACATTGTCTCTCTTTCCGCTACATCGTATGCATGTAATACATATTTCAATGAGATAAAGAATATTTACTCGGCCAGATATCGCTAAATACTATATATGGACAGTGTTCTTTAAACCTCAAAGCATCCCTACAGAGTAGTTTCTAGTAATTGCTATTCTCAGTTTACAAGGGAGGTTAAGTAAATTTTTGAGCTGACCCCAGAGTGCATTCTTTTAACTATCCCCCTATATTCTCTTATATCACCCTATGATTTCCTCTAGGAAAGGTATTCTTCTTTGTCTTTTTTTTTTCCTAAGATTTTATTTACTTATTTGAGAGAGAGAGTGAGCGAGAGCGAGCACAAGCTGGAGCAGGGGGAGTGGGAGAGGGAGGAGCAGACTTCCCACTGAGCAGGGAGCCTGATGTGGGGCTAGATCCCAGGATCCTGGGATCATGACCTGAGCCAAAGGCAGACATTCAACCCACTGAGCCACCCAGGCTCTTGAGAACAGTGTTCTTGACGGGTTGCCATAAGACTAGAAAAAGCCTTCTCATTCACTGGAAAACGACTGAAGTTGCTTCCTCAGCTCCAGTGTGGAATTTATTTTATTGTGTCTTAACTTCTTCAGAACTGGTAACCCCTTAACCAGCCCACAGGTAACTACAAATGGGGATGTGTGCTGCAGTTGCCAAGAGCACAGGCCCAGGGCTGAGTGGACTGGGATCAAAGCCCCATTCCCACACCTTAGACAGAGGGCCTGGAGCAGGTTCCTCAAAGCCTCTGTACTCGCGGTGCTCATCTATAAAATAGCGATGGTCACAGATCTCCAAGAGTTAAGTGAGATACTATGTAAAGCATGTAGAAAAGGAACACAGTCAACAAAAGGAGTTCAATAAATATTTGGTGGGATTTTTACTCTTACTAAATATACCCTGCCTATTTAATTACCCAGTACACCCTTCTCTTCACCGAGCTGGATTATATATATTACAATAACCAAAATGTATTGCCCATGGGACTCTTATATTAAGAAAGATTCTTCCTCTCCCTCTGCTTTTGCTTGGGTATAGGTTACGAATTCGTGAGAAAGAGCCTCGCAGAGAAACAGGGTACACGGAAGCACTAACTTAATAAAACTCGGCGATGAAGCCTGGGAGAGTCCATGCATGGTCCAGAGGCATTTGTCTCACTCGCTGGAGGAAGTTACCGGAAACAAACTCTGGCTCTGTATCATCAAATGATCACCTAGTGGCTAGGGTTGGAAACAGCAAGCTCAGTATCTCTGACCCTGATAAATAATGTCTTACTTAGTAGAGCAAAGCCACTGGAGGCATCTAAAGGATGAGGGACAAGGGATTCCTAACTAAAATACCAAGGTCTTTAGAAAACAACAGTCCTGGTCAGAACTTGGGCAACAGGACAGGCATGAAAATTACAGGGGCTCACAAGCCAGCCGGGTGTCACCGAAGGGCCAAGCCGGCAGCAGGGCCTGTGAGTCTAGAGGACAGGGGCCGCCCAGAACACGGGGGGCACCGGCCTCCCAGCTTTGGTCCCCATGCGGTTCCCTTGACAGTCCTGGGCCCCAAAGCCAACTGGCAGTAGCGGCCACACTTGCAGGAGAAACAGCGCGGCACTGCCAGCTCTCAGTGACAAAAGGAGTGTTTATAGCAGGCGCGCTGACAGCTGTCCGAGTGCCACATTTATTTACAAAATGTTAGTTAAATTACTGACAGTTGGCGCTGTGGAGGAAAAGCTGAGAGAAAAGCTGACATTTCTTGATCTAGCGGGTGCTCACAGCACGGGTTCTGCTCCCCTATTTATTAATTCCATTATTTGCTTGTTACTTGATCTATTTATGACTTCTGGCTTATTCACCGGCCATTGCTTTTAAGAGGCTTTGTGTCCGGGCAGTTAAACTGCTCCATGCAATTTGGTTCCACAGCCTCGAGGGCACTGAGTTGCCTGGGGATTGGTTGTTGTAACCAGCCTGGATCTATTCCCCTCAGACCAGCACTCAGCAGGCTTCTGGAAACCTCCTGAGGGCAGGGAGCAAGCGCTAACCTGTTCTCAGCCGTGCCCACTGGTGATAAGTGTACGCTCATTAAGTTATGAATAATCACCTTAATCAGCACCATCTCGTTTTTTCCTCTTCTGTTGATCAGAGACAGGTTTTCTGTGATGAAGCTGGACAAAGTGTTTCCATTTTTTATTCTTTCTGACAGGGGCAATTAAGATAGAGGAAGAAGAATTCGGGTGATAAATGAAGATCAACATCCTGGCTGTAAAGAGTTTTAGTCACTAAAACATATTTCTGATAGAGCTTGTTTGTATAGTCTCTTTCCCCCAATGTATGAAAAAAAAAAAAAAAGCCTACATTGCCTTAAAGCATTGTCTTTTTTTCAATGTGTTTCTTCTCATGTCAAAAGAGTGTTATGTTTTCGTTCACGATTTAAAATACACAGATAATGGGGTGTCTGGGTGGCTTAGTCGTTTGAGCGTCCGACTCCTGAAGTCGGCTCAGGTTTTAATCTCAGGGTCCTAGGATCCAGGACTGCTTCGGGGCCCACACTTGGGGGTAGGAGGGGGTGTCTGCTTTTCCCTTCTGCCCCGCCCCCCACCGCTCACACAAGGGTGTGCTCTCTCCTTATCTCTTAAAGAAATGTCTTTTAAAAAGGTTTTCTTTTAAATAAAATACACAGATAAGCGAAGAGTAATTAATTAGGCCTTGTCTAGACATTCTATTTGAAATCATGGCCTTTATGCTTCCATCTCCCACACTCCTTACTCATTCTTCTCCACAGCCTGTATGGACAGTTAATATATTCCATACTGTGTGTATTTCGTTCATGTCCTATCTCATTCTCCTGGAAGGGAAGTTCCAAGAGGACAGGAATTGTAGTCTGTTTCATTAGCTATGCTATTTCACAGTTCCTGAACTAGTGTCCAGCATGTGGCCGTTGCACAATACTTATTCTTAAATAAAATCGAACCTAAGGGGCGCCAACGTGGCTCAGTTGGTTGGGAGTCCAACTCTGTTCTGTCTCAGGTCATGATCCCAGGGTGCTAGGATTGAGCCCCATGCCAGACTCCTTGCTTAGCAGGGAGTCTGCTTGAAGATTCCCTCCCTCTCCCTCAACCCTTCCCTCCATTCACACACATGTGTGGGTTCTCTCTCTCGCTCTCTCAAATAAATAATTAATTTTAAAAAAATCAAACCTAACATAGCCACACAGAGCCTGCATTTCTCAGTCTGTGTTCTGACAGACTCCAACTGCCTTAAGCTCAGATTTGAGGTAGATATAAGTACAACCACCGGAGAGGGACCAGCCAGGAGGCCCAGCACTCTGCTACCCTCTCCAGAAGTGGGCCAACTCTGGTTAGTGACCTTTTGCTGTTCCAGACAGTGTCATAATCCGGCCTTGCCAGGCCAGCCCCCCTCAGCCCTTACAGGCTTAGCCTCTTCTTGGCCTCAGAGTGTCCCTTCTATGCTCCTCCAACCCACCTACTCATAACCCAGATTACCCCATTCCAATCTCTTTCTGAGGTCCTGGTTCTGAAGCTTGTTACCTGGCCTGATTGGAGGCTGGCCGAGGACAGGAGCTGTTCTTTATACATCTTGGTAGCCCACACAGTGCATTGCACAATGCCCTACACATGGTAGCATGTGAGCAAAAAGCCCCAAGACCCATCAGAGCAGTATGGGTTCAAACAGTAACCTAGTTTCATTCTTACTGGATTTTATAACATTGCCCTCGTTCTGATTTTATAAAAGTAAAACTTAATTTTTAAAACTTTAATAACTATAGAAAAAAACACAAGAAGAAAACCAAAGTCACCTGTAGTTCCACTACTCAGAAAATTTATGATCATAATTGCATTGATATAAGAGGTTTTCAGTGTACATTTTTTGCAGGTGTTTGTGTGCACACATACGCTCACATTCACAGGGCACTGAACCGTTTTTGACTGATGAGTTATAGACCAGTTAATTATCTGAAATGACTTAGAGCTCTTCCTTTATCCATATTCAGTAAGCTATTAATTTCAAGTTATTAGAAAATATATAATGTTAAATGAAAAACATTTGCAGGACAATAAATAAAATTTCTTTATGCATAGAAAAAAAAAAAAAAGCAGAAACACCTGGGTGGCTCAGTCAAGTAAGTGTGTAATTCTTGATTTCAGCTCAAGTCATGATCTCAGGTCATGGTGGGGAGCCGCATATCACGATCCACGATGTACATGGAGTCAGCCTGTCCCTCTCCTTCCCCCAAGCCTCCTCCAACCCCACTCAGACTGGTGTGCTCACTCTCACTCACTCAAATAAATAAAGTCTTAAAAAAATAGAGAAAAAAGAAAGCAAACATAGACAATGCATTATTTAAGAATATTTATATATTTGGTAACGCTCTAAAGAAAAGAAGGAAATAATAAAAAAAAAAAAAATTCAGTGCCGAGGCCAGCTCCTCAGAGGAGACAAGATATAAAATAAGGAGGGAACATATCAGACTTCACAGCTAATGGAAGGTTCTATTTCTTAGAGTAGCTGAAGGGCACACAGGTGATCAGTCTGTTATGCTTTTGTACATATTGATAGATATATTATATACCTGTTGAGGTATAAAATATTTCATGATAAAGGAAAATACTATATATTTGGTGCTTAGTATACATGAAATGTTATGCTACTGAAATAAACATCATCAGCATGTACTGAGGGCTGCCATGAGCCAGGCCCAGTATGAGGGGCTGGCAGCAACACAGATACAGAGAAAGGAAGACCAATCATGAGGCAACTGGTAACACACATGCTTCACGACTGCTCGTGTGCTCTGACCCTAACCACAACACGACTTGTCCATACCATCCCCAATTTCTAGTAGGAAAGGACTTGGTGACCAAAATAGTTAAAAGAAATTTCAAAAATGTATTTTATCCAGGAGTGATATGTAAATATTTCCTTAAAAACAGGAATATGCTAAATTAATATTTCATCTGCAATTCACCAGTAATTATTGAGAAATGCAGATCAAACATACCCTAGACATAGAGTGTAGGATTAAGCAATCCAGCATCAACTAAGGCAATAATAACAAAGCAAGTGTTTTGCTTTGTTTCATTTTTTAATTAATGAAAAAAATAATAAATAATAAAATAAGAGTCATAGTTTATGTCCTCTCTGCTGAAGCTTTTATTTCAGATCGCTCATTCAGGACATCTCATCGGTTTCAACCGTCATAAGACCAGGAGCGGCAGGGGCCTGACAATGCAGCTGAGCCTTTGATCACAAATGGAAATGGAAGTATGGCGATGGAGGACTGTTTATACGCCCAAGGAAGCCAATGGACTTGTACTCCAGGGGAATTTCATGATCTGACGAGGAATTTCCAAATCCACACAATGTAACAGTTGGAAGTGGTTTCATCCTGGTTTCAATATAAGTCTAACTGAAGGCAGACAGAAAAAGAGCTTTTCCATAATTATGGGAAGGACTGATTAGATGAGGCGGCTCAGGTCACTGTGAGCGCTCAGAGCAGTGTATTTAGTCAGCATTGCGGGCTCTGTCCTATCACTGACACACAGAAACAGATCAATCATGGTCTTTGCCTTTAAAGAAATTAAAATTGAACAAGGGCAGGGCATGAAAATTAAAAGTACAGAAAAATGAAAAATTAATATATGGCCCCCCAAAATGATCAAACTGTTCTAGTACCTTCCATAGGACTAAGAATAAAATCCAAATGGGTCACTATGGTCACTGCGGCCAAGTGGCCTGAACTTGGCTCTGCCCCCCCACCCCGGTCGGTGCAAGTCAAGATATTTCTATCCCTACCCCTCTGTGTCTGCCATGTTTCTCCCTGCTATGTCCTTCCTCAAATGAACACACACACTCTCCCTCCCTCATGTCATCAGATTTCACTCAAAAACCCTGCCTTAGAAAGACCTCCCCCCAGCCCATGTGACTAAAATTAGCCCCTAGTACTCATTTCCCCAACCCCTTACCTGCCTGCTTTCTCTTTGAGAATGCACCACTACCTCATGTTTACATAACCACTTCTTTATTCATTGTCCTCACATGTGTCAGGGTCTAGAGCCATGTTTGGCACTGAGCAGATGCCGAATAATTACTTGTTGAACAAATGACCCATAGTTGTAAACAGCAAACTATGGGAATCTGGATGAGTAAGACGTTTGCGTGAGGTTATCCGGTCTGCAGGATTTCCACTGACTTTGGGCATCAGAGAGAGCAGAGAAAGAAAGAATAGTGGAGAAGGTTATGGAAAAAGCCATCAGGCTAAATGAGCCATAGAGAAAGTGTGCTGGGGCACCTGAAGGGTACGGTACTTTGGTAGCAGGACAAAAGACAAAAGCAACAGAAGAGGTTTGTGTCCAGGATTCCGGGCAAGAGACACAACATGGACAGGACAGCCTACCTTCCATCCACCTCCCATGTGTGATAAGGAGTTTTAACTTCTTTTTCTTTTTTTTTTTTTCTTTTTGGCTAATTTAATATATTATGGATAGAATATAACATATTTAATACTTATTATATGCCAGGCACAATAATTGAGATTTTACAAGTAAGCTTATGCAATTATTATAAATAACTATGATTATTAAAAGAGGGGAGGACTCGCATTAAACACTGCTAATGATACTGTGTTTTGTTGTTATTATTATTTCATTCTTATGACAACTCTGTCAGGTAGGTATTAAGGTATTATTCAGCCATGTTTCACAGATAAGAAAAAGTCTCAGAGACATTAATAATTTCACAACTGAGATCCCAACTCCAGAGTCCCTTTAGCCCCACTCTAGTATAATTCTCAATTGGCAAGTCTTATGTAGACTAACAAGAGTTGGGTCTATATGTTTAGGATCTGTATTCATGTATTATATCTAAACAAGCTACAAAGAAAATTCACACGCCATCCCCCTATTAGAGGCTGATCATGTGTTAACCACTTCCGAGGCTTTCTCAAAGTCCCATCATTTCATATCTCTTTTAAAGCTTCAAGAAGTTAATCCTTCTGTCCGATCAAGTATCCCATCTTCCATTCCTTCCTTTAAGGTAGTAGGGAAAACCATACCATGAATGGAATTTTGAAGGTCTGTTGGAAGTTGAGGTTCGACAGGCTAGTAGGAACCACAGGGGCAACCACCAAGGGCACGGGATCATCCAGCACAGCTTAGGTGAGCACAGAAGACAGCAGGGAAGTCATTTCCTTTGGATAAAAATTCAGATGCATAGAGCCCCTCATCCAGGCTGACTCTCCATGTCCTATACTCAGGACACTCTGAAGGTCAGACCAATCTCTCCCAGAGACTTGAAGGGCCTGGGGAGAGGGCAGGACTCCCGGTCTCAGACGACTACCCCCACCTGCTCTGAGCCGCCCCACGTCCCGGTGGGATCCTTGGAGCCCTGCACCAATTACTAATTATACATTAATGGTAACAAGGAAAGCAACTATTTCTTTCAATACCAAAGATAACCCTAAGGGCAGGGAAATGTCAAACTGAATGCTTAATAAAGTTGGTGCAAAATGCTCTAGGGGTGCAATGCTAAATTTTCAGGCAGAAATGGAGATGATCCAAGGACTAGAAAAAAAGGTAAAAACCTCACCTTCTTAGCATACGCAGTGTGTAGGTTTGATTACTGAATAGAGATATGAAATATGCACTAAATAATTCTTCTGAACAGCTCATTAGGCCTAATCCATCTCTGATTTCTATGAGTCCATTAATTCCAAATATGTGTCTGCTTATACATACACACACATCCACACAGGATCATAAAATGCTGGCTTAATTTCACAATGTAATATCCTGGAAATGGCAACAGGTAAAACATCAAATTGGATATTATGCAGATTTTAAATGCTTATAATTTTCAGATGTGATAAATGGCAATGACAAACCATAATGGACCAAAGAAGGATGACATTTCAGTTAGAAAACACTAGACCCATATGGCTAGGTGTGTGTGAGGAACGGGCGAGGCACCAAATATTGGCTGCCACAAAACCACAGAGCTGTAACAGCCTAGACAGTATCCACATGGTAACTATGCAGAGCAAATAAAATCAACACAGGTGTCATCTTTGTTTATGAGGGCTTTTTTAATTTATCATTCATCTCCTAAAATCTGCGCCGCTATCATCATTTGCTCCTTAATTTGTATGTTATACTAGGTCTCACAGACACTCAGGAGTGCACATGTCTCTGTATTCCTTACCCCTTCTTCGGTTTTGAGACTGACTCTTGTTGCCCTGCTCTTCTTTGAGTAGGTCATGAAACTTGTTGACTCCTCTGCCTAGAAGGTTTTTCCTTCTGACTCCTGCAGGGATCACACCTTGCACACACCCCTCTCCCTATACCCTGGGTTACTCTGTCCCTTACCCATATTTTACTTTATGGCATAGTGCTTTCCAATACACAATGTATAGTTTGTCTTCTTATTGATTTAGTGATAACTGGTGCCTGTTGAGTACAGTTGCACAGGATGTGTGCTGCTCAACAATGGTGGGTGGAGGGAGTTAACAAAGCACTGCTCTGTCTATCCCACCAGGAGCCCCAGAGAATGATTTGACAGACTAGAGGAAGCACACCTAATCCTAACTGTCTGTGCAAATTGTATGCTGGAACAGGACACCTTTGTTTCGATTCATAGAAGCTGTAGCCTTGGTCCCCAATCACTAAAAATCACTCTGTGGAAAAGAAACTTCATGCCTAGTACAGAGCCTGGAACATACAAGACTCACAGGACATCTTGCTGAAGTGACAAAAATCAGCTCATCCATTTATTCTCCAAGAAAACATTAAGCTCCTATCATGTGCCAGGCGCCATTCATCATTTGGAGACAACAATGAACATAAAACAAGATCGCTGACTCTATGTGTCTGTGTGGCCTCTGTTCCTTGTAGATCTCCTGCCACAACCATCTTCCTACTTTCCTTTCCTCCCTTACTACCCTGCCACCTGGTTGCACTTCTTAAATTTGACCTCTGACAGTGGTTTTCGCTCCTTTTTCTTCAACATTTTTAAGAAAAAGCCTACAAATCATCCCATCTGTCTCTTTACTGTGTGTCAATTAAAACACTGAGTGTTGGAATATCTCTAGCACAAAAGGTTATGCTAAGTAAGAAACCTCCAGCCATTAATGAGCAATTTGTCACCTAAGAGGTATTTTCACTAATTACGGTATGTCTCAAGTCATAGCCATTATGGATATGTGCTAATTTACTTCAAGGTAAAACTTTTCTTTGTCACTGGTTTTCACATATTCTGTAAAGCAGACATTTTACTTGGTTCAGAGATGTAAGGAGTCAAGCAAATGAAAATCAAACATTTAAGGCTTCAGTTTGAAAAGGCCATGGTTCCCACTTTCAGACACATGCAAAAATCACTAAAAGGCTTGCCAGGAAATTTTAATAAGTGCTTAAGTTTGGACGCTAAAAAAAAAAAATCTGTGTATTTCGATGCAGTTGAAATCAGAAAATAGGAATCACAATAGTTGCGTTGAATTAGATAGCATAATGCTAGCTACTGTAACAAATGAACTCCAACATCCCAGAAGCCTATCACAATGGAAGTGTATATTTCCTCCATGCAATCATCTCACAAACAAGGTTCTGGTTCAGCTGGCGGGGCAGGGGTGGGAACCTTGCTCTGTGGAGGCATTCAATGACTTGGCCGATGATGGAGCATCTGCCGAATAGGACATGGGTTTCCAAGGTAATTTTGGACATCGACATCCAGATGGCGTAAGGAGAAACAGCGTAAAGTATTTCATGCGGGAGCTTTTTACGGGCCAATCGGCACATAACTTTTGCTCACATCCCTCTGGGTAGAACTTGGTCACAGGGCCACACCTGAATTCAAAAGAGGCTGGGAAAGGGGAGTCCAGCATTGTGCCCAGAGAGAAGGATAAACAACCTATATATTTTTGAACAGCTAATCTCTTCCTCAAATGTAAAGAACTAAACAGAGCAGTAGGGGCCATGCCCTGCCTTCTCATTTCAGACACAGGGATACTGGGAAACAGGGAAACACACTAATTTTCTTAGCAGTTTCCCATGGTGAATTGTGACAGAGCCAGGGCTCAAACTCAGGTCACCCCAGCCCTCAGCCACTATTCACCTTCCAAAAACGATGACACTTGCTGAGCCTCTTCAAAATCACTCCACCACAAAGACGGTGGACTTGCAACATCATCGGCCTCCACGGAGCACCCAGGGTCACCCGATTCAAAACCCTTCTATTTAGCCACAGCAGATACATCTCATGCTCCGTCCTTTCCCCACCATATGAACTAACACCAAGCGAGTACCAGACGCTGCACTAAATACTTTCTATTTCCCTCCTGGCTCACTACTCCCATTATCAAACAATGACAAAACTAAGGCCCAGTGAGGTTAATCAATGTGCCCACGTCACTCAACTGGGAGGCTGCAAAGCCAAGATTTGAACCCAGGGAGGGGCCTGGCTTCAGACCACTTGCTCAATCATGCTTTGTAGCCTTCGGGTGGAATTCCCTTAATAAATAATGCTTTATAAATACATAATGGACATGGAATATTGTGTTAGAAGTGAGGCTCATAGCCTGATTTCTGACCAACTGCCACTTCCCTTCCCCCATGGTTATAGGCCTTCAACTAGAAACTAATCTTATTTCCAAGTGTTTATTAGATTTTCTATAAAACCTCTTGTGAAAACGGAAATTTAAAGGTCCTTTAGCCTCTACACATGGAGATTTTATGAAGTGTCTGCCTGCATAAGTCCCCCTCAACTGCCCATTCTACTCCATGTCCTAGAAGACAAAACCAAGGCTAGATCACACCCCATCTATTTTACCTCTGTTCAGGAACACCCAAACTTCTGCCAAAACAGACATATACCTTAGCCCCCTCTTCTTACTAAAAGATAAATAACTTTCACTATTAACAGCTTAGTATTATTCCCAATAAAGCTCCCATTCACCCGACAACTATTTCCTAATATATGCCACATTCCAGGCCATAATTTAGCCACTATAAAGGAAAGCAATAATGTCAGCAGCCTTAGGGATCTTATATTTGAGTGTAAGAGGCCATAAATAAATAATAGATGAATAAATAACAGACCTCTGTAAGTGTTAAGGGTGATGACAAAAATTAAACCTATGAAGGGAACAGAGGAGAGTGGGGGATGGTGGGATGGCTGTTTCAAACAGCATGTCTGGACAGTCTTCTTTGAGGATGGGATATTTGAGCACACACACAGATGCCATGAAGATCTAGCCACACAACATTGCAGTGGGTCCTGGTGGAAGAAAGAGCATTTCCTCAAGCAAGAATTGATCTGGTGAGTCCAAGGTTCAGTCAATTGCATCCTTGTGAGCGGAGCAGGAATGACAGAGGGAATGTCTGAGGGGTAGGAAGGCACCAGGCAATGAAATGTTTTCAGACCACTGATGTGTTTGCATTTCTTCTTGCACATTACTGGAAGGAACCATGAGGTTTTGAACAGAGACTGGTATAATTTGATGAAAGTTCTTAAAAGACAGCTTGAGCCAGGAGGCGGAGAATGGCCTCTGGTAGAGCAGCACGAAAGCAGGGAGACCAGATGAGCTGCTACTAGAATAATCTAAGAGGGAACTGATGCAGCTTTGACTAGAGAGGTGGTGTTTGAGATGGTGAAACATGGTCTGATCCAAGAGATATCTTAAAAGTAAAGGCAAACAAGATGTATTGGTAGATTAGATGAAGCATTAAAGAGAAAGTAAAAATAGGTACCTAGGTACCAGGTTTGGAGCCTGAGCCACTGGCTGAATGGTGGTCTCCATTCCTAGGATCGGGGCAGACCGGGAAGGAAGATCAAGGAGGTGAGTAAAATGGGGTTGGGATCAAGAACTTCAGCTGGAGGCATTGGGTTTGAAATGTATGAGCCATGAAGGAAAGGAGGAAGGAAGGAAGGAAGGGGAAGAGAAGAGGACAGAAAAGAAAAGAAAAAGACAAGAAAAGAAATGGCTGAGACATAAAAGCAGACATGTGGATTAGTGCTAGGATATGTGGTCTGGAGTTCCAACGGGAGAGACTGGTCAAGGCAGAGCACAGGGCTGCAGCAAGAACAGCCGTGGGGAATGCAGCCTCATGGCACACGCACTAGCATGAGTGGGGATTCAGGGAAAGATGGACAAAAACTGCCTGGAAGCCACAATGAGTAGCAAGGAGAATATCTATCCGACTTTGCGGCTCATGATATGCAGTACATAGGAGAAAAACAGCCATTGTCAACATGACCCTAGGAATGGAAATCATTCAGGAAACAATCTTGTTTCAAGCGTAAGGAAAAAAGAAAAAAGGGAGAGAGAGAGAAAGAGGACATTTAGGAAAAAGACTGACAGCCTAGAGATTTTGCTGGTGACAAATCATGAAGCTCGGACAGTAGAAAGGTTTGGAGGATTTGGAGGAAGCCTTCAGTTCCGATCACTGGAGATACAGGACTACATGGTAACAGTAAGAAGCTAGACGATACACACGACAGAGGGCGGGGGAGGAGGCTTTGGCTTCTGAGGGTCTGAGATCACTGAGAGATGGGAACATGTGGGCCTGCCCTGATGATGTCTTAGGAAAAAGAGGGTAGTGAGCTCTAAGTATAGTCCTACTCCACATCAGCCTCCTAGATATTTGTAATGGAGGGTTTGGGAGGTCATCGTGACTAGGAGAGGAATAGCCAAGCCAAGAACATTCAGTGCTCTGACGCTGCCTCTATGGACTGAAGTGGTTTGTGTCACAGTGGGTAATGGGGTCCTTTATATATGATGATTACTTGTGAGAACTCTTCCTTTATCATTTCTTTCTCCTAGTCCATTCATTTCCTGGAGCTGTTGTAACAAAACGTTACAAACTGGATGGCTTAAAACCAACAGAAATTTATTGTCTCACAGTTCAAGGGACCAGAAGTCTGAAATCAAGGTGTTGGCAGGGCCATGCTCCCTATGAAACCTATAGGAGAGAATCCCTTCTTGCCTTTTCCTACTGTTGGTTCACTGACCACCTTCAGCAGTCCTTAACTGACAACTGTGGAATTCCAGGCTTTGCTTTCATCACCACAGGGGATTCTACCTGTGTGTCTACTGTGTTTCTCCATGGCCATCCTGTTACAAGGATGCCAACTATACTGGATCATGGCTCACCTTACTCCGGTGTGATATCATCTTAATTTCATTAATTACCTCTGCAACGACACTATTTCCAAATAAGGTCGTATTATGAGATACTAGATGTTAGGATTTCAACATTCTTTTTTCCTTCCTTCCTCCCTTCCTTCCTTCCTTCCTCTCTCTCTCTCTTTCTTTTTGTTCCTCTTTTGCTGGGGAGCACAATTCAACCCACAACACCAAAGTACTCCTCTTTCCAGTTTTTATGTACAAAAACGGCACCAAATTAAAAGGAATTTGCATGTATTCTCCATCTTACCATCTTCCTCATAGCTTCCGACTGGTTAGAATTATTTTGGATTGAGCTTTCCTGATGAGTTAATTTGTTCAAAGATGATTATTCTGAGTGTGAGTGCACTTTTCTACTCATCCACTCCATTATAGCCTGTTTGAAAGCCAGGGAAAATCAAGAAATTATTTTCACACAAATGTGTCTTCCTTTGCCTACATGTGGCCAAGAAAGCTTTATCTGACGGTTGATTTCAGTTTTGTCATTTTCCATCAGTCTAGTGGCTGATGCTTTTTTCATTAAAAATTCTATTATTAAAAAAAAAAAATCTATCAGCAAGATTGTAAGATCACTTCATATGTTCATTTTATAAGACAAATCTAAACCCCCAAATCTTTCTGAGCCAAAGCATCTCACACTGAGAAGAGAACAAGTTGGCCAAATATGCCCAAATAAGCCCAAATATCTCAATCATGTCAACCACAGAGATTTGGAAAAGCAAGATAAGCAAAGGGGGAGATTTCTATCTACAACTTAAATTAATTTGAGCTCCATGGCATACAGTTGAAGTGTAAAGGTCTGTTTTTTGTGCTTCCATTGGTGATTTCTGTGATCAGTTTCTAACACCAGGCATACCCGTCTTACCCCAGACTTAAACAGAAGAAAAATCCCAAATGCACAGAGATTTCTTTCTCAATTTTCACCATCACTGTTCAAGTCCTGATCTGTCCTCTTCATGCATAGGAGATGGGAACGAATGGAAAGATTCCAACAAATTCAAGCCAGAAGGACTTAAGCACCCCTCCCCCAGCTGACTCCAGTGTAATTATCATGGAAAAATCAGTCTTCCAAGAGAAAAAAGTCTACTAATCCTAAATCTACACATGAACTCCTGACCCCACTCTTTGTTTCAGAGAACCAGCCTCTGCAGAGCTGTCTATATGGCTTTTTTGGGCAGGAAAGTCATCTTTAGAGACATGAAAGGTCAGAACTTGCTATGCAACAATCCTGTGATGAAAAACAAAGAAATATTATTCTTCTCACCCCCTGTCAGACGTAAAACAGTGCAAGAAATTATTTTAACTGAAGAAGAGTCCGAGGATCTAAACAGATATGTAAAGAAACACACAAGAGTACAATTAGGTTGGGTGGGGAGGCATTCCTCTCCTAGCAGATCTTTCACAAACAAGACCTGGCATAACAATCAAGGCGAGGCTACTTGGGTGTTCACACCACAACAGTTTATAATGAAAATTGCCAAATGTGTGAATATTATCTATAAATATACCTACATACACATGTGTACATATGTATATACATATGGAGAGAAAAAGAGTAATAGTTATACACTGAGCTTTATGTGCATTATATCATTTTAACCCAAAATAAACCTTTGAGGTATGTAATAACTGTTCTTTTTATATAGACAAATTAAAAACGTCTCCCAACTGCTCACAGACACAGTGCTTGAGTAGGGTTAGCCAAATCCTATCCCCCGGTGCATTTTCTTTCTAGCATACCATTCTTGCTAGAATATGAGTTAGTTAGGTCTTTGGTGGAAGTCTTTGCTTCTATTAATAGCACTCTAATTACACATTCCTATTATCTCCTCCTTCTCCTCCTTGGCACACATGTGCAATTTGGAAATTGCATCCTAAACCAACCAATTCCCAATTTCCTAAAAACAATACTATTTGGCCATCTATATGATGTTAATTGTATTGTTTATTTTTTATCAGTAATCTATTACACAGAGTGGAAAATCATCAACCTTCTCCCAAGGAAGCAAAGCAACCTCAGATAATGCAAAGATAATGTTTTATTCTACCCATCATTGGAGACTTTGAACCTAAGAGAATAAATATACTATTAACATTAATCATAATTTTTTTTCAAGATTCTCCCATCTTGAACGAGGCCAGTGGTACTACTTCCAATAAAACTAAAAAGAAAGTCTATAGGTCAAGGTCTCAGCCACTCAGCCTCCCACTGTCAGGTATCTAGATATACAGGCTTGTGGGATCCTCATAGAACTGTGTTTCTACCTCAGTTTTTTTTTTCAGTATCCCAGGCCAGAGAAATACATGACAATGTGCGAGGATTTGCTAACTCTCTATGAGAGAGCCCAAGACTGCTGATCTCTGAAGCAAAAGGTTAGTGGGAGAACCTGAAATAGACTGACTCTGAACAAACATGTAGACTGTAAGGCTGTGTAAGGAGAAGAAATTTCTAGAGGCCAATTGGGTCATTCTTTGTGTCTCTGTGTCATAAAACTTAAACTTTCCCATACCCTTCCTAAAATACTTCAAGAAAACAGATTCTTGTGCTCCAAATTCACCTGGTTTCTAGAAGAAGTACATCCTGGCAATGAAGCAAAGAAGGCATAGAATGAGAAAAGTCCTGTGGTACAAAAAGAGAACCAGCTTCAAGTCAGACAAAACTGGTTCCAAGTCCCAGGCTCAGCCACCATCTGACTGCGGGATGTGGGAAAATGGCTCATTTTTCTCAGTGCTCTGGTTTTCTGATCTGTAAAATCAGAATAATAATTGCATCCACCTGGCGGAGCAGCTCAAAGGATTAAATAAGACTCTGCTCATAGAGCACTTAGCACAGAGCCTGATATAGTGAAAGGAGTTGTCCCATATGGAATCAGAGGTGGAACAGAAGGCTAAGAACGCAGGCTGCGGTGCCAGACACGACCAGCAGTGAGGAGCAAACCGGGAGATAAATGCTAGCTGACTGTCGTGAAGCTACTAGCATTCTGCTTCTGCCCTTAGTAGGAAAAGGTGGCCCTCTTTCAGGCACAGGTAGCCCTACGCTAGGGCTCCCAGTCAAGTTGGGAAGCATGGGCTGGGTATCAGGGCCACCTCACTCTTCTGAAAGGCATCTTTGTGCAAGACTGGCGATCACTACCCTCATTATCTGTAAAACCAGGTGGCTCAACTCCCTGGTCGCTGCAATTCTTTCAAACTCAAAAGAAACATTTCTGCAAGGCACCTGTACTTGTAGGTGAGGAGCGTCAGAGGACCAGGGCCCAGCCTGCCCCTCTGTGCTCTTTGCCAGGTTCCCGTGACAACCAGCATACTCTTTCTCCTTCTGCCCCATGCCTGGTTGGGTTTTTCATTTTCCCATTTTAGCTGTTGGCTTCTCAAAAGGCTGAGTGTGCTTCCAGGAGCCTCCCTCCACAACCCCATCTGTCCACGCTCTTCTGAGCCACAGTCCACCGGCTGGATGGCTGGCAAACCCCGGAGGTGAGCACAGAGTGGCCCATCCTGGGAGGAGGCAGTGCCGTCAGAACAGCACATGCTTCCTGAGTGGCATTGCTATTCCGAACAAGTTAACTCATCAAGAACGGATCGATAGTTATAGCACGAGACAACCACTGCCAGCGAATTCCACGTAGAGAGAAAGAAGGATGGGCAGAGAGGTGTCTTTCTGTGCCCCTCCGTATTTGGAAAATGCTAATGTCCCCGAGCTGCCCCTGGGGTTGAACACCTCATCAGAGAGGAGTGTGTCTTCAAAGGCTTAAGGACTGGGTCCATAAGTTACCTGGCAGAAAGGAGACGCGTGTCATGGGTGTAGCTCTGAAATAACCGACAGTTGACACAGCCCATCTGTGTCCCTGACAGAAAGACACCAGCCCAGTCACTTATGTGTGTTTGTAACTCCTCAAGAGCAACCTCACACAGCTGGGCGGCTCGGTCAGAAATGACAGTCAGCCAGGAACATGTCCAGGGCAAGGACAACACAAAACAACTCCGGGGAAGGGACAGAGAAGGGCAAGGAGGAGAAGGCGGTGATCTCAGATTTCCTGCATTCATTCATGGAACAACTACTTCCTGAGCACCTTCGGTCGGAGACCTACTGGTGACACAGAGCTGAAGCAGACAGAGAAGGTAACTCTTCTCCAGAAAATTACAGCCCCATTGGGAAAGACAGGTCAGAAACACATAATCAAATATCTCAATAGGAAAACCTGAGACAGGAATGACTCCTCAGAAGAAACACAAACCCCAGATGGTATACCAGTGGAAGATGTGTGGAGGTAGTTAAGGCCAGGATGTCTATAGCAGAAAGGCAGGACACCATGCAGACTTTAGTAGCAAAAACTATGGACCAAGTCATGTGCTGGCTACTGGGATACAATCATGAAGAAGGCATAGTTCTGCCCTCAAGAGGCCATGGACTGGCTGGAGAGACAAAGAGAGAATTGATCTGTTCTAAAGTGAAATCCTAAGTGTTTTACATGATGCAAATAAAGTGTGCCACAGCTTCCTATGTTTGGAAGGGCACTCTATGCATTTTCTCAAATATCCAAACACATTATTTTGTGCTAGCCCATGGAGTTGCTATATCAAAACTCAACTTCAATCATGTACATTCCTCAGACTTTTTCCTCTTAACTCATCAAAAAAAAAAAAAAAGCATTGTGCAATCGCAAAGCATATAGTCTATATAAGTGACTTACTACTTATCTCTGATACTGACTTATCAGTATCACATGGTGTCAATGAAATTGACATTACCACATGGTGTCAATGAAATAATTCACTTTAGTAACTGTTGCCTTACTGGGAGAATCTACGATAGCATGAAATACATTCATCAGAATTGCCATGCTACAGATGGACACCTAGTGAAGTTCTCCAATTGGTGACATCAACACAGCTGGGCACCTCAGTCTCTCCCACTCCTCAGTCCTTCTTCAGTATTCCCATAGAGGAGCCCAGTCGGGAAGCTCTTTTCTGACCTCACGTTCACATACGCTAACAGGCATACTCTACTTCACCTCTTTGCCTTAGTCAGCTACCACTTTGCCTACATCCAGCTTTTTGAGTTGGACTCAATACCCTGGAGAGTCTAAGCCTCATGCCTTTTAACACTCCAAAACCCAGCTCAGAGCCATTCTTGTAAGGACCACTCAATAAGTCTTTGTTGGTGGACCACAGCTGTATTTTAAAATACATGATGAAGAAATGCGGCAAAGAGACAAATGGAATAGAGGCTGGGGGTTGTTTATATTTTGTTTTCATTCATTTTATTTGTTCAGGAAACATCTGGGAGCACACAGTGCTCATGATATTATACCGCAGGATCTCTGCTTTCCAAGCACCAGTTGCCCCCCAAAGCACAAGGAGAAAGAACACAGAAAGTTCAACAACATTGCAGTAGAGAATCTAAGCCAGAATGACTAGAGGACACTCAAAGTACTAGCAAGGTATTAGAACACAGAGTGCGGTGGGCAAAACGTGGAGCACAAGATCAGGGAGCAAGGTTCTGAGTTATAGCCCCAGCTCTACCCCTTGCTACTTGTGTGATGCTACCGAAATTCCCCGCTCTGGGCCTCTGCTTCCTCAGCTAGGAAATTGAGAAATTAAGTGTATATCATGGAGTTGTTGGGAGCATTAAATGTACACAAAATACGTAACTGATCGTATCAGTAACTACGGTAACTGATCGATCACTGGGAATGCTATTCATCTTATTAACAGTGTTACTCGTCAACTGGCTTCAAAACTTCCTATCTACACAACCTTAATCAAACCAAGTAAACTCTCCATGCCTCAGTTTCCTCATCTGCAAAATGGGGAGAGTAATAGCACCTACACCACAGGGTCTTTATTATGGTTAAATGTTAATATTAGGAAGCTAGACAACAAGTGAGATACTATGTAAAACAGAATTCTCCCTGACACAGAGCAAGTACTCCCTAAACCTTGGTTAATGTTCTTATTAAGGCACCTCACCCTTCAAAAAAAAAAAAAAAAAAAATATATATATATATATATATATATATATATACACACATATACTTATTTATATAAGTATACATATATTTATATATGTATATATACTTATATAAATAAGTATATGTGTGTATATATATATATATATATATATGCATACAGACTACAGCAGGAGGCCAGAAAGGATGGGAGATTGCAAATTGTTTGCGATTCCTTTCAGGCTGTCAATGCCACAGCTGGATGAAAGGTTTCCCAATACCTCCACAAGGATCGTTAGTGCTAATTGGATGAAATAAAACATTTTTAAAAGTTTCCTCACATTAGAATCTGCTGCTGAAGCATTCGTTCTATGGGGACTAGGAGAGAACTTCAAAAAATAAAACTGGTGAGAACAAAAGCAGAATAACACAAAACCAGAGCAAAAAGTCCTCTGCTGGTTGAGAAGTAAACTACAAGCATGGCCCTTTCTGTCAGCAACCGTGAAGTGGAGAGAGCAGCCCTCCAGGGCAGAACAGAGGTGCTCAAGGGCCTCCCTAGTTGTATTCTGTGTAGCTTGGTGGCACGCTGAACAAAGATGGAGAGAGAAAGGAAAGGAAAGAAGAAGGGATGGAGGAAGAGAGGAAGGAAAAGAGGGAAGAAAAAGAAAAGATCCACATAAATACACAAAAAAGCAACAAAACAAAACACAAAAACAAAAAAACCCAGAGCCCTGAGCTGCTGGACAACTACAACCTAGAGTCAGGTTATGTGCAAATGTAGCAATTTTTGTGCAAACAAAATACATTCTGAAATTCCTATTTGCTTCTTTGCACACAGAATTACACAGTGCAGAGACTATGCTTGAGAGTTCACCCCAACATGGTGGCCCTCATTTGTTCCAGGGCATGGACCCTGAGAAGAATGAAGGTCATCCTGCAGAGCATCCTCTGTGCAAGGCGTCTGTGACACCTGCTGCCCAGTTCACATCCTACATCAGGCTCATGGCCAGTGGGTTGGTGTTAGTCACACCCTAGCTCCTCTAATCTCTGCTCTGTAGGGCTCCATCCACAGGAATGGTCTTCCTTCTGCATGTCAGTCAGACATCCAATCCCAGGGACTGGCACAGAATGGCACAGAATGGCAAGGTCTGTCCTAGGAGGGCCTTTATGCCATGGCAGAGTTGGGTCTAAAGAGGAAGCCCCATCATATTCCACTTCCTCCATCTACACCCAAATAAGACCAGAGCAGGTGTCAAAAATGTAAGCAGACTTAGGGCCTGGAAGGGACAGGGACAGGGAAGCCCAGGCAGAGCAAGAAAGCCCTGGAAGGAAAGGTAAAGATAGAGAAGCAGCCAGCACATGATAATGCAATTTTAATGAGAAGCTGTTCCTAACAAAGGCCCATGCCCTGGCTCATCATCTGCTGAATTCAGCCACTTTCCGGAGTCTAGGTTCTCATGAACCTTGGGGTCTCGCCTCTGGGGCTGAGACCCAATCCTGGCTCATCCAACCTCCATCATTGTTTATACGATATGAGACCATTGTCTGTTAGGGCCCCTTTACTGTTTCTTTTACACAAATCTCTACAGAGCTAACTACCTTCCACCTTCTCCTTGAAAATGCCATCCCATCTGCTCCTAAAATGTTCTCCATGTGAGAATGACTCTTTCTTACCTCCTGGGAACTACTGCGTGCAGCTAAGGGTTAGGGACAAAGGGAACATCCAGAGAACACTAAATTCATCACTGCATTGTGGTAGGGCTTCATTTCTGTATCTCTCATCAAGTAGTCTGAAATCACAGCATTTTTAGAGCTCCATGAAATTCCCTTATAAAGCATATCTAGTAATTCTGGGGTGGGAGGCAGTTAGATATTTAACCTTTGTTCAAATATGTCCCGAAAGGACTTGGTGGAAGAGGTAGATTTTCTGAGCCAGTGAGTAATGAGAAATTCACTGGGGTCATGGACATTAGCTCCCCAAAGGCAGTGGAAGATGGGATGCTTTACAGGCCCTGTGTGGGTCCTTAAATCACACACTTCCTTTAACAATGGCCTGACTGTCAAGTCCTCATCCTCAACATTTTCTGTCCTATGGGTATTTCCTTGAGGGTACCATCTATAAACAATGCACTTTTAGGAGAAGGGTCACCAGGGACAAAGGAATGGACACCAGCACCAAGATGATCTTTCCAAGAACCTTCATATGCAAAAGACAGGAATGTTACCATGTTGCCTTACAGTCAGCTCGATGGCCCAGTTTGAGAAACTTTATGTAAGAAGGCATATTAAGAGGCAGAGAAATCATATCAAAGAGAGGCAGAGAAATCACTCTTCCCAGGAACCTTCTTAACTTCTACCTCATGCTGACTCTTTCTAAAATTCTAGAGAGTAAGATCCCCCATTATAATCATCATAAATTCTCTGTTACCCTCTTACGAGTGACGCAGTGTATAGACACCGGAAATTAAGTTAACATGTCAGTAGACAGGGTAATCAGGGACATTGACTCATCCCACCTTACACAAGACATAGCCAAGATTCTTCTCCTCCTCAGTTTCTGCAAGACTTAACCCCAGAAGCCAATCAGGACCCATCTCAATGCTGAAATCTGTCTGTCTATTCAGTAGGTGAGTTTCGCACATACTGCTTCAGTGGACAGCACCAAGAGAGAACAGCTAACCACAGTAAATTATATTTTCCATGGACAAATCACATACATCTCCATGACTTCAATCTCAGAAAGCCATGTTTAGACAAGAATAAACATGTCCTTCTACCCACCAGCTCATAGTATGAAGGCACTCCAGAAAAGCTCAGATACAGTCCATGCCAGGACCAAACAGCAGCTCTGCCAGAGTACAGGAGCCCACTGGCAACTCCCCATGCCATGGGCAGAGTGAAGGCATTCACACGAAGCCACACTTGTCCTTTGGGACTCATTAACTTCAGAGATGACTGTTCACATCGAGCCCCCGCCAGGTCCCCAGTCACCATGGCCACCAGGTTCGGGCACACACAGTAACCAGGCCACTGTCCTCAATCCCGGTGACTCCCTGCCTCAGCCGCCTCTCACGCTTACCAAGTCTTGAGCCAACGAGGCCAGTTTTGGGGAAACAGATCATTTCCCCAACCTCTGAGCGTTTCCCTAACACCACCACGTTCCCGGGGCAGAGCATTCAGCTCATCCATGAATCTTGCAGCCCAAGGAACCAGCGACCTCCATGCC
The DNA here is from genome assembly GCF_964662115.1 of Mustela nivalis. NCBI lineage: Eukaryota > Metazoa > Chordata > Mammalia > Carnivora > Mustelidae > Mustela > Mustela nivalis. The sequence continues at coordinate 34,175,802 of NC_139028.1, read as the reverse complement.
AGCTGCTCCGGAGCACACACCTGCACCCCTGCCCCTCTCCCCCAACAACCCATACACATCCTTGTCAGTTCATAGAAGAAAAACAGCTCCCTACCTGAGGGTGGCGCTCTCCCCCTGCCGGACCGTCACGTTGTCCATAGCTTTGGGGAAGGTGGCATCTCCGCTGCGCACGGGCACTCCTGTGGGTACAAGGAACAGCAGCCTGAGAGACACGACCACGAGGCACTTCCAGGGCAGGAACAGGTACCCACAGACCCCCATCCTCGACAGCCACAACTTCCGAGAACTCTGGCTGCGGCGCGGCACACACCCCCCCGGGCGAACACAGGAAGTGGGTGGGGTGAGGAAGCGAGCTCAGGGACCCAGCAGTGAACTAGAGGCGACCGAGACGCGCGGGAGGAGAAAAGCGCGCAGACTCCTCTAAGTCTAATATTCCTCCCCCAAATCCGGCCTCGGGTAACCAGTTTCCACGGAGGACAGCGAAGGGGGCTTCCTCGCTGCTGCTTCGGCCAGGGAAGATGGCCAAGAAAAGGGAAGCGCAAGGCAGGTGCAAAGGTGTGGGCACGTCTCAGGAGTCCCTTCTTCCCGTTAGCAGTTCTGACATGGCACTTTGGAGTGGAGTAAGCACTTTGGTACCATAAGGGGACAGAGGGTGGGTCAGATCCGGCTCCCCAGAGGTGGTCTGCAATTCCTCAGTTCGAACAAGGGGAAATCCAACACTTTCTTTGTAAGTTTCGGAGGAAGGACCGCCGGCAGAAAAACAATCCGTAACAATAGCCAAGATGGAAAGTAGAGCACGCAGAAGGCGGCTCCGCCAAGCTTCGCGCGATCCGGATCCAGGGATCCTGCGGCAGCCTCCGGTCAACTTCCTCCCAGCCGAAATGCGCGCTGCAGCCGCTGCGATCCGGCGGGTCTCGGCAGGGCCAGGCGCCGCTGCGGTGACCGAGGCGGGAACGGCCCGGCTGAGCGCACCGCGGCGGGCCCTCGCTCGCTTCGTCGCTCGCTGGGGAAGGCGAGGCGCAGCCGGCACCGGAGCCGCGCGGACGCCACGCTCAGCGGCCGCCCCCGGCCTCCGCGCCGCCTTCCTCCCGGGAGCAGCCCCGACGCGCGCGGGCCCCGACCGCCGGGGTTGTCATGGCAGCAGCTCCATCACTGACCGCCACTTTCTCCTGGGCCAGCGGCGAGCAAGCGGGCGGACTGCGCGCTCATCCCGGCGGGCGGGCGCGGGGCGCCGGGCGCGGGCGCCCACCTTAACCCCTGCCGCGCCACGCCGTGGCAGTGCACCAGCCAAGGCGAGGAGTTTAACCATTTCCCCCTTTGAGAAGCTGTCACTTCCAAATTAAGAAGAAAGGCAAAGTTACCACACAATCTTAATAAGCCCAAGACATCTTAATAAGGGCACAAACTAATTAACTAGGAAAGGAAAACCCTGCAGCATGCTTGCATGCACCTTTAAAATTATCAGATTAAATCCATTAGCATTTAGAGTAAATTTACAGTGTTGGAAGGATGTTTTAGAATAATCTAATTTTTATTCAGTGGTCAATACCCACCCCACCAGCTCTCCACTTCCCACCCCCACCCCACCCCATGGAAGCTACTTTCCAGCACTGGACACTCAACATCACCATACTAAACAGAGATCTTCCATATATAAAATAAATGCAAACTCACAGAAGCCCCTTAGTATGTGAAACTGGCAAAATTGCATCAAAATTTTGGTCAAGTTCAGACACTCACTTACATTTTTATTCTTGTTTTGTCGACCTTAAAAGATGCTAGTCCTGCAAAAGTGCTCATTCAGATGAGTGTGCGCTACTTGCTTTATTTATACCGTGGACTCCCATGTTCCCTGGGTTTCACGGTTTTGCAAAGCTGATTTCATCTTAAGAGGTGTGTTTTTCAAAATCTTGAAACCCAGGGAAAAAACCTGGATTTGTCTCAGTTTCCGTCACTTCTCCACTCTGGCTCCTGTCAGTCCCTGCATACGTACATTTTAATTTCTCCCTTAAGTCTACCTCAGACCAAATGTGCATTTCCCTTCCTAAGTCTAACCCCTGAGCTGGGGAGAAACCCAGAGCAGCCCAGCCCACAGAGCAGTGCCAACATGAGCATACTCTCTCCTCAAGAACTTCCAGGTCTGAGGCCCCAACACTGACCCAGATTCTCCCAGGGGATAGAGAAGAGGGAACCAAAGGTGACTTTGTTTCTTCTTCCCTCTACTTTCTATCAGATTCAACAAGGAAGCTTGTTGAAGCTTGTTATTCAACAGCTGTTAAATAACAGAAACAATGTTCTTCCCAAAGCCATCCAGCGAACACCAAAAAGATTGAATCATTCTAACTATAAGAGTTTTGGTGCCAGAGAAGTCCTTTCACCTTGCAGGTAATAACCACCACTTATACGTAGATATCATGTGTGTTAGAGGTGAAACAAGCATTTCACCCTCCTACTCTCTCCTCTAACTACTTTAGATTGGTAGGGATAGAGGTAGGGTGGGAGCCGTACTCCAGGATGACAAAGATATACTGAGCAAACGTGTTTTTCCTTTTTAATAGTTGACTAGAAACTGATCAACCAGAAAAGTTGGGAAACTTTACATTGAAGATCTCAATTAATCCATCATTAGGGTCATTTTTTTTCTCTTCCTCTCTGGTGACTTCTCTTGAGATTAAATTGTCAGGGAAACCCATCTGCTATTTTTGGCCAGCGGGGACTATTTGATGTATAACACCAACAAAATCAATTGTCAACTTATGGCTGCAACAAATGACTTTACTATGGGGGGGGGGGGGAGCAAAAGCAAAAACAAACAAACAAAAAATGACATCTATGGAAACCAGGAGAGTTTTGTTTATATTTAAAAAAATCAAAGAAGGAGAACATATTTCTGCATCAGTGTATTCTTGCAAGACCCTATTTTATGTCCATTTTATAATGGGGAAGTTTGGAAGTAGTAACTAAAGAGTAAGATTGTGTTTGCTGACTTATAGTCTGCTGAATTTGGGGTTCTTCTTTCCCTAAAGCCATGGAGTTACCTAAACGATCCATATATACATTTTACCTGTCCCTCATGCTCCCCCACCAACCCCTGTGTGTAAACACATCCCCACAACCTCAGCTGGAAATAATTACAGTGGTGGGGAAGAGAGAGAGATTCCTTCTGGGCTTTGGAGTCATTTCCCTACAGTCTTGGAAATGGCAGGGATAATTCCTTTTATAATAAATTCTAGTCCTGGATCCTGCATCTAATTCCCAAGTAGGTACAAACGAGCATTAGTTTTTTGCATCTGGGAATGTGGATAATGACAACAACCAGCCTTCCCAAGGGACCTACATACATGATTAACTCTACAGGAAAATACTTAGAAATCCATTTAAGGTGGAAGATGCTTTATTAATATACTTTGCCTGCCACCACTTCATTATTATGACTGGGCAGAAAAATAATTCTTCATAGGGGTTCTTTAAGACATTCAGTTTATGCCAGTCTGCATGCCATTGATCTAAGACAGTAAAACCATCTTTGTCGCTGGCCCTGAAGGGAGAGTGCTGAACTGTAGCATCAGGCAGGAAACTCAGCAGAGCTCGGGCAAGGCTCAGGGTGCAGAGAGAAAAACCACTTGGAACCTCCTACCTGCCCTCTGGGCCCAGGGATGCAAACTTTATTAAAAAATAGGAGTTTAGAAAGTGGCGAAAGACCAGAGATGACCATGCAGTTAACAAGGCAGAATCCATTTCATTTGGACTCCTTGATGAAGTTGTTTGAATAGATGAAGATCAAAATCATATGCCACCTCCCTGCCCATGCTCTAATCCCTAAATATAACCAACACTTAGTGGCTTATCTTATATCCTGTCTCGTGCTTCATAAAAACTGCTGGATTTATTTTATTTTTCCCAGCATATCCAAGTTAATGAAAAAGGGATGACAGTCAGAGCAATTTCATTATTTGTGTTCTTTAGAGAAACAACTTCCTTTCTGCCTCCTGGAAAGCAGTTTCCTAACAAGAGCCCACCTCCACCTTCTTCCCCCCACCCCCGTCTCCCTCTCCTTCCTCCCTTCCCTCCTGCATACACATATACTGTACACATAAATCAACTTGTCACATCTTGTGTCTGTGCTGACAGCTGTAATTGCTTCAGGTTATAAAAATATCTATAGGACAATGCCTTTCAAGCTCTCTCTCTCTCTCTCTCTCTCTCTCTCACACACACACACACACACACACACACACACACACACCAAGCAAAAGAAAACAATCATACTTCCTATAATGATCCTTTGACTGCAAAGGGCGAGGGGATCCTGCTGTTCAGACCTTGGAGATCTGGCAGGCAGGTGAGGAGACAGAGATAGAGACCTCTGGCAGCAATAGCATCTGCACACTAAAGCAGAGTTGAAACAGGAAAGAAATTCCCAGTGATAGGGAAACTGGTGGCATGGTTGTTTTTGTTTTACTCTGTTACCTACAGCAAACAAGCCTGGGTTAACTACTAAAGAGCCATGAATATTCCACACACACACAAAAGACCAAAAGAAGAGCACTAGCTTAAGAAATGCCAGTTCTGCTTCTCCTTCTCTAAAGAGGCTAAAGGCCCCCCTCTCCTGGTGGAGATTCCAAATAGGAGCACAGGCGGGAAGATGAGAAATGCAGGGCAGTTAGTGTGGCTTGGCACAGAGCAGACATTGAAAAGTTTAATCAGAAAGAGTAGTGTGGGTCTGGATAAAGAGCTACCTCTAGGGGAGCAGGGGTGGGCTGGACTCTGAAAAAAATGCATGCCATTCTTTTCCACCTATATGAATATAAGATCAAAATAAAATCATTGTTCATCTGGGCTAGAGTCCAGCATGTTACGATTTCAACAGATAGAGCAAAAGAGCAACTTGAAGAAGGGGAAGAAGCCTCCGAGGAGAAAAAAGGGGTCACAAATAGAGAGAGGAGAAAAGGAGAGCAGGAAGAAGTGGCAAAGGTTAGGCTATCTATGGACTTTGAAAGCCACTCACCTTTCTAAGAGGTACATGAAGAGGAGAGATGGTCAGAAGAATAATCGGTAGGTAGACAGAAAAGTAAGGGAGAGCACAATGAACGATTAAAATCAAAGTACCTTGAAAGCAAAAGCCAGATGCCCGAAGGCGCGCGTCCCATTCTACCGTGGGGCAGAATTTTTCCTTACCTAGGTTTTGGGTCATAATAAGAATCACGGAATGATCTGGTGAGAGGGGACCTTGGAACATACTTCGTATAACCCACTTATTTCATAAAGTGGGGGATTGAACCCAGGAGGGAAGGGTCATTATCATAAGGACATAAAGGTCATAACTGGTAAACCAGATCGACAACTCAGGATGCCTGGCTCCTGTTCCGGTAGAGCTTTCTGCTACACGTATCGGGTAAGGACACTGTTTCAGAGCTAAGGAATAAAATATCTCCTTTGGCTGCTACACCTGTGGGCAAGAGAGAGCACTACCAAAGAACGATACTACTACTGCTCAGAATACCGCTGGGCATCCAATTATTCAATTGAATTCAGTGCATTCAGTAAACATTGACAGGTAGATTCTGAGCTCTTCCGAAGCAGCAGGAATCTTGCTGGATTAGTGCTACAAGAACAAAAGACACAGTCCCTGCCTTTGATTTGCTTATAGAGCTGTTAAGTTTGACAGTCGTCTTATTTTTATTTGCATTCATGACTTTTGAACTTACAATGAACTCAACTCCCTGCTCCCTCTGAGTCCTGAGAAGATTCTGATTGGCTAAGAGAAGCAAGCTAGAATACACCTCCTCCTTGGAATCCATTTGACCCATCAGCTTGTGCAGATTTCCAGGCACTGACCATGGTTTTCCAAGCTTCATTTAAAGTGACATTAGGAGAGGAGGAGGTAGACTCGAGGATTTACAAACATAATTGAGAAATGCCTGTACAACAAACAGGTGTATAACAAAAAGGTGTGTTTAGTGCACGCTAAATCCTAGCTCTGGACTAGGCAGTGCACTTAAGCTGTACCCTCATAAAGCACACGGTCTAATAGGGAAGATAGACATTAAAGAAATAATTTTACAAAAGAGTAGATCCGGTTGTGATAAGGAGGACATAAGAGAATGGGTCTGACAGAAGGTTCTCATGGAATCTGGAAGATGAGGAAACGTCCCCACAAGAAATGATTTTAATCGGGGACTTGATTGGGCGGAGATGAAGGAGGCAGGTGGTGTGGGCAAGAATCTCGCTGTGGGCAGGCTGAACAGAAGCCACACAGCCCAAGACCAGAAGGAGTATGGACAGAATCTCCCTTTCATATTCTCAAGTTGTTCTCATTTAAACTAAGGACTGGGGGCGCCTGGGTGGCTCAGTGGGTTAAGCCTCTGCCTTCGGCTCAGGTCATGATCCCAGGGTCCTTGGATCAAGCCCCGCATCAGGCTCTCTGCTCAGTGGGGAGCCTGCTTCCTCCTCTCTCTGCCTGCCTCTCTGCCTACTTGTGATCTGTCTGTTAAATAAAATCTTTAAAAAACAAACAAAAAACAACTAAGGACTGGTACATCTGTCGTACTCTGAAAACATCTGACTCTTCCAACACTCTGCATTCATTTGTTTACTGATGTTTTCAGTACATATTCATCGATGAAGAATGAACCATGGGCTTTGGAATCAGACAGACTAGAAGCCAAACACTCATCATCTTCCTCACTAGCTGTTGTGACCTTGACTTTGGGAAAATAACTTCATTTGCAAAATAAAAGTCATCGTGGTGCCTAACACAAAGTGGTTGTGTGATGAAGAAATAAGACTGTAGATGTAAAGAGCGCGACAGGCCCGTCACACACACAGTGGGGGTGAAAATGCAGGCATCACTGTGCTGGGACTGGCCGGAACAGAGGAGCGCCGGGCCTGATCTTCAGAGAACCCAGGGGCAGCCCACTGAGCACAGGCCTGTGAACATCACCAGCACACATATCCTGAGAGGTTTCATCACACAGACAGCAGACATTTCATGCTGAGATGTGGTCATAAAAGGGAAGTAGTTTAGCCTTCAAACCAGGACAGGAAGAGGGTGCCCCTCCAGCTCCCACCAGAGTGTCTCAGCGTCGGTGTTCTACAAAAGCAACAGGATGGAGGCTGTGGGAAACAGCCTGGGCTTGAGAAACAGGCTCGGGCTTGCTCTTCCTGTGGCAGCCTGGGAACTTTGATCTGTTGCGCTCCCACATATGAGTGAAACATAGTGAAAGAACCTGAACAAAAGACAAGACACCTCCATCCCATCATTAAGTGAGCAGTCTGCTCCAACTTCCTTCAGCTCCTTCCACTCCTTCCATGGACTCTTATGCCCTTCTTTGTTGCTGTGTGCCTGATGGCTGAACTCAAAGCCTCCTCAGACTCATCATTTGATAAGATCCTGTGCTTGCCTCATCTTTCCTAATTCCTGCCATTGTACCTCCCAGAACCATGTTTCAGGATTAGCCTCATTATTTCTGTAGAAAGGAATGAGGGGTCCTTGAAGACATCCCTCTACCTGCATAAGCATACACCAGTTCTGGTGGTCACCAGAGGCAGCCCTGCTAGAGTCGGGTTAGTGTTTCTCTGAATGACAATCTCAAAGCCCCCAGCTTGGAACTTACCAACCCAAGTTTACTGTCAGAGAAACTTGGCTTGCCTCTACCCCTGAATTCCTTTCTCCCCAAACAACTGCTTTTTACTCATTTCTCTCTTTAAAGTTTCCTCTGCATTTTCTTTAGTGGTTTTACTTCTTGCTTGTGCCAGCCAAGAGCAACAACAGAAGAGAAAAAAATTGCTCAAAAAGATACAATGTCAGTTGTACTTTTTACTGGAGGGACATTATATGACTATAATTTTGCAAACAAAGGATATGGGTTCCCGTTTCAACTTGGGCCATCATTAGGTCACTTTAGACAAGGCATTTTTTTGAATTCTTGGTTTCTTTTTCTGAATTTTTAGTGGCCAAGAGAACCTGCATCTTCATGCTACATGCTTCTTTGAGAAGATTTTATCCTCCTAATGCATCTAAATGGGTTAATGCCCTCTTAAAAGTTAACTCCTAAGTGGTGATGCAACATGGGGGCTTAAGTGGGTAGGAGAAGAATAAATGAAACAAGATGGGATTGGGAGGGAGACAAACCATAAGTGACTCTTAATCTCACAAAATAAACTGAGGGTTGCTGGGGGGAGGGGGTTTGGGAGAAGGGGGTGGGATTATGGACATTGGGGAGGGTATGTGCTTTGGTGAGTGCTGTGAAGTGTGTAAACCTGGCGATTCACAGACCTGTACCCCTGGGGATAAAAATATATGTTTATAAAAAATAAAAAAACCAAACAAAAAAACAAGACTCAAATGGAAAAAAAAAAAAAAAAAAGTTAACTCCTAGAGTAAGATGAGGTCTCCATAGTGGGGGTACAGGGTATTGCCTGCCACCTGCTGGCTGCATGTGGAGGCTCAAGTTGCTTTCTCTTTGCTTCTCAAGGAAGAGTTTGGTTTAGGTGACTTCCAATGGCCCTTCCAACTCTCATAGCCTATAGTTTTAATGCTTCTTGACACTATCCTCAAAAGCACTTTATCCTTCATATTCACTTATCAGTCCTTCCTGGGGAGAAAAAGCCCCCCTCCTCATGTCCTTCCTCTCTCTCCTACACTAAGGTATGCACTTCACAATTCAGAATGCTTTGAAAAAAGTAATAAAAAGAGCTGCCCCGTATCTAAGGCAAGATGATGGCAGAGCCAAGATGATTAAAAGTCTTCCGATAAAGGGTTTCTTTAAGGAAAAGAAAATCCCACAATGCAACCAGCAATGTTAATCTTCAATAAATACGTTGTTAATATTTAACTGGCATTTATTTAAACTTACAGTAACTGTCCTATTAAATCTAAATTAATTGCCCACTTGGGAATCTTCCCCTAAAGCCTAGCTGGGACATGGCTGTCTAGATCATAGTCTATGCTAGGCATCCAGCCATAAAAGAGAATATTTAAGCCATCCTTTTAAGACTACACTCTTAGAATCTCATGGTTAGAAGGGTCTTAGAGGTCAACTCAACTAGTAAGTTTTATACCCTGTGTCTTTTGACTTTGGGGGGGCCTATTTTCCCCACCTCTGCGTTAAGAGCTTATTGTGTGTTCCCTTTATCTCTATCCCTCCTCTTCTTTTTTATTTTTAATTCCTCTCTCTCATTTTCTTTCCTTGCTGTTAGAATTGTTTTTTCCTCTTGGACTTCATATATGAGATTCATTTTGCTGTGTTTCTGTCTCAATCTCTCCTCAGTTTCTTAGGATAACCATTTGGGATACTTGGCAAATTCTACATACACACATATAGATGTATACATGCAAATATATGCATATAAATGTTACATGTATCTTATGTGTCACAAAGACCATTTTATAATAACTGTTGTATACACAAGACTAAGAGCTGTGAAATAATCCCTGAGTCACACTGCTTTACAAGGGGCAGTGAGAGTGTAATTGGGTAGAACTGATCTTTGCTATCCCTGAGATCAATCAATATTTTTTTTATTATAAATGTGGTCCTGGCTGAACTTCTGGGATGTTATTTTGCTTTGACTGTAACACATTTACAACATTGCTACATCACACACACACATCCACACACTCACTCCCTCACTCGCTGGTTTCAGTAAGTGCATTTACTAGAGCAACCTGTGGATTAAAAAGAAACACCTAATCAGATGGGTTAGTGTTCAAGCTGAGTTAACTTTCCTCAAGAAGTGGGACATGATGGAGATTAAAATAATTCACCCGAAGGTTTCTAAAGGTTGAAGTCCCTGAGTTCAATTTGCGAAGTCCTCACTGCCTTACAGGGGCCTGAAGAGGGGGTGGTGGAGAGAGAGAGAAATGGAGCAGAAGAGAGACATGGGCAAGTAGGGGAACATAGGGGCATGGATGAGGAAAAGGTGGAGGATTGGAAGCTATCCCACAATTTTTTTTTAAAGATTTTATTCTATTTATTTGACAGAGAGAGAGCTAGCTCAAGCAGGGAGAATGGGAAAGGGAGAAGCAGGCTTCCCGCTGAGCAGGGACCCTGATGCTGGGATCATTCCCAGGACCCAGAGTCATGACCTGGGTCGAAGGCAAATGTTTAGCAACTGAGGCACCCAGGTGCTCCCATCCTACACATTTTTAAGAGGAATACATGCATGAACCATTTACTTGAGGGAGGCTTGCATTTGCACTGCCTGTGGAAGATATTCTTCTTTTGGTATCTAACTCAACTAATACACAAACCATCCCACTTCATTTTTCCTTCTTTACATCAGCCATTATCAAGTTAATCTAAAGACACCACGTCATCTGTATAGTGTCTTCAGTTAAAAAAAAAAAAGTCCTCCACATCCAAAGCATCTTTATTCTGTATTTTATTCAGTCTTAGAGATTCAAGAGATAATTGAACACATTTCTATAGGCTTTTTCATCATCCTGACTTTTACTTTATCTGCCCATCTTTATGCATTACCATTAGGAGTTTGGGAGCTTTCACAATGAAGCAATGAAGGCTGAAGTGAGAACATTTCATTCCTCCTAACTTGAGAGTAGACATAGTCTTTCCTTCCTGGAAGGAAGTGTTTTCCCTAAACCTTTTGTACACCTTCCTCTGGTTTGTCAAAAAGCACCTAAGGGATGCTGTAGTTAAGGAAACAGAGCCACTTGTGAGTGGTTTGGAAGAGTGGACTTACCTGGTTCACAGGTAGCACTGAACTTGGGTGAAAAAGAACAGACAAATGTTTTGAGTGTACATGTGAATAAGGGATAACACGTGAAAATAATTTACCTAAGTTTTCACAACAGTTTTGACAAGGTGTCAAGATCAAAGATGCATTAAAAACAAATGCATAATGAGGAGACAATCTTCTTTTTCAAAGGTGGAAGATTAGCTTAAAGCTAAGGCACAAATCAAGAATAGATTGACATATTTCTATATGGAGAAATTTTAATTCCAGATTCCCCACACGATCATTGCCGGGACCAATGAAATGTAATATTTTTATCAATAACGTCAAAGGCAGTTCATAGATAACTCAACCAAGTTTGCAGAAGATATTAAGTTCCCTTAAGTGGTTAAATCTGCAGTTGACATGGATGAGCTGCAAACAAACCACAAAGCTTTGTAAGTGTGCAGAGAAGTAGACAAATGCAATAAAACATATTTTAGGAGAAAACATCTAAAGTGTGCTTCTAAGGGACACATGGGTGGCTCAATGGTTAAAAAAACAACTCCTGATTTCAGCTGAGGTCATAATCTCAGGGCTGTGAACTATAGCCTCCACATCAGGCTCCGAGCTAGACTTGGAGCCTACTTAAGATTCTCTCTCCCTCTCCCTTTGCCCTTCTGTTCCACCCTCTATAAACAAACAAACAAACAAACAAATACATAAATAAATAAAAATAAAGTGTGCTTCTAAGATCCTGGACTCTGGGAAGTGGAATTAGAAACAGCCATCCCGAGTGAACGGAACATGGATGTTGAAGTAAACAGCTTTGGCTTGAAGGCTGAGCTCTTTGAATTATGAGGTTCACTCTGGATGATTTTCTTACCTCTCAGAGCCTCAATTATCTCCTCTATTAAATATGAACATCTACTCATATACTTGCCATGAGGAGTAAATGAGATGGTATTTGTAAAATGCCCATTGAAAACCCTGGCATTCAGTACAGATGCCACAAATGGGTGCTAGTGGTTCTTCTTTTACAACCCAGAAAAAACTCGTTGGAAATAGTCATGGCCAGTGACTCCCAAACTACGAGTCTTACAACACATTTTGGAGTATGATACTGTTGAATACTGCCTGCAGATATCAGAATATTAAAAAAAAAAAAAAAGAAAAAAAATGGTGAGTCACACATTTTATGAAACCTATTAAAAGCATATTGGGAAAAATAGAAAAAAAAGAAAGAGATGCTACATTTATTCAAACTTACTGTGTATAAATTCTTCAATATTACTTCTAGTAGTTATTATTATAGCTCACAAATAACAGAGGAACCTCATACGCCTGGTTTCTGAAGTCAGACACCAGGAGTCACTTTCAATATCTCCTCCACCCAGCTGCCCACTCTCACATAATCCAATCAATCCTTCTCCCTCTCCTGGCTGCTTCTTCGAAATATCTTTCATATCTGGCCACCCCGCTCAGCCTCAGCTGCCCACCCCTGGCCTAAGCCATCATCCCTCCTTATTGTCTTCTCCAGAATGGTGAGCCTCTCTCTTATGCGGATTTCTTTCAGTTGCTCTTGTCAGATCTATTTCAAGCTAAAAATGGGAACTAAAGGATTCCCGAAAATATGGCCACGTCCGTCTGCTGATTCAGTCTTTCATGGCTTCATGCAGTAATTTAAATAGAGCCCCACATCTTTTTTAAATTTTTTAAAGATTTTATTTATTTATTTATTTATTTGAGAGAGAGAAGTGGGAGGAGGAGTGGAGGGGGAGGGGCAAGCAGACTCTACACTAAGCACAGAGCCCAGCACGGGGCTAGATCCCATGACCTGAACTGAAATTAAGAGTCAGAAGCTTAACCGACTGAGCCACCCAGGTGGCCCAAAGCCCCACGAGAACCCCCTGATGTGCCTTCTGTTTTCCCCTTTTTCTCCTGTCACATCTTCCTTTATTGAGCCACATCAGTCTTTATTTGAATCTGGTCTTATTTTGAACTAGCACAAGTCACTCCTCCTCAACTCTGGGATTTTTCCCATGATGAATTCCTGCCTAGGATACTGCCCCTGAATTTTCTTGGCTAAGTTCTATTCATCCTTATAAGTTTTAACTTCCCCCTAAATACCTGACTGTAACTGTCTCATTGGAAGAGGGTAAAAGCTGATTGCATCAGGAGTTGTAGTATGCACAATCCTTTTAATCATTTAAACTCTGTCTTTTCCTCTGTTATATTCCTGAGGCCCTAACACAATACTTGGCACTTAATAGTGACAAGTATTTGGTGAAATTAAGTGAATAGTATAGCTGGGGAAAATTCCAAAGTTAAAAAGATTTTCTGGCATTTGGTATTCATGAACTATAAAGATAGGGTGGACATGACTTAATGACCAAACTCTAGCTAGAAATTTAAAAACCCGAAGCACCCCCAGAAATTGAAAGATGAAAGTTCAAGGATAAAGACAAGCATGTCTGTATAAAAGGTTATACAGGCAGAAATAGTATCTAAATAGGATAAGGGAAGGCTGGGATAAATTAATGGGTGACAGACGTATACTGGTTTATTAGGTTAGGGGTGTCTGATGTATATCTCTAACCTTTGAAGTAGGTTTCCCATGCAAAACTGCCAATGTTGAAAACAGGTAACTAGGACATCTGAATTGATGTGACCTATGTGACCTTTCTAATGTCATGTTCCCTTCTATTCAGTAATCCTATTGTCCACAGCATTGGAGACAATGGGATTATGCTTGTCCTTTCCCCCTGTACACCTTACATACCATGTCTACTCAGTGTGAGGATATTTAAAATGCTATAAGAAAGTGTGTGTGTGGTTTGTGTGCAAAGTGAACCCTGAGCAGGGGAAAAGCTCATCAGACTGCCTTCTGTTCTTATCCTTCTCTCCGATGGTTATTCTCTTCTTGTCTGACTCCTGGTCAGGAGGACACCTTGGTGTCTTAGGACACCTGCTCTACCCACATTCACTCTTTCCTTCAACATTGTTTCCAGGTGTACTCCAGGCATCTTGGCTCCCTTGACTGCCTCCTTCTGAAGGCTTGACTTCCCACAACCAGAACTGGGTTACAATACATCTTTCAACTCTGGATCCCATGACCTTTTCTCTCCACTTCATTGTTTCCCTGTGTGAGCTACCTTCCAGGATATGATGAAGAGAAATCAGTTTTACATATAACTCTTCATTTTTCACTGTAGTGGATGATCACTGTGACAGCCATAGTCCAAAACAAAGATGTTGAAGGCTATGTGCCCAGCTTATGCTCCTTGTGATTTGCTTCTCTACAACTTCATTTGGGGAACTCTGTTAGTCACTTTCATTTCCTGGACACAGCTGCAAAATATGCACGGGGCTCCAGTGCTTCAGAGATATGGGAAGCCCAAGGCCAGAAGGGCTCTAGAATAGTTTCCCCTAAATCAAGATTCAAATAAGTTTATTGGAAAATTGTTTCCAATTGACCAGCTGGGGTGAAAGCAGCCTTCTTACATTTATGCCATGGATCTTTGCAAAGTAGGTGGTGTGATACAACAGAGCCTGTGAGGCTCTTGGGCCAGCCCCCAAGGCTTCAGTCTGCTGCAAAGATGAACATTAGAAATAATAGTACAGATAATCAATGGATGACAAGTGGAGTACTTATTACAAAGGAAAAGTGCAAGATTATAAGAGAACAGAAAAGTAGACACTGTCTTATTCATAACCACTCTATCTCAGCACAGAACAAGGTAAAATATAGGCAATAATAAATCAATGTAAGATGGGTGATTGAATGAATAAACATGTAAAAACATCTAGACTTTGAAGTCTCAATATTTTTCCATGTGGCCATTTAATTGCTCCTTCTTCTGCACAGACACCTCTACCGGACCCCTTTCTTTTCTCCAAGGGACAGTAGAGTTTCAAGGAACTGAGTTGCCCTTTCCATCTTCTTGTTATTTATCAGGCCAAAATAAGAGAAGCTTATAAATCAGGTTTTATAAATATTTTCTGTGCACTCCTTTTGCTCTTGGGAAAGCTTACTCACTACACTCATAAAAATCTACTCTAATCCCTACAACCAACTTATGACCTCCTAGCACACTTCATGCAAGAATAACATTAATAATATTAGCCAAAGTGCTTGGTTTGAACCTGAAAAATTTGAGAAACGATCTTATAAATTATTTTCCAAAGATACCATCTTTAAGCATTAACAGGCACAGAGACTTTGACTCTGAATTCTGGGAATTGAGCATAATTACATGGAAATTGACAGGACACATATGCCAAGAATCCTGTTAACCTTTAATATCCTGAAAAAAAAAAAAAAACCTCTCCTTGTAATTATCTCTTTTTCTGTCTTAAATGTTACTAATGAATATTTAGGGGCATAAGCAAACATGGAAGTGGTTGGATGGTAGAATTTTGATTGTTGTTTGGAATCCTAGTTTTCCAGGTACTCCATGAAATAAGGAGGTGCTAAAAAGAGCCCTTGGAATTTGACCATTTCCGCAAGTTGTTTCCATCTTTTTATTTGCTCTGCTCTAGTTCTCTGCTTATAATTCTCCACGCTGAGTAGAAGCTCCTTTGCATCTGTAATTATAGTGAAAATGTAGGTCTGAGGGATTCGGTGTCTAATGCAATTCCTGACCTGTTCTATGTCTTTGGAAAAGTCACTGCACCATTTTAGTGCTTCAGATTTCCTTTCTGTGAAGTGAATATAATGACATTTAGCTCTAAGAGCAACAATATTTGCATAGCGCTTTAAACTTTACCGAGGACATTTACATCCCTTATCTCACCTGTGTGCGCACATCTCCTGCATCCCCGCCCCTTTCTGGACTCCACTAACTACTAAGGCTACCCTCATTTCTTTCCTCTACTACTTTAATTAAATCTTAACTCATCTTTCTGCCCCCCAACCCTGCTTCTACCTCATGCTTTCTCACAAGGGTAGACTCCTTGGGGGGTAGCAAAATGGTTGGGGGAGAGAGGAGATTGGCTGTCACCATAATTATAGGGACACTGCTGCCACTTCGTGCATGGGGGCCTGGAAGGTTGGACATTCAGTGATGCACAGGATATTCAGTCACAGGTGTGGAGGCACTGAGGTGAGCCAAATCTCTTTCTTTTTTTTTTTTTTTTTTTTTAATCTAAGCCTAGGATGTCCTCCATTTGCTATATAAACAGAACATTTTTGCAAAGTTTTAATTCTCCCTAATCCTCCAGGAATGAAACTACCTGCAAGCTCAGAGAAGAGAGTGCTTTGGTTTGTTCATTAGTTTGAACAATCACCGATTTAAAAAATCTCATGACCAGCAGCATCTCTTCTCACAAGATTTGAGTCAACAGTACTAACCCTGTTTTTTCTCTACTGTAGCCATCACATTCACAGAGAGTCTATACCAGAACACAGGCATCCACATTTCCTCACATCTTGTGGTATTGCCGAGTCCCAAAGATGTATTTTATGCTTATTTGATTATCAATCACTTTCCACTCATTTCTCTCGTAGATCCATTATACAAGCCATTTTTTAAAGAAAGTGTATAAGTAGCTGATTTTGTCCATGAACTTAATTTTGCATAGGAATGGGGATGTGACAAATATTTTAAAATTAAGACTTGGGTCAGGAAAAGCAGACAGCTCCTGATATAAACAATCCCATACACAGAAGTGAGCTCTATCTTTCCAAAGCATAGCTCAGGAATGTTTGTTAAGTGTTTCCTTCCTGTGTCATATAGCTCAAGTTCCCAAGTTTGGCAATCAAGACCCCTAGAAGTATCCCAAGCCAACTTTCTAGGTTTAGTCCCTGTTGCAGCCCCACCTCTACCCTCACCCATCATCCCTTGATTCTTCAGCTTCTCTATGTATCTCAGACACTTGACTATTTGGCTCTGTCAGAATTCCCATCCCTTCCATCCACAGTTTTCTAAATCCCACTGGGACTTCAAGGAGCAGTTAGAATTTAATTTCCTTCATGAAAAAAGTTGCTTTTACTGATGTTCCCCCTGCCCTTCTCTCCCTTTAGGTAAAAATCAAACCTTTTTTCAGGACTTATATTATATTATATAGATATTTATAACATAAATTTTTGTATATTTGTCTGAACTCCTCTAAGCTCCCTGAAGGCAGGTACCATTTCTTGTTCATTTCAGACAAGCCCAAGGCTTGGCAAAGTATGTGGCCCAGAATATTAGTTCATTAGATTGAACTGGCCTCTCAGTAATTGAGAGAGATAGACTAGGTACCATTATCTTTATTTTACGCATGAGGAAATTGAGCTTTAAGTGAGTTCTGAAAGGTTATTTTATGCAGAGCATCGAATTGAGGCATGATGTAGAGGGGAACATATTATTACCTCCAGCTCATTCAGGGCTAAGAACTGCACCTAGAAAAACACCTAGAGAGGCTGGCCTACATTTCTGCTGAAAGAAAACAAAAATTTCCATTTCTAGGTCAGCTCTCCAATGTAAATGTTCAGATTTGTATCACTCTGTATGCCATCGATGATGGCAAATCTATCTCTCAAAGCCTTGTTACCAAATAGAGCTGCAGGTTTCCCTCTTTTTTAAGACTATGCTCCCAACAGAATTTAGCCAGAAATAAGACACGGGTTTCCCAGAAACCTCCTCTGGCTCACCTGGTGGTGGAAGGGTCAGGCTCCAGCTGCGCTCCCTGGCACCGCTCCAGCCTTGACTGAACCCATCCATCACAGGCGAAGCCTGCCCTTCTCGCACGCTGCTTGAGTTGGAAATGGAAGTGGCCTTTTAACAGAACATTGTCTTAGGATTGTGTGAAGCAAGGCTGACAGAGAAAGGAAGATTCATTCCTGACACCAATCATACTAATATCTGTCACCAAAATGACATTTTCCCTTTAATGATGAAAAATTCATCAGGAAAGAGGGAGGAGAAGGAACAACTTTCATATGCTGCTCTGGTCTAATAGGGAAGAAACCTTTGCTGCTGTGGTGGCTGGTTTGCAATTTGAGAAGAGTGAGGGAATGGCCAGTGCGTTTACTGAATAGGCACGAGTGGTGCTTGGTTTGGAAGGGAAGGGTGCAAGCAGATGGAAGCCTGGGGGTTAGGCAGTGTCGCTGGACATCTGACTAATTTCCCACCAGGCCTTCTGCCTGTTTCTTTCCATAGAACAGCCCCCATTCCTTTCAGGGCCAAACAGGAGCTCAGTAATGGTTTGCAGGACTGCCATATACATATTTTACCATGTCCGGTTTTGCAAAGCAAGTAAACCTCACAGGAATGCAAAGCTGCTGGCTGTGCCCACGCTCTCTTTCACATACCCTGTGATGCACACCAGAGCCACAATAGAGGAATCCAATCTACAAGGCAAGCACCACGTGCATATCCTGGAGGGCCTGCTGTTGGGGATGACCCGCTGGTGGGAGGAAGCACTACAAAGCCAAAACTTTGCAGCCTGACCACACATTGGGGCAGCGACTGCGGACAAAGGAATTAGGCAAGCATATCATTGGCCATTGGAGAGAAGCTGCGCAATTGTCTCCGGTGTTTGCAGAGTAAAGAGTTTCTGACATATCCCAGATTTTTATCTACAAGTTGATTGTTTGCAAAGATGCTAGGTGCTGACATCTGTATAAAATTCTTTTATTCTCCCTTCCTTTCTTTTCTTCTGGCAGAGTCTGCTTCCCATGACAGAGGCTAAAAATGCCAGATATTCACTTTCCTGTCTCTCAATTTGCAACCATGGATGATCACTCTACACATTAGATGGGCTGGATATTCTTCCCTAACCAAGAAGAAGGAGGCGCATTCTTTCAGACCAGCACGAACCTGACTTTGACCACAGTCAGCTGATGGTGCATGGGGTGGACAAAGGCAGTCACCAAAATCTAGCATCTCAATCATGATGAAGACTAACAGTGAGGCTCTAGATTGCAGGGACTGTTGCTGAGTGTTTGGATACCATACCTCCAGGCTTCTTCGATGTCCTAATTTTCTAAGACTCCATTAATAAAGATTCAGTAATTTTCCCCCCAAAGCAACCAAAGTATTGCACTTCCATTTGACCAGGAAAAATCTGTCAACTTTAGGAGTATGGCACTCAACTTTAGATTCCTCTACTCAGCCCTGAGCTGCTTTTGCTCTTTGTGCATGTGCCTTCTGCTTTCTGTTGCCAGCTTTCTCTGATGCCCTCACTTTTATAAACACTGGCATACGCAGGCTGGTTAATGCACTCAAAATCATAGCATGCCAGGATTCTTCTTAAGTTTTTATGCTTTTGCAATTCCTTATGCCGTTAATTAACACAACACCCACCCATTAGCTGATCTGCCAGCAAAGCAACTCAGCATCATTATCTTCTTCACGGAAAAGGAAACTGAGTCATTTATGTCCCTATATTTGCACAAGTGGGCTTCTGGCTCCCCCTTTCCTCCTCCAGCATTCACACTTTCAAATGTATTTTAGACCAGCAGTGATGTGATTTCAAAGGGCCTTCACCTGAACAATCAAGCCCCTGAAGGGGGTTTTTAAAGGTTTTTAAAACCTTAACCCCACTATAAATTCCTACAAATAGCCAACACCATACTGTCCACATCCTCAATTTTGGACAAATATGTTGTCCTTCTCTCATGTTCTTAGCTTTTTCTGCCTTCCTGTATCCTTTCAGACAAGGAGGAATCTTCTATCATAGAACTCAAAGGTTCAAAGTGACTTCTAAGCTCCAAAAATGACACTGGAGCTCTGCCTTGGGGGAGAGAAAGGATGTGAGAGATGGTTCTCAGGGAATGAACAGCAGGTGGGCTGGAGAAAGGTTTCCTGTCTGGAGGCAAAAGCACTGACCTGGTGGACTGAGGCAGGCTGGTGCCCCTGCTGTGGGCCACCCGCAGTGAGAAATTGCAGCCTTCAGGAGAAAGATACTCTTGCTTCTTGGAGGAGTGGGCTGGCCTGACTGCAACTGACAGTCCGGGGCAAGGGCAAAGCACTCTCCATGGATCCTGTCCACAGTGTGATCTGCTCCTTGAGAGGAGGGAGAGCAAACTACCTTGTCAATTGCCAAACAGGACCCTTCAATTGCCTCCATCACCAAAGTGCGCTCGCCCAGAGGACAGGACATGGTCACCCTTTGAGACAGCTATGCTGCCAAATGCCCAGCAGAAGCATTGGAGGAATTCCAAATCCAGTAGAAAAGGCATGGAGGAAAATAAGTGAAGAAGCACCATATACAGACTTCAGTTAGAAACTGGTCAGCATTCCCAGACTCTAAAGGAAATTATGCTCTGCTTGAGAGAAGGTATGCGAAACATACACATAATTTCTTTTAAGATTTTATTTCTTTATTTATTTAGAGACAGTTGTGGAGGGGAGGGGTAGAGGGATAGGGGAAGAGAGAATCTCAACCTTACTAACAATCATGACCTGAGCCGAAATCACATGTTAGACACTTAACCAATTGAGCCTCCCGGGTAGCCCAATATGTACACATAATTTTAAATCACATATGTTAACTTTCTTTATGGAATGGCTCTTTTCAACTCTTTTTAAAATGATAAAGACTATTTCTCTCGGTACAGTTAAATTATTGGCAAAATAAGTTGTATTTGTCATGTAATTTGATTTTCTCCTAAATACCCTGTCTGGAAGAACCATTGTGCCCATTTGATAGATGAGTAAACAAAGGATCATATTTGTAACACAAGGTGACCATGGTGCAATGGGGAAGATCTAGGTCTTACACTCAATGTTCTAACTCAAAATTCAAGACTCATTTTACTTCACTGCAGTTTAACAACTTCAAGAATCTATCTTCCTCCCTTGAGGAACACTTCCTGTGTCAGGGTTCATGGGGAGTATGAGGAGCACCAGACAGGATAACGGAGATAATTTATGAAGGAGAAGTAGAAGGCTACAACTCCGGAGCAGATGGTACAAGAACCAGAACTGTTGTTAAGAAGAAGGCCCAGTGAAAGCATGTGATGCAGAGAAAGCAAAGGAAGACAGTCCAAATATCTGAGAAATGTGAGAGGCCTGTCATTCATCTCTAGGGTGACACCTCTGGGTTTCTGGAAAAGCAGCATTTATTGTCCACAGAACAATAAGCAAGATTTATAGATACCACAGGCTTGGGGGACATGAATCCAGTTCCTACCATGAAGAGCACAGTGGGGAGGCTTCCCCGATGGCCATTGACAGACCCGGCAGGGCCCATCGGGAGGACCAGAGACCTCATATTCAGGTCAGGATTTCCTCAGCATGTAACGGTTAGCCTCTGCGTCTGTGGCAGTACGTGCCCCCCTGAAATACTCTCCTCCTTGAGAGGGCCTTTTTCATTGCAATTCCAGACATCGGACCTCTCAGATTACCTTTCCTTCTTTCCCAGGAGTGCAATGTTACCATTTCAAGACATGTCAGACACCCAGCCTGTCATCGAAATGCTCACCCCCCAGGGCACAGCTCAGACGTCACCTCTTCCATGGAATCCTCTCTGCTTATTCCAGTGAGAAGTGATCTTCTACTTCTGAATTCTTACGATGTTTTGTATCTTCTCTACCGTGTAAAACATATCACCTTATGTCATAGTTGGATATAAACACATGGCATCTTCCCCCACAAAAGATAAATAAACCCACTGTTAGGATGGTGTTTTTCATTAGATCAATTTGCTTTAGACCTGAAAAGGCCCATAGAAATTATCTCGATCAATATTCTCATTTTATAGATGAGGAAACAGAGGTGTGGAGAGCTTACACATTTGAGACAAGTTCACACAGCCAGGCAAATTAGAAATGGAATTCATTTGCACCCTTGTCTTCTCAAAGTACTTGACTGGAATGAGGCCAGAATGAAAGGCTGAATGAACCATTTTGAAAA
The DNA here is from genome assembly GCF_964662115.1 of Mustela nivalis. NCBI lineage: Eukaryota > Metazoa > Chordata > Mammalia > Carnivora > Mustelidae > Mustela > Mustela nivalis. The sequence goes on along the minus strand of NC_139028.1, from coordinate 34,154,281 downwards.
CTCCCTGAGATCTTCCATCCCATCTCCAAAGGGGGACCACCCAGAGACATAGACAACTGATACTGAATCCTCAAGGCACTTTATTTTAGAATTAACCATTTCATTTAGCACCCGTCTGTTCCCATCCAAAGGGGTTTTCATGAGGGGCTCATTCAAGCTTCTTAATAAGCAATTGGGTGGAGATGTCTTTAATCAGCTGACCAGAGATGAAAGTTATTTAGATTATTATGCTTTAATGCATTAAAAATATGAACAAAAATCAATCTAACACTAATAAAAGATGATTGAAAATTGCTAATATAAATCAAACAGTGCATCCTGGCTTTCCAAAAAAAATAAATAAATAAAAATGCTATGGCTTTCTTATATCCTCCACTGTAAACCCCACACATGGCTCAGCTTCCATTACCTCTCCCTCTGCGCTCTTATTACAGGTGGAATGCCTTACGATTAGTGCAGCAATGCCAATTAATTGCAATAATGAGTAGGCTTTGCGTTTAAGGAAACTCACAGCCTGATGCCTGACAGCATTTATAGGCTTGAAATGTCTATAAGAAGCTGTATTTCAAGGGGGTAGAGTGTGTGCCCATAAATAAGTGAAGGTGTTGAGGGTCAGGCTGCAGTGTGTGTGTGTGAGAGAGAGAGAGATGTCTGCATGTGTGTGCATGCATCATACATGTACCTATGTGTATATGAATGTGCGTGTATGTGTGAAAATGCAGGTGTGTAGCCAGCATCCATCCTTTGAAAGTGGAACAGGGGCAGGGAGGAGGGTACCGGGGAAGAGGGATAAGGGCTGCTTGCTGTAGGAGGGATGAGTTTTGCATATCTGGGAAGGAAGAGTCTGTGTGAGCAAGAGCAATGAAACTTTGAGTTCAGGGATTTGGGGAAAGTACAAATGCATGCTTACGTAGGATGCTTGGAAGGTGTAGTGAGAGGATTCCTGCAGAGACATCTACGTTGGTTTTGAAAAAAAAAAAAATTTGTCATGTGCAAGTGGTGTATTACAGTGTGCTCCTGCCTCCTTGTTTCCCTTCCCGTGTTCCCCCTCTTCTTCATTAAGGCCTTATGGATGTGCCTCTCCAAGCCCTTCCCCATTCTGTTTTTCCCTTTTCTGTCCTTTCTATTTTTTGTAGGTGATAGGCAGTGGGGAAGAAGCAGCTGCCCCTTACTGGGAGTACTGGTTCTAGTGATTCTGTTATTTAGAACCACATCCAAGTCCTGAAACAAAACCCTAAAGGAACACAGTTTCCCCTTGAGGACCTTCTAATGTATTTTTTTAAAAAGCCCAAACACTGGGCAAAGTCACATGCGATGTGATAAAGTGGGTAATTATGTTTTACTTAGTACACATCAAAGGAACGAATGGCTAGAGAGCGTGTATGTGTGTGCCAGAGCATGTGGGAAGGAGGCCTCGTGTGAGGCTGGCCCTGGGTGCAGGCTGGGTGCAGACTTGGGGGCCTGGCTCATCCTCTGGTCCCCTGCCCTTAAAAGGAATGAGACCATCAGACTCATTTACATCTGGGAGCTGAAGTGGAATGTGTCTGGCCTTTCTCTTATGTTCCTTTGTTTGGTTTTCATGGAAACCTGTGTTTATGGAGAAACTCTGAGCATGCTTGGTACAGACAGATGTTTCTGTTCTCTGTCCGTTATCATGTTAAGAATGTTTCTTTGGGGGAGATGAGCTACCATTTTTTTTTTCTTTTACACAAATGCAAAAGATAGAAAGAAATTATCAACACTTCTAAAATCCAGAGGTCCCTCTGGAAGCAGGTGATGCCAAACAGCCTTTGGCAGAGATCCATCACCACTTGGAGCATGCTGCTACAACTTGATAGAAGGAGGGGCAGAATGAAAGGCACAAATTATGTCCACTGTCCTTGTCACAGATAAAAAAAGAGAGAGAGAGAGAGAGAGAGAGAGAGAGAATTAAAACTGGATGCTGCATCACTGATGCACAGCCCAGGCTTCTCCTTCACCCCTGGGCCATCCCCAACCCACATTCCCTTCCCGCTACTTCCCCCATAGGCTGAAAACTTTGTCACTTTAACATTTAATTATATAAAATCCTGTTCTCTTTACCCCCTGTGGATGAGCAATTGTTCTGCTATTTCTATAAAACGCCACAGGAAATATGAAAATAGGAGGCAGGATTTGGAGCAAGACTGTTCCTGAATGCCTGTGGTTAGCAGCGTCAGAGATGGCTGCGTGAATTTTACATCTGTGACAGGAAAGTGGAAGGGGTAGGTTGGGGAGGGGGTGCGCCTGGGCAGACCGGGAGGGAGGAGAAGAGCAGGCATCAAGTGGCAGCCATGTCAGGATGCTACAGTGTGACCTTCGACCCCAGGGGACTGAACCTGGAGCTGAACCCAAAGGAGGGCAGCCCCCACCTGTGCCAGGCTCACTGCTTAAGCCGGGAGAACTCGACTGGCAGATGGATCAAAAGTGAGTCATAAGCTGGAGGGGAATGAACTGCGCATTTCCCTACAGTATAAAACACCCTTTCCAAACAGGCTGGACAATATCTATGGTCTCACTCATTCTTTAATCAGATACGTGACTGGGAAGCAGGGTTGAGCAATGACTGCAAGTCTAGGCACCAGAACCAGAAGCCAAGCTTCCAATCAAAACTCTTTCCCTTGTGACGGTATAAGTGTAGCATGTTACTTTCTTTCTGCACTAGTTTTCTCATATGCAAAATGGGGCTAACAATAATAGTACCATTTTCATATAAAGTGGCAGAACAGTGCTATTATAATGATCTAATGAGTAAATACAATGTAACAAATAAGGTATTAGATACAATTGCTACAATGTTGTGTAAGAGCCCGTGTTCACATCTCAGAGGAGACAGACATGTATACAAATTATCAGCAGCATGGTAGGAGTTAAGTAGCAAGTCTGAGCTTTTGGAGATGAGGATCCAGGGAGTTAAAGGACACTTAGCAGATGAGATGGGCTTTGTAGATTTTGTATAATAGGTAGGAAGTTGCCAGTTGGGGAAGAAGGATCAGATTATTTCTAGCAAAGTACAGGAAGAGGAAAGAAATGGAAATTTGTTTAAAGTTGTTCTTTTGTGTTTTTGTTTTTGTTTTTGTTTTTGAGTAGGCTCCATGCATAATGTGGGGCTGGAACTCATGATTCCGAGAACAAGGGTAATATGTTCTACCAACTGAGCCAGCCAGGGCCCCACCATTGTAGGTTGTTTTTAAAAAAGCGAGAAATGTCTGAGGAATGGTGGGCCATGAACCTGGAAAGAAGAACCTTATATGGCTTTCTGGGGAGCTTGGGTTTCATTTTGTTAGAAATGACAATTCACTGGAGTTTTTACAAAAAGCATGATCCATTTTGAACTATTCTACACACTGTCATACTAATTTTAATACCTCCACCACTACTGTGAATCCTTTATATAATAGATGAAATTAATAATCCTCCCCTAACCATAAAAACTACAGTTGAACAACACAGATGTCTTGAGGAGCACTGGATGACTGATTGATGAGATGAGAGGTAAGGAGGAGCCACTGTCAAGAGACCCTTGTAATAGGCAGTGTGAGAGCCAATGGAGGGCTCTATCCTTAAGAACAGTCCAGAGTGTTAGAGTTTCCTTCTAACAGCTTCTTCTTGATCCTAGAAAACATCTACATAGCCGAAGATATCTGCCTGTTATCTACCTAGTACATGTTCTTCATCTCATCCTTACTCAACTATCCCTGAGTTGGTTTAGGGTACCAATGAGCCCAAGAACTACATTCACCAGCTCCTCTTACACAGTGGAGCAGCCACAGGAGGAGGGTCTGGTCTGTGATCTGGAAGTAGAAATCTCCCAGAGACATCACAGAGCTGCTCTTCATGGAGCCTGCTTATCTCTGGACCTCATGCTCTATAGTTAAGTCTATGAACTTGTGTTTGTGTTTTCCTTAGTGGAATGTGGTCTATTATAGCAGGAGGCCTGTATAGATACATGTCTCATGTAATGTACACTGCTACTGAGGCACAGCTATATGACATATCAAAAACAAAATAAGTTTCTCTTTGGCACTTGGAAAAAAGAGTCCACATCTCAACAGTTATCCTTGACATGTTAGTAATCCACAACTGAAATTCTTCTCTGCTGTCAGATGTTAATCCTAGATCTCCTACCAGCCAACAAAACAAATTTCCCTCAATCCCAAAGCTCAGCCACCACGTGGCTAATCCCAGAAAGAAGGATAGAGTGTATAGAATGTCAGTGTTAGGGAGTAAGTATTGACTATCAGAGGTTTGCCAGGTCAGTGGAAGCTGAGGATGTGTCTTTCACATGAAGAAGAAAGGTGGCTCCAGATGTAACATCTGTAGCTTGGTTTCAGGCTGGTCAAGAGAGCAGCAGCTCCCTTGGGGTGAGATGGAAGGATATGGGGGAGATAAAGGAAAGCCCTAGAAGAAGATAGCTATGGTTGTAGCCTAAAGTGTTAAGTGGGGTGAGGAAAAAAGAAGAAAACTACAGACTAAAGGGGGCTAGGCTGAGGACAGAAAGGAGGTAGATCAAAGGGCCCAGTTGCCCAATGGGGCTTTGGAGTTATATTGGGCAGATTTCCCCAACCAGTCAACCTAACCACTCTAAGCTGTCGGTTCTCAAGTTTTAAAATGGAGCTAATTGTGCCCATTTGCAGGTTTATTCTGAAGATTACATAAGATAATGTGCAGGAAAGAGCCTAACACACAAGAGGCACTCTGTAAATGAGTGTTCTTAGTGTCTTCAAGGAGGACAGGTGGAAACTATAGGATCCAAAGACATTTCCAGGGAGCCCCTCCTCAGGGAGCATAGAAATCCAGTCTCATGGGCCCATATGAGCCCCTTCCTCCTTGCTAGGAAAACCAAATAGCTGATAACAAAATTTGACTCTCCCAGAGTCCTGGCCAGAGCTCTGCAGGAAGGATCCCTCAATGTCTCTGAGCTCTTTTTGCTCCCTTTGCTTTGGAGTGGAGGGATCCCATCTGAATCCCCAGTGCAGCCCTCCACCTAAGAAAAGGAAGCAGCCACTCAAACAACAACCCCACAGGGAATCCTTCCCTACTGAGTTAGTAAGAAAGGGGTTCCACATGAACATCAGTCACTCTGTAATCCCAAAAGGCATCCCTAGAAACGATTCTTTCAGATACAGAGCTCAGATACGAGAAAAAATAACTCAACCCCGGACTGGAGAGTGGTCTACTTCACCAGCTAAAACACAGAACCCAGCTGAGAGCAGCTAAGAGGCTCCCTTTGCCTGGCCCCCGGTAAGGGCAGAGGGTCTCCTTATACCTGGACAGAGGATGACTCAAAGAATGTAATGTCTGGGAGATTAGACATGGCCCAAGGAAATCCAGCAGCCCACTCAGCCCAGGTGGAAATTTCTCTCCCTGGCCAGCTGGGAGCATGCAGCTATGGTTTTATTCAAGGCGAGCTCATAGTTTTCATAGAAGGGGTCATTAGCACACACAGGTAGACGGCAGGGATTGAAGGAAGGGAGAATTTAACCATGGCAGAGTAAACCAACAGGGAGAAATTCACTTGACTCCACTGTACCCTGCTTGTTCCTGGCTGGCCCTCATGCAGCAATCAAGTTGACATTGTGCTGGCTGGCATAGCCAGCATGGCAGACAGGCGTCCCCTGGGAAAGCCACGGACAATGAAGGAAAGACGGAGAGCCAGGTCCTCCGTCTTTTCGAAGAGTAACCCAATCCTGTCCCCTTCCTGGGTAGAAAAGAATGAATCCAAGGGTCTTCAGGGTGTCAGGCTTCAGAGTTTGAAGAATCTTCATCTCTCCGATCTTCAGCGGCCTCGATGTATGGACTTCCAAATAGAAAGTTTGCTCGCTCTTGCACTAGAAATCCCAGGCTCTGGGTATGCAGAGAGCAATACCCCACCAGGGAACTTCTGGTATAAAATTTATCTAGTTGTTCCCTAATTTCACAGCAGCCTCAGTACAAAAAGCTCTTTTGTTGTGATGGTGGCTGATAATGCAATGAGACACCATCCCCTCTGTGAGCTAATGACGTTTGTGGGGAGATGACAGGTGGGTATGAAAATGGAATCGGATGGGGTGGGGGCAGGCTCTGGCTCTGTTCCTTGCTCTTTGCTGTTTCTGTTGCTCCAGCTCCTGAAGAAGAGCGTGGGATGTTATCTATTAGTCTGTGCATCAGAATTTTCATCTAATTTCATAATGAAGATGTTGCTCCATCAGATACAGATGACATGTCAGCAGAAATGTAGAAGGCCATTTTTATGTGTCAGCCGGCACTCTGCAGGGTCCCCCACCGGCCTGGAATAGTGTGAAAAGTGCTCTTTAAGGGAACAGCTTTGCCATACTAGATCGGCAGTCAGAGATATGCCAGATCTCTCTTCTCTTTCCCTTACAAGTGATTCCTGTCATGCTATAAGCTCTATGAGGGCAGGAGCCCCTTCTTCCTGTTCATCATTGTATACCCAGTACCTAGAACATGGTGAGTGGTCAATATAGGTGAATGAATGAATCCCATCTGCCATGCTTCCTGGGAAATATATGGTGCCAGTCCTTTTAAACTGAGGTATATAGTTCGTATATAACATTATATTAATTTCCAGTGTACAACATAATAGTTCAATATTTATATACACAGTGAAATAATCATCATAATTAGTCTGGTGACCATTCATCACCCGCATGGCACCCAATTTTTGTAGGCTTGATTACTCCTTAAAACAGAGAACTCCCTCAACCCTGGTCCCACTTCTGGGGACTAGTTCTCACATCAGGGTGAGGAATTCCAGAGACTCCGTGAGTCATTGACTCAACTCAGCTCTTACGTGGCTGTCAAAGCTTGTCTGCTGGAACCTTCTGAGCCTCAGATAATACAGGTACTGGCAGTTCTTGCCTGGTGTTTTGCTGCGAAGTTTGAATGATATAATGCGTATCGAGGGCTAAGAACAGGATCCGGATTTTGGAAAAACCCAATATAGTAGCCCTTCTAAAGTCCTAGAAAGGACTTTAATCTTCTTTCTCTGTATTTGAGTGTTTTGTTCCAGGAATCTACCGGGGATATAGTTCCTCCAGGATTATTCATTCCATCTTTCAAGGGCATGATTCTATCACCAACTCAAGATAAGATTGTTAACCTTCCTCCTTTTGTCCCCTCTTGCCAATATTTTTTGCACTGTGATCTCTTCTTGGAGCCCTCTGACTAGTATTTTATTTGGACTCCAATGTTTGCTGTGCTAGACCCAAAGACCTTTTATTTATGGATGATCTGCTTTTCACAGATGGTATTTTCTCTAGATATCTGAAGCTAAATGGGCATCATGGTATAGGAGTTAAGATCCTTGTCTCAGAGTCACAAATTTCAGCTCTGCCATTTTCTAGCTATGAGAACCAGGATCTATTAATAACTTGTAACACCTCAGTTTCTTTATCAGTAAAATAGGGACACTGATAGTATCTAACTCATAGGATTGCTGCAAAGAATCACTGAGTTGATTCCTTTGAAGGGCTTAGAAGAGCTCCTGCCATATATTAAGTATTCAATAAATTTTAAATATTATTATTTGTAGCTACCAAATGCCACTTACGCCAACGCACAGAAACCCGCAGTTGTTTAATTATAGGTAAGACTTCTCACATTTTACAGCATCTGCTTGTGAATAGCAACTTATTCCCATGCACAAAGATGCACGCCCTTTCTTGTCTTTTGTCATGAAAATAAAGTTTACCTTGAAAAATCTATCACAGCCCTGCACCTTTGAAGGAAGTACCTTTGAACAAAGACTTTTTGGCACTGGTCTCTCATCTTCTCTCTACCACCTTTCTGCTGTAAAGTGTCAGACACTGAGTATCTAACAGAGAGTAATAAAACTAAGTTCTAGTCTTCCGGAAATGAGTGTGTAGCACAGAGAAAAACACCCCTCTCCAGACTTTGGTTCCCTCATCTGCACAATGATGAGAGTAGATCAGGTGCTGTCTTTGTTCTTTCTCAATCCTGAGACTGTGAATATGACCGTAACTCAAAGTTCTCTAAGAATCCATGGCAAAGGTCTCTGCTGTGTCCCGGACAGGCTCTGGTTCCTGGCACTTTGAGAGGGAGTGTGATTTCTTTTTGGATTTTATGACGTTATGGTGGGGGAAGCTGCAAGTTCTCTCTCACCAGCTTTGGAAAGGAGACTGGAGATATCATGACCTTTGAATATGAAATATTAATGTTTAGACTTTCCCTTTTTAATTATTTGAGATGATCTGTAATTGGCATTAAAAGACTAGATACTGATGTGTAGGTCTTGACAAGCAGCAAACAACCAGAGAATTCCCGACTTCTCATTTATGGGAGTTTCTTGGGCCACTTCCTGGGTATAAGGCTGAGGAGCACAGGGGTTCTTTCCTCTTGCTGGTGCTATTCGCTTTCCTATCGTCCATAAGAATGTGTATTCAGGATATGCCTACATTTTCTGTCCCTGGGACTATGGCCTCTGTTCCTTCAATATAGACTGACCTAGACACACGTGACTTCCTGAATTTTTCCATTTCACTCTCTGTCTTCTTAGGGGAAAAAAGGAAGGGATGAAAAGAAATAGAAACACTTAATTCTTGTCAACTACTAATTGCATCAAGCCTAAATTTTTCAACATGGCATTCACAGATCGTTATAATTAGGCTAAGAATCTCCTGCCTCAGCACCCATCAGAAATTAGAAAAGAATATTTACTCCCCCCTCTTTCTGTTCTGCAAATATGTACTTCTTCATCTCAGTTGTGAATTGCCTTTCCCCTCACTTTTCCCACTACATGTGAAGCTCAGTCTGAAGCCCACTGCCTGGGAGAAACTTTAAGAATGAAAGGAGCAGAATTAAGCATGTATATTGTAAAATAACTTCTCCATCATACTCTGATGGTTGGTACTATGATTCAGCTTGGTTAGGCCACAGCACCCAGATATGTGAACAAATTATTCCAGATGTTCCTGTAAAGATAGTTCTTAGATGGGGTTAAATCTATAGATTTTGAGCAGAACAGATTGTCCATCACAAGGTAGGTGGGTCTTATCCAATTACTTGGAAACTTTAGTAGAAAAGTACAAACTTCCCCTGGATAAGGAGACCTGGGACTTGGCCAAGCAGCCTTTGGATTTGGACAGTAGCATCACATTTTCTTTGGGTTTCTAGCCTCCGGCCAGCTGTACCCTAAACTTCTCAACATCCACAATCATATGAATCATTTCTTTAAAACAAATCTCCCTCTTCCTAATATTATACATATACATATACATATTTACCCATGTGCATATATAAAACACATGAATACACACACACAAACACACAATATATTGTGCATACATACACATACATCCCATCTGTTCTGTTTTTCTAGAAAATTCTCATGCACATGTGACGTGTGTAGTGTAATGTTACTTTTTCCCTATGGGCAAGATGTGCTTTTAGGAATTGGGTTAGAATGTATATTGCCTCTGTGAAGCTTCCTTGGATTTCACCTAGTTTTCTAAATCCCAATGAATTTATGTTAGAGAATGAGAAGAAAGCTGTGTGAAATTGCTCCCCGCCCATGATGGAGATGGGTCCAACCCTGCAGCTGTGCATCCTGCATGGCGTGGCATGTGCCCTTGGAGTAGCCATTCACGCCTCAGCCCTGCCTTCCTGGTGGTCCCTCACCGTCGCCTGTTTTATTGTCTGGTCACCAGCATAGAACAGTATGAAGACAAGGTACTCAGTGATTGGGAAGAAATAAATCATGATTTGAAAACATCACAATCCTAACGTCTTCTTTTTCTTTCCTAAAAGAATGTAGGGAATAGTCTTTCTCTCCTCTAAACATCCTTAGTGCCTTTTTAAGGTTTTCTTACTGAGGGAGGCCAATGCTGTGGCACATTCTTGTTAGCACACTGCATTCACTATGTCTTTGATACTAGTGTCCACAGTGTCAGAGGTGGTGTAGGTGGGAATGTGTAACAAGATCTCTCCATTATGCTTTTTTAAAAATTTTTAGTGAAAATTTTATTTGCTTACTTGAAAGAGAGAGAGAGAGAGAGAGAGAGCATGAGTGAAAGCGAGCATGAGCAAGGGTAGGGGTAAAGGGAGAGGGAGAAGCAGACCTCCCACCCCCCACACCCCCCACCCCCAGTGAGCAGGGAGCCCAGTGTGGGACTCAATCTCAGGACTCTGGGATCATGACCTGAACCAAAGGCAGATGCTTAACCAACTGAGCCACCCAGATGCCCCTCAACATTATTCTTTAGGTGGGATTTATTATCCCCAAACTAAAATCGTCAGGATCAAGTTAATTACCCAAGGACTATATAGTTAATAATTGACCAATCTAGGATTCACACCCAGTGTTCCTGACTCTAAATCCATATACTTTCCATGACTTCAGTGTCTCCTCAGACTCTTAAGAGTAAAGATTGTTAAAAAAAAAAAAAATTGACTATGTTCATGTTGCTTTAATTTGTCATAGTAAGTGCTCGGTGTGTGTTAATGAGGACAATCAAATGAAGGGCAAATAAAACAATTGAGATCCAAATTCAGTTGGACAGCTGAGCAAGGGCCTTCATATGAGATCAGAAATAGTGAAATCAGGGCTGAAGAATACAGAAAATCTGTGTGGGAAAGCAGATCATCTGGGAATATATAGATTCCTTTGAATAAGAAGGTCCCTGACAAGTCCAATAGAGGCTCGTGAAATCTGGTTCATGACTAAGAGATAGCCTTTTATGGTTGTACACTTCCTAAGTATAGACAATACAAGAGGCAGCAAGGAAAAAAGCCACAATGAGGAGATTCTAAGTATGGAATCCCGCAGAGCAGTGAACGAGGTGGGGATGCTGGATGCCTATAGGTGACCAATTTCCACCAGTGATTCAAGTAACCTTTGAATGCCAGAGAGACAAACCTGGATGAATTGGGTTATAAGAGCAGAGAGCTAGCTTTCACATGAAAATGATTAGAATTGAAAAGACACGTGTATGTATTATTCAAACTTCAGTAAGGGTGTCTGGGTCCCAGCTATGTGTCTATCATAAACTCTGAGTTTCCTCAGAAGGTAGACTGACCCAGAGGGCCAGTGCTGGTGTAGTTCTCAGAAGTGCTGCGATCTGGGGCAGTCAGAGGAGTCTAGACCCATGCTTCTATCTAACAATGGTGATCACTGTTGCCACCAATTCATTCCCTAGATCGAAAACAGCAGAAATGACCAGAAATAAAATAAGAACTTCCAGTTTTAAGGATATCCAGGGAGATGCCAACAAATCCATCCAATGTAATACAATTCAGTAAGTACTTCTTAATACCTATCATGTGTTTCCCTTTGTACTAAGTAGGTACTGATAGAATGATAGAGAGTTCATGAAATTGGATTTATTATCTATATCCACATGTAGGTATCTATCCACACACACACATACACATATGTGCATGTACATTTGTATAAATTAGTTCCCAAATCTGGTAATCTACATACTTCTTCCACCTTAAGGTAGAAGGTTTGGGTGGTGGTGAGGGAGAGAGAAATTACCGGCTTGCTTTGAGACAGACCTGTGCTAGTTTGTTTACCTGAATCTCACAACAGCTGTCAGAGGGAGGCATTATTAGCCTACTTTCTCAGGCACGGAAAAGCTAAGTTAACACTTCTTCAGTGCCGTTCATTTGGCTTTGGAAGAGCTGGAGTTCAAACGAGGTGAGTCCCTATTTTTTCTGCTCCACCTAATACTTATTATTGAGTATTCAAAAAGTACACATTCAAAAGCCATTAAATAATACATAATCAATAATCAATAATAACTATTAGTGGAAACCCACCCACCCCCCCCCTGGCTCCTCCTATTATCCTTTCAGCATCCAACAATATCATTTCCTTATCCCCCAAACCTGGCTCAGGAGCCATACATCTTTGCATATGGGATTAACAGGGCTGGACACTGGTCACCATGACTTAACTATAGAGAAGCTCTCCTTTGGAAGGCAAAAGGAAGAATGAGACTTGGAGTTAGTCTTTCAGCTGTCACAAAGGATCAAACACAAGGAATTTGCTTCCTGAACAGCCAGGTTAGAAATTAAGTGCTGAAGGCAAATGAATTTATGTGGATGTCATCCTGGGAATACAGATAGTAACCAGAAAGCTCTGGGTTTGCTTCTGTGACCCCTGAATCTGGCAGGACTTCTTCCCAATATCTATCATCATGCTTCTGTCCCTGGCACCTGGCACTGGACTCCAAAGTCCAGAGCCGTAGGCAGGAAACTCTGTGTGAGGAGATTTTCTGCTAAGCCCCAGCCTGAATGTTCTGTTGCTCAGCTCCAGGCTATTGCTCCTTGTCCTAGCACCAGCCGAGCAAATGAAAAATTCCCGTCCTCATTTGCATTGTTTCCTTGAAGGTATTTATAGCCTGTGATCATCTGCCCCAGAGTCCTCGCCTTCTCTAGACTATAATTTAGCATTACACCCAGGTCCATTAGCTGTGGAACTGAGCGAACACAGGAGCTCCATTGCCAGGCTAGTGCCTGAAAGGAGTTGAGGCTCCTCAAGCCGTCAGCAATGGTAAGAGAAGGGGTGGTGGAAATGTCATTCAGAAATGCTGTTTTTGGTTATCTTTATCGAGAGTTTTATGATTCGTCTGTTGGGTTATGAAAGATTTAGAGATTAGCCCAGATGGCTCTGTGTGTGAGTGTGTGTGTGTGTGTGTGTGTGTGTGTGTGTGTGTGTTGTGCATGGTGAAGGAGAGTGGGGGAAACCAAGTAAAAGAGGGAAATTGATCTTTTTGTGTCTCCTGTCTCTGCCTTTCTACTCCACTATGGCTCTATTCTGCTATTGTTTTTCTTGAAGGTGGCAAAACCAGAAAGCAAAGAAAAACAAATCATAAACACTATGCACAAAAACACAAAAATCCTAAAATGGCCCTTATAACATAGATCACTCAGCTTTCCAAGATTCTAAGGCCACAGACCATTGAAACATGAAGAAGACTATATATGGAATCCAGGGAGAAGAAAGGAATTTGGGACAACTATTTAAGACGGCAAGAGAAGAGCTACAGCTTGAGCCAAGGATCTTTTTGGAAGTTTATCCATAAGTCCCAGAGTAGCTGGATTCATTTCTTCCTGTGATTCAGAAAGTGAAAAATAAAATAAGCATTTTTCAAATAAATAGGATTTTTTTTTTAAAATGTCATCATGAATAAATATTCATGAATTTAAAGCCTACTGTGTTCTTCCAAATCATTACAACTATATTAGCTGATAGGTCAGGATATTTCCCATTCCCATCTTGCCGAAACCCTCTATTTTGCCCTGTGTTGCCAAATGAACTCCATCAAACTTACTTAGGTTTAGGTGCAGGAGTGCTAAAGATTGGTGTTTGAGAGCAGGGAAGGGCATCAAGAAGACTTCAAATTTAAGTGTTTTCATATTTCTAGGAAGGTTCCCCCCACAACACACACACGCAGGAGAGACCCCATGCAGGTTCTACCTTACTAAGGAATCAAGTTTAACATCGGCAGGAGTGGCACCTTGTGGATATCGGGCTTCCTGATGTCTTCCTGATGGCAGTGCTATTTCTGTGAGATTCCTGCCAAGAATACCTGGTCATAAACACAGGTGAGACACACCCAGGTTCCGAGCCATCCTACAGAATTAAAGGTCTGGATACACTGGCAATCCCATAAGGACATGGAAGCCCGAAGGCTAAAGAAGTGTTCCAGATTGATGTAGACTGTGAGTTAAGGTACCTGAATAAAATGTGTGTTACTGGAAAAGATCCTCGGCCAGGTAGGACAGTCGGCAATACGTGAATGAAGTCTGAGGGTTGGAAATCTAGGTTGACAGCATACTGGTTTCCTGACTGGGAGGCTTGTCTATTGGTAAGGAAGATACAGTTCTTGTTTGGGTGAGGTAAACACTGCAGTATTTAGGGTAATGGGGCCTCCATTCAGGCAAGGAGCTCTCTCTCCTTCTTTCTTTGTTTTAAGATACTCCAAACCCAGAAGAAAGGAGTTTAAAAGGCCAAGTATGAATCAATCAAAACGGTCAAGTACACCGACTTGGCTCTTGTCCCCACTTCTGTTTACTTCCTCTGGACCCCTTTTCCTTTCTCTCTCTCTAGCCGCTGCCCTATATGTCCTTCTCAGAGGATGTTTCAACTGGCTCTTCCATAATCCCCAATCCCTCTGATAATGAGTTTTCCTTCTGAGGATACCAGAACCTTAATAGGGAACACTTGAAAAGGAAATGCTTTCAAGCCTCAAAGGAGTCACTCTCCAAACAGAATTTCTGGCAGTTGAAGTAGACGAGGCAACTCTGACACACCTCACCACAGGTGTCAGGAGAACCTTGCCATTTGGGAAGAGGGCAGCCCTGCTGTGGGGACCCGAGATTTCCCAAACCATTCTCCGGACACCTCCATACCCCTTACTCGAAAGGATATTACTCCCCTTTGGTGCCAAAGATAGTTTGGCATAGAGGATGGAATCTCTCTAAGTAGAATTCCACAACAGAGCATTAGAAAGATGTGATAAAATATACACGAGTTATTAAATATTGTCATCAAGTTGAGTAATAAATCAGACGTTTTATGGTTTCTGATTATAAATTCCATTTATTCCGTCAGTGTTTAAAGAAAGAGAAATGGAGACCCAACAGAGATTTAAGCATGCCCGCTACGAGCATATTTCATTAGTGCTGTGCGGCTGCAGCACCCCCAGGAGGAAGCACAGAGGGGCCCTCTCAGGGTGGGCAGGTTCGAGGCCCTGTGTCTCTGGGACTCACGGGTGCAGTCTGTGGCAAGTCAGAACATTCCCGCGAGGTTCTTGTGAGTCAAAAATTCTGGCAGATTCCTTCCAGAAGGGGATTTGAAGACAGCCAACCAACCCCTCCAACGCCGTGGACAGAACCAAGAAAGCAGCAATGCGAGAGTCTGTATGGGTCCTGGCAGGCATCACTGCAAAATGAAGAGCCTTAACAGGAACTACCTGAAAGAGTGGCCACTGCAGATCATGGCCTAAGCACCATTTCAGTATGGCAAGTACCAGTTCAATAAAAATTATACTTTGTGTTCATAGAGCATTTTACAGTTGCACGTGCCATTTTGTTAAAGCTTACACTACCCTCTGGCAGAGCCATAGTTATTTTCCTTCTAAAGACAGAAAATGAGAGTGTCTCCCTCATCCACCCAGGTCTTTCTCAGCTTCTCAGCTCCTGCTGATGCTGTAGTCCCAAGTAATACCTCTTTAAAACTGGTCTGCTGTATGGAGAGAAGATGAGAACAGTTTCCTAACACACTTTATGGCAGAATTTGACCTGTTTTTTGACTTTGGAGTGCCTAATATGCTATTCTTCTAGCAGATTTCTCTAATTATGTTTTGCTTGAGGTAAGATGATGATTAATTTGTCTCTTCATAATCACACACAGGGTGAGTGATAGGGCCAGGCACCTGAGGACAGGCTGGAAACCAGAGACTGGGTATGGCAATCTGCATATGGCGAGAGGGGCGCGGAGCCCTGTGGAGTCAGCCTCTGGACGTGCACCCAGCCACTTGCAGAGTTCCTGGGACCCTATCACAAGTGTGCACAGCAGTATTTAGCCTAATGGGGCCATAGCTGTTGACCCAACAATGTGTGTGCACTCACATATATGTACACAAACCCCCACACAGACTGAGGAGCACACAAGTGCATACTTGTACAACACTCACACTGCTTATTAGACTCTAAGGAGTGTTGACTTTTGGAGAAAGACCAGATAAATCATGTTAGAGAGAGAGAAAAAGGAAAACAATATGATAAAGAAAAAAAATCTACTTTTTCCCCCTTCAAATGCCACGAGGAAATGTCAAGGAAATCGCTTTACTGGAAATAACAGAGAAGTTCAAAACTAAATTGTCAAGTGTTACTTCCTTGGCCTGACTCTCCTTTGCACACAGGGCTCCTCTTCCCTTGCCTATTAGCAGCCTTACTGCCTCTGCTATCAGTCACCCCTCAGGATGCCATTTCTCAGTGCTCTAAAAAAAGGATAAACCAAAGAATAGCCCTTAGAAAGCCTTTCATGATGTGGAATAATAGAGAATAAACAAAAGGACAAAGAAATGAGTGGGTAAGAGATCCTCCTCTGCCAGCTGCCCATATCCATCTCTGAAACAATGTCCATTGGAGACCATGTATGAGAGGTTTATCATCATTTCTGATGATGACATCATCAGAGAGCTTTAGTAAATGATTAATTGTGCAAGGCTCTGTACAGGTCCCTGTAAATAGGGAAGTTCAAGGGATACTTCCGCCTTCTTGTAACTTAAAATCTATCACATATTTCACAGTCTTACAAAAAGGCTTCCTGATTTACTTCTATTACGACAGCAACGACAATAGTACTTGGCTAAAGAACATGGAACAAGAAATTGTTGGCATTGTCCAGATTCATTCATTTATTTATTCACTCGTTCAAAATTACAAAATCAATTCAGAGGCTACTGGATTATGTATCAGGTCCCTCACTGTGTTCTAAAGAGAGCAATGGATAGGGGCGCCTGGGTGGTTCAGTGGGTTAAGCCTCTGCCTTTGGTTCAGGTCATGATTTTATGGTCCTGGGATCGAGCCCCACTTCAGCCTCTCTGCTCGGCAGGGACCCTGCTTCCCTCCTCTCTCTGCCTGCCTCTCTGCCTACTGTGACCTCTGTCTGTCAAATAAATAAACAAAATCTTAAAAAAGAAAACAGCAATGGGCAAACCATGAGTCCTGCCTTCAGAGAACTACTACTCTAAGCTGGGATACCCAATCATTTTGCATTTTCAAGTACAGGAAAACACAATTTTCACATAAAATATTTCCAGGAAGCCTAATATAAGAGACCAATAAAGCACAGTTTTCAGTTAAGTGGGGAACAAGGGATGGTGAGGAAAAGATTCTTCAAGGAGAGAATACGAATCCCATTTTAAGGGTGGTGAAATCAGGCTGAGGCAGGTTGGCAATTTTTCCAAGTCCTGGTTGGCAGGTACAGAGAGCATTCAGGATGTGACACTGATTCTGTTGGAGCTCCAGTCTATACCGGCTTCTGTCCCATTGGGTTCTCAGACACCAAGAGGCTCCAGGAGAGGGAAGCTCACTTCCACTTCACCAAGTTTATTCTTTGCAGCAGTGGCTAGTGTGGAAGATTTCTCTGATTATAATTCACAACTTATTTTCTCATTTCTGCATCTCTATCCCTGGGACAGAAAATTCAAACTTGAACTGACAGTAGCTTTTGGCAGTTTAAAAGGAATGGGGAAAGATATAACCAACAAAGAGAGAGAGAGAAAGAGAAAAAGAGAGAGAGAGAGAGAAGAGAGAGAGAGAGATTGAGATCCTACATTAAGCCAACTGGTAGACCGGGTTGAGAATGCCCAAGAAATAGCAAAGTAGACAAGGTTTAACTACACTTCCCAAAGTCAGGGCCCCAATATTTGCATATTATCATTAGGAAACTCGATCAGTTAAGTGCATTGAACACTAGATTTAAAATGGTGTCATATGACGCTTCACCATATTTCTTTAATGAAGAACATCGTTCTGTTATTTTGCTACCGCAGTTGTTTTGCTTTTAATAAAGGCAATTGGAAAACTAAGCATCATGATGAAAACAATTCATCTTGAAAGAAATCATTTAAAATCAGAATGAAAAAATGTGATTATATGCAGTATGTCACGTGCCATAGTTTCATAGCCTTCATTCTCTGCCTGCTGGACTGTCAGTCAAAGTGACAGACACCATATGTGTGCAGAAGGAAAAGTGGTGGGACACATTTTCCCCAAACCAGCTATACTCTGGGACTGTAGGTAAGACCAAGAAGGCCTTACATATTTTCTTTTCACATTGAAGCAGCCATGAAGGCATGATACTAAATACTCCATTGCTGGTTTTAAATTTGACTCAATACCCAATGATTCGATGACACAATTCATTAACCAAATTTTAGCGGTACAAACTTCCAATCTAGTCTGCCGTCCACTGATGGGAGAATGTAAGTCACCAGACTGGATGTCTTCTTAAATACTACAATTGCATTTTGTCCCCATCATATGCATCAACCCCATTCTTCCAACTACACTTGTACACAGGCACATTGATACACCGACTCCAGTGGAATTTTTTCACATTTTCTGAAATTGACATAGAAAACCAGAAAATGACAAGTAACTCTTTGGCAATCTGAGCAGGAAGGCTGTCATGAGAAGGAGAACCGATGAACATAGATCATGGCCGAACAAGCCAATATGTGAGGCAGCCACTGGCCCTTTCAGGGAATCAAGACAAATGAAAGGAGGTAGAAGCACACTGAGAAATTGACAAATCTGTCCCTTCCTAAGTGTGTCAATAGCTAAAACTCCTTGTGCATAATCTTTCTGAAACTTTTCACCCAAAAGCCAGATACTGCTGAGTCCCAGGAAAATGTAATGAGGACTCCCTCAAGGTTAATGAAAGGCTGGCCTGAGCACCTGAGTTCTGCTTTCTCACCTGTTTGTATATAATCTGGGCCAGATCTGTCTGAACCTACTCAACTCATGCTGGAGGATGTATGGAATTTGGTGACAGTGCACCCAGTCGAGAAGGATTGGGTAATAAGACGTCTTAGGAGCACTAAGGCACAATCCAATAGCATGAAAGAATGAATGGAGCTTCTGAACATGCCAAGGGAGTTCTGCATGTGTACATAGCACATCTTCATGAAGAGCGTTGAAATCCCTTAAAGGCACTGACAGTTTTTCCCAGTTTTAGGACTGAAATTGGCTGAACCTCTTCATTCTTAATTGGGAGAAACTGCAGGAGCTGCGGGGAAACAAGAGGCAGAAGACAAGGTACATGACGAGAAAGGAAAGACTTAGGGGACCAGTAGTTCCAATGCAGAGAGAAAAAGCAGAAAGTCTCCCCCAGAGAACTGGGGGCACAAGGGCCTCCAGGAGTAGGGACTAAGTGGATTCTCTCCAGAGGGGAGGGGGAGGGTGAACAGCTGACAGGAGCAATACTGTCACCATGTTTCTCCTTGGATTAATTGGAAGAAAACAAGCCCATAATGCAAAGTATTCATATTGATAAACTATTTATGTGAGTTTATACAAATCAATTAATAAACATATCAGAGGCAACAATGTATAAACGATATTTCATGGCTAATAGCTATAGTTTCAGCATAAAAATATAAAAACCCATTATAACAATATCCAGTCCTGCTGTGTCTGCCTGCCTATGATACCTCCACTTCCTCAGAAGTCACTCATTGCCTCAGTGGTTTTATTTATTTACTCATAATTTATATTCCACCTACTTAGAAAAAAGGGTCTGAGACAGCTTGCAATGTTAAAATATATATAAAGCAGAATAGCTAAAAATGAAAACAGGAACACAAGCCGGTAAAAATGAACAAGGAAAGAAATGTATCAGGCACCACCTGGGCTGGGCAACTGAGCCCTAAATTTAGCTCCGAGCTGTGAACGCTAAGAGGGACAACGTATGTTGGTTTCAGTGTTCTCACTGATTAAAACAGAAGCAAAATGGCTCACATGATCACACAAAGCCTTTCCTGGTACTGTTTAGCATGTGCAGCAACAGAGAATAAATGGATCATATTTTTGGCTACAGTTTTATAAAACATAGAACAATGCTTTCAGACGGGCTTTCTTACTCCTGCTCCTTATGGATGGCAGCTTGCAGATTCTGTATTTAGGCTAGGTCAGGTCCCTAAGTAGGCCCAATCATAGCAGCTTCTACCATGCCTAGCACAGTGGTTCTCAATCAGGGATGCTTTTGAAAGGTGGGTCTTAGTTTTCATTTCAAATATTATGATTCAGAGGGATTCAGTGGGATGGGGCACTCAAAGATATCATTAATAAAATTAAATATTGAGCAGTACGCCCAGGCCATTTCTAAAGTTCCCTCCTGATTGGGAAGCACTATACTCTGGGCTGAGAGTTTCATTTCAGCCATTTTCTCTCTGAAAATTGGCTTCTAAATTTTGCAAGTTGGCCTCTTTTTATCAGCACTTTTTTGCCTTGAACGTTCAAGGGCGACAGAAGTCCTTGAACCTTGGAAACCATAATGTAGCTTATGGCTTTGTGGTGGGGAGAGAGAGATCCTGCACAAAGCTACAAAGAAGCATTGCTTAAAGAAGAGCAGTAATTTCCTCTCAGCCTGGTGTCAGATCTGGAGCTAAGCTCTGCAGAAACCCACTGGGGCTGGTGCATCTACCAAGCAAAGCAAAGACTTCCAAACCTTCTACTCAAAGAGACCTGGCATTCAGAAGACAACTGATATTCACCAGACACCATTCATTGCCAGCCATTCTCCACCTAGAACTTGGAGATAGCATGCTTATCCCATTTTGGTAATGAAGAAACAAAAGTTCAGAGAAAGTCCTCTTCTCAATATCAAACAGGAAGTCACTGGTAAAACCAGGATTCGACTCAGTTCAATCTAAACCCAAAACTCATCTACTCTTTTTCTACAGTGACTTCACCTTGGAACAATTTTTTTTTTCCTTCCCTTAGGGTTTTGCCTTTGCAGGAATAGAGTAAAAGGGACTAGTTCAAAGCAAAAGTTCTATAGTCAGAATTTGTAGGCTTCTATCTTAACGTCATCTCTTGAAGGTTGGGGACACTAGTAAGTTACTAACACTTTAACACTTTACATGCCTTAGTTTTTCATTTTGTGAGATTAGGATGTGCCTTGTAGAATCTTGATATGAATTAAATGACTCTGACATAGCACATGGTCAGGAATTAGTAAATGTCTGCTGACTTTTTTTTAAAGATTTATTTATTTGGGAGAGAGAAGAGGAAGAGACAGAACATGTACATGCACACATGCAAGCAGGAGGAGGAGCAGAAAGGGAGAAAGGATCTGAAGAAGACTCCTTGCTCGACTCAGTGTGGAGTGCAGTTCTTGGCTTTATCCCACAATAACGGGATCAAAACATGACCCCAAACCAAGAGTCGGTCACTGAGCAGACAGAGTCATCCAGGTATCACTAAATGTCTGCTGATTTAAAGGTCTAGTAACAACAGAGTTGTTTGGGATCAAGAAGAGATGAGTGAGAACCAGCCTGTGATCCCATCACAGTAATGGTCTAGAGCTAGATGGGCCAAAGTGTAGCCATAAGGACCACCCATATCCCACCAGGAATTCTGGGAGCTATTTTCGATGGGGAAGGACAGGGACAGAGAGGGAAGGGATGAGACAGCAGCAGCAGACTTGAGATCCACAATTAAGTCTTCTAAATTATCACCAAAGGTTCCTTCTGTTTCTAGAAGTCTATAGTCTTACAAAGAATAAAATAAAATGAGAACATAAATTTTTAGAAATAGCATTCGGGAGGCTGAAAGCTGGCATCAACTAAGCCATGTGAAACAATTTTAAATTTTATTTGGTTCAAAAAACGAGTAAGGAAAGGACAGACCAACTTCTTGGGAAAACTAAAGAATGTGTTAACAGACGTCAGAGACAGAACATCTCAACTCCTGGTTTGCTTCCATATTGACCTTAAAGGAGAAGAGAAAAACCTTCAAGCTCTGAAGGGTAGAACGATTAATGTTAGCATTACACAGTGAGTGATAGACCGGGGAAGGACTTTCTCTGAGACAATGGTTTTTCAGATTAGTGGTGGGAAAGGTGAGCTGGCAATAGGTTTCTGCCTGGCCACAAAGTCCATGGTACCTCTCTCAGCCAACAGGGATGGGAAAAGGCCATGTTTGCCACTAGGGGGCAGTGCAAAGATTGGAAAATAAATCTACGGATCCTCACTAAAGCCCACAATTATGGGCTAAGGAAACTGAAGGCACTCTGGGAGTGACTGCTCATGATCATAGGACTTGTCAGAGGAAAAGACAGGGGTCTCTTGTCTTCCATTTCTGAGCTGGGGGAAAGACCATTATAAACCGCTTCAAATTGAAGCTTAGCTAAGAAAAAAGCATAGAAGAGCACATTTTTTTGTCTCCATTTACCCACGACCCTTATTTAGTTCTTATGTATAATAGTAGCAGGGAAAGGATAAGGTGAGTCACCTTCAAGATAGGGGTTAGGTGCCCAGGAACCACACTGTGTATAAAGGGCAAATTATAGAAGAGCTGTTTATGTGAAAGACCTGAAAAGTTCAGAGCAAGAAATGGATATTTCAGGACAGCTTCATAGAGTAGCAACATAAGACAGAGAAATCTAAGGAGATGATGGGATGCCATTTGGAAATGAAATCAAAGAACATTGGGTGTCTGGGTAGCTCAACTGGTGTAGCGGCTGACTCTTGGTTTCAGCTCAGGTGATCTCACAGTGCTGGGATGAAGCCCAGTGTGACCTCCAAGTTCAACCGGGAATCCTCTTAAGATTCTTTCCTTCTACTTCTCCTGGCACCTGCTAACTCTGTATATCATTCTCTCTCTCTCTCTCTCAAATGCATAAATAAAATATATAATTTTTAAATTTTTTGAAAAAGATGAATTAAAAAAAAAAGGAGCAGTCACAAAAGTGGAAAGACAAAGCTCAGGGGGTCCATGGGAAATGGGGAGGAGCTCCAAGTGGCTCTTGGAGGAGCAGAGCAGAAGAGTTACTTCAGCCGGTGCTGGGAAGAGGGAGTTGTTCCCAGACCAGAGGCCAGGCTAGGTAATCTAGGCTGGATTCTGCAACTGGCAGTGAAGTCACTGAAGAGTCCGAGCCACCTGATGTGGCCAGAGCTGTGAGTAGGGCAGATGGGCCTGCTGGTGGCCAGGAGGTGGATGGGAGCAGGAGACAGTGCCTGCAGCCTCACTGCCTAGGACAGAATTAGAGGAGCAGGCATGTGAGGTAGTAAGGACTTTCTTGGAGGGAAAGGAAAGAGAGATGGAAGAAGTGTTCTGATAGAACTTGGCCCTAGTAGGTCCAGTTGGGTAGAGTAAGGGACACATCAGGGAGCTAAGCTCCATTTCCCCATTCCCTCATCTGTGAAACAAAAGGGATACCTCCTGCTCGAAGGTTCCACCAGACTGGGGAGTTCTAATTTTAGCTGTGGCACTGACAGGCCTTCAAAACCAAAATCACAGACAGAAGCAAACAAGCTATTACTCAAAAGCAAACTGCAATTCAATAAATTGGCCAAAACAACATGGGCTCCTTAGTGAAAAAAAGGGAAGTCTTAGGTATGTTCAGGATTTGCTTGCTCTCCATGCAGATAAGGTGTGATCTGCCCTTAACTCTGGTATTCAATAGGATAATTACTTCAGAGGTCTCCTGCAAACCCAAAGACTCACCTCTTTCAATCTTGTACCTACAGCACCATCTGCTGGTGTGGGCCTCTGTGGCCTGTGATCATGCACAAAAATCTGCATTTTGTGCATTCTGTGCCCTGAAAACCACCTTACCACACCCTGTTCCCTGTGATGAACGCATGTGCATGCACACACACACAAAGCACATATACTCACACACACAGGTGCACATAAAGACACACAGATGCACACACATGTAGATACGTGTGTACACAAGCTGCAAATACACAGCATCCCTGCTCTAGCCTGTAAGGCCTCCCTGCTAGTTCCTCCCACTCTGCATTCTGGGTTCCTGAGGTCTGCTTCCCGGCAGACCCTGGTATTTCTGTTGAACCCCACCCATTCCCCAGCCAGGATGCAAAGTACAAATGACAGACAGCCAGGACGGCAGTATTTGCGAGGACAAACAGTTGGACATCTGAAAAGTTAATTTGCTGGTTAATTTACTTGCAGACTGCTAATTGATCCTGCAGTTCCCTCCTACCCTCTGCTCCCTAGTCCAAAAGACCCAGAAGGAAGGAGACTGGCCCTCTTTACCCCATCTGTGTCCTCTCTCTATCTTGGCAGCGGCACACAGTATCCTGCTCTCATTCCAGAAGAATCAGGAACACAACCTGGTGCCTCCAAAAACATTTCTTATTAACCCACTTTCCCTAAAAATATCAGTTTGTCGAAAGAATCCCAAGTTCAAATGGATTTTATTTTTAAACCAGAAAAATCACGACACTGTAATGAAAATAAGCACTTTACTAACCTTTTAAGGAAAATACCATCCCCTGCCACAACTCTTAATAGTTGACTCCTGGCAGTAGCCTAAATGATGAATCCACCAACCTGTTTAAAATGTAAGGGAGGTTGTTTCAAAAGTAATCTGAGGGTGTTTCTGACTGCAAATGCAAATTCCTTTGTCAGCGGTCTCTGGCACCATGGAGTGCTCAGGTATTTTTAGTCCACACAGATTTGCACAGGGGAAACATACACATACACACAAAATTAATGCAATGTGGGTACTTAGTTCTGAATATTCATTCTTCTGGGATTTTGGAGATCTGAAAGGAAAAGTAGACCCATTCCTGCAGACAAATGCGTCCATGTCCCTAATACCCTGCTCCTTGGTTTTTGCCAAGATTTGCATCTCCTGGTAGCCCCATTGAGAAATGGGTCCTGTTCATCACCATAGATCAGCCTGGCAGCTCTAAAATAACAGCCAGCAACCTACCTGATCTTGAGTGATGGGGGGGGGGGGCAGCACCCCCAGTAGGCATTCATGTTTCTGTTTTGTTTTGCCCTTGTAAATTTGGGAGGAGACTGAATAGAAAAAGGATGAAAAGGGGTATAGGTGTGTGTGTGTGTGTGTGTGTGTGTGTGTGTGTGTGTGTCTGTGTGTAAGAATCAGAGAGACTGTGGAGAAGCAACTGGCCCCACCAGGCCAGGCCAAGCATAGGAAAATGAAAATGATTATACCAAGGCTATGCTAGTGTTTGTTTGTTTGTTTGTTTGTTTGTTTCAACCAGCTACCAAGAGTAGAGCAGGAGGGAAGTGTTAAGTTGGCTAAGAAAAGTATAGGGATTATAGTAGGAATAGCTTTAGTGCTAAAGACCACCTTAGTCCATGTTAGGTACAACATATTCAGAATTTTTCTGGATAATCCCAATTTCAAATAGCTATTTGTAATATAATTGCAAGTGCATTTGAACTTAGTAAAGCAGGTATTTCAAACTTTTGTCTGGGGTGACATAGGAAAAGACTCTTTGGAGTGAGCAGACCTGGCTTGCACATGGGCTTTTGCCACGTTCCAGCTGTGTGACCTTGAGTAAGCCACATAACTTCTCTGAGCCTGAGCATTTTTTGCATTAAGGAAAATGGAGACACTAGTACCTCCTTCCCAGGGTACTTCTACATTGTCTCCCAGTCGTGGATGCACAGTAAAAAGTGTGTGGCTGTCTGTCTCCCTGCTTAGCCAGAAAAAGCCAGCTGACAGAAGCAAGAGCCTTAGAACCTGGTACTCCAATACGGGATGACACACCAGGGGGCATGTCCTATCAGGGAGAGCGCAGTGAAGAAACAGACCAGCTTTCCTGTTGCTCAAGCCCAGGCACTGCTAGGATCAGACGATCTTGGATTGTCAAAGCCCAGAAACTTGGAGGACAAGGCAAAACTGAGACCAGAGCATGGAAATTAGCAAGAGGCAGATGTCAGCTCAACACTGGGAGAGACATTCTGGCTATGAGAGCTGCCCAACAAAGGACCTGGAGGTAACAAGCTCCCTGTCACCAGTTGTGTTCAAACAAAGCCAGGTAATCCTGGTCAGAGATGGCATGCAGGGAAACTCTTTGATGCAGTAGAAGGCCCAATGATATCAAAATCAAAATTGAATGTTCTCTGGATGCTAAGTCTTTGTTTCTGTGAAAGAGAAAGAGAGGATTGCTACTCCTATTCTCCCTTGAAACCTACACTCTGGAAGTCCCTGGTCCCTGCTGGAGGCAAAGAAATAATAGGAAGCCTCCAGTGTTTCAGAGCCTTGCACTGGGACCATTAAGCAATCCTTTTAGAGCAAGAGGAAGAGGGAGTCTGAGAGTCAGGTTTAAAATGATAATTAGCTTTTGTTATAGTCTTAATTGAAATTGGTTAGTCCAAAGAGAGGCTCTCTTGGGTCAGCACTGCCCATCCACTCTCCAGCAACATTAGGATGAAGCCAGCTTGTGACAAAACTCTAGTGACTGGAATGCTGCCTTGGGCATAGGCATGATTTGACTCTTTCCTGATGGACTCTGTCCTCATCAATTTATTTTGTCTTTCATTGGACTGCTTTTCCCTACCCTCCCCTTTTTCCCTAACTGCTTACACTTTGAGAAGGATGCACACCATTCTAAACTACGTAGTCTTCCCATCTCTTGTATTCAGGGTGATTCTCTGATTGACCGATCTCACTTCCCAACAGTCACTTTTCTTTCCTTCCTTCGTTCACTTGCTCCTTTCTTGCCTCCTCTCTGTCTTTTCTGCCCCCTTGACTTCCCAGGTAAGGTGCTACATCACAAATTAAAGAACCCCATGCATTTTCCTCAAGATTTTGCCTACTCCATTCCTCAAGGGACTCCAGACTCATCAGGTTCCTTCTCAGGGCCTGCCCTAGTGTATCTGAAATTTGATTGTGTCAGGTCATACTGGCAGAACAAGCTCTAGTTTCATTGATACATAAATTGATACATTAAACTGATACATTAAATAAAAATGTATCTGAATGTTTGGCACAAGATCTGGCTAGCCCTCCCAGACAATGAGGCAGCCTGAGCTCATGTTCATGAAGGACAGGAGATCCTGAGCTCATGGATGTTTTTCTGAAAAGGAGAAATCAGACAGGAATAGGAAGGGGGAGGCAGCAGAATGGGAGCTCATAGTGTCCTGTGACCTAGTTCTGTGGGAGTCAGATAAAAAGGCTCTGTGTCTTCAACGTTGTGGTTCGCAGCTGAGCTTAGAAGGAAAGAAAGAGAAAACCCCTCTTTCATGCCATTATTAAATAATAAAGAGGGGTTAAGAAAACCCCTCTTTCATGCCATTATTAATCTGCAGCCCTGGTTTTCACTTTTATTTCCCCCCACTCCAACCCTAGATTGCTGAGAGTCAGTGAAGCTAATGAGTTGGCTGAGTGACGTCAATCATCACTTCCTGGATAGAGCTTGGTGCTTCCTTGGGACACTGAATAGGCCTACCTCTGCACATGACTGTACAATGGAGCCAATAGGACTCCAAGAGCATCTACTAACACTAGGTTTGAGATAAAAGACAAGAACCTCCAGGCACTAGGAAGTGAATATGGAAACATCAAGAGCATGTGAGTGAAATCTTTCTCAGAGGCTGTAGGCTTTGAGGAGCCCAAGTACAGCAGAGGGAAAACACTGTCTGGAATTCTAAGACAAACCTACCTTACATACCCTCCTTTCCTCAGGGCTTGACTGGTCCCCCCTCAACACACATCATGACAGCTTCCATCTGCCAGGGCACCATTCACATGAGAAACATGGTTTTGTGTGGGGTTGTTTTTTGTTTGTTTGTTTGTTTTGTTTTGTTTTGTTTTAAATGAAGGAGGTTGGTATGTAGAGAAAAAAGAATCCTACTTTGGAGTCTAGGGACCCTGGGTGAATTATGAGTTGTTTTCTTACTAAATTTCTGGAGAAACTCTCCTCAGTTCCCTCATTTTAGAAGGGAAAAGCTCTATGTGATGACCTCAATATACCTTCCAGCTCTGAAATTCTAAAATCCTATACAGATATTTGTAAGACATGGAGGATGAGCATTGCAGGTTTTCCTTCTCCTCCATGAAAGACTTGTGAGATTATCTCTGTATATTTTAATTAATTCAGCTAGGTTTATGCTTAAACCTTAAGACAAACATCTAATAACTAACTCGCTAGATTTGGAACCATCTTGCCCTAAAATAGAAAACAAGTTTGCAGCTTCATACCTTGGCTGTCTGGAGAACATGAAATTCCTCCAAAACTCCAGTGTGAGCAAACACCTGAATGTCAGGACAAGGTTTGGAACTAGAGTCTGAGATATGGAAACATCTTTTAAAAATATATTCACCTTCATAAAAAAAGGTCCTTAATACATAACCAAGTGGCTCTACAGTTCAGAATGTGGTCTTGTATCTATTCCCAAGATTAGTTCTGTCTATGACACATCAATAAATATGTTGAGTGGACAAAGAAATGAGTGAACAAATGAATATTGCACGAGAAACATATGCTTCCTGGACAGAAGACTGCCACGCAGTTGCTTTGCTCTGTTGAAGACTCTTTCAGAGATGAGGAAGTTATTATCTTACTGGGAAGCTTTTGTTTGTTTGTTTTTATAAGATTTGTTTATTTATTTGACAGACACAGATCACAGGTAGGCAGAGAGACAGGCAGAGAGAGAGAGGGAAACAGGTTCCCCTCTGAGCAGAGAGCCAATGTGGGGCTCGATGCCAGGACCCTGAAATCATGACCTGAGCTGAAGGCAGAAGCTTAACCTACTGAGCCACCCAGGCACCCCTGTTTGTCTGTTTCTTATTGGGAAAGCAAGTCAGTTAGAAATTGCGGCCTTAAGTAAGACCCAAATTTGACTTTGTGTTTCCTGTACCCTTTGCCCCAGTCCAGGTGGAAATGCATATTCCTTCCTCCACATGTTCTTCTCTCCGTAGCAGCTACCATGCCTCTCCACATTATCCTAATCTTAAGAGCCCCAGATCAATTGATAACTGGCTTTGCAATACACATGCTTCACACACCCTCCCCTTGCAAAGTTCCTTATAGATTTACCTTCAGAACATATTGTATTTAGGCTTATTTTAAACTTAACCCTTGAGTCCTTGAGCCCACAAAAACAACAGCCAATGAGGAAATGGTGAGGGAAATATCTCATCTGGGGTTTGAGAATGGACTCCAGATATGCAGAGCGGGACACTGAAAACCTTCCTGAACACTCATGAAGTGTGAACAGCTCCTAACAGGAAGACAGGATTAACTAGCACTCACTGGTCTCAAGCTGCTACATGTGGCAGTGATCTGTGCCAGGCCAGTAACATTGTATGCAGCTGTGTGTGGCCTACAACACCTTTTTTTTTTTTTTTTTTTTTGCATTCTAAGACATATTCATTAGCGAAATATCAGAAACCTCAGGGGCAGCATGTGCTTCTAATTCATTTTCCAATTGTATAATGAGCCAGAAGTGAAATTTTTAGGGTGAATTTAATTGACCTTTACAGCAACATCAGGCAGATTGGCTTAAATGCTATTAAAGCAAAATGTAACCCGGTGAGACTTTCTGGAAGGTTATTGGAAAATCTATCAAGTTGTGTTTTTTTTTTTTTTCTTAATTTTCATCAAGAAAGGAAAAGATAGATGGAGGACATAGAAAGATGTGCAGACAGAGAAATAGAAAAAAAGAGATGGGAAGCAAGAATGATATGGGCAGCGAGGGGTGAGAGAATGAAATAGGAGAGGGAGGGCAGGCCTCTCACTACTGAGGGATAGTGTTTTAATGCAGAAAGGAAGTTTTTAAAATGTGTAGTTGCCCTACAGGTCACATTGGCATGATTTCCAACACTTGGAATTTGACATCATAGGCTTCCCTTTGCTAACATTTGGATGTCCTGTTCAGGCCCTCTCTACCATTATTAGGGTCCTCTTTCTGACTCTCTTATCCTCTTCACCAAAAGACATGCTTATCCACAGTATCTTCTTCTTATCTTCTCCCATGGGAGAAGCCAGAAAACCAGGCATAAGGCTGAAAAAATCCTCAGGTACTAAGATCAAATCCTTTGGAAAAGCATGGACAGTCAAAGGACAGGATGAAAAAGCCCATAGCAAATAGGGATCATCTTTAGATCATGCCCAATCAGAGGGAAATGGCCAGTGTACCAGGTGAAACCCAGGGTAACCTCGGAATCAGCACCAGCTTACTCACCATTGGCATTACCATAGCCTCTGGCACCCCAGCCTTTTTCATGAGTACAAAGTCAGTAAGATGTGTGGGGAGAAAAATGTGTCCATAAAGAGTATGAAAATCAGGGAATGGACGTAGCCCCACCAGCACGTCCTCCAAGGGAGAGATGGCAAGAACTCAGCAGGTGAGCAAGATGGACAGCCTGGGACCTTGGACAGAGATCCGGGGCTAATGGAGGAGATGAGGGACAGAAGCTGAGGCTGAGCGAAAGACAGGGGGAAGGCATGGCCTCTCCAGAGTCCACACAGGATTATCAGTAACAAGATGAATGGCATAGACCACAGTGCTCTTAATTAACTTCCCACCCGGATAGAACTGGCTTGAAAAATCACGCAGGGCTGAGTCAACAAGGAGAAAACAGTGCTGTGAGCTAGGGAAGAGAACAGTCATCTCAGCAGAAAGAAGTTGATACAGCAGGTCTGAGGCTGCTGCTTTTGAAAGGCCGACTTGCAAGGTTGGCTCTTGACTGATGTCAGGGAGCTTGGATTTTGGAAAGTTTCTACTGTTTTGTAACTAAGAGTAGGTAGGATAAAGTATGATAAATATGATAAACATTTTGTGTGTGTTTGTGTGTGTGTGTGTGTTTAGATTGTTTGTGCAGACAATGTGGTTTCTTCTGGACACCGCCCGACTTCTGAGAGTGTGGAATTTTGACATGCTAAGCAGAGGGTACCTATGTGGCCATGCCCTAATTAAGACCTTGGGCACTGAGTCTCTAATGATCCTCCCTGGGAAAGATCATCACACACCTATTTGTGTGAACAATGAGCTCTGTGTAACTCCTCATGGGACAAGGAAAACATGGGGAATTTGTCTTTGTCCTATATGATTTGGCTGTGTAGTTTATCACATCTCTGTAATAAATCCTACATAGGTATACAAATATATTTGAAGTCCTCTGAATCTTCCTAGGGAATCTCCAAATATGAGGTGGTCTGGGGGACCCCCAACACATCCTGTCTCAATGAAAACTTTCCAGCTGGTTCTTACCTTCCTCCCAGTCCTGAATATCATATCTGCTTCTGAGATTTCTTTTTGATACTGATGGAGGCTACAAATATGAGCCATGGCCCAATATAGATGCATCTCCCCCAGCAGTGACTAAGCTCCCTCAGTGCTCAGAGGACTCTAATAGATACTGCGGTTACTCATATAAAAGAAACACATTTTTTTTTTCTTACCCAGGAACCTACAGAAGAAGGGGGATGAGGAAGAGACAAAAAAGGAGGGGGGAATTGGCCTTACTAATCAGAAAAATCTTTAATAGTATCAGAAAAAAAAAAAGTAAAAGAAAAGGGAGATTTCTGGAATGGAAATGCAAAATATCTCAGAGTCTACCTTTTTTTATCACGATAAACCACAGTGTCCTCTTTTTGATAATGTTCATTGAGCACTTATAGTGTACGAGGCCGATGAAAAGCCCTTTATATATATGGATATTGGGTAAAATTTGTAACAGGATGTGATAGATAACAGACAATAGTGTTCCTTTTTTTTTTTTTTTTTTTTTTTTTAGGTGATAAAACTGAGAGAGAGTTTAAATAATGTACCCAGATCAGAACTGGTAAGTGATGGAATCAAGACCCCATCCAGATGTGTTCTTCAGGAAGACAAGATAAGTCTCCGACATAGTGACATCCTTACACTCAGTATTATTAGACTAGTGAAATATGGTTCATAAAGGGGAAAGGGAACGCAGAACATGACTCCTAAGGGGACACTTTAAAAGGAACAAGAGGTTGTCTTACCTCTAATTGTTCCTAAATACACCTGAATTCTTAGTAGCACATGTAAAGAAAACCATCTGAGATACCAAGAAAGCTGTCTATTACCTCCAGATTTTCACTCCTTTATATAATTTTAAAGAAATAAGAACTTTCTTAAAAACTTAATTTTTAATGTTTTGGCTTTTTTATTTCTTATATATTTTAGCTTTTATCTTTTATGTTTAATCTTTCCTATGGTCAGAATTACAGGCATACAGAGAATTTTCAAAGTCAGCACAAAATATTTACTAAATGTTGAACTGTGTGAATATACCTTTGTATCCCCTGAGAAGGATACCTGGCACCAGGAAGTTACCTAACATATGTGTCAGTTGAAGGGATGGACGGACAGATGGATGGATGGATGGATGGATGGATGGATGGAGAGATGGATAGATGGTGGGTGGATGGATGCTTGTGTGAATGGGTGGATGGACGGATGGATGGATGGATGGATTGATGCTAAAGATTTAAACAGACTTTGCAAATTGAAACCATTTCCTAGGAGTGGAGTGTGGCTTCTCTCCCTCATATACTCCACTAGCCTTGGATCCCTGTCCAAGGTCCTGGGCTGTCCACCTTGCTCACCTCCTGAGTTCTTACCATCTCTCCCTTGGAGGATGTGTTGTTGGGGTTGCATCTATTCCCTGATTTTCACCGTGACTAGGTGAAGTTGTGATCATTATGTTCCTGGTTTTCTGGACTAAGAATAAATTAAATTCAAGGACTGACTGCCCCATTCACTTCTACACTTAACATGCCTGAGGTATTCCATTTAGAAGCAGGGGTGGAGAAATGATGTGACAAAGGAATGGAGTTGTCTGGATTGCTTGGGGATTTACAAGGAAGAATTAAGTCCTACAGATTGTTTGCTGGTCTTTTGCCCTCCCAGTCCATATTTCAGAAAGGAGGATTCAAACATGTGGGTTCCCAGCTGCTAGGGCTCAGCTTTCTATAGAGTCTGCTGAAGTGAAATCAGTGAGCCAAGATGTCCATTTAGGTGAGAATAAAGCACATACAACTGCTCTTGTCTCCCTTATAGGACTTTTCTAACTCAGTATCCTATTTTTATTTTTTTAAAGATTTTATTTATTTATTTGACAGACAAAGATCACAAGCAGACAGAGGCAGGTAGAGAGAGAGGAGGAAGCAGGCTCCCTGCTGAGCAGAGATTCTCCCCCTCCCATGTGGGGCTAGATCCCAGGACCCTGAGATAACGACCTGAGCTGAAGGCAGAGGCTTAATGCACTGAGCCACCCAGGGGCCCCTCAGTATCCTATTTTATATGGATGTAGCCCACCAGTGCGTAGGAGCTTCCTTGGTCTCATAACTGTGGCCATTTATGCATTTATTGATTTATCAAACAAATACTGAGCTCCTTCCACAGGACAGCTTCTTTTGTAAGTAATAAAAATATAATGATGACTCAGACAGGATCCCTATCTATTTGTAACCCAATGGGAGCAACAGATAAATAATTCAATAACTGCAAAACAGTATGTCTAAAGGTATGAGTGTGTGTGAGGAGGGAAGGGAGGGGAGGGAAAGAGGAAGGGATGAGAGAAGGAGTGAGATCTACTTATTCTGGGAAGTTTGCAAGCTTGTTGGCATACTAACTGGTGGAGGCATGGCCGAGAAGGAGAAATTAAAAACTGTACCGATAGAGAAGAGCGTGTGTGAGCAGGTGGGAGTTAACATCCCAGGAAAACGCAATCACATGTACAAAAATCATAAAACAATTTGTGTAGCTGGAATCCCCAAGGGCTGAGGACGGTAAAAGTTAGCCAGAGAAGGAAGACAAGGAATAGGGAGTGGGAAAAGTTGAAGAGTGGGAATAGAGAAGTATATAGATGGAAGATTTGTCAGGAACCAGACAACAAAGGGCTTTTTACAGTACACGAAAGTGTTGGGGCTCTTTCCTGCGGATAATGGGAAGGCATTGGAATAACTTGATTAGATTTCTATTTTATAAAGGTCACCTAGGAGAAGGGCGGTGGATGACTGGAGGTGGGTGAGCCAGGAGATAAGAGACTAGTTAGTAGACCATAAAGTGGGTTAGACAAGAGATAACGGGCCAGGATTCAGGCTTTAGCAATGGGAATGGAAAAGGCATTTGCGATGTCATTTAGTGGGGGCTGGGGGAGGGAGAATTCGTGACTGGTTTTCAAATTTTTCAGTTTGTCTTGCCTGCTTGCCTTATGGGAGTTATAAAGAACAAAACAAGACTCCTACCCCCTGGACAGAACATACAAAAAGGCAAAGACCACAGCAAAGAGTCATATGAAGGCAGAGACTCTTGAGTACCACGGGGGAGGAAAGGGGATTGCTTCCAGCTGTGCTTAGCTCCTGTGGAGCAGGAGATGGGTAGCACTGAGATGGACCCACAGGGAGAGGATGGCCCAGGAGTCAGGTGACAAAGGGCGCAACAATAGGGAGAAGGCATGCTCTGAGCCGGGTATTAAATGACTTTAGGAGACAATATATACATGGGGATTATGGAAGATACACATGAACTAATAGAGGGTGAAGGAATTTAAATGACAGGTTAAAGAGTTAGAACTTTCTTATCTGGGCCAGTGTTTCCTAAATCTGTTCTGTGGAAGGCCTGTGTCGTGGGAGACATTTATAACTGCTTTGCAAAATGAGAGGATTGCGGTTAAATTAAGTTTGGAAAATGCTGAATTAAACCAAGTTTAACAAGTTCTATTACTAATGGACTTCTTAGATATTTGAATATTATGTACAAAGAGGAAAGAGGATCAAAAGTGACAGAGAAATAAGATAAAAGGAAAAAAAGCCATTTGTTGGTTCTAGCCCCAGCTCTCGGGCTGTTTAGATGTGCGACCCTGAGCAAACCATGGAAACCTGTCTGGGCTCTAACACTTTTATTATAAAATGGGCTGTCAGACTAGGTGGGTGGTCTAACATGTGGAGATTCCTCCAGTGTATCAGAGCCTCTGAAGATGCTCCCGCCTATTTTCAGTGTTCCAAATATATGTAATATGTTAAAATATATATTATGTATAATACTATGTGTTATCTAGAATATGATATACAAATGGATACATTTATCTATAAAGGAGAGTTGAACCTAAATAATAAGATGTGTTTTTATTTTTTCTGGAATCACAGAAACTCAGCATGGTAATCCTGGATAGTGTTTTGTTTTATTTTTAAGATTTTATTTATTTATTTGACAGAGAGAGACACAGCGACAGAGGGAACACAAGCAGGGGGAGAGGAAGAGGGAGAAACAGGTTTCCTGCTGAGCAGGGAACCCGGTGAAGGGCTCAATCCCAGGACTCTGAGATCATGACCCGAGCTTAAAGTAGACACTTAATGACTGAGCCACCCAGGTGTCCCAATCCTGGATAGTTTTTATAGTAGATCATAAGATTGGTGTGTGAAAGGAATTTGGTTTTTGTTCATCATTTAATTTCTGGCATCTAGCACAGCACTGGGGGCACAGTGATTCAATAAATAGTTGTTTAGTTTATGAATGAATGCTCATCAGTCACTTTGCATGGCAAAAAAATAAGTGTATGTATACTTCCATTTAAAGGAGAAAATGAGCTACTCCTGAATATAAATTTTGGGAGACATTCTCGAAAATGGTGTCATGGGGATTTTAAAAATGAGTATTGCTTGCTGAAAAATTTGGAGACTGCTGATATAGATAATCTCTAAATGTCTCTTAATTATAAAATTATACGATATATGATTTTTTTTTGAGGCCTACAAAAGCGTCACTATATTTAATGTTTCCAAGAACATTGCTACACGTTTAGAGATAGAGAGTCTGCAGTAACAGTCACACGTGGAACAAATTGGCAGTGCAGCTGCTAAGGTGAGGAGTGAACAGATGACCAGGAAACTGAGACTGTCAGCACGTGTTCCTTATTGCGCTCACTAATGTGAGTACCAGGGCATCGGACATAGTGTGGCACCCTACAGGGGCGCAATAAATATGCTCCAACTGTCCCATGAGCCCAAAGGTCCATTCCTGCCATTCATTAGGTAACCACCACCTGTCAGGAACGGGGAGCTAGCAGCAAACACCATAGACCATCTTATGCATAATTCAGTTATACAATATTTCATGAACATCTACTAGGTGTCAGATTCTAAATTAGCTATGGATGCAAGGATGAGTAAGGCACAGTCCCCAACACTAAGGAGGTTAAAATTCATGGAAGAATTTGAGGGTTTCACATGTGTCGGCAACATAGAGTTCTCCCAGTACAATAATCAAAGGGAAGGGATCAGAGGAGAGACCCAATTGTATTTGCTATTAGGAAATTTGGACCATCCTGGGGAAAGACATTTTAGTAGTATTGTAAGAATGGAGATTAAAAGGCATTTATTCAAGGAGCAATGAAAGTTAAGAAAATGAAAACTGGCAAGTACATGTAGCTATCTAAAGAGACTTGGCAGTAGAAAGAAAAAGAAAAAGTAGTTTGAAGGTAGTTTGAAGAATGGCAGGGTCAAAAGAAAGGTTTTTGTATTTTGTTTTTTTTTTTTTTTGGTCTCATCTATTTTGTTTCATTTTATTTATTTTTGTTAGCATGAGAAGGATCTGAGCTTGTTGGTAGGGAGTAGGGAATTTAAAATGTGAAAATTGTCAATCAGACGTTACATACAAAGATTTTCAGTCCTCCATTTCTTCGAGTTGGTATGGAGGGCCAGAGTTACTTTCCTTCACATTAATATTTCAGCATTTTGGATGTATCCAAAATAACCTAGTTTCCCTTAGCAACTCATTCCATTCACTTTCTTTTAACCTCTTGAGATTGTCAGCCTGTACCATATCTCAGAGATACAAGTTTCATGTACTTACTGCCTGCTGGGTAAAGAAGTACTTCATTTTAATTGCTCTAAATTTACCATTTCTGAGCAGCACATGGTGCCTCTTGGTTCCGATGATCTAGAATTGCCAACTCATCTGTGCTCCATACCCAACACTGTGGCTGGTTGGCTCTCCATCTTGTTCCAGAGGCTCCCTCCCTGACCATGGGCAGCACCTTGGCTCCCACTGCTTGAATTTCTACTTTCACTTTCCCCTGACATATTCTCTACCTGGCAGCTACAATGGCCTTTTACAAACAGAAATCATGTCACCGTACTGCTCAGAATTAAGGAAAACGCAAGTCCCAGTTTACCTGTGACACCCACTGGTCAGGTATAATCATTCAGAGTGCTCCATTCACTTTCAGAACAGATCTCATTGGACAATAAATTAAATGCCCACTCTATTTTAAAACTTCCAGTATATCTCCATTGCTATTAAAATACAATCCAAATTTCACATCCTGGTGGGATCTCTTCCCTTTATCATCCTGAGCTCGTCTGTTCCCTGTCCCCTACTCACTGTGCTCCAGCCACATTGCCGCTCTGTTTCTCCCAATATGCTGAGCCCATGCTGATGTCAAGACTGGATAACTTGATGTTTCCTCTATGGAGAATACAATTCCTTTTGTGTCTTGTGGCACTGGCGTTTTCTCTCCCTTCAGATCTCTGTTCAAATGCCACATCCTCAGAAAGGCCTTACCAGACTGCACTAGGTGGTAATCCCCTCCCCAAGCCATTTTAGCTCTCCTCTAACATGTTCATGAGTGATGGGCATAACCCGTTTTTTTCTAAATTTGCTATGTATTGCAGAAACTTATCACTCAAATGGTAACTCTCTAAGGAAAGGACCTAGTGTACATTGCTAATCTCTGTGTGCTCCACAGGGCTCATACCTAAGGCACCATTACCACAGAGAGGTCTAGAGATACTCTCCATTCCTATAGCTGGGATCCTCAAAGGCTTCAAAGATGGCAGCCCTCTTGAAAACACACGTCTGACTCTGAGATGACTTCAGGTATGAGATTATTTTATTATTATTAATGCTTTCGTTGGGAGCCTGAAAGAGTTATCACAATGTGTCACGATGTACCTGGGTTGCTTTCCTAACTTACTACATGCCCCTGTCCCAGACCTTTCCATTGTCTAATTTTTATTACTGGCACTTCTACATAATTCCAGGAGAAAAGAATATATTACTTACTCAATATGGGACTGTGTAAATCATTCATATCTTGTGTCATTTTACACAGTATAGGAGTGTATAAATCAATCATCATAGAAACAACAGTTGATGATGGCATAGTTTTCAAGAGAACCTCTTCAGAACATCTTTAAAGAAGGGCAAAGAATTGTTACATCTATTAATGGATGAAAGAAATAAAGTTCTGAATGACTAAATTACTTATTCAAGATCACTTAGTGCTCAAGCTGAGATGATAGGCCATGTTCTCTGACTCCTACCATGGTTCTTTTTTTTTTTTTTTTTTAAGTTTTGTTTTTTATTTGACATATGTTGAGAGAGTGAGATCACAAGTAGGCAGGCCTAGAGAGAGGGGGAAGCAGGCTCAGAGAGCTTCATGTGGGGCTTGATTCCAGGATCCCAAGATCATGACCTGAGCAGAAGGCAGAGGTTTAACCCACTGAGCCACCTAGGCACCCCTCCCCCACCATGGTTCTTGAAATTGGTTCCATGCACAGGTAGTGTAGACAGTTGTCCAAATACTTGCTCCAAATAAAGGAGGACAGATACTCTAGAAACTTCATACAAAAGCATCATAGAATTCTGTAAAAATACAGTTTAGGAAAGGGAATGATTTTCCAGGCAGCCCACACAGGGCTTGGCGCTACTTTGTTCTGTCATGCACATTGTCTTTTTTTTTTTTTAAAGATTTTATTTATTTATTTGACAGAGAGAAATCACAAGTAGATGGAGAGGCAGGCAGAGAGAGAGAGGGAAGCAGGCTCCCTGCTGAGCAGAGAGCCCGATGCGGGACTCGATCCCAGGACTCCGAGACCATGACCTGAGCCGAAGGCAGCGGCTTAACCCACTGAGCCACCCAGGTGCCCCGCACATTGTCTTTCAAGAGGAAACATCTCTCAGCTACCAGATACCTCATCCTAGCTTTACATATACCTCAATCTTCTTATCTAATTTATTTATTTGCTTATTTGTTTCTGTATTAATTATTATTAGTTTAGAGACCATATTATTGCCATTGGCACCTGGCTAACATTAGTTTAACCAATCAGTTAGTGAGTTACGTACAGGATTCTGAGGACCCCTGAAAACAGAACAATACTGATGGGTCAGAAGTCAGAACCAATATAGAGTAATGCTTCTCAAACTTTAGTGTTTGATGGGGTTTTTATAATGCAGATTTCTGTGGTACCCATGTCTGGGATTCAGTGGATCAAGGGGCAGAGCTTAGAATTTGCATACTGACAAATTCCCAGGTAATGCTAGAGCCTCCTAGCTACATGGGGATGAGTGGATGAGAAGGGGCAGGACACCCTGTAAGAAAAACAGGTTGAGAATCTGAGATGTTGGCAGTAAGATGACTAACTGTTCTCATTTGTCTTAGATGGAGGGAAATGTGATACTCAGTACTAAAACTGGGAAAGTCTTGGGTAGTGCTGGGCACACCTGCATAAGCTCGTCACCCTAAGTGGTAGTAAAGACAGTTTATTATGGAAGGACCATTAAGGAGGCGATTGAGGGATAGCTTCACCAGTTTGTATCACAAGCAAGAGGGTGGCAGAAAAGAATTGTCTGTTTTTGAGTATTTCTTGACACAAAATGCATATTCCTTAAGGGAAGAACTACTCTATTTTCCTCTTGTTACCAGCATCTAGCATACTTTTGGACATATAGTAGGTGCTCTAAAAATGTTTGTAGGCCAGCAGACATGTGAAAAAATGTTTATCATCATTAGCCATCAGAGAAATTCAAATCAAAACCACATTGAGATATCACCTCATACCAGTTAGAATGGCCAAGATTAACAAGGTGGGAAACAACAAATGTTGGAGAGAATGTGGAGAAAGGGGAACCCTCTTACACTGTTGGTGGGAATGCAAATTGGTGCAGCCACTTTGGAAAACAGTGTGGAGATTTCTCAAAAAAATTAAAAATAGAGCTACCGGGGCACCTGTGTGGCTCAGTGGGTTAAGCCTCTGCCTTCAGCTCAGGTCACAATCTCAGGGTCCTGGGATTGAGTCCGCATTGGGCTCTCTGCTCTGCAGGGAGCCTGCTTCCTCCTATCTCTCTCTCTCTGCTTGCCTCTCTATCCACTTGTGATTCCTCTCTGTCAAATAAATAAAATCTAAAAAAAAAAAAAAAAAAAATAGAGCTACCCTGTGACCCTGCAATTGCACTACTGGGTATTTACCCCAAAGATATAGATGCAGTGAAAAGAAGGGCCATATGCACCCCAATGTTCATGGCAGCAGTGTTCACAATAGCCAAACTGTAGAAAGAGCTGAGATGCCATTCAACAGCTGAATGGATAAAGAAGATATTTTCCCTATACACAATGGAATATTACTAAGCCAACAGAAAGAATCAATACTCAACATTTGCATCAACGTGGATGGGACTGGAGGAGATAAAGCTGAGTGAAATAACTCAAGCAGAGAGAGTCAGTTATCATACAGTTTCACTCACTTGTGGAACACAAGGAATAACATGGAGAACATTAGAAGAAGGAAAAGAAAAGTGAATTGGGGATATTGGAGGAGGAGATGAACCATGAGAGACTGTGGACTCTGAGAAACAAACTGAGGGTTTTAGAGGGGAAGATTCCCTAGAGAGCAGAGAAGTGAACAAGGTTTGAGGAGAGAGCTAGGCTGGGAGATGGAATGCCCTGCCACTGCCCTGGCCCACCCTGCCCAGAGTATACTCATGGAATCATGTTCAAAGACAGCCCCTGTTGGGTCAGGGGTGGGGGCATGGGTGAGCCTGGTGATATGTATTAAGGCAGGCACATATTGCATGGATCACTGGGTGTTGTACATAAACAATGAATCTTGGAACACTATATCGAAAACTAATGAGGGACTACTATATGGTGACTAACATAACACAATAAAAAGTAAAAATAAAATTAATACAAAAATTTTAAAAATGTTTGTAGATAGACTATCTGACTGAATGTTCAAATGAATGGATGATGGAATCACTGGATAGATAGGTGGTAGATGAATGGGTGGGGAGATTGATGGTTGGATGGATGAATCAATGGACGGATGGAGGTAAACCCTATCTCTTTCTCAGGTACAGTCCAAGGTAAGCTTGTCAACTCCAGCCATTAAATCAAAGATCATACAGTGTGGGGTTTACATCCAGGTAGGGGGATAAGATGTTCTCCTGACCCAACAGGGGCTGTCTTTGAACATGATTCCATTAGTATACTCTGGGCAGGGTGGGCCAGGGCAGTGGCAGGGCATTCCATCTCCCAGCCTAGCACTCTCCTCAAACCTTGTTCACTTCTCTGCTCTCTAGGGAATCTTCCAAAACCTAGAAAAATGAACAGTTCAGTGAGGATAAAAATGCAAAGAGTTAAAATTGAAATGTAAAGTTCTCTGTTTTAGAAAAATTAAGGGTGTGAGAACCTCTGTTGTATTAAATGTTTGGTATGTTCAGAAAGTAAATACAGTCAGCGAACAGGCAGGAGATTAAGGTGACAGAGAGAGCAGTTTTGAGCCCCGTTAGATATTAATTTCCCATAGATCATCTGTCTGTCCTATCCTTGTTTGAAGTTCCCAAGCCTGGAGGCTTCAAAGCACACACGGACTGCCATTTGCACACAGCTCATGGCTCCGCGGGGAGCCGCCTCAGCAGGTTATAACACTCTGTCCCTGCAGGAGCCTTCCCCACACTCCCTCTCTGTCAGTTGCTGCCTTTTTCTTCATTCCAGAACATCAAGGACAATTCTATCAGCAAGTCTAGCAGCAGGTAATGAAGCCAGCTCATCCCCAACATGGTGCGTGTCCCAGGCCCTGGCTCCAGACAGGCAAATTGATGTAGGAGATGAAATGCAAAGTGACCCAAGCCTTCCTCAGAACTCTCACCAAGAAGAGAACTTTTTCTTCCTGATTGCTTCTTTCTCTCTCTTCTTCCCTGTTCTTCTTCATTTTTTCCCTCTTATTTTACCGAAGTTTCGAGTAAGGTATCGTCCAATTATTACATCCACCATTTGACAAAGTGATTTTTAATTAGGAATTTATGGCCATTCCCTGATGGGAATGGATGGTTCCTGACCTCGAATAGATCACTGCCTGATGGGACAAGAATGACAACATTTCTTGAATGATGCTCTAC
Source organism: Mustela nivalis (assembly GCF_964662115.1). NCBI lineage: Eukaryota > Metazoa > Chordata > Mammalia > Carnivora > Mustelidae > Mustela > Mustela nivalis. The sequence continues at coordinate 34,112,614 of NC_139028.1, read as the reverse complement.
TAGAGATTCTGATAAGGAAAAGTGACATGAAAGAGGGATTTGGAACTCTGTTGCCAAGTGCAAGGGGTAGTTTCACAAAAGTGGAAAGGTTTCTCCTGAACTCACCTTCACCAGGCACCAGACAGTGCATGTTCTCAGAGCATAGAGGATTATAGGCCAGCTGGAATTTGAAAGTTGTTTTTTTGGTTTTTGTTTGTTTGTTTGTTTTATTTTTTTTTTTTAAACTCAGCAAAGGAGTTTGCAGACACCAGCAATCCTAGTGATAATGGTAGGAAACACCAGACCTCCTGACTTTGAGAATGTCGATCCTTGCATTTGTTAAAGGATAATATCATATTAAATGGAAATGTCAGCCAAAAAATAACAATAATTAAACTAGTTTTCTCATTAGAAAGAGGAGTCACTTTTGAACATGGCATCATTTAATCACTTAGATTTCCAGTTTTGCATCTTGAAAAGCAGGTACTGGTTTCTGTATCCTCCAAGCCCCTTCGCCGCCCAATATTTGACAAATCTTTGATTCTGAGGACCTTATTGCTGTATGGAACCAAAGATTTTGGACATTTGGATCTCCGCTATGGCTTTTACTAAAATTTAATAATTTATTTAGATCCATTTGACATCAATAATTATATACAACCTGAACTCAAAATACTCTCCTTGGGACTTTGCAAAGCAACCAACTGGTGATGGTGAAATTTGGTTCCCCTTGGATTAAAATGAGTAACAGCTCAGCTGCTCAGGTGGAGACACTCAGGAAGGCCCAGGTCGCCCACTGACAGTATCAAGACAGCTGTGGAATGGATGACAGCCTGCAAAGATGGGAAGACAAAGCGGGAGGGCAGAGAGGACACCTTCGTACATCCACAACCCTGCTCGGTAAATAAATCTGTTCAAAGACATCTGAGGAATAACCTGCTGCCTATTCTTCTAATCAAGAAATCCTATGGGTCAGTGCCCTCCCCTCAGCCCACACCTGAATTAAAGATGGTGCAGTTTGTTTATAGTAATTCCCCACCAGGTCATTTATCGACTAAACAATCCCAGCAAAATCCAATGGCACAGCCTGGCCTGCTGACCTCTGTTTCAGCATTGATTGTTGCTGCTCACCTCATTAGCCCATTCTCCTCAGCACCGACTACCTACCCAAAGGAATTTCAACTAATCTTTTTGTTTGTTTCTTTCTTGGTTTTCTTTAAATGAATCAAAAAGCAGCGACTTCATACTTGGAAGGATGAACACAACTTCCATGTCAAGAAAGAGAAAACCTACTTTGGCCTCCCTACTCTGTGTCAGCCTAGTAGAAATGCACACTCTGCAAGGTCAAGGAGAAAGGTCTGACTTGGTAGTCTACAGTCAGACTTGCTAACCTCAGAGCCAAGGGAAAATGGGAAAGGAAATAGTGCTAGTGAGGTTTCAGTGGGCTAGTGTCCACTAATAGCTGCTGGGATACAGAGGCAAGCTAATGAATGAATTCAGTGAATGCTCATTGTCTATTATTAATTGTACAGTAGTGCTTTATTTCAAACAATTTGATTGCTAACCCAAATACCCAAAGCTGCAAATGTGAATGTGAAAATGTGTGTTATCTGTCAATGGAATGATTTTAAGTGTTTACATTTTCACTAATATTAGCAAGCCATTAAAGCTAATCCTGGGCATTAGCTTACTGTTAATGGTCACTGTAACCTGCACTTAGCATCCCGAGTGCAGGTCACGTGCCTATAGATCAGAGGTCTTAACTGGCAATCAAAAATGAGTTTTAGCTAATCTAAAGCTGTCTCTGAAATGTTATGTAATGTGTTTTTATCAGTGAGGATTTGTCAGGGAAGGATCATTGTCCTCAACGTATCCAAATAACTACTTGACCCCAAATTCTGCCAGAGAAACAACTGATCTAAATTACAATCTTTCCTGAGAAGAAGAAGATGTGTCTCTATCTCCCTCTAAATTCTTAATTTCTCAAGTACTGGGCTTTGATTGAAACATGCCATGGGTAAACAGAATGACTGGAATTAAAAATGTAACTATATTATGTTCATTAGTCTCATAAATACTCTTGTTAGAGGAACAGTTATACCCCTATTTTGTAGATGAGAAAACTTAAGTTTTCTAAGCAGTGAAATACACTGTATCAGAAAAGTCAGCAATTTGGCAAGGGACCCTTTCCTGGAAACACTGAAAAGTAATATAATAAGGTAGTGGCTCAATGTTCCTCACTTTAATGGAAAGAAAAAAGGAGTACTAGAACTTCACAATGCACTGTAATGTAATTAAAAGGAACGACTCAAAAGAGAAGATCTGGGTTCTAGTTCTGTTTTTGGTATTTCTTAGAATTGCCATCTGTGGCCAATCTGAAACCTTCAGAGCTAGGATGAGAACCCAGGAGTGATGACAGATATGAAAGCCCTTTGTAAATTATTAAGACTATATAAATGTTAGTTACTCATAGTATTTTGAAAATGAGCATGCACATTAATGTCATTATCAAAGGTCAGAGGGAAGTAGATTTCTTCAAGAAGCATCCAAAGGAAGGCTGATATAAAACATGAATGTTTCATGGGATGTATGCCTTCCCTATAATAACATCCATCATGACCTTGCCCGCAGTCTTGCAGGCAGCTGAAGGCTACATTACTATTGATATTATCACATCATCAGGAAAGTGACTTTCATGTAGATAAAAAGGAATTCCAAACCGCCACAGTTTAACCTTATTAGAAACAAAGAAAATAGATAACTGTTTAATAAAAACAATCAAGAAAGCTTCAACTTGAGAGTTAGTGCTGCTTGGAGGGTTCCCTGTTTTTCTACAGTTATCATATTATTTGTTTAGCTGAAATCAAATGAAAGACAAAAGTAGGCTTGCATGGAGGAAAGGATATTTGGTTGATTTTAAGAAAAAATATATATTCTAGATAACTTGTATTTTCTTGCCAGCTTTATAACTGAAGTTCAGAACCCCCGAACAAAATTTCAATCAATGACACAACACATCTATATGATACTCAGAAAACCCATTACAAAAAGAGAAAACAACAAATAGAAAAAGTGTTCATTTGTCTATGTTACTAATATAAAATAGACATTTTCTGTGTGTTGTAGACAGGTTCCAAGATGGTCCCCATAACCTCATCCCTTTCTCTCCTAATATTTATGACCTTAGGTAAATCCTTTCCCTTTTCGGTTTGGGCTGGACTTAGTAACATGTTTCTATCAAATAGAATACAGCGAAAGTGGTGTGATGCCATCACTTTCTAACATTAGATTATAAAAGTTGGTGACTACCATCATGCTCGCGTTCTATCTTCTGGTGTCTTGCTTGCTCCCTCAGATGAAATGAGGTGCTATGCTGGGAGCTGCCATATGGAGAGAGCCATGCAGCAAGAACCTGGGGACAGCTTCTACCCAACAGTCCAGGAAGAAATGAATCTTGCCAGCAGCTACAGGAGTGAACTTGTAAATGATCCACCCCCAGAAGATTTAATGTGGCCCTAACACTAACAGACACCTTGATATCAGTCTGATGATAGATCCAGAGCCAGAGGATTCAGCTAAGCTGCGCCCAGACTCCTGATCCAGAACAACTGGGAAATCAGAAAATAAATGCTCATTGTTTTAAGCCACTAAACTTTGGAGTCACTGTTGTCCAACCACAGAAAATAAATTCATAGGTAGCTGATTATACCAGGAGCTATGAGTACTCAATAAAGTTGCGCAGACTCATAATATTTTTTAATGTTTTAATTAACTGATGTCTTCTCCTGAAGTTATGGCAAAACTTGTGTAACACACTAATCTGCCAGTACCTATTTCCTGGCTCTGAAGCCACCCAGGTTGTCTGTCATTCACAGAGTAACATCAAAACTCATTACCATTTTACAAAGTCTGCCATGATTGACTCCTACCTTTCTCTCCAGGTCCATCTCACACCAATCTATAATCACACTTTGCATTCTGGCAATGTTGAGCTTCCTGTGCTTCCATTTACAAGACTATTTTTTTCAAATCCATGCCTTTAATCTGAACCTTCTGTCCAGCTGATTTTTCCTCACCCATTTCCTTACCTCTATTTCTCTATACAAGAAATCTATAGTTCTATTAGAAGCCTAATAGGGCACTAACTTCTTCAAGAAGTCTTCCCTGATCCCCATAGTTTGGGTTAGGGAGCAGTCTTCTTCATGTCCCTACCAACTGCAGGCTTATTGGTGCCATTATATGCATTGAATTGATAGCAGCTGTATGCTCCTGTGTCTGTTTCTGCACTTCAACTCTGAGCTCCTTGAGAATAGGTCTATACCTTATTCATCATGTGTCCTTCTCATCTATCACACTGCAGCTGTTATAGAACACCTCCTGGGTGGATAAAAGAAGCGATGAATGGCACCTCCCTAAGCATATTTAGAGTACAATAAATGCAATCCCAAGCTAAGCCATTGAACTAAACCCAAAGCTCACTGTGGGCATTGGGGAGGGAAAATTTTCTCTTACCATTCAATATTCTTCTAGCTAGTCTGAGATCAAATTGACATGAGGCAGATTGACAGGAGAAAACGAGGACTGTGATCAAGAAGGCTGTGCTAGGTTCTTCCCTGTCTACCATACCTAGTTCATAACGTAGTAATCTATGGTGATAGCGCCCTTCCTGGAGCAGGTCCTCCATCTAAATTCTTTAGGCAGGTGGGTGTGAGGCAAGTCAAAATTTCTAACCCGGCCTTCTATTTTCTTGAGTCTATTTTCAGCTCAAAATAATCTACATCCTACAGTGGTACATTTTGAAGTGGCCTGCCCTTGGCCCCTGCAATGGTAAGGGTAAGGCTGGGGCTATAAACATAAAGGCAATAGAATAAACTGCAACATGATTGGCAACTGGGCAGTTCACAGATGACTTAGTACATTCTCCCACCTGGAAAGCTGTACTACAGAATTTCCGTTGTGTCAGGAGAAAACTGGTCAGTCAGGAATTCCTACTCAGGCATTCTTATGCCATCAGTTGGCTAACTTGTTTGTGAAGGGGAGCTTCAGTTATTGAATTTACGTGTTCTCAGTATAAAAGAATTCTATAAATTGGGATCACCAATAACCATATTGACTTACTGATATAGATAGCTGCCTTGTTGATAATAGGTATCAACTGGCCCATGGCATTGTGTCCAACATCCTGGCTTATAAGAAAAGTAATTAATATAGTTTTAGAGTTAGAAGTAATTTCATAAATAAGGTCTAGACTACTCTTCTCAGTTTCAGGAATAATAGTTTAAGTTCACTGTTCCCTATATATAATAATCTCAATGGAAACCTATGCAGGCAGGAGACAGAGCATGATATTAGAGGAAGGCTGTAGTAGCAGACAACAGCAAAACCCTTACCTGAAAGAAAAGAACAACAGTGGTGAGTGTAGGAAAATACCTCCCAACCAAGTGAAAAGGAAATGCAAATAGAAGGTATTGTTCAAAATGACTTTAAATTTTGGGACATCTGGATGGCTCAGTCAGTTATACGTCCCACTCTCGATTTCAGCTCAAGTCATCATCTCAGGATCCTGGGATTAATAGAATTCTGCAGATTTCTGCTGAATTCTATTCCTGAACTTTATCTCATCTTGTTTTGCTTTTATCATTATTATTATTAGCAATGAAAGGTATTTATATACAAAATTATATAATTTAAAAAATTTCAATATACAATAATAGCTAATATTCATTGAGTAATCACTAGACCTCAGAGACCAAACTAAACACTTTATTATGTAATGTCACAATAACCCAATATGATAAACATTATTATTATTTCTATTTTATAGGCAAGAAAAACAAGCTTAGAACACTGTAGTAGTGTGCCTAGGTCCCTACCAAATGCAAGATGAAGATCTAAATTAGATTCATGATCACAGAACGCAAACCTTTACATATTATGTTATGATCAAGTTCCTACTCTGCTGCTTTTATACCAGGCTCTTAGTACTGAATCCCTAGCCCTTTCCCAGTGTGGGTTTTGCTCACCTTTATAATTCCTGCTTGCTTCAACTCTGGTCCCATGCCTTGTCCATCCTTACCTCATTTTTTATGTTCTGCCCAGAATAAAAAGGTTTCAGACACTAGGGCCTAAACCAGTGACTTGGGCCCTGTCCCCTACCTGAGAACTAATGCTGGTTCTGTATCTGTTGAGCCGTAGGTTCAAACTTGTTTCCAGGCTCTTCAGAGGCTCTCTAGAGACGGGCCTCTCTGGATGTTTATAGAAACCCACAGCTGACAAATTAGATCCCAGAGTCCTGGGATCAAGCCCAGCATTGGGTTCTCTGCTCAGTAGGGAGCCTGCTTCCTCCTCTCTCTCTCTGCCTGCCTCTCTGCCTACTTGTAATCTCTGTCTGTCAAATAAATAAATAAAGTCTTTAAAAAAAAATAAAGTAAAATTAAAGAATACATGTTCTTTTTTTCTTTTTTAAAAAGACTTATTGACTTAAAAAGGAGAGAGAGAGAGAGAACAAGAGTAGGATAGGAAGTGGGAGAGAGAATCTGAAGCATACTCTGAGAGGAGAGCCTGATGTACCAGGGTTCCATCTCGGGACTCTGAGATCATGACCCGACCCAAACCAAGAGCTGCATTATTGAAGCTGCAGAGCAAGTCAGAACTTATATAAATATATATGTATATATATATATATATGCATAAGTATATGAACTTTTAACTCATGGATCAAATACAAAATAACATAAATCAAAGAAGAAATTAAAAAATTCAAAAATATTAAACTTTTAAAAATTAAAAATTAATAATAAAAAAATAGGGGCGCCTGGGTTGCTCAGTGGGTTAAGCCTCTGCCTTCAGCTTAGGTCATGATCTCGGGGTCCTGGGATCAAGCCCCGCATTGGGCTCTCTGCTCTAGCGGGGAGACTGCTTCTCTCTTTCTCTCTCTCTCTCTCTGCCTGCTTCTCTGCCTACTTGTAGTCTCTGTCTATCAAATAAATAAATAAAAATCTTAAAAAAATTAAAAAAAATTATAATTAAGTCTTAAATGTCTAAATGCGTAAGGTACAGCTATAATAGTATAGTACTAACAGGAGATTTAGAATAAAAAAGATTGAAAATTAATGAGTTAATCCTCTAATGAGTGTATTTAGAAAATAGCAATGACTAAGTGTAAAAATATATAGAATAAAGTCAATATTAAAAATAAGAGGAGAAACTACTGAAATAGAAACAAACACAAATATTGTTGGGTTGGTAGATCTGGAAAGTGATTCTCTGGAAAGAACAATAAAACTCTTAAGCCTCTGTTAATGTAGGGGAAGAAAAAAACTAGAGAAAATTTACAAATGTGCAATATTAGGAATACAACAAACTAGTATATGATAATAAATTCTGGAGAAGTTTTCAATTAACAGGAAAAACATTTACTGGTAAATTTGAACACACATAACAAGAAACTGACTAATAACCTGGAAAATCAAATTAGAAGCAATGCTTAAAACAGAATGTTATCAGAAGGTAAAAAATCTACTAACCTCCATTAGGCACCGAATAATTTACAGGTGAATTCTAACAAAAATACAACATATAGATAACTCAAAAATTAAACTGTTTCCAAGATGTATAAAGTGGAAATAGTTTCCAGATCACTTGTTGAGTTAGAATAGTGTTGGTACCCAAACCAGAAGAGGATGGTGTCAGAAAAGGAAAATTATAGCCCACTTTCCCTTCCAGAGATGGAAAATCTAAAGATGTCTTTTTAAAACATGAACCAGTTGTTTTATCCTAGGAATGCAAATTTAGAATAATTTTAGAAAATGTGTTAATGTACTAGGTCACATGAATGAATTTGCCTCTGATGTTGGAAGGATGATGTCTAACAAGATTTCTAAAGTTTTAATGGGCATACATGCATCTGGGGATCTTGTTAAATGCAGATTCTGATTTAGTGGGGCTGGGTTGGACCTGATACTCTTTCATTTCTAACAAGCTCCCTGGTGATGCTGATGCTGCTGGTCTATAGATTACTTTTGAGAAGCAATTGGTTTTGACCCACTGGTTTTGAAGGAATAGGTTTCTGTTTTAGTCAGGAATATCTCCCCACCTCCATTCCAGAGCACCACCTTGTCAAGTTCCATTAATTTTTGTGTTAGATATTCTCCTTGAGCCAGGCTTTGGGTTGCAACTACTTGATGAACTTTTGGAATATTTGGTCAACTTTGAGGGGATAACTCCCACTATTATTCATTTCAATAAATGCAGGGCAATTATTTAATAAAATGTGACACATTCATAATAGAAACTCAAAGGGGATTATGGATATAAGGAACTTCATTAACTTGAAAAATGGGAATTAAAAATGTAATAAACATCTTATTTAATAGTGAAACTATTCGAGGCAATTACTGTAAGTCAGGTTCAAAGCAAGGATGCTCATTGTCATGCCTTCAGTTCAACAACAAATTTGAGGTCAGGGTCAGCACAGAGAGCACAAAGATATAAAGATAATAAGAAATAGAAAAGAAAACAAACTGCCTTGTAATGATTTCTAATGATGGGATTGTCTATGTAGAAAAGCCAAGTAGATCAAAAGATTAATTAGAATTAAGATGTCAATTTAGAGAAGTTGCTGAATATAAGATCAATATAGAAATACGAAGCAAAATTTTAAACATAAGTTTCACACCAGTGAAAATAATTATTTAGTAGAGACAGTATTTATAATGGTAACCAAAATAAAATTTGTGGAAATGACTGTACAAAGCATATGTAAGAGACTTAGAGAAAAAATTACATGATTTTATTGAAAACCAAACAAATGAGCTCTAAATAAATGGAAACACATAGCATGTTCATGGGTTGAAAAAAACTTAACATCATAAGCATGTCAATTCACTCCAAGTTATTCTGTACGTTTAAGTTAATCATAATTGATATTAAAATCCCAAGAGAAATTTACATGATGCTAGACATTAATTTTGGAGGATAAAATAAAGACCGGGATGAATCTGAGAAGCAAGATGGAAAGAATCATTGTACCAGACAGACATATTTCAGAGTTATAGTAATTAAGACATTGTGGCTTGGATTCAAGAATAGATAATAAGACAAGTAGAGCTGGATAAAAACCCAAAACGGACCACATTATATGGGAACTAGATTTAAGAAAGAAATGACATTGCAGGTTCTGGAGGAATCACTAAATGTTACTGGGATCCATTTCTCAACCATACACAAAAATCAACTGCAGGCAGATAAAACAGTTAAATATGAAAAACAAAGCTTTGCTATTTTTAGAATACAAATATGAGAGAGTAATTCATGTGCGCTTGGTAGAAAATTATTTTTATGCCAACACATATATACACACACATAAAAAAATGACTTTAGTTAAATAAAAGAAAAAGAAAAAGAAAAACACTTCCTATACCCCCACTTCCCCAAATCATAAAGTGAAACTTCAAGTGATACACTAGGAGAAAAAAATTGGCAATCCCAACTATACAGGAATTGGTATTCAAAGTATGGGGAAAAAAAAAAAAAACCATGCGAGACTACTAACTCTAGGACATAAACTGAGGAGTATTAGGGGAGGGGGTAATTAGGTGATGGGCATTAAAGGAGGGCACTTGATGTAATGAGCACTGGGTATTATATGCACTTGATGAATCACTAAATTCTACCTCTGAAACTAATAATATAGTATATGCTAACTAAATTGAATTTAAATAAAGAATTAAAAAAAACTACAGAGAAAGAAAGAAAGAAAAGTAAGAGGAAAACCAAATGGCCAATATGTATTTTAAAATATGCTCAGCTACATTAGCAATCAGGAAAATACAAATTTAAACAAAAATAAGATATCATTATACACCTCAGTGAGCAGATTGCCTTATTTCATTGCCCTAGTGAGACTACAAACTGGTAAAACCATTTTATGGAGCAATTTGGCAATATCTGAAAATTTTGAAGAAGGTGTCCTTAAGCTACCCCCCCAGGAATTCTCTCACATGAATACAAGGAAACATGTACATGAATGTTTACTGCAGCATTGTTTGTTATAATTGGAAACAACCTAATTGCTTTACAATAATAGATGGCATACACATGGTTTATTCATAAAATGGGTCACTATACAGCAATAAAAAATGAATGAAATATGTATGTGATGTGATATATATTATCAAAAGGAATATATGAAATCTCAGAAACATAAAATTACACAAGTAAGGCAAATAACTAGACAGATATAACCAGATTGAGATTATTTATAAAAGTTTAAGATCTTGGAGGACAGAATTATATTTTATTTATATACACAAATGCATTAGAATTAGGGGAAAATCCCACTAAATTCATATTTATGAGCAGCTATGGGGAAGGAAGAAAAGAGTGAGGAGAATAGAAGTGAAGTAGAATAAGCAGGGTGATTCAGTTTGACTGTAGTATTTTATTTCTCCAACAAAGAGGTCTGAGGTAAAATTGGCCAAAATGTTAAGATGCAAGAAAGATCGGAAGTTTGTACATATTTCATGCTTTATTATTCATCATGTTTTTCTACCTTTTTGGAATATTCATATTATAAATACTGATAATAATTTTAATAGTATTTACATTAAAATGTATGCAATTTTTTCACTCAACCCCTAACATAGTCAATTAATGTTCTTCTTTTACAGTGTCTTTTAAAAAGATTATTTCCCTGTGAGTTTCCCCCCACCCCCAGATGAACATGCTTTGTTGATGATGCTCATCTTTAGATCATCTCCAGGTGTTGGCAGATTCGTGGACCCTATTGTGTGGTAGGGTCCTGGTTCTCGGTGTGCTCTACTTACCCTGCTTATTTTCTTACTACACTTAATTGAGAGAAATGAAACAGAAACCACAGCTTGCAAAATTCACCTAACTCACAAAACTGATAAACTCTGTGAAACCATGGGGGCACCTGGGTGGCTTAGTTGATTGGACAGCTGATCTTGTTTTTGGCTCAGTCGTGATCTCATGGGTTGTAGGATTGGTCCACTGTCAGGATCCTTTCTCAGGGGAGACTCTGCTTGAGATTCTCTCTCTGCCCTTCCCCCCACTCATGCTTGTGCTCTGTCTCTCTTTAAAAGAAATAAATCTTTAAAAAGAAAAACAAAACAAAACAAAACAAAAAACCCAACTCTATGAAACCATTTCATGCAACACAAACAATCTAAACTCAAAAATTTTAATACTTACTTATTCAGATTCTTATGTTCCAAAATAAGACCATAGAATAGACCAAACTGATTTCACATAATTTTCCATGGAGTCATTTGTTCCAAAGAAAAGCCTACTAACTTGTTCTAGCAACTCAACTGGTTTATGAAATCTGACCAATGACTGCTCAGTCCCTGCTAACTTCTGCCCTAAAACCACCCTAACCCTTAGAGTAAACCCAACCCCAAGAGTTTTGGAAAATGTCCTTTCCTAACTTCTCAGCCTTCTGAGATTCTCTCAAAGTGTTGCTTTCTCTTGCTCAGCAGGTTGAATTAACCCAGTTTTGTATGACTAACAGGCTTACCTGGCCATCTCTGAGTAGGAATTCAACAATAGTGTGAGAACAAATGGAGTTTGCCCTGTCCAGTGTGGCCCCTGTATACCGGTCACTCAGCGTCTCTTGCCACATTTCTCCAACATTATGTCTCCTGCTCTGGACTTACTGAACAATTCACAGATTTCTGAACCCAGTATGCTCTTTCATTTCCCTGTTCCTTGCCACTTTCACTCTTTCAGTTCTAATATGCTTCCCTCCTCTTCTTTCAACTGACTCTCATGCATCCTTTATCCCTTTCACTTCACTGCTCCCTTTACCTGAGGGGGTCAACATTCAGTTGAACTCCCCTAGCATTTTGTGCTTTCCTATCTTACAGCATTTATCATGCATATATTTCCATTTTTCTGTTTTCTCATCTGTTTGTCCCTCTCTATTAGCAGTTTTCTTCTTTGCATAGCCTGGGAACTAGAAAAAAATGTTGACTTATTGGTATGGGTTTGGCCTGGGTACCTGGATTGTTAAAAGCATCCAGGTCATTCGAAAGTGCGGCTAATGCTGGCAATTCCTGCATTAGCTGATGAGCTCTTTGAATGTTATCTTAGTTGCCTTTGTAGCATTAACACCTAACCCAGTGATGGAATCATAATAAGTCCTATTGAGTAAATGGAAGGTAACTATAGACAACTACTTTCTAATTCTAATGTTAAATACCCACCAGATTGCTGTGTCACTATATTTGGCAACAGCATTTGGCAGAAATTCCCAAAACAATGAATATAACTCAATTATAGAATTACTACAATTTGTTGTAGTTCTTGATTTCCTATTTCAGTCTTTCTTGCTGCAGAACCATGAATTCTTTGAGGGGATGGACTGCTCCTATTCATTTTTCTATCTCCAGAGCCAAGAATAGTTAATGAACCAGGAAGTGTCTCAAAAACGTGTACTTAACTTATTTAACTGACCATAAATTAAATGAGCTGAATTTAAATTAATCATCAAAAGACTTAAGAAGGCCTCATATTGCTGGACAACCATACCATCCTACTGATCTGTTCACAGCCCCACTCCCACAAGATGCTCACTTCACACTTTCTCCTCTCTTCTTCTTCGACCTCTAACCCTTTCTTCTGTCATCCTCAGACTTGCCTCATGACCTCACTTCCACTTTATTAAGAAAAATTAAAACTTTTCAGAAGAGGACTTCTGTAGACTCACCATCCCCTCAATTTACCTGCTAGCATCAGTACCCACTGGGCATCCAACAAACACCAGATCCTGCTCCACCTCATATACCCAAAGACGCCTTTCATTTGCACCTGATGATCTCTTCTACAGATCATTTCTCGTCTCTTGTGGGTCATTCCCATAAGCATACAAACACACTGTTGTGTATTCCATTTTTAAAAAGCCTTTTATTTGGGTGCTTGGGTGGTTCAGTTGTTAAACATCTGCCTTTGGCTCAGGTCATGATCCAGGGTCCTAGGATCGAGTCCCACATTAAGCTTCCTGTTTGGCAGGAAGCCTGCTTCTCTCTCTCCCAGTCCCCTTGCTTGTGTTCCCTCGCTCACTGTCTCTTTCTCTGTCAAATAAATAAATAACAGAGAGAGTCAATTATCATATGGTTTCACTTATTTGTGGAGCATAAGGAATAACACGAAGGACATGGGGAGATGGAGAGGAGAAGTGAGTTGGGGGAAATTGGAGGGGGAGATGAACCTTGAGAGATTATAGACTCTGAGAAACAAACTGAGGGTTTTGGAGGGGAGAGGGGTGAGAGGTTGGGTGAGCCTGGTTGTGGGTATTATGGAGGGCACGTATTGCATGGGGCACTGGTGGTGGTGCATAAACAATGAAATCTGGAACACGAAAGGAAATTTTAAAAAAATAAAAATTTTTAAAAATCTCCAAAAAAGTAATAAAAAATAAAAATAAAAAGCCTTTTATTTAACCTTACATCTTCTACTATTTCTTTGCTCCCCTCTAGAATGGGGGGGGAACCTCCTCAAAAATAGTTGCGTGTTTCATTCCTTCCTATTCATCTCTTCCTAATCTCTTTTAAATTCTCTTCATTCAGGCTTTTGCTCTCATTATTCATCACTGTTCTCAACATTGCTGTTAAAGCCCCTGTCCAAATCTTCTCAGGCGTCCTTCATCTGGACCAACCACTTAATAACTCCACTCTCCACAATACACCTTCTTCACATAGTGTCCACATTCTTGGTTTTTCTCCTGTCTGACTCGTTGTTCCTTTATAATCTCTTTATCTGTGTCCTCATTCCATTCCTGACTACTTAATATTGGAGTCCTCTGGGGCTCAATGTTTAGCCTTTTTCTCTATCCTCATCTACTTCCTTGGAGATCTCATTTGGTCCCATGGCCTTGGATAATATCCATATGTCAACAACTTCCAAATTTAGATGATGGTGCAAATCTGAACTAGGCAAGTGAATATGCGGTTGCCTGCTGTTCAACTCCTCCCATACTCAGCATCTTCAAAGTGGAACTCTTGACCTGATGTTCCAAACACCATCTACTTATAGCCTTCACCATTTCAACTGATAGCAAGACATCCTTCCAGCTGTCCAGGACAGATGCTTTCCAATCATATCAGCCTCCTTCTTTTCTTTCACACTCCAAACTCAGGCCATCAGGAAATCACGTTTATCTACCTTCGAAATATATCCGAAAATGAATCACTTCTCAATGGCTTCAGTACTACCGCCTTGGCCTGGGTCACCACCATCATTTTTATTGGTTACTCCAATAATTTTCCTTACTGTTCTCCCTACATCTACATTTGTTCATGCCCATCCAAATCTAATTTCAACATTGCAGCCAAAAAATTCTTGTTTTTTTTTTTTTTCTTTTTAGTGTAAGTTCTGTGCAAAACTATGCAGTGACTGGCTATTTCTCTCATGGTAAAAGTCTTTGTCCTTTGAATGACCTACAAGTCTCTCCTTTTCTAGCTTCCTGTTATCTTTATTACCTTCACTCTTACAATATCCCTGGGCTCACTTAATTTTAGCCAATATTTTGCTACTTACAGAGCATGCCCAGTGTGCTCCTTAGGGCTTTTGCCCTGGATGATTCCTTGCCTGGGCTATTTTTTTCCCCTGATGTCCACATGATTCATTTCCTTGTATCTTTCAAATATTTGCTCTAATGTCATTTAATAAATGATGTCTAATCTGAATACCCTTTTAAAACTGCAGACTTCCTCAGCCTTAAAACTCCCAGACCTTAACCCTTTTCTGTTTCTGTTCTTTGTCAGTACTTATCAGCTTAACACATACAATAAGATTTACCTACTTATTCCCTTACCATTTATTGTCTGTCCACTCTCCACCTGAAGAATCTAAAGTCAAAGAGGGCAGGAATATTTGTTTTATTCATGGACATATACAAAGCACCTAGAAGAGTGCTTGGTACATATAAGGGGTCACTAGATATTGTTGAATGAATGAATAATGGATTTCTTTCTTTAATTCTGGAAAACTCTCTTCAAAACTCAAGCCCCTCCTTTTTATGCATCCAGTTTCAGTATGATCTGTTGGGCCAAGGTGAGTATATAGTTTGGATTGAGGTATGTGTGTGTGCACACACATGTGGATACACACACTCACGCAATCAGAAATGTTCACCTTTCTTTCACCTGTTATATATTTTCACATTGACCACTTTCCTATTGGCCATTTCCCCGGCACAGAAGGGCAATGTAGAATTGCTACAACATAGAAAAAGACTTTCTACACTATCTCTAATCCTCACAACATTGAAGGGTAGATGTAATTATTCCGACGTTAAATATGCAGAAGATGAAGTTCAGAGGGACTACTAATTTGTAGCACAACTGATAAACCAGAGTCAGGGTTTGATTCCAGTGTTTTTCAGCATAAAGCCATTGCTCTGATCTACCTTATGCTGCCCCCATAAAAATGCAGAATACAAACAAGGCCAGACACTAAATTTTACTATTTCTGTATTTCCCACCGGTACTTATATGGGATGCTCTTCCAGAATCTCATACATCCTGTCCAAATGTGAACACAGATGACGGAGCCCGCCTTCCTGGATTGGTAGTCACTGAGCATGCTCCTGATCTGGTGCAGCCCGTGCCCCGCCCAATGTAGCCTCAGAGCTGGAACCGGGTCATCCTTCCCACTACCTGATGTAAAAATAAATAATTAACTGTGAAAAAATTCCAATCTCCGTTTGGAGGCACTAAATCCCCTCTCCTTTCCAGATGGCTGGGAGATTTCTCCCAGGTGGTAAATATATTATTAAGAACTCATTTCACCGTGAAATTGACTATTCAAAACACAGACAGAAGTTAATATATTAGGACAACCTGTCTGAAAACTCGCGTTAGAGAAAATTTATTTTTGTTTAATATAAAACCTGGTATTATACACGACCTCTTTCTAGCTCAGGCAGTTAAAGTCATCCCCAGTTAGAACATGTGTTCCAATGTCAGGAGCGCTACCACCAAGAGTGACATCTCCCTGGTACAACCAACGATTACCCCTCCCACTGTGGAGACTTGCATCATGACAGCTCATCATCATGGGTCTCGTGTAACATTATATATAGCCCTTGGGTGCACAGTAACTTTTTCCATCAAGGATCTAGGGCCAGTTAAAAATCCCTAGCTGGGTTTGTCCTAGGTTGGCCTTCAAACTAATGATTCGGGATCATCCAGGGCAAATGAGACAGAAAAATTATCATTACATAGGGGTGATCCATTTCATTATTAGAAAAACCATATCAATCACGAAACAGAAAAAAAGACTTTCAGCGAAGACCCAACCGGATGTGAATCTATTAAGTATTAATTCATTCATGCGTTGTTGATTCACTCTTTAATAGCTAGGATAATTTCTTAGATCACAAAAACAATTACTAGAGCAGATTACAGTCTTATCAGTGAACACCTACATTATAGTAAGAACAGTGTTTTAGGATTTGCCTATTTTGCTAAAAAACCCAATTTACAGAGCTGCTAACTACTTAGTTGAGGGGGTGAAGGTCAGAGGAGTAACAGAGGAAGCACCCTTTTGCATGATCTTGAAGAAGGGCTGAATGTCATAGAAGCATGTGTGGAAATGTTGATGCATGAAGGGACCCCCACCTACCCTGGTCTTGAAACCAACATGGCTCAAAAAATACCTATCCCTTCCCTACAAGAGCTTTCTCATGTTAATATATATGTACTTCCTTCTGTACTCTGACACTTTTGTTTTGAGTTTTGTCAGTAAACTGAAGTTTAAAGGGAATGGTTGGATTATCCATAAAATCTCACAACTGACTTCCTTTTTAATCTATAAAGATTCTTTTAGGAGTGACAGATTTATTACTAATCACACAATGAATTTGTTACACATCACTAGTAACGTAACTAAGCTGACACCTAAATAATGTCTATTAAAGAATTTCTTAATTTAGTCAATTATTTTGATCTAACTAATTACTCACTTAAATAAGAATTCATTCAAACAACTGCCTAGACTTCTTAAAAAAAAAAAAACTGTTCCAAAGTAATTAGTAAACCAGTAATTAATAATCCCTTAAGGAGTGGAACCATTTTTCACATGTTTAAAGTAAACAAAACATTCTTTATTGGGTAACTGACTTTTTCAGTGACTTGATAAAATTCCAACCACTTATAAAGTGGAAAGAACCATAAAAGGGAGATCATGCCCATTGGAAAACTGTTTTCAGTAAGTTTGAATTTCCATTTGGATAAATTGCATACTAAAATAGATACTAAAAATAACTTATTTATGTAATTTAGAAAACATTAATTCATCCCGTCATTCTCACATCAAGCACTTGCTGTCAACTTACTAAACTCCAGGCACAGTGCTGCATGATGACATATGCATGATGACTGAGAAAAATTTCCCTGACAATTCTTTTAATTCATTCACTATTTAGGCCCAAGGATATTTAAGTGAGGTTTACAAAGATGAAAAGGCAGGAATTCTGCTCTGGGAAGGCTCTCAATCTAGTTGACAGAATTAGGATTCCATGTGCAAATATCCTAATCATTTTAAGAGAAGTCTTTATTGAAATATAAGATACAGATAAAAAATGAGCTCATCATAAGCGTGCAGCATGATAGATGTTCGCATAGTAAACACAACTGTGTCACTATCACAAACTGAAGAAACCAACCATTAACCTATACTCAGAAAGCTCTCTCCTGACCCCTCCCCACCTCTGTTTTCCAAACACTATTCTGACTTCTACCTGCAGGCTACTTTTGCCTATTTTTACATTCTATATAAACAGAATCACTTGTTAGGAATTCTTCAAGGTCTGGCTTCTTTTGCTCAACATTATATTTGTGAAATTCATCCATGTTATGTGTAGTTTGCACGTTTCAGTATTTTATAGTATTCCATTGGATAAATATATCCCAATTCATATATCCATTGAACTTTTCACATTTGAGCTGCTTCTCATTTGAAGCTAAAACAAATAGAGCAGCTAAGAAGAAACATTTTTGTAGAAGTCTTTTGGGGCATGAATATATTTTCTATGCTTGAGAATCTATGCAGGGAAGAATAATGTCAGATTCTTTAGTTAACAGTGCTAAATAATCTTCCAATGTGTTTGTACCAGTTTAGATTCCCAACAGCAATGTAGAAGAGTTCTAGCTTCTCTACACCCTCACTAGCACTTGGTATTGTCAGTCTTTTTAATATTAGCCATTCTAATGGATACATTGTAAAATACCATTTTAAATTAAAACCATTTAAAGTGGTTTTAATTTACATTTTCCTAATGATTGATGGAACCAGTTTCCTTTACAAATTATTGGTCATTTTGTGAAATACCTGTTCAAATCTTTGGACATTTCTACTGGATGTCTTTTTTTTTTTTTAAATTTTTAGGAGTTATTTATACATTCTAGAGCTATGTCTTCTCAGTTATATATACTGTGAATATCCTAACTGCTCAGTCCAGGTTGTTTAAAATCAATCCCAGTACCATTCTAGATGGCGTATGTCATCCCTGCGATGGCACACACGCATGCATGTATTTGGCAGTTTTCATTCACCCTTCAGAACGGCTGGTGTGGGACTTGTATGATATACTTTGCACCAACACTCAGACCTTAAATATTGGAAATGGCTCCAGATCTGAGCCCAAAGAGAAAGTCTAAATAAAAAATGATAAGTATCTTCTCTCCCCTAAAATCTCTGTTTCTTCCTGTAATACACTTAATCTCCAGATTATTAATCCCCTTGATGGTGAGAAATTTTGCAGATTTTGTTTGCTGCAGTATTCCTCAGCATTGAGAACAACACTGAACACATAGTAAGAGTGTAAAAGATACTTATTGAATGAAATAATGACCAGGGTCACAATGGAATGACTGGTCTCAGAGGATTTTAGCTATCTATTACCTACTAATAATGAGCATTGACCCCACCTTCCTGGTTAGATATTAAAGAAACAAATATTTAGGTAATATATCTAATGGGAGACAGTATAACAATATGATTTAAATCATGGGCTATGAAGCAAAAGTGCCTAGCTTTGAACCCTGATTATAGCACTTAGTAGCTATGTGACCTGGACTAAGTTATATTATCTCTCCATGCCTCATGTGTAAGGTACATATAATTATAGTACTTATCCCACTAAGTTCTATGCAGATGAAATAAATTAATACATGTGACTGATTTCAAGGAAGCTCGGTCTACACTAAGAGCTTACTGAGTAATAGTGATGAGGGTGATTGTGACAGTAACAGAAATGTGGTGTTGATGATGAAGATCCTAATAGAAGCTCTGCATGGCCAAACCACATCTGTATTACTCAAAGCTATAATCTCACACACAGTGCCTGCCAGTAGCTGACTGAATGAAAGATGAATGACCAATTAGTTAGAGACAAAGATCATACATTTTCTCCAACGTGTGGGATATAGGTCATAACTGGGGCCATGGGTGTGGAAGAAAGTGAGAATGAGAGAAAATAGAGTGGGAAGGCAGGAGTCCCTCAAGTTGAGCCTTAAGGAATTTCAACCTTGAAATGCTTGCTCAAGGAGAACGTGTCTGGTGGGCTCTGAGCCCCCCACCCTCAGTAGCACAAAGACAGAAAAATAACGTGAGATGAAAAAGAAGCCAATAAACAAAGACAAGGCAGAGAACACCAAGATAAAATTGAGAATCCATATACCTAATGTTGTTCTAACCTCACCCTCCCCATGCCATGAGGCTATATATGCTTTCTGGAACTTAGATCGATCCCAAGGAGAAGGGAAGAAAACAAAAGGGTGGGGAAGGGAACAGAGGAGTTTATACAACTGCTGAGAAAAACTTTGTAAATAATTAGATGATTTCTGTCATTGAACAAAAGGGAGGTTTGAAACAGAAATTGAGTTATTACAGGGGAAAAAGGAAGTTACCTGTTTTGTAAAACAGAATTTGGTAGCTGCACAGCTGACCCTTGAGTAACATGAGCTTGAATTACACAGTCCACTTCTATGTGGATTTTTTGATAAATACAGTATAGAATTGTAAATGTATTTTCGCTTTATGATTTTTAATAGCACTTTCCTTCCTCTAGCTTACTTTATTGTAAGAATACAGTATATAGCACATACAACATAAAACAACTGTGTTCATCAACTATGTTACTGATAAGGTTTCTGGTCAACAGCAAGCTATTAGAATTTAGTGGAAGTTTGGAGGGTGTCCAAAGTTATGCATGGGTTTTTGATTGTGTGAGGGCCAGTGGCCCTGACCCCCACACTATTCACAAGTACTTCTACCTCAGAGTTCCTTCCTTTTGGATACAGGCATGAGTAAAAAAAAGGAGTTGGAAGCAAGAACCAACTACGAATTTACTGTGTGTTCATCTCACTGAATGTTATTTTAAAAGACCACAAGTCACAACTAATGTCTCATTTAGCCCTGACAGCCATCTTCTGGCTCACATGCAAAGCTAAAGATGCCCTCAGTCTCGTAAACTGGTTCTATCCATGCAGCTAAAACAACAAAACAAACAAACAAAAACCCAAAACTATTTTGTGAGTGTTAACTAAAATTCCAATCTTACCATCTCATGAATATTTTGGTCAGCTTATGAGCAATAGCTGATTAGTTCATACTTATTAAAGGGAAAATTTCATTATAACAAATATCTTATAAAGGATAGCCTAAATTATATTTTAGAATTACTTTGTCATTGGATAGGACTTCATTTTCCAGGAGTGTTGTCATAGGTGCACACACGTGCATTTATGTACATAATATGTATAGATGTGTGAGTGCGCATGTGCATATGAGTGTATGTGTGTGAGCTTACATGCAGGCATACACTTCCCTCAACCGATTCCCAAAGCAACCATGAAAAGGAGGTACTATTATTTTCCTTACTTTACAGCTAGGAAAGCCAGGCTGGGAAAATCTTAGCAATTCATCTGAGCCACAGAATTAGTAAGTGACAGGTCAAGCACTCTGATACCAGATCCTGTTCTGGGTTTCCCTCTACTAGATTTCCTCATATCCAGGCTGAGGGCAAAGTCAAGATTAATTTCCGTAGGCCATCGGGATTTATCACAACAAAATTTGTCCTTATTGTGATTAAAAATAAAGCTCGTAGTAGTCTTTACTTCTAGTGAGTCTGTAGAATCATGCTTCTTTTTTACCATCAAAGAACAAGCATACAGGTCAAAACCTCCTCAGGGCATCCATGTTTCTTTCCTTAGAAGTGAGGTTTCTTTGTAATGATTGCTTTGCCAAACATCACATGCTTAGTCCCCTGGCTGTTGAGTCTGAATTTGGTCTCTCAGACTCTGACATTGAGTTAGCAGGTGAAAAAATTACTCTGAACTCATGAGTGAAAAGAAGCAGCATCATGCATACATATGACCTCTGGGTTTTTTTTTTTTCCTCTTTTAACATCTAGAATTTGATGTGTTTGTGCTTGTGTTCGAGTGGAATATGTGTGGCTTGTTTGACGGGTGATTTGGGAGTTGGAGTAGGTTTTGAAACAAACTGCTTTCCCTTTTGTCATCCATCTGGTATGCAGAAGAATCTTCCTCTGGAGCAGAATTGACTAATATTGGCTTTTCACATACATATATATACCTGGAAATCAGACCTCTCTGCTCTCCACCTTCAGTATGTAGATTAATTTTGGGATCCTTTATGCTTTCATGAATATTTAAGGGACTTCTATGAACTCTAAGATAGTCTGAACACGGAGCTGGTCTGAGAGTAGTCAAGTAAAATTCATTCTCTTTAATTCAGAGTGAGAGTGTCTGCGACCTAATTCTTGCTGAAAAGCCATGGTATGAATATAATTCCAGAATGCTCTCCTCTGAAGTTCAAGGTACACCTTCCCCAGGGAATGTTATTTGCTACACACACTGTCAGTGCTCCTGAAAAGTATACACATTTATAAATTTGAGAGTTGTAAGTTTGTATTCTGTAGAAACTGCCTGGAGTCCGGACCTCCTGAAAACTTGGGGAAGTCACTAGACTGGGGCAGGGACTCTTGTGTGAGTTTACACAAAGTCCAGCCTGGGCTTGGACTTTGTGCTTAGGTTCAATGTTTTGCTTTGCTACTTTCCCACTGTGGGGATTTGAGCATATCCTCTAATTTCATAGCAGTTTTCTTATCAGGATGGAATAGTGCTTCCTCATGACCATGCTTGGTATTCAAAGGAGATCAGTTTATCAATATGCTTTCTAATCAATTACAAACCGTAACAGCTTTAGTCATTCATATATATGTATATATATATACACCTATATATTTGTATATATACATTGTGTATTGTGTATATATATACACATATACGTATTTGTGTATATATATATACATATATATGTGTGTGTATATATATATCCTTCAGCATCTTGGAAGCTACTGTTTTCAATTAAAGAAATGAAGGAAAAGGTTTCCTTTGAGATAATAGAGAAGATCAGATCAGTGCGGTGTTCTGGGAGATCTCATCACTAGCATCACTAGCATCTAGATCTAGTACATGATTAAGGAGGTTGCATAACCTTGACCTTTAGACATAAGCATGTGTGTATGTGTAGAAATTGAGACAAAGACAGAGAGACAGAGGCGCCTGGGTGGCTCAGTGGGTTAGGCCGCTGCCTTCGGCTCAGGTCATGATCTCAGGGTCCTGGGATCGAGTCCCGCATCAGGCTCTCTGCTCAGCTAGGAGCCTGCTTCCCTCTCTCTCTCTCTGCCTGCCTCTCTGCCTACTTGTGATCTCTGTCTGTCAAATAAATAAATAAAATCTTTAAAAAAAAGCAGTTTTAAAAAAAAAGACAGAGATACAGAGGTGGTCATGGTAAAGTGGTCATCATGAGGCTAAAATAAATATTTTGCCAGGTTCAATTTTTTATGGTTAATTGCATTGAAAAAATAGTTTCAAATATGAAAGTAAGCTTCAGATATTCAAGTACTTTCAAAGGTTAATAGACTCTAGAGTAATCAGAAGAACAGAAGGAAAAAAAAATCTCACGAGTAATGAAAGTTGAATAAATTAATTTGTTTTTGAGAGATGGTATTAAATATGTGAAAAGAAAAGACTTTGTGGGTGCCTGGGTGGCTCAGTGGGTTAAACCTCTGCCTCCAGCTCAGGTCATGATCTCAGGGTCCTGGGATCAAGCCGTACATCAGTCTCTCTGCTTAGCAGGGAGCCTGCTTCCCCCTCTCTCTCTGCTGCCTCTCTGCCTACTTGTGATCTCTGTCTCAAATAAATAAATAAAATCTTTGGGGAAAAAAAAAAGATCTTTGGTGATTAGAATTAGATGGTAGTAATAGTGGTGGTGGTGATGCTCATGGTGCTGGTGGTGATGGCAGTGGTGGTAACAGTGAGGTGATCATGATGGTAGAAGTGGCAGTGATGCTAATGGTGACGTTAACAGTGGTCTTGATGATGATCGTGGTCGTGGTGGTGGAGGTGATGGTAGTGGTGATGGCAGTGATGGTGGAGGTGATGGTGGTAATTGGTGGTGGTAGTGGTGATGACCGTGATTGAGGTGAAGGTAGTGGTTGTGCTAATCATACAAGCAATAATAACAGCTGACATTTATTGGCCATTTGCTGTGGACAAGGTTGTGATAAATGCTTTGCTTGAATTCTTTCATTTAGATCTAGAAACAGCCCTGTGTGGTAAAGGCATTTACTCCCTTCAGTTTCCATGTGAGGAAAGTGAGGCCTGGAGGATTTAAATGTGTTTCAAGGTCACATAACTATACATTGAGCAAGAAATTTGACCCTAGGCCATTTGATTCCAGAGTGATAAACATAACTGTTCTGCAATTCTTCCCAGAAAAGGCCGAAAAGAGGGGATCTGATACTGAGATAATTATTATTATTTTTTCCAATGGGAAACTGGTTTATGTGCCAAAGGCTCTATGTAATGGGAGACCTAGAGAGTATTATCACCTAATGGTGCTACGAGATAGTTTAAGTAAAGATAAGCATAGTTTTAAGATTAGAAAAAGGATGGACTTCGATATTAGAGAGGTAATTATTTATAACATTTGGTCATTTTGTTGGACTATGACAACCTAAGTTCAGTAATGACATCAGATACCTAAGATTTACTTATCTGCACATAACTTGAACTTCAAGATAACTACTTAATGTGAAAATAGATTTTCGTTTTCACTCTCAGTTGACCTACTAAGTTTGGGTACTGTGAAATCACTATGGAGGAAAGTGACAAAAGGGAAATCCAAGGTTTCAGATTTTGAAGGAAATAATAGGCTATTGAAAATGGGTCGATAATGGACAAAATGAAAGGCAGGTTGTTTCTAATGGCAATAGGATAGCCAGAAACTGATGGGCATAATTTCTGAATCTAACTACCTTCTTCCTCTCTTGCTCTTCTAAGTCCTTTCTCCACAATACAGCAAGTGACCCTTCACCATCCCATTGTGTGCAAACCACAAAAGCACCCTGCTGCCCTTTATCACTTCTGCCAGAGATAAATGGCCTTCAACTCTTTGCATATCCAGACCCATCTGATTTTTAAAAATCTCTGGTTGTGTTGACCCAAAGTCCCCATACAAGCATTTTATTTTCCATCAGGGCATTTTACCTTTTATCTTTTTGGCACTTTTCCAAATTATAACTACATTTATGTGTGTCAATTTTCTTGCTACTTATTTTCTATCTTTTCCAAGTAAACACTAGGAATAATGAGGCTATTGCCTCTTTCATCTGTCAATGTATACATGGAGCTTGGTACACAAAAAGATACTCAAAAATGTTTGTTGAGTGAATGAAGGAAATAATAAATGCATGCACGAGTGAAATAACAAATGCATTCCTGGTGAGTGCTACCCTCTGCTGTCCTGAGCTAGAAGGACAGAGATTCTCAGACTTCCTCTGCAGATGGGTTGGTCAAAAATGCAACTCTTCCATCCTGCAAAAGTATAGAAACTGCACTCCTCAGTTTGTCACACTACTCCTAGAGGACAAAGACTGCAATTCTGGGGATCATATTACAACTCTAGAAAATACTCTCTGGCTGTTGGAATTGATATACATTCTCTTACATCCTCCCTGAAGGGACTACCAGACCTGAACCCCAACTACCCTCGTTTTTGCCCATTTTTACCTCTGTCGTTACCAAAGTGGGAAGATCCATCCCCACCCATCCTTCACACCACTGGGCTTTGCTCCTCTATCTCCTATTATTCCCTCTCCATCAAGTTTTCCATTGGCCCATCTAGAATATTTCCTCCATATTTTTTTTTATAATTTTTCAAAAGATTTTATTTATTTATTTGACAGAGAGAGAGATTACACGTAGGCAGAGAGGCAGGCGGGGGGTGGGGGGAGCGGCAGGCCCCCCGCTGAGCAGAGAGCCAGATGTAGGACTCAATCCCAGGACCCTGGGATCATGACCTGAGCCAAAGGCAGAGGCTTTAACTCACTGAGCCACCCAGGCACCCCAACCCTCCTCCATAAATTTTTCAGGATTTTTTGGCCAATTCCTTAATTTAGCTGGCTACTCAAACTGGTTAAACTTGGATAGCTCCTGAAGACACTACTTTCTTTGCAAACTTAGCTTTGTATTTTCTCAAGCTGCCACTTGCTTCGGACTCTGCAGTTGTGGAGATATCTTTCCTGATTATCATGGCTCCTTCCATACAACTACTTATTTACTCTCTTGTTAAAATTGCCTTTTTGATGCTAATGCCATTGACTTTATAAGCTCCATAATTTATTCAAAATCCTGACTTCTCCATTCTTGACCTACTAAAAACCAGTAACACTTTTCCCTACTACACCTCAAGGATCTGCTCCCATAGCAATCACAATCTTTGTCATGATCTGCAACTGACCTACTTTAAAAATTGACTTAAGTTTCTACTCTCTTGCCATAACATCATACTATCTAATTTTCTAAAAAATTACTTCTACTGAAAAACATTCTTCAAACCCCCGAGATCTTGATGCTATGTTTATGATATAATACATTTGTGTTGAGATCCCTCTGTTTTTTCCCCAATGTTAGCATTCTCCCTTTCCACATTTTCTCCTAACTTGTTTGGATTCCACTTGTCAACTACAGCCTTACCAATATTGCAAACTCCCTTACCCCTCTGTTTCCTGTGTACCTTTTCTTATATTTCGAATTGGGTAGGAATCCAAATATATGTTTATCCATGCTTACATCCAAGCAGCCAAGTATGGCTGGAGATTGTCACATAGTAAGGCAGATAGATCTTTTTTAAATCTAGCATCATTGATCTCTAGTGAATACCCATTAATGGTTGGAAATCCTCCTATTATTCCATCTAACTTGAATTCCAACTAACCCCCATTCTCAACTTCCTGCTATTTTACCTGTATAACCAGATAACAGAAAGTGCTAAGTAGATCTTTCTCAGTTTTTTAGAATTTATCAACCATTGCCTATCCCACATTATCAGTTCAGATAAATGGCTGCTGTGGTGTCAGTCACCTCCTTAAGGGTTTGACTAGAAGGTTTCTGCTCTGAAATCCCTCTGTCCTACTATAGAAAGCTAGAAAGGAGCATTTTTGAGGAAAGTACTATTTGTGAGGAACAGGGAAAGCAAGGAGAATGCCTCTTGACTCACTCTCTTTTTTCAAGTGGAAGAGGATAGCTGTCCCCACCTCCCCCCCAAAAAAAAATCTCATGAAGTCTATGGCTATCTGTAAGAATGAAATAAGTCTGACAGTTCCACCAGTTAATAGTCTATTGAGCTGTGAGTCTCACTGACCTGACTTGTATTACTGAGATGGGGAGATGAGCACTAAGAAGAAATGGAATGGTGTATGACCAGAGAAGGAGATCACAGACCATAACTTCAAGTTTGTAATAGTCCCGGAAACTTACAGGTAATGTCTCTAACAGTGTCCATGGGACATGAAGGAGTAGGAGGGGATGAGATTGTGTGGTTGTGGCTTGCTGGAGACTTCACTGGTTTGGAACAAAGAATCTAGAGTAACTGAACAGAGATGAGTTCCCACCAGCTGCATGTCAGCTGGAAGAAACAAATGATTCCTGGTCTAAAAGGACTAATGTCAACTAGGGAAGTCACTTTGATATTCCACTAGCTGGACTATAGAGTTCTCATTCTGCCCTTCCTATAGAGTCTATAGATAGTAGATTCGGTGAGTAGTTAAGACCCACAACTTGGAATGTAAACAACATTCTTTGGGCAGAAACTGTACTTTACTCCTCCCCCCAGCTATACTGAGCTAAAAGCTATTGAGTTATATTGACATATATCATGGTGCAAGTATAAGGCATACGAAGTGTTGATTTGATACATTTATATATTGCAAAATGATTATCATCATAGCATTAGTTAACACTAATCTTGAAGTTTTTAATGTACAGTATTTCACCTCCTCAGTTAAATTTATTCCTATGTATTTTACTGTTTTTGATACTATTATGAATAGAATTGTGCTCTATATTTCTTTCTTCAGACATTTTGCAGCTATTGTGTAGAAATGCAACTGATTCCTACATATTAATTTTGTATCCTATAACTTGACTAAATAGTTTACTAGTTCCAACAAGCTTGGTAAAATATGTAGAATTTTTGTATATAAGATCATATCATCTGCAAACAAAGGCAGTTTTACTTATCTCTGATTTAGAGGTCTTTTGTTTTTCTCTCTTGACAAATTGCCCTGGTTGGGGTTTCTAGCACTATGCTGTGAAGAGAAATAGAGTGAGCACCCTTGTCTTGCTCTTGATTTAGGGAAATAGCTTCGAACTTTTTACCATTGAGTATGATGTTAGTTGTGGGTTTGTAATACATAGATTTTATTATGTTGAGATATGTTCCTTCTATACTTAATTTATTGAAGCTTTTTTTTTTATCACAAAGGGATGCTATATTTTGCCAATGCTTTCTTTTTTGCCTTTATTGAGATGATCTTATGATATTTATCTTTCATTCTATTAATGTGGTGTATCACATTTATCGATTTGCATATGTTGAATCACCTTTTTATCCCAGGGATAAATCCCACCTGAACGTGGTGTATTATCCTTTTAATTTGCTGTTGAATTTGGTTTGCTAGTGTTCTGTTTAAATGTTTTGAATTAAATTCATCAGGAGTATTGGTCAATAGTTTTATTTTCTCGTAGTATCCTTATCTGGCTTTGGTTTTAGGGAATGCTGGCCTTATAAAATGAATTTCCCCTCATCAAACTTTTGAAAGAGTTTGAGAAGAATTGGTGTTAATTTTTTTAATTTTTGTAGAACCATGTGGTTCTGGGCTTTTCTTTGTTGGGAGATTTTTGATTACTGATTTATCTCTTTACTCACCATTGTTCTGTTCAGATTTTCTAATTCTTTATGATTCAGTCTTGGTAGATTGTATGCTTCCAGGGTATTATCTGTTTGTTCTAGGTTACTCAAATATTTATTGGCTTAGAATTGCCCATACTCCTGTCCTATCATCTTTTATTTTATTTTTCTTTCACATATAATTTCTCTTTTTTCATTTCTGATTTTTTATTTCTGTCTTTTCTCTTCTTAGTTCAATTAAAGTTTTACCAGTTTCATTTATCTTAAAAAAATTCTTACTTTCATTAGTCTTTTCTGTTTTTCTGATCTCTATATCATTTATTCTGTTCTAATCTTTGCCATTTCCCTACTTCTGCTAACTTTGGGCAAAGTTTATTCTTCTTTTTCTTGTTCTTTGAATTGTAAAGTTAGGATGTTTATTTGAGATCTTTTTGGTTCCCCCCCCCCCCGAGTGTAGGCATTTACTACTATAAAATTCTCCCTTAAAACTGCTTATGCAGAATAATTTGGGTTTTGGTAAGCTCTGTTTCCATTTTTGCTTGTTTCAATATTTTTAAAGTTAATTTTTAACCCACTGGTTGATCAGGAGTGCTTGTTTAATTTTCAATTATGTACAGATTTTCTAGCCTTTTTCCTGTCATTGATTTCTAGTTCTGTGCCACTGTGGTTATAATAAAAACTTGATATGATTTCAATTTTCTTAAATTTGCTAAGACTTGTTTGGTGACCTATTACATGATCTTTTGTGGAAAATGTTCCATGTGCATTTGACAAGAATGTGTTTTCTGTTCCTGTTAGATAGAATGCTCTGTGCCTGCCTAGTAGGCCCATTTGATCTAAAGTTGGAATAAAATCCAACATTTCCTTATTGATTTTCTTTCCAGATAATCTATGCATTGTTGAAAGTGGGGTATCAAAGACCATACTATTACTGTAATCTTATCTATTTCTCCTTTCAGGTATGATAATACTTGTTTGATATACTTAGATTGTCAAATATTGGGTGTCTATGTATTTATAATTGTTATATCTTCTTGATGAATTGAACACTTTATCATTATATAGTGATCTTTGTTGTTAGTTACCATTTTTTGGCTTAAAATCTATGTTGTCTTATATATGTATAGATATCCCTGCTTTCTTGATTTCCCTTTTCAGGGAATATCTTTCCTCATCCCTTCACTTTGATCCTAAGTACATCCTTAAAGATAAAATGAGTCACAGACTTTCCTTTTCCATTTGTTTCTTTCTTGCATGAATATCACCTATCCAAGGAAGACTAAAGTGTTTAAGGAGTGAGACCATGAATCCAATGGCACCTCTTCTGCCCCCAACCCATTTGCTTCAATCAACATTTTATATTGTTAACTGCTCTTTTTTTTTTTTTTTTTTTTTTAATACTTCCTTTCTTTGACTTGTCTGGCTGCTTTTTACTTTTCTGGTCACTTGTCTTCTACAGGCTTATCACTGTCTAATTGGCCTTTAGAACTGGAGTTTATCAAAGCATATACCTAGACTTTTTCCATTTTATACTACCTTCTTCCTAAGACATTTTATTTATATGACTTAATCTTTAAACCAGTACAGAAAACAATCATTCCTCAATTTATATTCTAACCCAGATCTCTTTGCTGAGTTCTAGGATGCTCCAACAACAGACTCAACATCTCCTCTAGGTTATTTCAAAGGTTCTTTATATTCTACATAACCAGGACTAAATTCAAGATTTCCCTCCCTAAATATGGTCCTGTGCCACTAAATGACACTACATTCTATCTAATTGTCATCCTTGACCCTAACCTCCTCTACCGTCCAAAGCTATCATGTGGTCCCATTGATTTTTTTAAACTTTTAAGCATCACCCTAATCTATTAATTTCTCTCCCTTTCCATCTTCTCCTTCCTGCTACACCTTAGTCCATCTCTCACCCAGATGACTGTAATAGTTTCCCAAGGACCTGTCTACACCCAACAATCCTATAATGAATCCTACATGGAAAAGTAGGAAGACCTTTTTGAAAAGCAGATTCAACCATCACACTTTGCTCAAAATCTTGGTCAAACAGCCAAGTCCCTAGCATGACCTATCAGTTCTCACATAAGTCAAAGGCAAAAAGTGCCAGCCTGGCTTGCCTCCCCCTCCCCCCATCCTATTCATATCCTAGGGACTTAACCTCTAATACTTCAGAACATTACCTTCCTTAGAAATAAGGTCTTTGTAGTTGTGATTAGTTAAGTTAGGATGAGGTCTATATAAATTAGGGTAGACTCCTTGTCTAATATGATTGGCAGTTTTACCAAAAGGAAAGACGTAGACAAAGACACACTCATAGTCATGGCCATGTGGAGATAAAGACAGAGATTAACATGACACTTCCACAGCCAAAGAACACCAAAGATGTTCAGCCAACCACCAGAAACTATGTGAGGGTATTGGAACAGATTTTTGCTCATAGTCCTTAGAAGAAACCAAACCTATTGCCACTGTGATCTTAAACTTTCAACTTCCAGAATTTTTTTTTAAGATTTTATTTATTTATTTGACACAGAGAGAGATTACAAGTAGACAAAGGGTCAGGCAGAGAGAGAGAGAGACACACACGGGGAAGCAGGCTCCCTGCTGAGAAGAGAGCCTGATGCAGGGCTTGATCCCAGGACCTTGGGATCATGACCTGAGCCAAAGGTAGAGGCTTAACCCACTGAGACACCCAGACACCCCTCAGCTTCCAGAATTTTGAAAACAATACATTCCTCTTATTCTAAGCAACCCAGCATGCGTGGTACTTTCTTACATCAGCCCTGTCAAACTAATATACACAACATTTTCCTCCTTGCTCTTCCTTCCTCTTGGACTTGCATTTCACCTACAACAGAACTTTTGATGTGGGAAACAGAGGCAGAAGAATAATTATTAAATTTCCTTACCTACTGATAAGCCCTTAAAACAGGCAGAGTGACCTCCACCTTAAGGCTTTGCTCAGGGCAAAGGACAATCCTAGCCTGAACAACCCCCTACCCCCAACCAAGATCCTGTAAGTCTACTTTAACAATTCCTTTGGGAAACTTTATCTCTAAACCTCCAAGAGAGTGTCGACAATCATTCCCAAGCATAAGACCCACTGATACACATCTAAAGGGTCTCACAAGAATGTTTTATTAGTGGTAATGAATAAACTTTTTCCCAGACAATAGCTAGACCCTCAAGGTCCTAGAAACCTTGCTTCCAAAATTCCTTAGAGATTTACGCCATCCCTAATCCCCTCCCTAATTTACAGGTATATAATAGACCACTCCTCACATCCCCAGGGCAACAGCTCTTCCTGCCCACGGGTCCTGTCCCCATGCTTTAATAAACCACCATTTTGCACCGAAGATGTCTCAAGAATTCTTTCTTGGTCTCGGCTCCTGACCTCAACCCACCGAACCTCACCTATGTTCTTCATCACTTTATCCATGCCCTTCCTTCTGTCTGGAAGGCTTTCCCTCTTGTTTTGCTAACTCCTATTAAATCCCCTGTTCCCTTGCCAGCTGAGGAAAGGCATCTCTGAGGAAGACCACAGCCTAAATAAGTTTTGTTTATTATTCAACTTGTTTCAGTGTATAATTGTGTTTCATTCATGTCATTCCTTGACCAGTGTAAGATCTGTTACAGTGTAGGCAAGCAAAAAATCATTTGTTATTTGAGTGAATGAATGAATGCTTATGTAATAAATATATATTCTGGATTGATTTAAATACAAGTCCGGGCAAAATTAATTGCTCACTCTTCCATATTCTCCTCATTGTTTATGATTTCCACAATTACAGAATTGGCCACATTACCTTTTATTCATTTATCTTAGGTGTCTCTCTCATACTCTGTCACCCCCTTGAGACTATGACTTCTTTGAGCCTTATGTTCCCAAACCCACTACTAATCTGAAACCTAGTGAGCACTCACCAAATATTTGTGGAACTGAATTATGTAGAAATTATAAGGAACAATAAACTGCAAAAACGCTTAACAAATGTAACAGATAATTATTTTCAAATGACTTGAATTATTTTCCTTTACAAGAATAATTTTTTTAAAAAATTTGGTGCTCCTAGTAAGTAAAATTATGCCCGGTAAGTTCTTCTGTTCAGCCTCAAGCTTATGTGGAAGGAAATTAAATGTCTCTTCCTCAGATTCATTTATAACTCACTCCTCGGCTGATGTTCTCTACAATGCCTTTTGAGAATTCTTTTCAATTCCCTTTATCCTCTTATCCTCCCTCCCCCTTCAGATGTTTGTAACCCAGGGGAAAACAAAGCACTTAAATGCAAGTAACACTGTAATCATACACAGCATTGACTTGCACATGGAACAAACAGAAACTAGAAAGTCTTCCACTTAATCTCACATCTCCTGACTCACACTCTTGTACTTGGCCATGGTAAATGTAAACATAGGCTAAAGTAACATTCTTTTATGTTTAGGGTTAGCCATTGAAATCCATTTAGTTTCAGTTGAACTAATATAATCACAAGTACTTCTCTAACTCAAAGTTGTTTTTTTATGATAAGAAAATGCTCTTGTCAATTAAACAATGGTAACATTAATACTAATTTACATTTCTACATTTCTTTTTATCCAGGTTTCCCAAAGCACTTTAAAAGGCTGTATTCTGTAATATTAAGATCAAGCAAGAAATATTATCTCTAGTTAACAGAGAACAGAAGCAGATACTTGTTAATTAGTACTTGTCACAGGTCATCCTGGAGGTTCATAACAAATGCCTTTCTTCAAACAAGAGGTAATGTGCATCTCCTGTGGACCAGATGAGCTAAATATGTTTAAAATTTAGTTTCCCCCACTTCTAATTTCATACTCCACTGATGTCTTGGCCACTTAATCTTCTTCTGAAAAGCAAACCCCAGAGATTTAGATCAACTTAAGGAAGTTGTGTGTGACTGTAGAGTGAGAATCTGTTTGGATTGGGCTCTGCCGGCCATAGTCATCTTTTCAAGAAAATCATCCTTTAGGGCGCCTGGGTGGCTCAGTGGGTTAAGCCGCTGCCTTCGGCTCAGGTCATGATCTCAGGGTCCTGGGATCGAGTCCCGAGTCGGGCTCTCTGCTCAGCAGGGAGCCTGCTTCCTTCTCTCTCTCTCTCTGCCTGCCTCTCAGTGTACTTGTAATTTCTCTCTGTCAAATAAATAAATAAAATCTTAAAAAAAAAAAAAAAAAGAAAATCATCCTTTAATCAATGAGGAATGTCCATGGACTCAGGAAGCCCTGAGATTATCACCATTGTCACAATTCACCTCTGAAGTAATATAATTTCTTCCCCATTCCTAACAGGAACTTTGAGGTGCTTCTGTGAAAGCCAGACTCCTATAGGATTGAAGACCCAGTTCATTTGTTTCCCTTCAGCATGAAAAACAAAAAACTAAAGAGAAAGCCACTGCTCTCTGTCAATATGGATATCACCTATTAGTGTCTACACAGAGATTTTCTTGTATATGTAGCTTTCTTTCTTTTTTTTTTTTTTCTTTTTTTTTTTTTCTTTCTTTTTTTTTTTTTTTTTGTAGTAGAGAAAGAGAATGTGAGTGCAGGAAGAGGGACAGAGGGAAAGAGAAAATTTCAAGCAGGCTCCACACTCAGTACAGAGACCAAGGTGGGCTCTATGTCAGGTCCCTGAGATTATGACCTGAGCAGAAATCCAGTACCTCACTTGACTGACTAAGCCACCCAGATGCCCCCTGTGGCTTTCCTTTAAACCTGCCTTTCTTTCAGAAAACAAATCACCCTTTCAATTTAAAAATTCACCTTGGGGTGCCTGGGTGGCTCACTTAGTTAAGTGTCCAATTTTTGGTCTTGGGTCTGGTCTTGATTTCACAATGGTGAGTGTGAGCCCATTGTCCGGCTCAATGCTAGGTGTGGAGCCTACTTAAAAAAAAAATAAATAAAAAAAGTGGTGATGCAACATGGGGGGTTAAGGGGTAGGAGAAGAATAAATGGAACAAGAAGGGATTGGGAGGGAGACAAACCATAAGTGACTCTTAATCTCACAAAACAAACTGAGGGTTGATGGGGGGAGGGGGGTTGGAAGAAGGGGGGTGGGGTTATGGACATGGGGAAGGGTATGTGCTATGGTGAGTGCTGTGAAGTGTGTAAACCTGGCGATTCACAGACCTGTACCCCGGGGCATAAAAATATATTATATGTTTATAAAAAATAATAAATAAATAAATAAATAAATAAATAAAAATAAAAATCCATTTCCTCCCCCAATATAGTTGCCTTGATTTCTCCTTTCCTATCTGTGTTATAGAAGAAGATATCATTAAGCTAGCAGAAGACAGGGAGCCTTCACTCAAATATAGCCATGCATCAGAATTGCACACAAAGTAACACGTGACATTGACACTATGAAAAACGATTCATCCCAGAGTCTTCTGCTTCCCTTCCTTTTATCAGTTACTCATTCAAGACACTGAAACCAGCTGTTATGAGGGACTGATATTTGCTTTGCAAAAGAAGAAAACTCTCTCTGCACATACATTCTTATTCTTCCTACTGATTCGTGTGTTAATAGTATTTGACAGGTTGGTAATTTGTTTTTTTTTTTTTAAACCATAATTCATTTAGTACGTTCTGCTTTGTTATTGTACATTTTACACATTGGTGCACAGAAAATATTGTTTTTTAACATTTCTTTTCTTTGCAGTTATCACTCATTCAAAAGGGCTGCATGAGAGTCTTTGGGGACAGGAGGTGCCAGGAGGCCCAGACAAGGAAGAAAATAAGAAGAGGGTGAGAAGAGCATCAGGGAAGGAGGAGCTAGAGACAGGAACAAAGATAGAAGGGGTCCTTAAATGGGGTGACAATTACATGAGGAAACAATACCTGTGAGGAAGGAAACAACAGGAAAGCACTACAACTGTGCCCTGCAGGTACAGTGGACTCCAGCCCTCCCTCTTGCTCACCTCTGAAGGGATCTGAGAGATGTCTCAACATCCTAAGTTTTTTCTGAGAAAGGCAGGAAATGGCTCCTTCATCTGCTATAGGACATTCACAGGAAAGCGGGGAAGAGGGTCAAGAAAGGAGCCTCACATGCACAGAGCTGAGATTTCTGTCTCCATAGAAACTGGTTCTCCTTGCTTCCTTGGGGTAAGAATGGGAGTTGGTCTGGAAAAGCTCTCTGAACTTCACCTCCTCTCTAAACTGTCAGGAATCAAGGTCATGAATCCCTAGTGTGTCCGGCGCCAGGGAAATGGAGTCTGAAGGGAGGGAAGTGGGGGGTGAGGATCTCCCCCTGAGGATGCTTTCCTCCAATGGAGCATTCAGGCCACCATATGCCAGATGTGCAGAGCATGACATACCATTAAAGCCACATATGCACTGTGGCACCTGGGTGGCATAGTCAGTGGAGCCTCTGACTCTTGATTTTGGCTTAGGTGGTAATCCCAGCATCATGAGATGGAGCCACGCAGTGGGCTCCAGGCTCAGTGGGAAGTCTGCTTGAGGTTCTCTCTCTCCCTTTCCCTATGTCCTTCCCTCCACTCTCTCTCTCTGAATAAATAAATACATAAAATCTTAAAAACAGCAACAACAACACATCAGCCATTTATTGGGCAGTCACTGGGTTCCAAGCATTGTGCTTTTTACTTTTGCTTCATTTTTCAAGGCAAATTTGATCACTTTTCTTTTACAGATAAGGAAGCAATATTTGAGAAGTTAAGTATTTGTTTATGTCTACAAAACTAGTGATGTTGAGAATCTAAATTTAAGACAAACTCTTACTGCAAAATCAAAGTTTTTGCCAGTGTGCCCACCAGACTCCCTGAAGCTTACGTGGAAGTAGAGGAAAGGGCGCCACTTGGCTTGGAGTTCAGGGTCAATAAGTAGAGCATCTTTTCACAGACAAGGGGACATCCTGCCTGGCCACAGGAAACAGTATACCTGTGACTAAGGATCTCACCTGTCAATGGCTATTGAATAGAAACCAAAGTCACCAAAACAGGAGCAAGGAATGAGCTTCCAGTTCCATTAGGAAAAGGATCTGGTGATGCTTCTTTTCAACTAGGACACCCTGGGTGGTGAGAGAGCAAGAAAAGAAACTTGGAGAAAGCGGTTTTCTTTCCCCAGTGTGATTGTCTTCCTAGCCAAACACAGGAAGAAACCATTTTTCTCTGTGCTCAGACATGAAATGGGAATAATAATCTCTACTTTTCATTTTCTTACAATTTTAGGAGTAAATCCTTCACCCATTAGAGTTGAAGATGTACAGCTCTGTCACCTGGCAATCCCACATCTGGGCTCATGGCTTTGGAAAGACTTGAGTGTGTGCTCAAGGATCTGGGACCCTGGATATGATGGGCAATAACATTTGTAACAGCAAAATGTAAGCAAGCAACTACATGTCCTCCAACAAACAAATAGGTAAGTGCAGAATAGTGACTTATCATAAGACAACAGTCAAGGTAAACATTGAGGAACTTTGGCTCATGTTTCAAATGGAAGAATGGTATATATAAAACTTTTATATGAATGAATACATAATGGTTTGATTAACTTTGTGTAAGTTTAAAAGCATGCCAATAGCATTTTACATTGTTGAATGACACATCCATGTGGTAGAAATATAGATGAATGCTTTGGGATGATGATAATACCAAATTTGGAATGGTTTTGAACTCTGTGAGGAAGGAAAGGGGCTGAATGGACTGGCCGGGGGGTTGGGGGGAAGTGGACTCTACAAAGAGCTCACCTGTATGGGTGACCTATTTTTTGTTAATCTGGATGTTAGATACACTAATATTCATTTTCTGTCTTTCTCTTTTGTATGTTTTAAATCTTCCATAACCAATATTTTGATTGAAAAATATGTAAAAGCAAGCACAGAATTTCCTAACAACCAGGAAGCCTCAGTCATCGGGGAGGGTGACTCCAATCCCCAGACAACCGGAACACAGAGCAGGATCAATATCCATGTGGGGGAATCCTTTTGCCCCTTGGATTCTCAAGTAGCTTTACTTCTCAGTAGAACACTGTGCTGCTTTGGGCGGTGGAAAGTTGTCCAGTAACAGAGTCGTAATGTGGGAAAGACAGAGGAGACAGAGACTGAAGATGGAGAGCTCAGATCCGGCAAATAAATGAGAGGAGGGGCCCTTGTTAATCTCACCAGGCTGTTGTGGTTGAAAGGACCCACTTTGCTCCCAAGCAGCCGTTTATGTTATTATTTCTCTCAGCGGGTTTCAAGCTGCCTGCAATTCTCTGTTAGTTAATAAGAAAAGTGAGAGATGCAACAATTGCTTTTGCTTGGCTGGCTTGTAAAGGCTTTGTCACTCAAAAATGGAACAAAGGCCCTAATAACACCCTGTGCCGCAAAGGCAAGTGTCAGGGAACAGACCGAAATCAATTATCTGGGTGAAATTCAGAGACAGGAGGAGCAGCACATTCGCACACAGTAGCCTCCACAGCACATAATCCCATTAACAGGGTGCCGCTGCTCTCACGGGAGGGCAGAGCCATGCAGGAAAATTATAATTAAAAGTAAATAAAGGGAAACGAGCCCCTAGTGCCTTCTGTCATGGCCTTGAATGTGAACGTGGTCCCAGCAGATGTTGGCATGGCCCTCCAGTGGCTCCCGTGTGGGGCAAGCTGGGAGAACGGGTTGAGCTGGGCTTGCTGGCTAATCCTGCTTGTTAGTTATGTTTAGTAACCGGGTAAGGGCTTTGGCGAGTGTTTGTGGTGTCCTGGGAGCCTAGAAAATGTTCCTGACACAGGATATGGACTCTTCTAGAGATTTTCTATGTACATCTCTCTTGCTAAATAAATATTTATGGAAATATGTGGAGTGAAATGAATGAATGAATGAATGAATGAATGCACATGACCCCAGAATGTATAAGTGAATGATCCATTAGCGTGTTCCTTAAAGCAACACATAAGAATCATCCAGGACATCTTTTATAAATTCTGTAGTCCACACTTGGCCCAAATCAAGTAAATTAAAATTTCTGGGGAGTGGAACCCTGTCTTCCTTTGGTTTATGTGTTCCTCCAGATGACTCTAAATGTGCAGCCAATGTTGCAAACCTTTAACCTCAGTTGTCACTTCCGGTCTTCTTTGGTTAGGTTTACAGATTTTTGTCACGAATTTGTATAGTACCAGGAGTAGCCAGAGGGCAGTTAGGACAAGTGGGATCTTATCTCACCTCCAAGAACAACTAATTTTCTGTCTTTTAGCAAATAACCTAAACTTTCTGAATCTCAGTGTGTTTGTCTATTTAAAAAGGGGGGGGGTTGTCTGTTAACTAGATACGGTTACAGTCTCTTTGGGCTTGACAGCTCTATGACCTTGAAACTCCATGACCCAGAACTCATATAGAACAATCAACACAAATGTTTACTAAGTGCATTTTCTGTGTACTTAATCCCTGTGGGGAGAACAAAGTTGATAAGAAGGAGAGATAGGACCCTGTAATTCCTGTGATCCTTTGCATAGATGCTATACAGACAATTGGTAAAATGCGGAGAGCAGTGGAGGCAAGCTGTAGCAACATCCTTTAACACTATGATTATTTCCCTCCAATATCCTCAGCGACTGACAATGTTTGACACAGAAGCATTGGTTGATGATTGAATGAATGAATGAATGAATGGCACCTCTAATGGGTAAATCGAAGTGTGGCTTCCCTTTGGAAACTGAGTATTTCTGCCTCACTAGCTATTAAATAATCATCCTCCTCACCCCTTCCCAAGAGGCAAATTGTTGCACTGAATTGTGCTCAATGGTTCCTAATATCCCAGCCCAACTATACAAGTCCATGGATTCTATCAATATGCAAATATATGGCTTCAGAGTCAAGAGGGGTATGGTTTCTCCTCCAGGAAGGATCTGTTAGCACCTAGTGAGATTTTAGTCTATGTCAGTAGGTAGACATCCTTGCAGCTCCTTAAACAAACAAACAAACAAAAGTGTTGTATTTCATTTAAATGTGTTTCACCCATTTGCTAAAGTTAGTAGGAGAGGGTCCGGGTTGAAATCAGGCAGGTCAGGAGTAGTGGGAGGCCCTCTTCAGAGATCCCGACAGGACAGAAGAAATCATTTTAAATTAACTCCTTGAAAATCATGGCGAAGGATCTGCTGCTGCAGGAAGGTGGGCTCCCTGTAAAGCAGGGAGGGAGATTCCAGGTCACTATGCCTCTCAGGCTCCTTCAGCTGATGCCTGTTGGGTGCAAAAACCTGCTAATGTGTTAGAGTAAAGAAAATGAAGAGTGCTCGTTGTAAACACCCGGCCTATCATTTTCAGTGTGCTTGGTGATGAAAATCTCTTTGGAAGAAAGCACAGTCAAGAGGACTCACCCTTATTTGCAAAGACAGTAAGTGGTGCAATTCAAATCCAGCAATTTTAGCTGGCACCAGTCCCCTCTACTGCATCTACTGCTCAGTCCCTGTGAGGTTAGGAAAATATCCAGAAGTTACTCAGTATAAACCAATGACAAAAAGAATCAGTGCTGAGTGTCAGGTCAGTGCATGCAAGATCTGATGGTTATTGTTAACTGGAATCTGGTGGCCAACACCTTCGTGCTATTCAGTGAGCTAATTCAGAAAAGTAGGGCCAAGGGGGTAGAAGGAGGCGGGCAGAGCAAATTGTCAGTACAGATGTTTAGCACCCACTTCCAGAACAATCTTTGTAAAGACCCAACTGCAAAAATGCTGAGGATTCCTAGGATACTCAGATTGGCTCCCCTGCCTCTTTAGGTCATTGGCTAAGAGATGACAGAGCAGCCGCAAACCCAACATGGTGATTCTGCTAGAAGAGTGCTCCTGAGATGCTAATCTGAGGTCAGGTTGAAGCCAGTTTCCCATTCCTCATAAAACAAAAGACTGAAAGAAGTGGTTTCAGGATCAAGTGTTTGTTTTTAAAAATCAGCTCCATCCATTACATTTTTACTCTCCCTAAATCCCTAAAGATGATTTTATATTTTAAGCAGATCTGTTCTATGTGAAATAATTCTTGGTCTTAAATGTCATGTATATACCCTGAGGTCATATTGCTTGGGGTGCAGTAGTAATGAATCAGATATATTATTAATACACAAGTCAATGGCACACTAGAGTCTTTCAGGGAAATTCACACAGGTATACAAAGTACTCAGAACAGCCTGGATATGAATGCAAAAAAGGTCTGAGAAATTCAGGTAGAAACTCACCTCAACGTATTGAAATTAAAACCTGAAACAATAGTCCCAGAAAGACCTCACTTAGGTGATGTACAAGCTCATATGCTCCTGGGTTTCAAAATGCCCACACAACCTAAAGCCCAAATAAGAAATATCTAGAAAGAGAAGCTGTGCCATGGTTGGGGGTGGGGCAGTTACAAAGGGGGCCTTTAAAAATCTCAGGGAAGGTTAGGTAAAATATTTGGAAGCTGCAGATACACTCAGAAACCCACTCAGATTACATAAAAAATAGATAGCACAAAATCAACATCACCCAATTAATGGTCACTCAGCGCCTCCTCTATTTTAGACAATTTGAAGGATGAACCCTTGGAGAAATTCAGCTCTAAGTCTTTAAGCTGAAAGGGGCCGCAAATAGTTTGTGGCCTTATTTTGCTCTGGATAGATCTCCCTTTAAGAACCACAGACTTCTAAAATCCTTAACCTTTAGACCATCTAATGTGATGTGGCAAAATGCCAGCTCAAGTCAATATAGGGTTGCATGATTTGGGGGTAAACCTCAATCAATCAGGTTCTTCACTTGTCATTGAAGAATTGGACTAAATAATCTTTAAACTCCTTTTCTAGTTTCACATCCAGTAATATCATTTCCCCATCCAGAAGGCAACCGTTTTTGTTTTCATATTAACAAAATCTCTAAAATATGAGGTATCCAAGGGGCACCTGGGTGGTTCAATTTGTTAAGTGTTGGCCTTCAGCTCAGGTCATGATCACAGGGTCCTAGGACTGAGGCCAGCATAGGGCTCCCTGCTCAGTGGGAAGCCTGCTTCTCCCTCTCATTCTGACCCACCCCCCAACTTGTGTTCTTTCCTGCTTGTTCTGCTTTCTCTTTCTCAAATAAATAAATAAATAATCTTGGAAACTATGGGGTATCCAAGAAAATATGGGATTAACCCCAGACTTTATAAAAATATCAACTTTTTCTCTTCAGAACTTAAAAAAGAAAAAAAACTATCATTCTAGGTAATCGTGGGGACAACTATCTACTGTTTGAGGAGTACTGGACCTGAGGGACAGACACTGTCCACCAATGACACTGAAAATATCAGATGATTTTGGATCAGGGCGTCTGAAATGTATTCATGATGAGTGACTAAACCTCAGATGTTTCCCTCGGTGGATTCACTTGGCGTGATCCAGAATAAATCCTCTTCTGCTTCTGTGTCTCTGGCTTTAGCCTTAGTTGTTACATAATCCACAAATGCAGAATTTTCCAGCCACTAATGAGAGCACTTCACATTTAGAAATAGGAAAGCTTTCTGAATTGTAAATAAAGGCAGAGAAAAGAGAAGATAATTCAGTTGAGTTCTTAAAATGTTGAAACGGAAGCAATTGCCTCTTTGCCAGATTTCTCTCACCATTCCTAACTACTGGCTTCCCCAGTGCACAGACCCCCACAGCCTGCATCCCTAAGGCTCAGAGACACTGAAGCCTGGCCCTGCCCACGTGCTGGAATCTGCTCCCACCACCCGAAAGGAAGCAAGATTAAAGCCTTAATCCTCCTGCAAAGCTTCTTAAGCGTTTCTATCAGGGTCAGCTCAGTTGGTGCTTACTCAACCTGCCTCTGGAAAATATCCCAATTTAGGCCCTTCTGCTGACTGTCAAGTTGAGTGAAATGAGAGCCTGTATCCTGACCATGAGATGGGCTGGGGAGACAGGTGGCAGGAAATCATAGGGTGGGGAGGAAAATCAAGCCATTCCCTTTTCTTTGAAGATAAGTTCTCACATCCACTCCCAGGAGAATTTTGATTCTATCCTTTGTCTTGGCTTTGTTTCCCAATCTCTAGAGGATTCTTCCAAAGTATTCAAGGAAATTTTTTAAAGAATTCTACCAATATATATTGAGCACCTACTGTGTTCCAGATACTGTACTAGGAGAGAGCTGTGAGCAAGAGCGATAATGCCTGCTCTCATGGAGCACAACCCAATAAGGGACACAGCCAGTGTGATCAGCACCTACAATAGAATGTAATATGGTAAGTGCTGCGATCAAGGGGTTTGAAAAGCTATGGGAGCATGTAAGTGGGTCATAGGGCAGAGTGTAGTTGGGTTGGAAAGCTTCCCAGAAAGAAGTCAAATTTAAGCTCTAAACCAACGAGTAAATTGTAGATAGCCAGTATCAGCACAAAGGTGGGGGTTAAGGGGACAGGAGAGTAGCAACAGGTAACAAAGAAGGCAATGGGGATGAGGGGTCATGGAGGTTAAGAAGATCCTTCTCAGCCAATTAGAGTTCAAGCTTGATCCTATCCTGAGGACAATAGAAAGCCATGGATGTAAGAAGAGCAGCAGACTCACATTTCCATTTTAACAGATCTCTGATTGCTGAGTAGAGAACACGCTGGGGAAGTGCAGAAATGAAAAGGACCATCAAAAGTCATTGCCCATAGTGTGTGGGTGTGGAAGGTGGCAGCATGGCTACAGAGAGGTGGTTGGTTTTGAGAGACATCTGGGAGGTGGAATTATCACGGCTTCCTTGCCAAATTGTCTGTATGTGATGGAAGAGAAAGGAATCAAGAGGAGAGTCCAGGTTTCTCAACTGGAAACCATGGTGGTTGCAGCAATGCAGAATAAGGGACAGCTGAGGGAGAGATACAGACCTTATGAGCAGTACACCAGGCATGGAGGTTCAGAGTGGAGTAAGAGGGAAAAAACCTGAGTGGTTTTTAAATGGGGGTGTGTCTCACTCCCCCATTTTATTTTGGAATTTTATTTTATTTTTCTCACATTTTCTTTCATGGGATTGAGAGCAGGACCAAGTTTAGGAGTGCCTCTTAGGATCCAAGCCATTGATGATTTTTGGCTTTTTTTCAACAAGGAGTGGGGAGGGATGAAAATATACTACCATCTGAAATTGCACTAAAGGGTTCTGGAACCTTTGTTTTCACATGCAATGCAAACATGTGATAAGAACATATTTTCGTGGACTCACAATCTGGTCTAGCAGAGAACCAGGTGGGGGAGGCACCTAGAGGGAGGGAGTCTAAAGGAAGCGAGCCAGGTGTGAGCGTTCATCGCCGCTTTGCTAATGATCTGGAAGAGGAAGTAAACTGCACATTCATGAAGTTTTCAGCTGAGAAGCAAAAAAGGAAACACCAGGGAAAATAGCAAAATAATTGGAGTAAAACCCAAGTGGCAAGCAGAGAATAGGGATGATGTGTACCCACTCTTGTGTTGGTGATTTATTGCAGTGGGACCACATCCTTTCTGAAGAGCGATGAGAAGAGTGCTCTATTAGGCTTTATAGGAGGTACATTAGCTCCATAAAGGTACCATGTTGTGGTTCATTCATTGTTTCATTAGGTGTTAAATGACAGATAATAATAATAATATTAATCATACATGGCTAACATTTATTTAACTCTTATTGTGTGCTTGACACCAAGCTAAGCACATTACCTCTTTTAATATTCAACGAACTCTATGAAAGAAGCAGTGTGACACATGAAAGATAGGGAGTGAGTGACTCGTCCAAGATCTTAAGACTATTCAGTGGCAAAGATGAAGTCAGAGCCCAGGTCTCTGTGATCCCAGAGGTTTTGGTACTAACCACCAGCTTACATTGCCAACGGCAACATCAAAGTAATACTGTGACCAAGTCCTCAGAAGAATAAAGGATTATTGTGTAGTTCAACTGAATGAAGCAAATAATCATCACATTTTGTTGATTTTATTGGTGAAAATCCAGGAAACTCCGTATAGGTGAGCTATTGGTAACCAAACTCCCTAGTTTCCCATCTGCAAAATTTGCCCATCGAAAACTCCTACCACATTCTTTCCGATACAGGTCAAATACCTCTTCTGCAGAGAATCCCAGACTGTGGCAAAGGCCGTAAATTCCTCCGCTCTAGAACCCCAGTCCATTCTTTATAAAAACTCAGTTTATGATGTATTGGCCATAGTTACATAGATGCACACACATACCCACACACATACATACATAACTCTATAAATGTATAAATAAATAATATATATATATATATATATATATATATATATATACTCATGTTTATACACATATATGTATGGCTTCCTCATTAGTTTATGAAGATGTTTGTATTATTCATCTTTGTGTTCCTATCACCTAGCAAAGTACCTCAAACTTAAGAGGTTCTCAATAAATACGTTTCGAAGGTATGAAAGAATGATTGAATGATCAAGGATGGATGCTATTAACTAACATAAAATTA
The DNA here is from genome assembly GCF_964662115.1 of Mustela nivalis. Lineage (NCBI taxonomy): Eukaryota > Metazoa > Chordata > Mammalia > Carnivora > Mustelidae > Mustela > Mustela nivalis. Next base: position 34,067,931 of record NC_139028.1, on the reverse strand, counting down.
ATTTGCGCTCATGATAACAATCATATGGTATTGGAGAAGTACACTAAACTGAACTGGCAAATATGTTTGGTAATCTCTTAGTTCTAAATATTATGTGCTTAATTATAAGAAGAGAGCATCACAAAAGGCATAACTTTGATGATATTGATGAGGGAGCAGGAGGCTGGCTGAGGACAAAGCAAAAGCTGGCGCCTTGCACCCCCTCTTCACCCGCTCCCCTCCATATGTGTGGCATTCCTCAGGCACCCATGACTGCCATAAAACGATAAATAGTTAACTTGCAGGGATCACAATCCTGCAGAACAGGAATCTCCCTTGCCCTACAAGATGTCCTAGAGACCTGAACAGGGAGGTTACCTTATCAATAGCACAAATTTCCAGAGGCGAATAACTCTTGGTTCCTGAAGCCCTAATGTCCCCCTCCCACCATAAACTGGAGGAGACTGGGGTAGAAAGGAATGTAAATGATAGCCAGATCATAATGCCCCACCAAGAATCCCCCATTATCTTGATGTTAGTGCTTGACCTAAAGACGACATTAATCAAGCCATAATGGCAAAGACTCCCCCCCCCCAGCACCTTGTAGACCCTCCCTAGCATGTGAGAACTCTGTCGAAATCCCCCATTCCTTTACCACCTCCCCCCAACCGTGGGGTATATAACATGCCCACATTCACAACCCGGGGCAGCAGCTCTTCCTGCCCACGGGTTCTGTCCCCGTGCTTTAATAAACCACCATTTTGCACCAATGACGTCTTAAGAATTCTTTCTTTAGTCGTCGGCTCCGAACCTCCTCACCACACCGAACCTGACTTAAGGTTCTGGGACTTCATCAATATGATTACTGTCTTCTTAACCATACGTTGACAATCATAGCTGGAAATAAGTCCCAGCTTATTAAAAGCAAATACATAGGGCAAATCTAAAACATCACATGTACGAAAGGAACCCTTGGAGGTCATGATCCACACCACTTAAACAGGCATGTAGGCAGGCTTTTCAGGATCCCGATTGTTTCTTTAAACTTCTCTTTTGACTGTCCCTTTTCAAGTGTTCCTGTGTTTTTGCATCATACTACTTGCATACCCTTGAATTCTCCACTTTCTCACTCTGGACACATGTACACCATTTTTCCCCTGGCAAAATCTTCCTTTTCCACTTCACTTTGCTACCTTGAGTCTTGATTCATATGCTAATGCCTCCAAGGGGTCCTGCTTATTTATCTGATAGCCCTTTGCCTCCTGGAGATATTCCTGTGAGGGGTGGGGCACATAGCCATGGTGATGCATTGTCACAAGTTCGGTTTTTCCCCCCTTCTCTATCCCACACTTTAACCTAGTGTCTGTTTGCTTCTATGTCTCCAGTCCCTGGCATGATGCCCAGGGTGTGTTTCATGGAGGAGAAAACTGGAAAGTGGTGTGGGGGAAGGGAAGGGGGAAGGAAGGGGAGATAGGCAGACTCTAATGCTCTACTGTTGTTTTTCTCATGTCGTGGGCACATGTGAAGTGCTCTTCAACCAACAAGCCTTGGCCTAGGAGTCTATCCTCATGGTTGAATGTTTAGCTGGAGTTGATCCAAACATCATTGTTTGTACCAAGGATAAATCAATCCCCCATTCTCATATATAATAGACATTAGCCCTCACGTGATAATGGCAGCCTTGTTAGAGGAGAAAGAAAAAAGAGATCAACAAAAAACGAAACACACACACACAGGCAGAGAGAGAGAGAGAGATGAATTCTCTTCCTGGAATAGGGCAGAGAGAACCAGGAGAAAACAAGAATTTGGAGAGGCAAATGGAGTTTTAAAGTCAGTGTTTCAGTCTCTCACATTGTTACTCTGCAAGCAGTTTGAGGTTGTTAGGGATACATAAATGCCATGGAGTGTTCAGTTTGCTAACAATCTCCATACAGCTGAACTTCAGACCAGCATCACCATCTACTGTAAACACTTGATCTGGGGACGGTATGATGACTTTTTAGAAAACTTTATAAAAGATGTAGATTATCTCAGGGCTAAAAGGTGAGAAATAATTATACCTCTGAAGTCCATTGCAAACTCCAGATGTGCCACAGCTGTATTTTAATATTCCAATACTAGGACAAGAGTGAGCTTGCTACTGCCTCTTATCTTCCCCTCACATACCAGTGCTGTCAATGCCATTGGCAATTTTACATGTAAATGAGCCCATCCATCACTCCTTACTTTGCAGCAACTCACTTCTAAGCCTGCCATAGAGTTACACCATTAAATCTCCCTGCTTTACAATATACATCATGACATATTTGACATCAATCAGCTGTGTCAGCCTGCTCACTGTAAACCATAAACTTGCTCTGCATCCCTCTCTGCACGGGGTGATTAAACCTGCTTGGGGTAGCTTCCTGATTATAGTGATAAATAGTGGTTCATTTCCCATTCACTCTTCCTCCACCTGTTTCTTGCCTCTGCCCCAAGCTTCTGATTGCCTGCCTGTTGGAGGAGGTAGTGGTCAGTGGAAAGTGTGCAGTGGAATGAACATTTGTACATTTGGGTTAGAATCCTGACTTTGGCATTCATCTCTTGGCTCTGGGTTGTGGCTTTGCCATTTTAAAATGAGGATGAGAAGCTATATCCTTTGTCATTCTGTAAGGACACAGGAGATGAGTACTTAGAGTTCTTCTAAGGACATCCCTCCAGCCTAGAAGAGAGAGACAGACCAGGACAGTAATTCTCAATTCCCAGTGACGGATACTCACCACATGCCCATCCGACCCCTATATACAATTTGTAATACCTGCCAGGTTACCTCTAAGTACATCCCATTCCTATTTAAGAAGTCATATCGGAATTCATGTGAGTGAAAATGACATTATTGTAAGTATAACCTTGAATCTGTTCTAATTGATTGTTTTAAGTAGTTCATTTGCAAACTTCAGTACTTTATTATTGGAAATAACAAATTACTTGTGACATGCTGGGATATTGCATTATACTGTACAGCTTACTGCAACACACCAGGGTATCATGACACTAGCTGAAATCCACTAGACTAGATGATAACCATGGTTTTGTTTGGTTTTGTTTGTTTGTTTGTTTGTTTGTTTTTTGTCCCAAACAGGGAAATCCAAGACAGTTTTAGCAATATGAAGAGATACTCCACTGAACTGACTAGGCAATCCATCTGATCACTCTGAAAGTCCTTTTGCCCTTCCTTCTGTTGAACCTGAGATAACAGCTACCTCTCCTACCTCTTGGCACACGGACCAAGCCATCTGCTGACCAGTGGAAGCAGCCTCAATCATGTGTGCGCTCCAGAATATCTCCTAGGCAATAAATCAGAGGCTCTTTGGACCCAACAAAACACACAGTAGTAAGCATTTTTTACCCACAATTGCCCCATTTCAGCCACAGACCTAGGACTTCCCACCTGCCACTTGGTCTGATTTCTATCAGTCTGACTGCTTAGGTTCTCTTTTTTCTTATGATCTCATACATCTCCTGAGTCCAAAGTGGCTTGTCCAAACCACGGAGTACTAACGGATCTGGAAGGACCAGAGTGGAGGGTTGGGCTATTGAGGACAGCCATAAACTTGATTTGATGTCAAACACTAGCTTTGCGCAGTGGCAGTATCGTAGCCAATGAGGTTTATCCAAGGCGCGATTATTGCTAATTGATGTCAAACACTAACAAGATGCCCACAAAGACATTTGGACATCTTTGGGTTGGGTGGCAGAGGTTTGAAGGGTAATTCTGGGAAAAGGGAGTAATTCTGTGTAGGGATTCTGCCGATCTCATGAAGTAAAGGGAGGGGGTGGTCAGAGAAAGGGAAGGAGGAGAAGCAGAAAGCGTAGGAGGGGGAAAAAGGGAACAAAAGCAGAAAGTTAGCTTCTTGCTTTCATTCTTGGGACATCCAGAGTAATGAACCCTCTTTCCAGAGAAGATGAATGGGCAGCTGTAGAGATTATGAGTGAGGTTTTATTGCAGATCAATAAATCTGTGTCACAGATCCCCATCTGGAGGGAGTTTTAATTTAAAGGAAAGAGTGATGAGCTCACAAGGACGATAAATCAAAAGTTGTGTATTCACGTATGCATTAACCTTCTATCAAAACATACACCCGCGTCAAGGCAGGAGTTTGGAAACAAAGCTGAGAGGTGATTTGGAAGGACAGCCACCGGAGGCCCAGAGCTTGCCTACCTTGGGACACAGTCAGAGAAGCGACTGTGGGAATTGCGGGTTGTCACCAGACTACAGCTGCCTCAGATCAAAATCAGGGAGAGTCCTCCGTAAAGGAGAAAGATTTCACAGCAACAAAACAGAGATAGCAGCTGATGAGAAAGGTAGTGAAGGCATAATCAGGAAATTCTGAAATCTGTGTTGGGGTGTAACTTAGAAACCCACGCTACTGTTGCCCAGCATTTATAGTTTCTCCACCCTGCACAGCCCCCCAGTCTTTCAGTAATGTCCCACACAAAGCCATTACAGTGACTGGCTGCTTCAGAAGGCGTGGTCACGAACAACTGGCGCAAATCCACTGGGACAGGTGAGTGAACCGCCAGCAGCAGCACTGCAGCTTGAAGAAACCAATCAGACATGGACTATATTAATCAGCTACCACTATGTCCCAAGAATGCTAGCAGTTCAAGGAAGAGAGCCACTTATTTGCTAACTTATAACTGGTGTCTTGCTGCCCATTGGTCTAAGTGACCATGCTATTCTTTGAGACTTCTATAGAAATTTGGAAAAGAACTGAAAAAGTTAAGTATTGACTGCCCATCAATAAATCAATTAATATCTCTCTGCAAATATGTTAGAGATGTACAGCTGTGTATGTGTATACAATAAAGTAAATGCATCCACTTATACGTGTATGCACTAATTCCTTTATTTTCTAGAACGTAAGTGTGTTAGACATCCCTACTCATATATCTACCTAGTGGTAGATGTAATTAATCTTATATTCTGGATGAGAAAATTGAGACCCAGAAGGATTAAGAAACAAGAATTCCAGTCCATATCTGTTAGCTCTCACTGGCTACTTCTTTTCTTCTGTCCCACCAGCCTCTTGCTGTGTATGGGGCGTGTGTGTGTGTCTGTCTCTGTGTGTGTACATATGCACACTTCTATAGACCTGACTCATTCCTCCCTTTCTAATCTAGTTCTTAATGTGCTGCTTCTTATGTGTGCTGCTTGCCAGTGATGACTCAATACAGGCTTTCCTTGTGCAAAAGCTTTGTGAGTTTTGTTACCACAGCCAGCAACACCCTCTTGTTGCTCCAACTCATACCAGAACACCCAGCTCATGACTCTGGCACTTTCCCTGATCCACACCGACTCCACTCAACACAGCTCCTTCTTCTCTGTTTCTTACCTTGTACATATCTCTCTACCAGAGCACTTTTTCCCTTTATCTAACCTGTTTTTATAGGTATGATTTCTTTGCATTCACAGTTCACAGGGACAATGTCTTCTTTACACTTATTTACATCAAGCTTAGTAGCCCTTAGTGGGTGGCCCATAGTTGGTGCCTTATAAATGTTTGCTGAAAGTGGCTAGAAGAATATATTTCACTAATGAGGTTTGAATTCTGATCAAACAAATGGATATACCTAACAACAGAAGCAAAAAGAGAACTCTAGTCCCTGAAGACTTATAACTGGACCACCCATCTCTGATTATCATTAGGAACCTGTGCACAGACTGTGAACCCTCTTGAACTGCCTTCATCCTCTCTAAGCCACAACACATATGTACTTAGAAATAAAGATGTTTCTATGAGGTCAGCTAATAAATCCCATTCCAAAGATAAGTAAAGTGAGTCATAGAGAGAGCATGGCTGGGCTCTCATGATCCAGTCAACTGAGCATCCAAACAGAACCCTAAGCTGTTGAATCATCCTAACCTCACCTTAGTTTACTGATCTAGATAAAATTCAAGGAATGATGTCTGCAAAGTATTCATCTACTATGCTGAACACATTGAAAGTGATAGTTTAAGAAAGATTGATTACTATTATTACTTTGAGAGAGAGAGAGCACATGAACAGGGGGAAAAGGGAGAATCCCAGACTCCACACTTAGAGCAGAGCCTGATGTGGGGCTCAACCTCATAACCCTGAGATCATGGCCAGAGCTGAAATTCAGTTGTACACTTAACTGCCTGGGCCACCCAGGTGCTCCAGAAAGTTAGACATTATTAATAACCTTCCACATATCAATGTATACTATGTGAAGATAATATCTAATAATAATGTGCGTATCAATGTATACTATGTGAAGAGAATATCTAATAATAATGATATCTAAATATATTCCTTATGTAAATAGCTTCATATACCATCATTTCAGGAGGGTATGAAAGGAGAAAATACAAAGCAGAAAACGTTGGTAATAATAACAAAAGCAATAACAAATATTTATTAAATAATGTCTCATATGTTCCAGACACTCTTTTAGGTACTGGAAATACAGGGCTGAGTGAGACAGTATGCTCCCTCTCGAGACACCTATGTTCCACATCTTCTATGAACAACAGCCACTAATATTTATTGCAAACTTTCTGGGAGCCAGGCACCCTTTCAGCATTGTGCAACACAGAGAATCTCAGGCTCTTGTGTAAGGACACAAAGAGGACAGCCAGACTGAATCCGGACCCTAGCCTGCTAAGCCTTTCCCATCACATCTCTCCGGTTTGTTTTCTTTCTATTTTGAACTCTGTTTTCCTGTTTGTAGGGAACTTTCCCTGGATCTTGAGGTAACCTTGTAACCGCTCTGCCTGATGCCAGTGTTGCCACTGTAATCACTCTGCAGCCAGGATGGCTTTCCAGAAAAGGTAGTACCCACCTTCAGCCGCCTTCAGGGCCCCCATCATATATTAAGTCAAGTCCCAGTTCCCATGCATGGCATTCATGGCCCTCGAGGATCTGGCCAAACTGAAATTTCCATGCTTCGTCCCACATTCCTTCTGTAGCTCCTTCAAGTCACAGGCTTGGGGGCAGCAGTGCCCTCTTCCGCCTTCCTGCTCCTGGACTTCAGCTTTGCCCAGACTGGTGCCTTCTCTTCTTAGCTTATGGTTGCCTTGTTTCTTTCAAAGATTAGCCTAAACATCACTTTTCCTGTAAGTACCATTTTACAGCCTTCAATGTTGCCCGTCCTAAAATTGGATTTATTAACTGCTTTCACTGTGGGCTCACAGCACTTTTCTACATCTCCATTACAGTATTTTTATTTCCCAACAAGTATTTAGCAGTGGTTTGTGTGTTTTTCTCCTCCATCAAAGTTTGCGAACTTAAAAGCAGAGACTGTGTAATTCATTTTATAATCCCAGCAGTGCACCATGCTTGGTACATAATAAGAGCTTAATAAATATTAGTTGAATTGTTTTGCTTTGCTTTTCTCTTCTCAAAGAGTTTATCATATCTGGGAAATGGCTAATGTGGTTTGATGTGTGTGAAAAGCTCTAGACCAGAGAACACAGAATCTGAAATCTACTCTTTGCTCTGCCAGTAGCTTACTCTGTGACATTAGGCAAATTCCTTGTCCTCTCTGTGTCTCATTACCTCATCTAAAATAATAGGGAAACACTAGGTAATATGAATTCAACTATGTTATAATATAAAATTCTCATATTCTTTACATGTTTAATAAATATGTATTGAGCACTTTTTATATCCCACACACTCTAAATTAGGCTCCAGAGATGTGGGAAAAAGACAAGTCTGAAATCAAGAACTTCATATGTGATTCTCATATAAACTTTGCGACCCAGGCAAGGTGATTATTAATGACCTTGCTCTGAATACAAAGTTCAGAGACCTTGTATTTAATTATCAGACATTCTTAAGATTCTGAGGCATAGTAGTTGAAGGCATATAAATAACTCTTTATAATTTTCCCCATAGTTGAGAACAAAGTTCTTCAAAGATTTTTTATTTATATTTACTGAAAGCTCAATTTCTACATGGATTTGCCAGGTAATCGAATTTTGCTCATTGACCACTTTTGGAAAGAATGTCATGAAGCCAATGTTGTTTCTTTTTTTTTTTTTTTTATGCTTATAAAGATATATAGGAGGTAGTCCTCACAGTATTTTTGTTAAAGACACTAAATTGAAATGGTGATGTCTAATCAGATTTTCCCACAGAAGTATGTAGGTTACATTCTTCACCAAAAGAGTGATGTCTAGCATTTATAGGTATGACCATAAACACCATATATAATTTTGTGCAAATAGAAAAAAAAACTATTTTGTTTTGAGGCATCAAGCTTTCTAAATCAGTCTACTCCATTAAATTCAACAAAGAATCTAACCAACTAAACTATATAACAGGCTCCGAGAGTCACTGCTGAGAAAGAAATGTGAATAAGATGCTGCTCTTCCACTGGGAGTTTTGTTCTATTATTGACAATAAGAAAATGGCACGAGTGTCTGTGCTAAGAGTCATAAAATGAGAAGTGCCTTAGGGAAGAAAGGACATGTATTAATTATTTTAATCATTTGCTGTGTTCCAGGTACAATAATAGACATTGGGATATTTGAAAGGCAATTGGAAGTACGATAGTAGTGTAGAGTAAACTTTTAAAGTGTTAAGGAATAAAGATCTATTTGTCTGAGTCCAAATCCAAATCCAGGTCTGATCATTACAATCCATGGTATTGCCATGTTTTGGAGTTCACACATGCACATGCACACACCGACATATGTATATTCAATAAAAAGAGAACAAATAAGGCTTCTTGTGGGAAAAGGTATTTACACTGAGCTTTGTTAAGGTTGAGCAGAATGTTTGGTAAGTGAATAAGGGAGGACAGGCACCAGATGGAAGGAAGGACCAGAGGAAAAGCAAAAAGAAGAAATCACAGTTACCCTTATGTGATAACAAACATAGAGACAGAGAAGGAAGGCTGTCTTGAACCCATGTTTATCCTATGTTGTGTGCTGGGGATATAAAGACAAGATGGTCAAGGTGTCCCCAGCCTTATAGAAGCAGGTATTGTAATATAGAGATATAGATGCTGTGAGATACAGAGAAGGGAAGGGCAAACACTGCCAAGTTGGGTGAAGGAAGACTTTGCAGAGAACATAATCTTCACAGTGAGTTTTGGAAGATGATCAAGCATTTATCAAGGTAGAGAAGATGGAGTGGGGTTGTATGGATGGAGGGGCCCGGGTGATAATCTGGGCAGAGGAAACAACATCATCAAATTCAGAGACATCACCCAGCACCGCATGTTCAGGAAATGACTAACTGCCTGGTGCGTGCTGAGAAAGAAGGTAAGGGCTCAAGGTGGACATATCACGCACACAAGAAACACTGAGTGTTCAGCTCATGAGTTTGGCCTAATGACATTCACTCGTGCCTGAAAAAAGAATTTAGACTTAACTTTTCTGGCATAAAGTCATCATTAATGATTTCTGGATAAGGAGTGTGTCAAAGTCAGAGCTGTGTTTTGGGAAGATTAACGTAGCAGAGATATGAAGGGTAGAGACAGAAGGGACAGAGATTAATTAGTTGGTTGTTCTGATAGTTCAAGTGAGAAGTGATGACATAATAAACTTGAGTGGAGGTGGTGGAGCTAGAAAGAAGAGGTGTGAAGTTATAAAGTTAGAATCAACAGATCAATAGACCTGAGAGACAAATTTTATGTAGGGGCCAGGGAGAGAGACCTGGTGATACTCCTTAAGCAATTATAAATGTGGAATTGGATTTCAAGATAGGAGTCAAGGCTAGAGACAGATTTAGGCTTCATTCCCACAGAGGTGATAATTGGACAGTGGGAAGTGATAAGAACACCGAGGAAGAGAGTATAGGGAAGGAAGGAAAGAAAAGAGAAGAAAAGAGCCAAAGAGCAAACCATGGAGAAAACTTTGCTTGGGAGCTAAAGAAAGGCAAGAGAAACCAAGCAGGGGCAGGGAACAAGTGGCCCCAGAAACAGGGGAAAGCCAGGAAGGCCAGCTTCACAGAGAGAACAGTAGATGGCCTGAGTGAAATGTTGCAGAAGTGAGTAGGTTGAATTGAGATTCAGCCAATTTATTTGATGATTAGTCAGTCAGTGATAAACTTGAAGAGAAGAGTTGGAAAGGAGCATAATGAGGAGAAAACAGGTGGCAAAGTAAGAAGTAGCCTGGGAACAAAAGTAGCCACCAAGTGTACCATGTACCCTTGCAAAGGTTGTCAGTGAAAGGAAGGAAAACATCCCACCAAATGAAGCCCACCCCCACCCCCTGCCAGCCAGAGCAGGGAAAGTTATTTAAAATTTTCTTATTAGCTGCTTTGCAAATTTATGATGTTTGGAAATGCAGGATACCAGGTAAATCAAGTGTTAGAATGACTGGCATACGTCAGTGATTGGTGCCATTCCTGGCCAGGCCAGAGTTGAGTCTCCGTCTGCCCCAATGCCCCAACCCTGGAGGGCAGCACATCAGACTCAAAAAAAAAACAGCAAAGGATATTGCACAACAGAATGCTAAACCTCAGCCAATAGCCTGATGAGCAATTTATAAAGTGGGGGAAATAATGCTGTGTTTTTGTTTCCTCCTGCCTTTTCTCCCCTCGTTGGGCTTTTAGTTAGCCATGAAGTGCAAGGAGGAAGGAAGCAGGGAAATCACACTGTACAGGAAACCAGCCACTGCTTCCTGCACTCCAGACATGGGCAGACAATTGACAGTTCATCAGGAGATCAAGAGCAGAGCCCCACAGAATGCAAGGGGGAGCTGCTCAGCAATGCCTTCTCAGGGCCCAGGCCCCCGCCTTGCACTTGACCACCAGTGTCACAGAACAATGCTGTGACATGGAGGCCTCCAGCATACTCATTTGTATCCTCCTACCTGAAGGCACCCCATAGCTGATGGGTGCAGGGATGAAGGCTATATAGGGGCTGATGAATTCTGAGGAAGGATAAACAGCAACAGATAAAACTCCAAGTAGCTGAAATTCTGTTTCATGCAAATGACCATAAATGCAAAGAGGCAGGGTTGGGAAAGAGGGAAATAAGGAAAAGCTGAATTAATTCTAAATGGAAGTTTTTTTCCTGCAGCATTAGCTACTATTGAAGAAAATGAATAGGCTTTCTCCCCACATTTATTAAATTTCTATGATTCTCTAATTTCGGAGCCCTTTATTTGCAGTGGAAAGACTGAGACTCTGGTGTATTACAAATGAGAGGCTCTCTGTTACCTGTTTGTCATAACGCTCACAATGATTCCTTGAGAGAAGGGGAGAGATGAGGAGAGCCTTCCTTGAGGGAGAAACACGAGGTAATGCAAGAAGTCTGTGTGGGCCGTGCAGGACAGGATATGTTGACTTGGATCTGGATGGATGTGCCCTGCTCAAACTAATGCAAAGGGAGGGGAAGAAAGTCTAAAGATGTCACAGAGTATCATGGAAAGAACACTGGGTCTGTAGGAAGGAGATCTTATTCTAGATCTTATTCTAGTGCCACCATTCATTGGCTATGTCATCTAACCTTGGTTTCCCCATTTATGATATTGCATTATAAATAGCCCACCTCCCTTCTGTACCGTGAAAATAAAATGGGATAAAAACATAAAAACGTGCACAAAAAACATGGTGAGAATAGCTCTATATAAATACAAGATGCTAATGTGCTTGAAAGGAGAAAAGAATGTCTGTTGGTAAGGATATTAAAAAAAAAAAAAAAAAGTGAAATGACTCCATCCTAGCACAAAACTGCCAGAACACAATCTCTAAGAGAGTCCTGAGGCTTTAGTGGGGGGACGTGCAGTGTTCTGAGGTTCTGGTAGGAGTGAACAAGAAGAAGGAGGGGGTGCACTACATTCAGCTGCTGGCCTGTTCCCTGGCTCAGAGAAGACCTAGACCTCTTAGCTGGGTACTTTGCCCACCTGCTGTGGCAACTCTTAATATGCACTTGAACCAAGGGAGCTGCCCTATATTCAGAAGGACAAATACACTCTACCTGTATCTGCTATGTCCGAACTTAAAATCTCAACTTCAGAAAAAGTCATTTCTCTCTCTCTCTCTCTCTCTTTTTTCTCCTTGACTTGGTAAGAGTAATTCAGATAGACCACCATGGATTTGATTTGATGCAACGGTGATTCACCGGTTGTTGTGTAAAAGTGCTAATCTTCCCCCAACCACTTCTGAATTCTTTAATTCCTCTGACACATTAATTCTAACCCCAGCATAGAATGCTCCAACATCCCTGAGAATCCCAGAACAGAAATTACAGCAATTTCCTATAACTGGAATCAAATTCCAAGGTTGGAGAGCATGGGCCACATCCTGTCATTAATTCAAACATCTATGTGAAAGATTATGGTGGGCAGCTGTGATTCCATTAAAGGGGGCAATTTCAACTCCATTTCCTTGATAAACAGACACAAGCTCGCCCCTAAATTGGGCTTGATAGATTTGATTAGGGTAGAGTTTTTGGAGGTTGCGGTTTCTGCACGAAAATTGCTGTTTGATGTGCAAGGCCAAATTGCACTTGAAATCTCCTTGCATCCATAGAAGGGGGAGAAGGAAGAGGCTAGAACACCTAGCCAATTGCTATCATCCAAGCAGCAGGGGAGTCAAGCTGTTGTATTCAAAATATCTGTTAGGTATGCAGTCAGTGTGTGCTGCAGAAAGCATGCCACACTCAGGGGAAACTATGATTAAAAGCAGCAAAACCAAATGTTATTGAAACAAAGCAAAATGTACCCACCCAATTGCTTTAGCTCACATGAATCTTTTGCAGGGAGAAGGAATGGTATGTAGCCTTCTTTGGGGACACCTATGGGCCCATGTTTCAGAATTCCCACTAAGAACCTGGGGGCCAGGGAAGAATACAAGTTGAAGCTCATAGCTTTATAGCACATTCTTCCTGCACAAACACAGAAGCCTGGGCTAAATGGCAGTCTAGCTTGCTTGCTTTGTCTTCCATAAATGAGAGACACTTCTTCTTTAGGTCAGCTCCACCAGATAAGGCGTGGGGATTGTAATTCTTTCCACAAACACTGTTCTGGAAGTCTAAAAGTCACAAACCCTTCCTGTTGGTAAATCTTTTTGCTTCTGCAGTGTAAGCACTCACAAGGAGCACTTGAATTCCTTTGCTGTTGCCTGTTCTGCCTGGCCTGATGCCAAGTGAAAAGGGAATTAAGCTCTACTATGGACTTAGAATGTGCCAAAATCCACTCTAGGTACTTTATGTATATCATCCCCATTAAAGCCACGCATAACCCTGGAAATGACTACTGTTTCTCCATCTTCAAATAAAGGTAATAAGTTTCATAAAAGTCTAAAAAAATGGCCAATTAAAAAAAAGAATTTATTTTTATTTATAAAATATATTTATTTTATTTTATTAATTAATTAATATATTATTATATTATAATATATTATATTTTAATAAATTTAATATATAAAAATATATTTATTTTTATTTATATTTCTCCCTCTGAGAGGGAGAGAGATAGTAAAAGAGCACAAGCAGGGATGGGGGGAGGGAGAAGCAGACCCCCCTGCTGAGCAAGGATCCCAATGTGAGGCTAGATCCCAGGTCCCTGGGATCATGACCTCAGCTGAAGGCAGATACTTAACCAGCTGAACCACCCAGGCACCCCTATGTTCAAGATTTTATAAGTGGTGAGAGGTAGACAAGGCTGTAAGCTAAAATCACCTGAAACCAAGGTCCAAATTCATCTATCATTGAGGACTGCTGCCATAACTGACCCAGGGAGTGAAGGACCCCAGTGGGGAAAGAGACACACCAAGTCAGTAGTACCAGAATGGTTCCAATCCTTGACAGAAGGATCAGAGCTTGAAAAATAAAGTAAGTATAAAGACTAAGAGAGGATGAAAGCAATACATGTTTTAAAGTCCTGGAATTTAGCATTATATAAAGCAATTAGCAAATCAGCCTCCACTAAAGAAAATAAATTGATTGGCAGGTGTCTGCTAAAAAGATTCTGTGTTAGAGCAGCATTAGAAAATAGAGAAAGGACTCCTGGTGACACAGGGATCCCATGTACCCTCTGCCACTCTCCAAAATGCTCTGTACCGTATCCTTTAGGAATTAAACAAGCCTATAAATTCATTAAACATCATCTTCCTGAATATGTCAGTAGGTTTTAATGGGACCACTATGGTACCCCAAAGCAGAGCTATTCAAAATTCCAGGTCCTATCCACATGCTTCACCTTAAAGCATTTTTTAAAAAATCCTATAACATTGTTTGCACAAATCAGTGTGCCAAACCTAGATATTTAATAGAATCTGTTCCAACCATAAGTTTGAAACTTTGCTGTGGTGTTCCCCATCCTCTTGAACCTTCACTTATCTACCTATTCAAACAAAGCTCTCAGAAGGGACTTCCGGTATGGATCAAATACTTTATAAAGAATATCAGAATACACTTTGCCAATCTAGCACCTGAGCCAGACTCGTACTGATTCTCTATTTCTGTTCTCCTCTCTCTTCATAGATAGGCTCCTGAGCCCACCTCCGGGAAGAAGTGACAACCTACTTGGAACTACTGCTTTGATCAGCTGTTACTAGATTCAAAACTCCAGAACCTATCTCTCTACCTCTGGCACACAGACAGAAAGTGAATCTCCACTGAGACAGGATGTAACAGGCTGGTCTCCAATCCTGAAGACCTGGCTTCCGTGAATTTTAGTAGCCAATAATTGCCACTCCTCTTCTCCAACCTTGCCTTCTTAATGAATCCTATCCTATACATGACCAATATATCTGAAGATATAGAATAGATACATACATACATACATACATACATACAGCTTTTGGGATCTGATTTGTATACCTAGAGTGTTCCTTCTCAATTCAAGGGGCAACGATGCTCATAGCCCAGACAATTCCCGACATTGTTACTGAGACATGCCACTGCTCTATTCAGAGTACAATGCCACAGTCTGACTCAGTGAATTAGCATGGGGCAGTTTGAAGATACTCTCCATCAAGAGTCATATGGGATGTTAGTCATGATTGGGCTCAGATTGGGGTTGGAGATGGAGTATAGTATATGTAACCAATTTGTCTTTTGAGATGAATATTCTTAATAGATTATAAAGGGTGTGAGGTATTGGCAATTTTCCCCTCTGCTCTTTTTACTGTTTTAGAATTTTAATCAACAATTAATTGAACAAATATTTGCATGGGGCTAATTTCAGTGAACTTATAGTTGATTAATATAGACATGAATTCTGTTTTCATTGAACTTAATGGTCTAGTAGGGGAGAGATCATTGAACAAGTAGTTAGAAGTTCATTGGGTAGTACCATCTGCTTCCTGAAAGCATCTGGATAACCCAAGGCAGGTGCAAGCACAGATGGCCATTTCCCATCGACAGGGAAGAAGATTGCAGATACCTTGAATGACCCATAATAATATCTCAAAATCCATAAAGTCAGAGATGATCTATCTGTATCATATCTGAAATTCACGCAATAGTAGACATGGACAGTGAGCACATAACTGTTTTATGGATATAGACCAATAAGCTTCATATTATGTGAGGTCAAATAACAAAGAAACCCTTAAAATCATCACCAACCATAGTACCTAGCACATAGTAAATGCTCATTAAACAGTTGCTAAGCAAATCATTTGAAAGATTCCTATTTGCTCTCAAGTAATCAGGCTTTGGACTCATCATTCTTGCCAGTTCTATTACCTTGTCCTTCTTCTGGCGGAAGCTAGGCTGTAGAAAAACAAATGCAATGAAGTGCTTGAAAGAGCCTCCCTCTCCTTCCTGCATTAGATACTGTTCTCCAGCAGAGACATGGAAGGGAATTGAACTGCAGTGCAGGCCCTCGGAGATCTCAATGATAACAATAACAGCTGGGAAGTGGGATAGAGGAATGCAAGGAGAACCTGAAGGCTGCAGCCCATACATCCACATGAATCATCAAGATGAGGATCACAAGGACCATTTTATAGCAAATCTTCAGTTAATTTATTTAACCCTGCTGCCCATTATTACTACCCTTTTCTTGTTTAGGTCTTGTATCAATATGCTTGGCTAATTTTTTTCTGCCCAGCTGCCAACCTTGGGCAGGAGAACATCTGGTGTATCCCCAAAGGGCATTAGCCCATTAAGAAAGGCAAATTGATTTTTTAAAACTTCATAAATCAGCAGTCAAATGAAAAATGTCATTTTAAATTACAAACACAGCCCAGTTGAATGTGTGGCTGCTATCATGCACAATTGGAATTATTTATGATTGTTTAATATTTGTTGGGGGGACATTGTAATTTTAATTATGTGATACAAGGTGAGATAATTATTTACTGGTGCCGACATGGAATTACCAATAACTACTTAATATCTGTTGGAAATTATTCAACAGTTTTTAATTAGTGGTACATACTACAGTGATTGTTATTTTTCCAATGAATATAAAAATCCCATCCATGAGAAAAACGTCTGGGAGTTACATTAGTAATTGTTCCAAAATACATTATTGACTTATACACATGATCATACTATGTTAGTACGTCTCAGTATTTGAGGCTTTCTTGCCTATATCAGCAGAAGAATGAACAAGTAAGCAATGACCAGCTCTCAGGGTAGGCCATTAACTAAAGGAAAGGCATCCATTTGAACAAGTCCTATTTGGCTCATATTCTCAGCTTCTGGGATAAACAAATATGTTGCCATAGGGATACATAAATGCTTTGTCCACTCTATCTCTTCCTTTCAATTGTAAATTCCTTGAGGGCAAGAACCAGTCTTTTTTTTAAAAGCTTACTGTGTCATGTCCTCCCTTACAGAATCACCTTTACAGTAAATGTTCTATAAAGATGTGTGGATGAAGATGTGGAGCAGAGATAGTTGTTCATCTGTACAAAATTCCTTTTACTATTTTGTTGATATTCTTTTGCTCATCCTTGCAAAACACAAAGGAAAGAAAATGAAAAAATGATCTCACAGTCTTCTAATAAATGGTCTTAAGTCATTTACTTGGTGTAAAGATTACTCATGAACACCATTACTTACTAAACACATTGTTCTGAATCTTTTTTAATGTAAAAAGCATTTAATTAGAATTACATTGTTAGAGCCTGTTAAGTTTTTCCTTAGTTATTCATTAAAAAATGAAGTGCTTTACCAAGAGAAAACAAAAGGAAGAAAGATATATCTATTTAATCATTTGCTAAATATTTTTGATTTGCTAAAGATCACTTCCAATTATTTGTAAGTGTAATAAATTCAACTCCTCCTACACTGCCTTGTTAATGCCACCTTGTCTAGGAGGAAGGGAGACAGGGACCCATCCTCCCCATAAGACAAGGCACAATGCAGACAATGGGCCATGTATTCCAGCGGGACCAAGTATTAAAAAGCCTTTCCTCCTGGGGTTCTTATCTAACTCCAACCCCAGACTCTTACCTCACCCAGTGATGCCAGTCACCCCACATCACTTATAAGCTCCTGTGTTTCTCAGCCCCAAATGCACCGTCTATGTTCTGCTTTGTGATACAGAGACTGGGATTCTACAAACTACATTTCTTCTGTGCCTGTTGGCTTTATGTTAGGTTTCTCAGCAGGGTCATAAACAAAGGATGGAAGACAGAAGAGGAGAAGGGGACTTGCTCCTTCCTGTTGGTTTGTTCCTCCTGTCAGCACTGTTTCAGCAATGGCCCTTCACCCAGAATAAGAAGTACTTATTTCTAAGAACAGCTGGTTCTGTTTCCAGCTTCTTTCCACAGTTCCCAGCCCAGGTCATGTTCCCTGCCATGGGAACCGGCATGGGCTGTGCAATGCCCCCTCCCAGAGGATAACTACCAGCTCTGCCTGGTCCTTCCAACAAGCTCTTGAGATACAGAAGCAGCCAGGTGGCACCTCTCCTTGGAAGGTTGGCCCCAGCTCTGCCAGCCTTTTTAGTTTTCCTACAGGTCCTAAAACTTGCAGTTTCTGGGAATCCTAACTTCTCCATGTTCTGCCAGCCCTGGAAGAGCTTCAGTCTTTTCTTCTGTCTAGTTTATCTTCCTACACCTTGTTACCCAGTTCCCCATATTCATGATCTCTGGTGGAATAATTAGTATGGGTTATATTTTCTTGCCCAACATTAATTGTAGTACCTCTCTGCATAAGTACTGGCTCATAACCTTGGCTCATGATGACCCCCACCAGTGGCACTGACACAACACGCATCACTGTCCCTCTCACACCTCAGACCATACTCCATGTACAGAAAAAAATATCACAAACGTCTGCTGTTTGCCCTGAACTAATGTGTGCCAGCGCTATACTGTCCTAAATGTGACCCGAGCTCCTAGAGCATCACATGCCTTGGCACTTGTGGAACCATAATTCTCATTTGGAGGAACCGTGATTCTCTTCCAGACAATACTGGATGGACATGTCTTTTCTGTATTCTGATAAAGCAGTCTTTTGTTTTAAAAAATAATCATAAAAAAGGAGGATAAAAGACAGCTTTGAGGTAACCTGATATCATTTCTTCCAGTTATTTATTAAGCTCTTTATCTTGTACCAATAGTCTATCTAAAGAGAGTCCTCAAACACCACTATTCCTTTCTTAAGTGATGCTAACAAAGTATCTAATAACCATAATATCTACCACTTAGTGAGCAGACGTTATGAGCACCTGGACACTGCACCAGCTTATTAAATTCTAACTGATCCTAGGAGGAAGAAATTATCATCATACTTTGCACCTGAAGAAAACAGTAATGCTGAGAGGGTGGGATTAGGGTGAGGTGAGTGAGCAAAATTTAAGGGGGTGACAAGAAATTCAGTAATCAACACACCTATGTTATTACATTTTAATAAATCAAACTAAATACAATAATTGATAAATATGAAAATGTTAGAGTCCAATATGGCAGCACTGCTCTTTCTGTTGCTTGTGCAATGTTTCTGTTTCTTTTGTTTGTGCAAATGGCACATCCCAGTAAGACAAGGGACTGAAATGCAAATTCAGGTTTCCTTAACTCCAAACCCTCAGTTATCCACCACTTGCTACAGGGCAGGGGGATATAATCTGTATCTCTAGAGGGCATTACCAACCGTAGTTTTCTGATTTTTTAATTTAATGTAGTGCCATCCAGGCAGGGGCTTTCAAAGAACATGAATGTATTCATGTGTCATAGAGAACTTGAATTCTCTAAATTCTATGCTAACTGTGGTTTTAGATGCCATACACTCTAGAGCTAGAAGATGTAGTTTTTTATTTTATTTTATTTTATTTTTTTATAGATTTTTTTTATATAATTTTTTATTTTTTATAAACATATATTTTTATCCCCAGGGGTACAGGTCTGTGAATCACCAGGTTTACACACTTCACAGCACTCACCAAAGCACATACCCGCCCCAATGTCCATAATCCCACCCCCTTCTCCCAAACCCCCTCCCCCCAGCAACCCTCAGTTTGTTTTGTGAGATTAAGAGTCACTTATGGTTTGTCTCCCTCCCAATCCCATCTTGTTTCATTTATTCTTCTCCTACCCACTTAAGCACCCATGTTGCATCACCACTTCCTCATATCAGGAGATCATATGATAGTTGTCTTTCTCTGCTTGACTTAGATGTAGTTTTGATGAAATATATACTACTTAATTATTCATGCATGAATTCATTCATTCATTCATTTAGCTAATAGTCATCTAGTACCTATTTTGTGTTCAATCTCTTGCCATTCCTTATTCAAGTACTTGTGGAATCCATACATGGGTTGGTTAAAAAGTAGCAAGGAGTGAAATTCTATCTTTCCTAGGATAATTCCCAAGGAATAAAATAGTAAAATATGGATGAGACATAAAGATGGAATACTTGTGTACTACTTTATTAATTTATACCAGAGATCATGAAGATCTGGTGACTTCTATAGCTAATGGCTATTGTGAATATATCACCTGAATTCTGTAACTCTTGAGTATCTGAGCTAAAGGATGATCCCTTTTCCTTCTTCCTTTATTGTAAAGTAGTGCATAACAAAATAATGACCTAGTTGCTAATGACCAGTTTGTACCTGAATGTCAGTGTGATTACCGACAGGGCAAATGCAGATATAGAGTGACCCTCCCAATCCAGAGTTGCAAAAGAGACCCAGAACACTGGTGGTGGTACTGGGGAAGCAGCAGTAGGCCGCACATGCCATCATGCATTTAATACCGATGACCTCCTTCTTCCTTTTCTGACAGTCAGCATCCACTTGCCCGGAGAGTTGAGTGGTCTGAGGAGATTCCATCCTGCAAATATTTGTAGGTGGTTATCCTGTCTGTCCCACAGTCACAACTCAGACAAATGATAAATATTGAGGTCTTTTAATCTTATCTCACAAGTCAATCCCTCCAGCTTTCTAATCATTCTTGTTGCTCTATGGCAAGAACCTTCACATTTGTCTACCTCTCTGATACAGAAATGATGGGAAGCAGAGCCCAATAGAGCAGCTGGTAAGTAGACCTTGACCTTAGCCTACATCCTGATGCCCAGACAAATGCAAGGGCCACAAAACTGCATCTCTGCTGCAGGAATCTTCTACCAGGATCTCTTCCCAGAACACCAATTGTCATTAAAAAAAAAAAAAAAAAAAAGAGTGAAGGGGCGCTTGGGTGGCTCAGTCATTAAGTGTCTGCCTTTGGCTCTTGTCATGATCCCAGCCCCACGTCAGGCTCCCGGCTCAGTGGGAAGACTGCTTCTCCCTCTTCCACTCCCCCTGCTTGTGTTCTCTCTCTCACTGCGTCTCTCTCTGTCGAATAAATAAATAAAATCTTTAAAAAAGAAAAAAAGAGTGGAAGCAGGACATGTGATGTATACAATTCATGTAAAACAGGGATTTAAATTAATCTAAAAGAAGTTTCCACCTTGGGCTTGCAAAATCTAGCCCTTAACAGAACATCGTAAGGTGATGTACAGACTCAAATCTGACTGACCCAGGATGGAAAGACAGGTGTTATGGTTTTGATAAATTGTTTATTGTCTTTGCTATTCAGTTTTTAAATCTGTAAAATGGAGGTACTCCTTCTTACTTCTTAGGTGGCTTCAAGTTAGAAGAGACAACATAGCAAAGTCTTAGACACAGCATCTGGCATTCCTTTATTTAGCCATTAACCAACGTACAATAGTCCCTAGTGTGTGCCAGGTATTAGGTTCTGGGGTTAGAGTCTTAAAAAGACAGAGTTAACAATTCATTTCATGTAATTCATCACATTCTTAGTTATTATCATTAATAATACTATTTAAAGAAGTGCCAGCAGTAAAACAGTGGAAGTCTTACCATTATTGCTAGTATCAAAAACCATCCCACAAATACAGCAGGCTCTATATGAACTTCTCAGTCTATATTCATAGGTGGCTTTCGGTACTTGGCAATTTTTGTGATGGAGATGGGGCATGAAAGTATTGAAAAGTCCTTCTACCCAGCTTGGCAATTCTCACTGAGAGGTCCCAGGGCCTTCCTTTCAATGGGACTCTCTCCACTCAACTTCCAGATGTACATTTATCTAACTGAGCTCTGGGGAATCCAATCCAGACTATTCCATTTTACAGTAGAGATGAGTGCTAGTAAGATGAATTAAGCAATTTAACAAAAGTAAGTATCATTCTTTCTATAAGTGCGTACCTACTAAACAGATATTTGATGAGATCTGCAAAAAAACAAACCATTTTTATAGCCTAATCTTTCTTCTTACATATCAAATCAACTGCCTTAGCACACTTTTTTTAACTTGAAAATAAAATGAAAGCAATACCAATTTTAAGAGTAAGGGCCACAGATGTTATTTCAGAAGTAACAGCGTGAAGATGACATGTCCGTTTGTCATGTATGTCTTATGTGCATCATTTATGGCCTCAGATGTCATAAGAATCAGCAAAGATGCTAATGACAGCTAGAGGTGGTGGTCAGAGAAAGGGAACTTTATGCAGAGGTGGTGCCAACACTGTAGAGAAATAAAAACATGAACTCCAGAGTGATGGTTGGGAGATCCAGTGAGGCTAGATTATCATGAGACTCAACCAACCAAGTGTAGAATTCTAACTGATGAAATGATCAGCTGAAATGATGCCAGCTTCATCCATTAGACAAGGCTGGTGATCCACCACCAGAATAAGCCAGGGCTTAGAGGATCAGAAATCCAAGAGAACTACTGTAATCAGAGGACCCTGTAGGCAGAGGGGCAGACCTCAAGACCAGGACATGAACACTTATGAGGACACAAAGTAGCTGTATTACCTTCCATGGCATTCTCTGTTTGTTGATTTATTTATTGTTGTTGTTGTTGTTTGTTTATTTTTTGCTGGGGTGCTGAGTATGGTTAAACACATTCCACTGCATTAAAATGTCATTTTTTCCTAAAAGGATTTGAATGTTATTTATAGTAAAAAGGATCAAGGTAAAGGGATTAGTCATGCTCCAAATACAGACAACTGAGTCCCTATTCTTCCCATGACAATTATTAGGTATCAATAATAAATAACCTATTAGGTACCAGGCACTGGTTCTATATACATTAACTTTAAGCTTTATGACAAACAGCCCCTGAGATAGACATTGGTGTTTCTATTTTTAGATGAGTAACCTGAGTCTCAGTGAGATTAAACAACTTGACTCAAATTACACAACCAATTAAACTTGGATCTCCACTTCAATCTCTGGCTGCAAACCCGTATTTGGCAATGTTTCACCTTCTAAAGTTCTCTTCACTTACTACTTGACTCATGCGGTTACTCACTGATACATTAATTCCTTCACTCATCCAACAGATATTTATCAAGCACAGTCCACAGTCCACACTAAGTGATGTATATAGAATTCAGGTTGTCTTTGCAAAAGTTATCAAGGCTGTTGGAAGATCAGGTAGTGGTCACTCTTCAAGGAGTGGGTAATGACTGCAAAATACTGAGAGATGAATTCATATACGTTGCAATGTTGTGTTGCTTGACCTTGATGTTATTTACAATACATGTGCTCAGTTTGGAAAATTTATGAAGTTGTATACTTATGACATGTAGACTTTTCTGTATGTACATATTTATGTATATATATGCACCCGTACACACAAATGACACTTATTAGAGGTATAAACACACCCACATACAAGGAAACAAGCAAAAAAGATACTGTCCTTGGCTTTAGAAAAATCATATCGTACTGAATAAAAAAGAATAGCTCTCTCTTTACCAGAATAACTGAAAGTACTCTCTTCATATTGATGTTGGGCATTGTTTAAAGTAAATAGGATGAAGCTAGCCTTGATTTCCTCTTCCTTATTAAAATAGTTGTGCTAAAATTGTTGGGCTTGGGAGAGAAAGCCTTGGTTTTATTGTTGTTCTTTACTAATTTGTAAATTTAGGCATTTCATTAAATACTTTGAACCAGTTTTCGCACAGTAACACCTACAACACAGGGAGATTTCAAGGATCAAATGTGTTTGTTAAATCTTAAAGAGCTACTACTAATTAGCTTTGGTTGCTGCTGTTGCTGCTGCTGCTTGCATTCTGGGTTGAATAGAGATGACTCCAAAGAGATTTCTGAACGATTAAAACAAAATTGGTAAAATGGTGACCTGAATGCTCTTTTTCTAGCTTTATTTCTGACTTTTATCTGCTTTTCTTGAGCCACGTGTCTTTGACCAAAGGGCAGTCTGATGCAAGCAACTCTGCTGGAATTACTATAAAGAGAATTTCTGTAGGACTTGTTCTCCTGTCCTAAAAGCTGTAAAAGAACTAGAAATTACTTTCAGAAAATCTTTGTCCAAACCAGAACGTGGTGGTCCTTGGGACAAGCCTATCTCAGAGCAGTCTGTGGGTTCCTAGATGAGAGATCAATTTCTCAACATTTGCCTGGCTTGAATGGCCTAGTTCTCCCAGCACTTCAAGAAGCCTAGAGGGAGCTAAATGGATGGGCTGAGTACTCCTTGTTCCAGAGGCCAAGAAGATAACAGGAAGTGGGATGTGGGGGGAGGGCTTCACTATTTCTATTCCCACTGATCCCCAGCAGGAGAGACCACTTCACTTCCCACCACCTATCTAGTAATTTCTCAGTGTGACCAGAATCCCAATTTATGACAAAGAAGAATATTTACTTGAAAGGAACAAGCAGTTAGAGAATCAGAATCTGTCAAAATAAAGCAAGCACATACTCAACAAAATACAACCTCTGAGGATGACAAAACATCTCTCTTAGAGAGAGAGAGAGAGAAAAATAGAAAGAGAGAGTCAAATGCAGCATGTTCTTATTTCTGCAATAAAAACATTTGCATAATGAATCAACCCCAAAATTCTATAGTTGAATAGAAAGAGAAAATGCCACTGTTGAGACCCAGATTAGTTGCCTGGAATGTCAGAGGCAAAGTATTAGCTTAAAGCTAATATCCTATATTATATATAGGATTTAATTTATTTAATATAGGATATTATATAATATCCTATATTAAAAGGATAAAGAGATGGTAATCATTAGAGGAGACACAGGAGTTTAATATACAAATAAGTAATTGTTTAATATGGGGGAAAACAACTAAGAAGAGAGATGCATAATCTGAACAAATAACAGAAGAAAATTTGGGGGAACAGAGGATAGACCTGAATCTGAATATTAAATGGTTTCTTCTGGTCCAGATTAGATCAATAAGTAAAGTACACACTTCAACATATTGCAATAAAATTCCAGAATTCTATGTAAATATATAATCTTATAAACTCCTAATGGATCAAGTGCTTACAGAAGAGAAAGAATCAAGCTGGCATTGAACTCAATGCTGGAAGACAATGACATAACACCCCAGATGAAGCTGGAAGACAATGACATAACACCCCAGATGACTGAGAAATGACTGTAGTATTTGAATCCTATGCTCAGTCAGGATTTCATTCACCTGTCAGAGCGAAAGAAAGATATGGAGACTAGGCAATAATTCAGAAACAACTTCATACATATAGCCCATCTGAAGGAATTACTCAAGAACAACTCAGAGCAAAGAAGGGATGAGGCAGAATAGAGGCTACAAGGTGGGGAGGACGAGAGGTTTCCTTTCTCAGAGTTGAGAAATGAGCACCTGCCTGTGTTTCTCCCAAAATGGGTAAGAAGAGCTTGCCCAAGAACATATTTAAACCCACCCTTGTAAAGGAAGGCATGCGTTTAAAAAGAAATGCTAAAAATTATCCAGAATGCTGCATCAAAACCTGGATCTTCAGGTGGGGGGGAAAGAAATTGGGAGAAGTAGGCTAAAAAATATCAAATATTTGATGTGAAATAATGGGAAGGAGGAAGAAAATCTTCCTATTTCTAAGTGGGGAGGGTTTTTGAGATTTAAATTAATAGAAAACAGAGAATTTTTGTAGATGAAAGTCAATTTTAATGGGGAGATTATACAGTTGACCCTTGAACAAGACAGGTTTGAAATGGTTGGGTCCACTTACTATTTTTTTTTTTTTTTACAACACAGCACTGTGAATTTATTTTCTTTCTCTTATGACTTTCTTAATATTTCCTTTTCTCTAGCTTACTTTGTTGTAAGAATATAGTATAGAATACAGATAGCATACAAAATATGTGTTAGTTGACTGTTTAGGTTATCAGAAGGCCTCTGGTCAACAGTCATTACGTTTTTGGGGAATCATAATTTATATGTTGGGTGTTGGTGTCCCTAAACCTTGTGTTGTTCACTATATTTTACACTGCTTTCAAATAATAGGGGAAAATATGTCTGATGTGTCAGCAGAAAAGATTATAAGCATCAATAATATAGAATGGAATTTCTAAAAAAAAAAAAAAGTGGGGAACCATAGAATGAAGAGTGATTTAGATGTAATAGATATCAATCTATATATACTATGCAAGATACAGTCAGTTATATAAAACAAAATATTCAAAAACCCCACAAAACTATCCAAATTCAAGAATGTGATAAAATTGGTTATGGGGGTGGGTGTGACTGGATTACTCAGTTGGTTAAGTGTCTGCCTTCAGCTGGGATCAAGCCCCACATCAGGCTCCTTGCTCAGTGAAGAGCCTGCTTCTCCCTCTCCCCTGCCTGCTGCTCCCTGGTTGTGCTCTCTCAATCTCTCTCTCTGTCAAATAAATACCCACCCCCACACTCACAAAATAGTTACAATAGGAAAGAGTAATGCAACTTTCTTAGAATTCGGCATCTTTAGTGGACAAAAACAATGATAAGAAGTTAGAAGAACTTAAGAATATAGTCAATAAAAAAAAGAATATAGTCAATAAAACTAGTTTCGGATATAATATTTCATTATTATATGGTATATTTAAATAGCATTAATTTATGTATATAAAAAGGATAGTTTAAGTTTTTTGTCCTGGGATACAAAGAAACTTAAATATTTTTTTAAAATTAAAGATTTTATAGACAATGTTCTCTGACCAAAATTCCTCATATTAAAAAATAATAAATTCATGTTGCAAAATCTTTACTTAGAAAATAAGAAATAGATCTCAGCTCATCTTTGTGTCAGAAAAGGGAAATAGAAGTTGTCAAAGAAGAAAATTAAATTAAAATACTTCATATCAAGCCTATGGAATACAAGAAAAAAATTATTGTAACTTAATTGTCTTTATTGCTAATTAAGATGATAAAAATGGATGAACTGAATACTCATCTTAAGAAATTAGAAAAAGAAAAACCAAACAAGCAAACAAACCTAGAAAGAAGGGCTTAACACAGAGGCAATCAAGAATTAATTAAAATGAAACAAACAAATACAAAAGAAAAGGGAAAAAATCCAAAATCCAGTTCATTGAAGTCTTTTGTGAGCCTGATTAAGAAAATAGGAAACAAGTACAGATACAATTAGGAGAGAAGATAAGAAGAAAAGAGAAACACAAATACTGACTCCATACAGATTAAAACATTTTAAGAAATACTAACTGAAACTCAAAGGCAACAGCAAAATGCAAATTTATAAAAATTCATCTTAGAAGTAGAAACCCCAGAGATGCCTGGGCGGCTCAGTCAGTTTAGTATCTGACTCTTTTTTTTTTTTTTAATTTATTTTTTATTTCTTTTTGGCATAACAGTATTCATTATTTTTTCACCACACCCTATGCTCCATGCAATTTATGCCCTCTATAATACCCACCACCTGGTACCCCAATCTCCCACCCACCTGTCAATTCAAACCCCTCAGATTGTTTTTTAAGTCCATAGTCTCTCATGGTTCACCTCCCCTTCCAACTTCCCCCAACTCCCTTCTCCTCTCTAACTCCCCATGTCCTCAATGTTATTTGTTATACTCCACAAATAAGTGAAACCATATGATAATTGAGTCTCTGCTGGACTTATTTCACTCAGCATAATCTCCTCCAGTCCCGTCCATGTTGCTACAAAAGTTGGGTATTCATCCTTTCTGATGGAGGCATAATACTCCATAGTGTATATGGACCACATCTTCCTTATCCATTCGTCCGTTGAAGGGCATCTTGGTTCTTTCCACAGTTTGGTGACTGTGGCCTTGCTGCTATAAACATTGGGGTACAGATGGCCCTTCTTTTCACTACATCTGTATCTTTGGGGTAAATACCCAGGAGTGCAATTGCAGGGTCATAGGGAGGTTCTATTTTTAATTTCTTGAGGAATCTCCACACTGTTCTCCAAAGAGGCTGCACCAACTTGCATTCCCACCAACAGTGTAAGAGGGTTCCCCTTTCTCCACATCCCCTCCAACACATGTTGTTTCCTGTCTTGTTGATTTTGGCCATTCTAACTGGTGTAAGGTGATATCTCAATGTGGTTTTAATTTGAATCTCCCTGATGGCTAGTGATGATGAACATTTTTTCATGTGTCTGATAGCCATTTGTATGTCTTGATTGGAGAAGTGTCTGTTCATAGCTTCTGCCCATTTTTTGATAGGCTTGTCTGTTTTGTGTGTGTTGAGTTTGAGGAGTTCATTATAGATCCTGGATATCAACCTTTGATTTCAGCTGGGTCATGATCTCAGAGCTCTGGGATTGAGACCCACTTTGGGCTCTGCACTCACTGTGCTCTATGCTCAGCATGGAGTCTGCTTGCCCCACTTCCTCTCCTCCTCCCGGCTCCCTCTCCCTTTCAAATAAGTAAATAAATAAAATCTTAAAAAAAAAAAATTAGAGGGTCGCCTGGGTGGCTCAGTGGGTTAAGCCTCTGCCTTTGGCCCAGGTCATGATCTCAGGATCCGGGATTGAGCCCCACATCAGGCTCTCTGCTCAGTAAGGAGCCTGCTTTCCCCTCTTTCTCCGCATGTCTCTGTCTACTTGTGATCTCTCTCTCTCTCTCTCTCTCTCTGCCATATAAATAAAAATCTTTTTTTTTAATTAAAAAAAAATAAAATAAAATAAAAAAAGTAGAAACCTCAGACAAACCAAAGATCTGTTGCATCCATCTATCTATCTACCTATCTATCTGAGACAGAAAGTTTGAGCAGGTGGTGGGAGGGACAGAGGGAAAGGGAGAGAAAGAATCTTAAGCAGGTTCCGAGCTCAGGATGGAGTCCCCATGACCTGAGCAGGATGCTTAACTGATTGAGCCACCCAGGTGCCCCATATCTGCCATTTTACTAGGAGTTGAGACCAGATGGGTTCACCTTTAAATTCTGATGATATTTGGAATATTCTGGGCCATAGAAAAAATAAAATTTACAAATTTATCTTATAAATCTAGTAGTAAATGTACAGAAGACCTAATAAAAATACTATAAATATATTCCATACTTATATATTAAATATCTCATTAAAATGTTAATATCAGAATGGAGAAATTAACTCTAAGAAAGGATGACTTTATCCCAGGGGTGGGAGAACTTACATAAAACTGAAATAGCATCTCTTGGGTGGCTCAGTCAGTTAAGCTCCTGACTTGATTTCAGCTCAGGTCATGATCTCAGAGTTGTGAGACTGAGTGTTCATAGTGACTGGTTCTGGTCTGTGTGTGAAGCCTGCTTAAGATTCTCCCTCTTGGGGACGCCTGGGTGGCTCAGTTGGTTAAGCAGCTGCCTTCGGCTCAGGTCATGATCCCAGTGCCCTGGGATCGAGTCCCACATGGGGCTCCTTGCTCAGCAGGGAGCCTGCTTCTCCCTCTGCCTCTGCCTGTGCTCGCTCTCTCCCCCTCTCTCTCTCTGATAAATAAATTAAAAAATTAAAAAAAAAAAAAAGATTCTCCCTCTTGGGACATTTGGGTGGCTCAGTTGTTTAAGCATAGGCCTTTGGCTTGGGTCATAATCCCAGAGCTTTGGTACTGAGTCCCACATTGGGCTCCTTGCTTGGCAGGAATCCTGTTTCTCCCTCTGCTTGTGCTCAATCTCTCTCTCTGGCCAAAAAATAAAATAAATATTTTTTCTTTTTAAAGAGAGAGATTCTCTCTCCCTCTCTCTCTGCCCCCACCCCTCTCTAAAAAAATAAAAATAAAAAACAAAGTCA
Source organism: Mustela nivalis (assembly GCF_964662115.1). Taxonomy (NCBI): domain Eukaryota; kingdom Metazoa; phylum Chordata; class Mammalia; order Carnivora; family Mustelidae; genus Mustela; species Mustela nivalis. The sequence continues at coordinate 34,038,583 of NC_139028.1, read as the reverse complement.
TCTTTAAAACTGAAATAGAATCAAGAGATTACCATAAATTAGAATTGGTTGGGAGTTGTTTCAATTCAGGATCTCTAAAAAATAATCTCTCTGCCTTAATGACAATAGATGCTGTGATTAATCAGAGATTTGGCTTTAGCTATCAAAGACAAAGAAAATAAAGTACAGATTTAGTAATGCTATTGTTTACATAATGATATATATGATGTTTACAGAAATCCAGAGTTTATATAATTAAATAGAATTATATACTTATAATTAATATAGAATTATGTATTTATATAATTCCTTCTCATTTAAAACACACACACACACACACACATACACACACACACACACATGGGTACCTGGATGGCTCAGTGGGTTAAGTGTCTGACTTGATTTTGGCTCAGGTCATGATCTCAGGGTTATGAGACTGAGACCTGTGTGGGGCTCTGCACTTAGTGGGGAGTTTGCTTGGGATTCCCTCTCTCCCTCTCCCTCTGCCCCTCCCCTCCTCACCGCTGCTCGCTTGTGCTCTCTCTCTCTCACTCTCTCTCATAAATAAGTACATCTTTAAAAAAATAAAAGGAACACACAGCAAAGTTCAGTCTATTGGCAGCATTCATTAAACTTGCCTTTAAACTCAATGGACAGGAATAGTTGTTTGGCCAACAGACTGTACCCTACAAAAGTCTCTTCAGTCTTTTATCTGAACTGTATTGTTAACCAGTGTTAATGATTAAATAACCCACTGCAGGTGCAATCTCTAATTTAAATGTTATCAGTTGGAACTGGTCCTTTACATATTATCTAGTTATCATATTATCTAGTTCTCTTTTCATATTTAAATAAGTCTAAAAAATCAATCCTGTCCTTGTACATTTCAAGCTCTTTAAAAGCGTTTTACTTGTTTTGTTAAAAATTCCCTACAGTGCTTATTACTATTCCTTGATCTTGTTGGTGTCTTGGGGGGGGGGTGCTCAGTAATCAACTAGGATATTAAATAATGCTGAATAAAATTGCTAACTTCCTCCAGTCACTCTTTGATTTTAGCCAGGTATACTCTCAAGAAGAATTTGAACCTGAATGTCTCAGCATCACTTTTACAAAAATTGCAAATGCTACATTTGCAAGACATTCATTAGCATAGATATGTTAAAACATACATAACCCCAATGCACAGGTGAAGTTTTCAACTCACCTTGTAGCTTCCTCATTTTGGCAAGACCATCAAGATGCAATGTGACTAAAAGACAGATATTCCCCAGTGTTAACACTGAGTTCCTTTGATGGACAAGGAGGTCAGCTGTAAGACTTGTCTTGAAATTTTTAAAGCTAAAGCCATTTTATCCACGTGTAAAACTTTGAGGTCTAAACCAACACGTGCTTAAGCAGTTTAGGAGACAGAAAACTCTTCCCTGAAGAAAATGCTGGCTCTACCTGAAAGAAATCCTGCTGTCCCCACCTGTTCTAAAGTGCAATAGCCTTCTGTCTGTCTCCTCAGCGTTCACAGCAGAACGACATCTTCTTTCCCATCTGGTGTGGAAAGCATATGGCCATCACAGCAACACAGGATGCCCTCACTACAGGTACTTGTTAGAAGATTCACTCATTTGTTGTCTCATCCCTGGCCTCAACCAGAGGCTCTCCTAATATGGTTGAAATTTATAGAAAACTATTTAATAAACATATGAACGAACTACTTTTCTCCCTTCATTTTCTCCTAGGCTACTACCACTGTATTAAGTTAGGTGATCGGAAAGAAATGCTTTAAGCTTGTGTCCCGAATTTACCATCTTTATCAGGTGTTCATCTTAGTACCACCTCCTCTGCCCTCTTGGGCATGAGGACAGTGTTTTTGTGCAGAGTTGCTGATTTTTTAAAAATTCTCTTGATGATACCATTTACCTCATTACCAAAAGTTCATTGTCCCCATAATAAATTCTGTCTTGAGTTCTGCTCCAGGAACACATTTTCTATCAGAACATCAGCATGCTTTCTTTCAGTGAAAAAGGATAATTAAGTAATGCAACATAATTTCTTTGTTAGCCTTAGTTGCCAAAGGCTCAATTGTAAAATTAGCTTTCCTGGGCATCTAGATGAATCAACTGTCTCATTTTTGAGACTATTTCTGGTCTGTTTTTATCTCCCTCTCATTTCACACTATGTTTCACTTGTTAAAATTCATATAATCTTCGTTTTCGGTTTTGATCTAGCATTAGCCTCGCTACATTTCAGGTGCTTTTAGTCTGTTAAGTGTTTGGCTTGCCTGGACCCCACCTGCCACTGCCCAGACTCTTAAATAACAAGACGAGAGGACTGCTCAGATCAGGTCCAGCATGTATTATGAAGAAAATTGTGAATCTTGATTCCGATGCAAAGGCGGATCATCTTCAGGTTTTGTCTTTGTTTTTAATGATGAATCCAGTATGTCTTTGGATAAAGAAAATCTACATATGTATATATGCAGTAAGTAAGGGCTAGTTTTGGGAGGTCCTGATTATATCTGGTAGAGCTGACTAGGTTGCTTGCAGAGTAATTATACAAGGTACTGCATATACAATGAAAGTGGGAAAATAATCTTTTACTTAGTTTATTTTAATGAAAAATATTAATAAATGAATTTGAAGAGAGAATTTGGAAAATACAGAAAGACCAAAAAGAGAAATTTTAAACCATTTGTAAATTCACTTTTAAATCAACTTTAATTAGATATATTTTGCAAATGATAAAATGGGACCATTTAAAGTGCACAGTTCAATGAGTCTTGACAATTATATACACTCATGTAACTACCTCCACAGTCATGCGTTAGAATGTTTCTACAACCTCCTCATCTTAGCTCTTATCTTTTTCCAGTGTATGTCACCAACTCTCTCTCACTTTCCTTCTGACCCTGACCCCAGGCAAGTCAGCTTTCCTTTTTCACACTATAGCTTGGTTTTGCCCATTCTGGAACTTCATATGATTTGAGCTATATAGTGTGTTGTCTTTTATGTCTAGCTTCTTTGTCTTGGAATAGTGCTTTTTAGGTTCTATATGTTCTCTTTAATGTATCAATGTTTTCTTGTCATTATTCAACGGAATTCCAACATGTGACTATAATACAAATTTTTATCCATTCACTTTCTGATGGATAATTAGATTATTACCAGTTTGGGACTATTATGAATAATGCTGCCCTGAACTTTTGTGTACAAGTCTTTGTGTGGACACATATCTATTTATCTCAGGTAAATGCTTAGGGATTGGTAGGTCATATAAGAAGTATTTGTTTAATTTTATGAGAAACTGTCAAATTGTTTTCTAAAGTGACTACACAATTTTACATTCTTACCATCAATATACAAGAGTCCTACCTATTCTCACATCATCATTACATGTCATTTTTCAATCCATTAGAATTACATCCTTTCTAAAAGGTGGGGAGTGACATTCACTGTGATTTTAGTTTGCATTTGCTTAATGACTTGCTTGACGTTGAATATTTTTTCATGGCACTTTTCATTGGCATTTCATAAATCTTCTTTTGTGAAAGATTTGCTTAAATATTTTGCCCATTAAAGAAATTATTTGACCTCTTACTATTGAGATGTAAGATTGGTTTATAGATTATGGATACAAGTCATTTGTTATATATATGCATTATATATATTTTTTTCTTCTAATTTGTGACTTGTCTTGCCATTGTCTTACCCTTACAAACAGTAAATATTTCAGTTTGATGAAGTTCAATTTAATAATTTTTCCCTTTTTGACTTGTACTTTCTGTTCCAGATCTAGGGAATATTTATGTATCCCAAGGTCACAAATATTTCCTCCTCTTTTGTTCCTAGAAATTTTATAGTTTCTGCTCTTACATTTAGATTTATGATTCACTGTGAGTTTTTTGGTGCAGGGTATAAAGTATGAATGGATTTTTTCATGTATCATACAACTTTGCTAATTTCACATTAGCACTAGTTTTTTTATGGATTCTTTCATATTTTCTAATTGTATAATCATGTCAATGATGAATTTAGACAGCTGTATAAATTTATACAGTGAATTTAGACAACTGTATAAATTTTATTCTTTTTCTTATATCATTACTCTAGGTAGGACCTTCAGCTCAAAAAAAAAAAAAAAAAAAAACAGTAGTGAGAGCACACTTTCTTTCCTTGTTCTCAGTTTTATGGGATAGCGTTATTCCTTCCCACTATGATGGTAGCTATAGGCTTTCTGTGGAAGCCCACTGTCAGTTTGAGAAAGTTACCTTCTTGACTTAGTTTACTGAGAGCTTTTATCATGAATAGATGTTGAATTTTATCAAGTGCTTTTTTCTGCATCTATTGACATTTTTGTCCTTTATTTTGTTTTTATGAGGAGTTACACTAATTTTCAAATGTTAAACCAATCTTGCACTTCTAGGCAGTGTTAAAATCCACAGGTCATAATGAATTAATATTTTCATTTCTGGGTTCAATTTCTTCATTTGTTTCAAGGACTTTTGTGTCTATATATGATTTTGGTTTATAGGTTTGGTTTATAGTTTGGTTTCTCTTTATCTTGTAATTTCTTTATTTCTATTATCAGTGAAATGCTGGCCTTATTAAATTTCTTACTTCTCTATTCCCTGGAATTCTCTCTATAGGTTTGGTATCATTTCCTCCTTAACTACTTAATGTAATTAACCAGTGAAGTCAGTAGGCCTTGAGTTTTCTCTGTGGGAAGATGAAACTATACATTTAATTTTTTTGTATATAGGACTGTTTAGATTTTCTGCTTATTCTTTTTTCTTCAGACTTATGTCTTTATTTGAAAGAGAGAGCAAGTAAGGGAACAGGAGAAGGGATGGGGGAGAGAGAGAGAGAGAATCCAAGCAGACTCCCTGCCGAATGCAGAGCCTGACTCAGGGCTTGATCTTATGACCCTGAAATCATGACCAAGCCAAAATCAAGAGTGTCAGTAGCCAGCTGAGCCACCCAGATGTCCCAGATTTTCTACTTATCCTTGTGACAGTTTTGGTAATTTTTGTTTTTTCAAGGAATTTTTCCTTTTCATCTAAGTTGTCAAATTTATTAGCATAATTTTTATTATAAACCCTTACTATCCATTTGAAATCTGTAGGAACTATGTATATATATACATATACATATGTATATACATATGTATATGTATGTAATATAATCTCTTTCATCTTTGTTTTGGTTGTTGTCTTCTTTATATTATATGGACCAGTCTTCTCATGAATAAAAATCTCTTAAAAATAAATAATTAATTTTCTTGATTTTTAAAGAAAAACTTTTGGCTTCATTTATTTTCTGTATTGTTTTCCATCTGTTCTCTGCATTGAGTGCCGCACATATCCAGTAAAATCTGTCCACTCTAGCAGGTCAGAACTCAAATTATCTCCTAGTTCTTTCTGAGCTCTAAGAATTATCCAACTTATAAATCCCTTTTAGCTCTTTTCCCAGCTGCATGCATGTTCACTCTACACATGTGCCCTTTAGTATTCACCAGTGAAGTCATGGAGACTCCTGTGTTGATTTCCATAGCTCTTTTTCTCCATGTGACGTTCCTCCTCCCTATCTCCTCAATCAGATCGGTGCACTGAACACTGATCTCTAAGGATTAAACTCAGTAAGAATGATTTGCTTCCAGAAAGTACTTCTTGGCTGAAAGCTGGGAGGATCATAGAGTTTACCTCATCTGTTTTCATTTATTCAGGGGTCATAGTCGTCACTGATTGTTGTCCAATTGTCTTAAAACATTGATTCATACATTATGTTTCTAGTTTTTACAGCAGGAGAAAATTCTGATGCCAATTAATCTTTCATGGCCAGAAGCAATATTCTAGAAGCCTCACTATTAACTTCATGATGTTTGTTTCTTGTAATATTTTGTTAATTAATTCAACATAATCTTATTAAGCATTTGTTACATTGCCAAGCATTTAACATCTATAAATTAACACATAATATAACATATTTAAATTGGCTTCATGTATCATTATGTTCTTTTTTTCATTTATCTCAACTGGTTTTACTAAATATGCTATTTCCTCAAATTAAAATATTGATGTAGCTTAGGAAATGATTAGGTTTTGTATATATCTTGTTCTCAATTGGTATGGTATTTTCTTATAGGACACCAATTCTCCTTAGGTAAGAATTATTATCTTTGCTTTAATTCTTTCATTTCTCTGTTCTTCATCTTTTAATTTTGAAGTGAAATAAAACATTCCCAAATGTGTTCTCTGCATCACTGATTAAATTTTAGATTGCTATTTCTGTCCTATACTCCTTCTCTTGAATTTTACTTTCCTTAAATATTTCTTGATATAATGGAACTCTCTTTTTAACTCAATCTGCTGTTACATCATCTTCTATTTTATTGCCTTTTCCACAGAGCTAGTGAATTCTTTTTTTTTTTTTTTGCCTTTATGGAAATTATATATAAGATATTCTCTAAAGTTGTTTTCTGTTTTCTGTAGTGTAAGTTTTTTTTTTTTTTTTTTAAATTGCGTTTCCTCCCTTTTATCTTGGGTATAATCACATTCATCTTGTAAGTACAACAAAGACTCTACCAAATCTTTTCACAAGTCTCATATGGTTATTACTTCATTCTTTGTATTTATCCATGGAGGAAAAGTTATATAAAAATTGATGGAGAGGTGGATTTTCCTCCTGGCCAGCATCATTTTCCTCCTAGGAGCAGTTGGATTCCTCATATGAAAATCTACTAGGCTGTCACATGTGCTTAACTCATTCTAAAACTTTTAATACTGGATGTATGCAGTATGTACTGTGTATAATGTATATATTCTATATGTGTATTTTCTAAGTCTTATTTTAATAAAGTGGAAGAGGGAAAAATCAAGTGCTGGTAGAAATCTTGATCCCAATGTCTTTAAAAACTTGAGAGAAAAACATTTGAACAGAAATCACTCATTCACTCATAACTTCAGATATACCCCACAAGTCCCTGACAAGCAAAGTAACAACCCTGACTTTTCTAGTGACTTAGAAGTGATCCAGAATTTTCTGTGATCCTAGAGACACATCTATCCTACCCACTTCCTACAAAACATCTTTAATTCAGTCCCACAAGTATCTCAAACTCAGACGTTCAAAAATAAAACTCATCCTTTCTCCTATATTTCCCACAATTTAAAATGACCACTTTGCCTGCATAGTTGTATTAGCCACATTGAGGTTCATTTTAAACAACTTAGTGTCTGTTGTTCAAATTCCAGATATTCTGTCCTCTTAAAATCTGTTTTATTTGTCTACTCCTCTCTGTATTCACTGCCCCTGCTTTGTTCTCCTGCCTGGAGTGCTAGAATAATGTTCTAACTGGTTCCTCTACCTTCTGTCACATGTGTCTTTCACAATATTTCCCATCCTTCTAATGGTGTTATTGTTGTTTCTAAAAGATAGGCCTGATTGCGTTAATACCCACCTTAAAACATTTCAAGATCTTCCCTTTATCTAAAAGATAGTGTCCAGACTCAACAGCATCAAGAGGCTCTAAACCATGATCTCTGAATCACCTGAGAATGTGGTTAAAGCACAGATTCTGGTTTGGTACGTGTAGGTGGGCCAAAGATTCTTCAATTTTAGCAAGTTTCTGGGTGTGACCCAGGCTCCCACCCATAGGACCACTTTTGGTTGCACATCTGTAAGATGTCTTCTGTTCAGACTTCTCTCTAGACTCACTTTCATTTCTCCCTCCTCCACTTCAGCCCTATCCTTTTCACTTACTGAACTCTTTAAAGAGCCTAGAAAAATCTCTCTGTGTGATTCATCATAGACCTTTTCTGCTCAGAATGCTCTTCTCTCCCATTTCCACCTGAAGACCATCTATTCCTCTTTAACACTTACCTCAAGTTGAATTTTATAACAGAATCTTTCTCTGATCCCTCCATCCCATGGGAAGATTTATTTTACTTATCGACTGCTCTTCGTGCCTGGCTGTGCCAGTACGTGCAACTCCTAGAGCACTATGTGTTAAGAATGTGATCCATTCTCAACAGATTTTGTTTGTATACCTAGTTTCTTTCCTAGTCTGTAATATTATAAAGGGAGAGATTGTGGTATCACTGCTCTCTAGCACACCACCTCTCATCTTTCAAATTCTAAATAAATGGGTTTTATAAGAATGAATCTAAAATGAAATAGAAGAATAAATGGAACAACTTGAAAGTTTATTTATAGTTGTAGTAACTATCTATTGATGCGTAAGATATGATCGCAGACTTGGCATAATCTGCCTAGGCTGAAATCATGGTGTCCGGCGGGGCTGTGACCTTAACTAAGGCTCTGAGTTCTCTTCTGAGCTCATTGGCTATGGCAGAATGCATCTCCTGTACTGTAGGAGCACCCATGTTCTTGCTAGTTATCAGTTCTTAGATGCTGACTGGATCTTTGGCACATAGCCCTCCTGGGCCATTCACAACAATGCTGTTTGCTTTCTTACAGGCCAACAGCAACACTTCTGTCTGAATTCTGATCCCTCTCTAGTCTTCTATGATGAAGACTGATAAAATGCAATGTCATCAAATTTGCTATGTAGCATACTCTAACCAAGGGAGCAATAAGAGACAGTCATAGGTTCTGCCCTCATTCAAAGATGGAGGGTTGCACAGGCATGTACACCAGAAGGTGGGAATCTGGAAAGCCATCTTTGAATTCTCCCTACCACATTTGTTGACTACAAAACTTGAGGTGCTCATGACAAGCTTGGGGAAATGGGAAAGGAAGCTGGTATTGAAGAGGAGGATAAAATATATAAAAGTGTATATATAAAATTAAGATAGGAGTTTACTATCAATGTATGCTAGTACTGGATTTTTTTAATATGTGGTTGAATTCTTGATTTTATAAATGAATATAAATCTTAAAGACCTTGAAATTTGTGGTAGAAACAGCATTCCTGACTACTGCTAAATGATCTTTCTTCTACCTTCGAATTGCCTTCTATTCCAAGCCATTGTAAACAAACCACCCCTCAGCCTTTGAATAGTTAAGTGTATAAAAAGGGACTTCGCTGAGGAATTAAGTCTGATCAGTCACTCTTAAATTTCTTGCTCAACTTTATCAACTCTAAATTAGAATTTTAAACTTCAAGTTTAAAAGAATGTAGCTGATGGCTTTTGAAGTAAGACTGGCAGCTTATCTCTTTTTCAGAGCATAAGGATGCATGGAGCCAGCTGCATTAGCTTCAGTTTAACCTTCTGGAAAGCCAGTCACTAGCTAGCACTGCAGATTTTAGCTCTTCGTAGAGGGTGTCTGTAGCTTTCCTACAAATCCATGTGGATCATGGGATTTGAATGACAGGTGCTTAATGTTACTGAACACACCGGGTTTACCTTCTCATCTCCTGCATTGAATGGGATTAAACTTCCGAGCTGTGACAGGTGATGTAATGACAGTATTATCAGTTTTTAAATTTTTTAGCACTTGCTCACTCATGGCTTATTCCTCTGGGACGGTTCTTCTCTTCCCCTGAAATCCGCCAATGATCTATTTATCATAATTCAATATATTCATCCATCACCATGAAAACATAATTGGGTCAAACAGTTTTGCTCATAGGTAAAAACTCCCATAGGCAATTATCAATTCCCTTTATGATTAATATAAAAATGATGGTGTTTCTATTAATGGAAGTGCATGCGGGAGCATTCACAGTCATATACTATAGATAAACTTTGTCATTACACTAACACAAAGTAAAAATTCCTGAAGCACCAAGGAACCTGGTAGCACCTATAACATCTGAGCATGTCAATATGCCAGGAAATTAGAGTGAACTCACAGTATTACAAACAACACTTTTGCAAACTGTTTTTGCAAAAATGAGCTTAAAGTTTTGTGGGTTTTTTGTTTGCTTCTTCTGTTTTTTGGGTTTTTTTTTTTTTGCTTTTTTTTTAAATGCCATAATTTGAAGCAAGAACACAGAGCTGGAGAGCACACTGTGTAGAGCAGACATCTACTTCAAACTCCTCCTAAGAATGGTAGGCACAAGAGAAGAATTTCATACTATATGCTTCAGTGAAGACTAACACCAGAATTGCATTTGAGAAAGGATTTGGTCATAAAAAAATCAAGTATGGGAATTCATGGTTTGTATTTCAAAACCTAAAAAAAAAAAAAAAGAAAAGAAATAGCCCCTGTATCATGAAGATGAATTAGAATCATATTGTTCATGAAAATATCTTCATTTACAGTGTTGTGTTTGTTTGTGTGTGTTTTGTTCATGAAGCCATGTTTCTCGTTGGTTTTAAGTCTTCCCAAATCAAGTTCTTTAACCCTACCTCTAGAGGGTATTGTTGAAAATGTTACACATATGTATATATATATATATATAACATATATATACTACAATATATGATATCAATATAATACTTATATACATAAGTATACACGTACATATACTTAAATATATATATAATGTAATATATACATAAGTTTAATGAATGTTTATTTTCCCTCAACAGAATTTAATTTCTTCTAAAACCTTTTTCCATGTAAGGCAGAAGTAGCTTTTGCTACCAAATGTTTGTGATTTGACCTTTCTTACCATACTATTGTCTCCAGGACATGGCTGCCCAGACGGAGACCACATTTCCAGTCTCCTCACACATCACTGCAGGCGTTTGCTGAGTTCCAGCAAAATGGAACTGGAATGCAAGTAATACACACCATTTCTAAGGCTAATCCACAACCCCCCCCCCCCACCTATTCCCTCCTTTACTGGTTGGAGGCTGAAGACTTGGAGCCCCAGAGACAGTGGAGTCACAGGACAGAAGGAACCTAGATCCCTACGTCATTATGTGGCAGAAAGCTACCTTTTCATGACCCAGGAACACCTCTGCATTGGAATTGATATGAAGGAAAAATAACTTTCATTTTGTTATGCCATTAAAATGTGGGGATTTGCTTGATGCAACAGCTAGCATTACCTGAAACAATACAGAAATCAAGGCCTTGAAGTAGATGCTGCTATTAAAAAAAAAAAAAATCTAAACTATGTGACAGGAACTTAGCAGTTTTGTGGTAGGCAGTGAGGACACAAATCTAGCAAGCTGGAAGTCCCTGCTTGCTGTAGTGAAACATTTGGTAAAACTGTCACCCTTGTTAGCGTGGAAGGCCGACCAAGTGTCTATGAGCCTGTGCATCTCGGGAAAGTGATTGGAATGAGCCAGAATGCCAGCATATGTTGATCTTCCCTTGCTGTGTTTGGCAAGGTATTTCAAGAAAGAGTGAGCTAGTTTGCAGACAGAAAGAAACAGAATGAAAGTATCAGAAATTTGGAGTCAAACAGGTTTGAAACTGCTTCTAGAGGACAAACAATGTAAAATAAGACTTTAAGAACCTTTGAGCCTCAAATGCCCATTAAAATTTCTCAATTAAATAAAGGGACGGGGGTCTGGGGCTGAGACCAGATTAAGAGTGGGTTTCCACGCAAGCCCGCTATTGTCTATAGCGTTGAGGTACCCGCCTTGATAGAGAGGGGCAGAGTGGAGAAGTAAAGAAGACACCACAATTGCTCTAGAAAGGAACTTTTTTCTTGTGATTTCCAACCCATGGAATTGGCTGAAAACACATTGAGTGTCTCAGAGCACATACTCTGCCCTTAGTAACATAGCCCCCAGTAGAGACTTATTATATATAACTCCCATCAAAACTCATACTGGCTCAATATCAAGTTCACATCACCCTTGCTTATCCGACACAGAGCCTTCATTTTGCTATAGGCATTGTGTTGACTGAAGTTCCTGTATTCCTGCATATCCTAAATTCAAAGCTCTTAGAGGAAAAAGGACAATAAATATAATTCTCTTCAGGGTGTCTCTAAGTTAGACAGAGCTGCAGTGTGTACCTTGTACCAAGTGTTACCTAATAACAATTCTTTGGGGAGGGAAGAGATGATCAGAATGGGTATCTGGAAGAGATATTCCCTAAATTCATACTTTCCAGTGGTGTCAGTGGAGGGAAGAGGGAAATCATGGGGGCAAATGTTTTCCTTTGGGGATTTATCGAGTAAGGAAAATTAAAAAAAAAAATTTAAAAAAAAAACACCTTTTCAGTTTTGTTGATTCTTGCTGTCTAAAAATCGCCAAAATTTCATTTCATCTTTGCCTGGCGGAGAAGCTCACCTCCAGGGAGGAAACACGTGATCTTGCTCCTTGTTAAGCAAGTGCTGTACACAGCAAAAAACACCCAGATATTAAACCATAAACCAAGTGAACTAATAAATAAAGATGCCAACCGCAGTTGAGCAATAATGCTCCGTATCTAATATTTTCAGGGGATAGGTCCTGTGCAAAGTGTTTCCACTTTTTCCCCCCCCCTAGGATGAAGCTGACTGTGTTGTATAAAGCATAGATTAGCTTTAGAGCTAATCTATAGGAGCCTTGTGCTGAGCTACAATCCAGGGACACTGAAATGGAAGCCACGGTGAGGACAACAGCAAATGGGAAAAGACTGTACCTTTGGAGTTACTATTTCTAACTTCCAGAAAAACAAAACTCCAAGAGAGATGTACATTGCTAAGCCTTGTGAATTGGCAGGTAGGTGAGAGGAAGAGAAAGGGAAAGGGACACACATACTCATTTTCTCCTGAGTCACCACAGGATCTATCTAGAAGGCTGAGCTCCTATCAGCAGTTTTGAAATCTGAGTCTGCTCTAAAAGCCACAGGCATTCTAGGAAGGAAGTAGCCCACAACAGCACTCAGATCATTAACGATATACTCATACTGGACGCTGAGGCAAAATTATCTTCACCTTAAGTTTAATGCATTCCTGGAAACCACAAGAACAGCTCTGAGGAATGCCCCTAATGGGGAGTGACAGAAAAAAAACAACTTGGTACAATTCTTGGCGACCACACAATTACCCAAAACAGAGATGGAAAATTATATTTGGAGCCAAAAATAAGACCTCTTCTCTTATCCTGCATGCCATGAATTCATCTGCAGCAAGTAAATACTCTATTGGTCTAGCTAGAGTGATACAAAGAGCAAAAGACTATTTCAGAGAGCAGAAGGTGGGGAAATGTGTATTCTTGTTGAAAAAAAAAAAATTCAGTGACTTTTGAAAATGAATTCTCCAGCTCCTTAAGAAAGTGTGTATAGTTGTGTGAAAAGTCAAGGGTTAGTGTGAGTGATAAGAATGGACGTCCCCAAGGGGAGACAGAAATGGGGAGAAGAAAGAAATGAAGAAGCACATTAGTATCCTCCCTAAGATGCTGCTGCAGAAGAAGAAATTGAGGTTGTAAGGGGCAAAAATCAGTGCCTGAGGGGTAAGAAGCTTAATAAAAGTTACTGAGATAAAGGAAAGCTCTTGGAACCATTGGGTCTCCCACTGACACTTATGAAGAATTCACTGACGATTAAGTACTCCAAGCCTGGTGGAAGCCTTCAGAGCAATTTTGGAAAAATGGAAGCAAGTAAAGTCAATGACACCATGGCTATTGACTATTTTGTTTAAAAATGGCACGACAGGAGATGTCAGGAATTGGAGGTTCTTAGCACTATTGAATCCAGGCTTTAACACACTTGCGGGAATTGTGTGGTGAGTCCAGGAGTCATCCCTGACAGAATGATACACGAGAACCAAAACCATGTAATAAAAGGGAGGAAGATCACACAGCACTTACTCACCTGAAATGAAGAAGGAAGGCATACTGAAGGTGGAACGCAATCAGGTTATACCACTCTTGGATAAATACATAGTATTTGATCGTATTTGACAAGACAGTGGGTGACTTTGCATTGCTAAGGTTATGAGTTTGAGGTAACACATTAGCCATATGGAGAGTCACAAAGAAGAGTAAAATCTCTGGAGACAAGGTAAAGATGTACACTCAACCATTTGCTGCATGCATTTACAACACATTTCTCATTTTTAAAAAATACATTGATATGAGACCAATGCCAAGGAAAGGGATATAGGAAATGCTGGACAACAGCACACATGTGAGACATCAATGATTTGGGAAGCTAAGGGGAGGGTCACTCCACCACTTTACCCATGGAAACATGCATAAATAGCGTTGTGAAATGGCTGTGTGAAAAAAGAACTAAAATGAGTATAGGCAGCCTACTCTTTATTGTTTTTAAGATTTTATTTGTTTGAGAGAAGTGGGGGCATGAGAGGGAGAAGCAGACTTTCCACTGAGAAGGGTGCCTGATGCAGGGCTTGATCCCAGGACCCCAGGATCATGACCTGAGCTGAAGGCAGATGCTTAACCAACTGAGCCCCCAAGGCACCCAGCAACCCACGCTTTAAATATATAAGGGTACCTGCTCTTCTGAAAACATATCTTGGATGATATCACAACAATAGATATCACTCCCCTTTGTCTGGCAAACCTCTACTTCTCCTTTAGTCTCCTCTCAACTATCATCTCTTCTCTATAATGTGCCCACCCCTTCCCAGGTAGAGATAACTATACCCTCCTTAGATATAATTACCATGTGTAAGTTTTCTCTTGTTGCAGAACAAATTTCCACAAAATTGGCACCTAAAACAACACAAATTTATTATCTCATGGTTTCCATTGGTCAGGAGTCCTTATGTTTTAGCTGGGTGATCTCCTCAGGATCTTACAATGCCGAAGTTGGGGAGTCAGCACAGCATATTGGCATCTACAGACTCAATTAGGGAATGATCACTTTCAAGATTTCTCAGATCACTGGGAGAATTGTTTCCGTGTGACTGACTGAAAGACTGAGTCTTATTTTCTTCTTGGATATCAGCTAGGGATCACTTTCAGGTCCTACAGTCTGTCCTTGGGTTTCGGGCCATGATTGCAGTCCTGTGATTCCTTCTTAGGCTGCTTTCTTCCAGGTCAGCCAGCAGGAGGGCTCTCTCTCTCTGATACTCCACCTTATCTTGATGGAACTGTCCTGATTAGATCAATCTCATCCAGAATAATCTCCGTTTTGATTAATTCAAAGTCAATGGATTAATAACCTAATCACAGGGGTAGTACCCATTATATTTACTGACCTCATCCACTCTTAAGGGGAAGAGAATATACTCAGTGTATACACAGCTGGGTGGAGAAATGTGGGGGTCATCTCAGAATCCTGCTTACCATGCTCTCTAAACTGTCAAGATGAGGTATAATAACTATATATATTATGGCTAGGATATAAATAATGTTTTAATATATTATATATTCACAACTATAAATTATTGTATAGATGTGCTATATATAAGTATATAATACATATATTATTATATTTTAATTGATACATATATTATTATATATGGGTATTTTACACACATACACACACACACACACACCCTGCCCTGGAGCAGAGACCATGCTCTTTCCAAATCAGTATCACCAACAACTAGCATGATACCAAAAATCTAGTAGACATTAATACCTTCTGTTAAATTAAATGTCTGTAATAAAATAATATATAAACAAACAACAACAAAACTTGGGGTTGGTTTGTGGAAAGATTATGAGAAATAGATTTGGAAATGGCATAGGAAGGAGAGAATGGGAAGAAAAAGATAGTTTCCAGGAGAATGTGGAAGAGACCTGGCAATATGTCCATTTCAGCCCTCATGTTTCACCCCAGGCTTTTCAATAAAGCATGCACTATTTTACACCACCACCAACAGAATTATCAAGTTTCTTCTGGTAGTCTTAAAATCAAGGAGACACATCATGACACTTAGAAATGCAGGGATCAGGGTCCATATTCTCTCCCAGTCTAAGTTTTAAGGCACTTCCACAGGGCAGAAGTGGGGCTGGAGGGAAGATGGCAGTGCCCAAGCTTAGAGCAAGGAAGAACACCTCTCCTCACAAGGGTGTGTGCGGATGGTGCTGACGATGGCTGCATCTGGGATAATCACCTTCATAGAAAAGCTCCTCGGGGCACCTGCAGAGCTCAGGTTGCCCACCACATGAGTCCAGCAGAATAAGGAGTCCCCCTTCTTGAAAATACTGATATTTCTGACTGAATAACAAAAATTATGAAAGAGTATGGACTTGGAACCAAAGGAGGCCAAATAACTTCAGGTTAACTGCTATCAAGGTTAATTGAATGATGAAGATGATAAACGGCCCAGAACATGCCCCAGTCAGTGCTGATGCATATACCTGGGAGGACTATAGTCTTAGCCTGGGGCAATCATGATGGACGCCTTGGCATCTTGGTATCTCCATTTCTAATCTTGTCATCTGCTTAATGGATGCTGCTCAAAGCTTGAACCTGAGTCTTTCACCTCCAGCAGTATGCTTACAGAATCACATGAAGACCAAACTGCATTTTCCTGTGTTCATAAACAACAGTAACATAATTGATAAAAGTTTTACAGTGAGATAGATCCAGAATTTTGAGAATTCTGAAGATGCCTTTTATTATAAAACTACATTTTTACAACCAGCCTTGTTCTATAAGCTTTACAGCTGGAGGTGGTGGATTTTTCCAGTTTATTCAGAGTGGTGGCCCTGTTTTGCTTGGGATGTGCTTTAGAGGACCTCTTCATGTGAGTCATCGGGTCTATAAGAAATGTGAAAGGAAGCATCATCCCAATCTAAGCATCCACAAAACCCAAAGTCCAGAACTCAGAACAACAGCAAAAAGAACTGTATCACCTACAAAAAGCTATGGACTTTGAGTATAGGCACAGCCACAGATGGTGCCTCTTCAATGACAGTTCTTTTTGACCTAATCCTGACTCAAGAAACATTGGCTGAGGAATATGAGGCAGCAGGCAGTGATACTCATAATACTGACCGTGAGGTTGCAGAGCAAAGTTGTGAAGGGCCAGTGTTCCCAATCGTCCCAGGGATCAATGGCAAAGCACTGGAAAAGAAACAATGAACAGGAGACTTCAGGAAGCTCCAATTCAGTTTCATGAAGCTCAGAATTTTGAGATTTCTGTGTGTGAAAGTTATTATTTCCACCCACAGGCTATTGACTTAATTTAGCAGACATTTCTTACAAAGGAAATCTCATGACCAATAAAGCCAGGGCTCAGAAGTGGCCACAACCCTGGAGCCTACAAGGTAAACACTTAATTCTGATGAGACTTGCCTAAGAACTCATGCAGAGAAAGCTGCATTGACTGTCCTTGGAAGCCTGAGACAGTGTTTTATCATTTGGAACTCAGTGCTTTTGCGGCTGTTGGAAGAGAGCCCCTGCTGTGTTGACCACATCACATCTCCACAGATGAGCTGGGCCTACAGATACATCCCTTTATCTTTCTTTCAACTGTAATGACCTGAGTTCTCCTCATCTAGTAGAAAAGGAGGAGGGAAACAGAATTCTGAGCCTGCTCAGCCTGGTCATGTGGTCTCCCCTGTCAGGGAGGGGAGGCCAATCTGTTGACTGGCTAACTGGTAAATGATTTAATTAAAAACAAATGAATAAACAAAATAGCAATGTGGACTATTTGGATCTTTTTTTATCTTCTTACTTCTATAAGGAAACATAGTGGATATTTCTGTAATACCCTCCCCACTGGCTCTTCCCCCGAGGGGTGGAGAGATCTATCTGACTGGTCAGCCTGGGAAACTTTCAAGTATGTGTGCTCTGTTGGGACTGGTGCACCAGGATGCATTATCTGCCTCCA
Organism: Mustela nivalis; assembly: GCF_964662115.1. Classification (NCBI taxonomy): domain Eukaryota; kingdom Metazoa; phylum Chordata; class Mammalia; order Carnivora; family Mustelidae; genus Mustela; species Mustela nivalis. Next base: position 34,021,009 of record NC_139028.1, on the reverse strand, counting down.
CCATGCCGGGAATAGCCCCTTGGTTAATGAGAGGCCAAGGTCAGATTGCTAGTTTACCTAGACTGGATGGACATCTGACTTCTTGGCATATTTCTCAAGTGGTTCAGAATATGCAAAGCAAGGAGATGTGATTGATTCCCCCCTTTCCCCATGAACAGGTAGCAAGAACACAGCATTGTGTAACCCATGGCCTTGATTCTAGTCACTGGCTGTCACCTTGAGCATTGTTACTACTCACCAATGTTCTGAATTTCTGTTGCCTCATTTGTAAAAAAGAAAAAAAAAAAAAAAAGGACCAGTAAAATTTGCTCCACAGGCAGAGTTGTAGAGGCCCTACTGGAAAGCATTATCCAAATGTCTATAATTAATGAACTCAACATATTTTGATCTCCCAGAAAAAAAAAAAAAAGGAAATAGTAAATGCCTTAGAGATGCCAGAATCTAGTTACTGATGAACACTTATTTTTCTTCTTTGTTCCTTAATTTCCTTCTTTCTTGCCTCCTTCCTTGTCTTGTTTTTACACTGGAGTTTCTCTGCTAGCATTTTCACAGAGGCATAAAGCTTGAAGAGGGTTGGAGTGCTTTTCTTCCTAATTGAAAGAATAGTTTCAGTAGAAGACTTTTCACCTTAAAAAACTAAAAATATCAAATCATTGGAGAATAAAATATGAACTGATGGGATGGGGGAAAAAGTATAGGGGATTCAGAGATGGCTGTGAAGTGTTAAATCTGGGAAACTTAAGATATGATTTCTGTGAGATCTGCAATAGAAAAGTTGCTATAAAATGCTTAATTATGTGTTGCTCTCATAGAAACCGCGTAGAGAATGTGATATATGCCCGGTCTTTGTACTTGGCAACATATACCAATGTTTAACAGCTTTTTGAGATATCAAGACCTTATCAAGACCCTCCACCTCCTCTGTGAATATTTGCATTTATTTGATGAAATCAGTAGCACTTAAATGAGCTATATTATTAAACATTAAAAAAAACTTCAAACTTTCAAAAATAATACAAAAATATCTAGGTCATATTATTTAGTTCCCACTAACCTAAGGGTCTTGGTCCCATAGATTGGGAATAATGAATTACTCTCTCCTGGTGCTATTAGAACCATAAATGCTTTTGATGCAACTATAAATAATAATAGTAATAATAATAATAGTAGAAGTAGTAGTAGTTGTAGTAGTAGTAGTAGTTCATGCATTCAGGAATTACTAAGCACTTTATTTGGATGACCTTATTTCTTTCTTTTTTTTTTTAAGATTTTATTTATTAATTTGACAGAGAGAAATCACAAGTAGATGGAGAGGCAGGCAGAGAGAGAGAGAGAGGGAAGCAGGCTCCCTGCTGAGCAGAGAGCCCGATGCGGGACTCGATCCCAGGACCCTGAGATCATGACCTGAGCCGAAGGCAGCGGCTTAACCCACTGAGCCACCCAGGCGCCCCTGACCTTATTTATTTCTTACAATAATCCCGTGAGGTCAGATTACTGAATTCCCTTTGGAGGTGAAGGAACCAAGGTCCCCCAAAAGGTAAGTAATTTACCCTTGAAGAGAGATTAGGAGCCCAGACCAATTGATTCTAGAGTTTGAATTGTTAACCCTTGCATATTATTTACTGCCTTGCCTGTAGCTCTCAGCAGAAAAGAAAACACATACTAGTGATTTCTATTTAATCACATTAGTAAATAATTTAAAAATAGAATAAAGGGATGACTATTGTGGAAAACAGTGTTATGGTAACAAATCCACTGGGAAAAAGGGAGAGGAATATCCCCATGATTGGTGAATTGAGGAAAAAAAATGTGAATGAGGAAGGGGACAGAGGGGGCTGGATCTGAATATTAATGCTCCCTGTTTTTCATGTGGCAGTGACTGAAATGTGAGTGTAGGAATGGAAAGCATTCTGACTGAAAAAGGAAATAGTTAATGGAAAGGAGAAAGCTGCTATACATAAGCAACTTGTATTTTTAAGATCACACACATATGTAAGCCAAGGAAGGAAAATGCTTCAATAAAATAATAATTGGAGGATAGAGGGAATAGTCAAGTTTAACTTGTCTGATTTCTTTGGTGGTAAGTGTACAAACAAGAGGTACCCTTGGCAGAATGGGAGCCTGCCATGTGCCCCTTGGAAGTATAGTTATTCCCAGAGCCCCAGTCAAATGTTAGTTTGGAACAATAACCCTGGCTTTCCTCACATTTATGGAACAAAGGAGAACTCTCTCCGCGCCCCCTCAAGTGTGTCTGATTCAACAGCCTTTTCCTTGACATACTCATCCCCTGACTGACCACATTATTGTCCTAATATGCTCCCAACTTCTGGCTCCCAAACATACTCTCATCCACGTCTAAACTTTTAAGATAGGTGCCATATTACATCTTGGATGTTAACTAATACTCCTCATGAGAAAATACAATTTCCTTTTCTTCCCATTATACACGAACTTATTTTAAACCCCAACAGCATGTATGGCCACACAAAGACAGACAGTCATTCTTCCCATAAGCAAATGCTTACTGAGTCGCAGGTCCTGAGCTTTGTGCCAGGGGTAGGACTGTGAACACGCCAGATCTAGTGCCCAGCTTCATGAAGTTTACACTTGAGTGGAAGGCATGCTGCAGAACCCAAATGATCAGAAAAATAAAATAACTTCAGGGATAGTACCTACCTAGTATATAACTGCACGTGAAACATATAAGATGCTTGTTAATGAATAGGAAGATATGGGGCGGCCCAAGTTAATTTAAGTAAGGCTTTTTGGGGAAATGCTATATAAGTGGAGATTTATAGGATGAGATGATAGCATTCCAGGCATAGGCAATTTGAGTGTAATTCCCCAAGAGAAACAAAGGTGGAGACCAGCGCAGTCAGGGAAGGTCTGGGACCTGCCGGATGATGGAGAATAGCAAGAGACAAGGTCAGATCATAGAGATATTCAGATGTAGGCCCTAGGAAGAGGCTGAGAGGCATGGAAAGCCATTGGAGGATCTAAAAGTAGCAATTATGTCACTGATTTGCATTTTCACATGATTAGATACACTTCTCTACAGAAAATGCACCCGAGAGGTGGAAGAGAGGAAAGAGATAGTTGGTTCCCCAGAGGGAAGAGGTGCTCCCAGGGCTGCTTCTTTCTGCAGCTGCTGGTTATGCACCTGGAAGGAATGTAGAATGTCGCTAAGAACACCTGCTGTGGACATCCTCTGGCTGAGCTCACTACCAATGGGCTGGGAGGACTTCAGCACATTTCTTAACTTCTCTGTGTCTTGATTTTCTCAACTCAGAAATAAATAATCATCCTTACCTTTTAGGGTGGCTGAGATGATTAACTAAATAACACAGTAAAGGAAGGGGGTGTGCAGTGATCACTGGCTTCATGTTACCTCTGCAACTGTTTTGGTGACTTTGGGGAGCTCTGGGAAGGAGGGAGCTCCTGGCCATGAGTCAAGAAGGCAAGAACAAGGTGATTCGTAATAAGAAGCAGCTTGGAGACAGATTCTCCCTCCTGATCTCATTTGACTTATTGCTCCAAAACAAGAGCTAACCATAGGCATCAACCACAGACCTGGTCATCTGCACCCATTATTTTATTTCATTCACACACAGTCTTGCTGTGTAGATATTGTTATCCTCATTTTTAGTATGAGGGAAGTGTGGCCCAAAGGAGATAGTGAACTTGCTCAAGGTCACCAGTTAGTGGCAGAGCCGGAATTCAAGCCAGATCCGTCTCTTTCCAAGCCCCATGCTCTTTCCACCAAAACGGCACATCCACAGCACACACCTGAATCCCAAACACACCTCAGGTTCCCAGGATTCTGCAACATCTGTGTCTCTCAGCACCAGGTAGCCTGTCTACGAAAGGTCCCCAGGTAATTCAGGGAAGAAAGAAATCTGCCCACTCCAAGCTTTATAAAAAAGGACAGAACAGCCCCGTTCCATCTGGTATTCCATAAAGCACAGCCTTGCCAGGTAAAGTCTGGAAATGAGGTTGTACCCACTGCTGAGTACCAAATGTTATATAGCTAATTAACCACAGAGGTTTGGGAAGGAACCCATTAAAGAGACCAAATACAGCATGAAGAAAAGAGCAAATGATAATGTTGCTGCTTATTACCATTATTGTCATTAATATTAATATTAATACTATTATTTAGTTTTATTATTACTCTGATAAATCATTATTATTGCTGTCTCCCAGCATCTTCTGCATAAATCTATCACCAAATGTTTTAGAGGTTTAATATCATTATAGTTATGTAATTAAACAAATAGGAATAATAGTTGCAGAATTGCAGAGTTACATAATTATTGCTCTACAATAGAAACAATAAATAAAACTTACTTGCCTCTATAGCAGTTACATTAACAACAATAGAAACATTGAAGGCTGAAGCTGAAGAATTATGTAATGCTGACATAATTAAATAATAAATTATCCTAGAGCTACGGGGACATGAGCTATATAAAGCAGTTTATGAAATGGAAGCGAAAAGGAAACCACTAAGCAACACAAAAGAAAAAAATAAATAAAAGAAAGAAAGAAAGGATTTTCCGATGGATACAAAGCAAAGCCACATGGGCCCAGAATGAGGAGTTCTGGGGTTTGTAGTATGAAGATGCTTCCCCTTCCCATTCTAGATTCACACATGTGCGTGGAATTTTATCAAGCTCAACACACAGAGTAATTTGTCTAAAGCTATAAATCACTTCGGTAATATAATCCCCTTAACTGAACAGTTACCACATGTGATACACATTTAATCTCTATGTTTAAACTTATCTCAAAATTTAGCTCCATTATATATTACACAACCCACTCTTCAGCTACCTGCATGACTACAGTGTGCACACAGGATGGGAAGCTTGCCAGAGGCTAAGAATGATACTCTTTAGAAAATTTTTTGAAATTATTGAACACACAATCCCCCTATTGTGATGTTCCTTTGGTTGTGTTATCACAATATTAACATACTCAAATATTTGTAAAGGCAAAGATATTTGATGTTATATCAAATACCAGATCTTTTTATCCCAAAGTTTTGCAGTTAGGTTGCCTCGATTTTATAAAATAAAAATTTTTTAAAGGGTGTGTTTATCGAGGTCTAGAGTGAGGGGCATCGTTATATACTTGAGAATATCAAAATAGGTACCTGCTCTACAGACTGAGTTCAGATTGGGAAGCCAGTGTATAGCAACACATTTTGCACTCTGAATCTACCTGTCTCCCCCGTGTCAGCAGACCGAGCCCATTGTTGGAATGAATGGCACGATGGGATGTTCCTGGAACGCCAGCAGCATGCAGGATGAATAAGCACATGGCATCGCTCAGCGGTGACAATGGGGAGGCAGAAGGCTCCTGTCCAGAGCCAGCAGGGAACAGAGTCGTAGTCTGCCAGCCTCTCTGTAATTCACATTTCAAGGAGGCTCTCACTTCTCCATCAGGCCTGTTCTGAGAGCAGCCAGGTTGGGCCATTATCATAATGGGGTCACCTGGGAGTCTGGGAATAGACAGGGGAGCAGTCTATTGGGGAGAACTAATTGACTCCTGTCTCATTACTTGGCTCAGCTTGACAGGCAAACTTAGTGATGGGAAAAGGACAGCCTTGGAAGAGGACCATGCCAAGGAGGGGCCAAGAGGCCACCACACCTGCTGGACCTGAGGGAGTGTAAGTGGCCTGCCCAGTGTCAGCCCCAGAAATTCAGGTTGTAATTTTCCAACATGCAGCTCTGGCTTGCCCCTGGCCTACAGGGAGACCATGCTGCCCATCTGTCTGTGTTTGTGAACCACTGTGCTGAAGGACACTCAGAATCCAGACCCTTTTGGCATCACTTTGTCCCATCCCCCAATATCTCAACTTTAAATCCAGTGACTAAGATCTTTGTACCCTTTCCCAGAGGAAGGTGAGGGTAGAGCTTTGTCTAGGTGAGCAGGGTAAGTTTCCATTACCCTGGGACTGCAGAAACTTTTACAAGGGCTTGAGGAATTACCATCATTACCCTGAACCTCATGGGAACATATGCAAAGCATGTTCAGTTTCCTCAGTGACTACTGAGGTGGCTCCTGGAGGCACTGTGGGTTTGTTGAATGTTCCAGGGCTTCAAAAGTAAACACACTTGGTATATTAGCCAGCCCAGACCGCCATGATAAACACCATAGCCTGGGTGACTTAAACAAGAGACTATTTATTCATTCAAGTTCTGGAAGCTGGAGTCCTAGATCAGGGTGCCAGTATGGTCGGGTTCTGGTAAGAGCCATCTTCCTAGCTTGCAGAAGGCTGCCTTCTCACTGTCCTTGCATAGCCTTTCCTCCATCACATGGAGAGGGAAAAATCTCTTTCTCTCCTTCTCTTCCTCTTCTGATAAGGCTATGAATCCCATCATGAGGGTCCCACCTTCATGGCCTCACCTAACCCTAATTGCCCTCCGAAGACTCCATCTCCAAAACCATCATAGGGGTGAGAATGACTTCAACACATGGATTTGGGGGAACACAAACATTCAGTCTGTAGAGCACCTGAGCTTGAATTCCAGCTTTCTCTTTTTATTAGGTATGGATCCTAAATGGCTTTGATGCCTGAAATTTGTTGCCTCACCTGTGTAATGTGGCTAGCAAGTTGGACCACTAAGTTGGACCACTATGAGGAATAGAGGGGTTAATGCAGAAAAAAACTCTGACACATAAAAAAATTAAAAACTACCAGTTCTGTTCCCTCTGTCTTGCTTCTTTTGAGAAGTCTCTGATCTTTGTCCTCAAGACTTCTGTTCTACCCCATTCCATGTGGAAAAGGTCTCCTTTTTGAGATGCTTTCCATCCTGACGAGTTGGGCTACCTTGCACCCTTCTTTCTCAGGAAACAACAACAGAAGTAAGAATTATCCCCTAAGAGCCAGGATGGTACCTCCTCAGTTGGGGGTCCATCAAGGAGGAGGGCACTATCAAGGGCTCTAGAAGACATGTGGAGGCCATTTTCCTTCATCGTGATTACCCGGAAGCAGGTTTCCTCAGCTTGCTCATCTTCTGTGTGTCCTGTTCCTGGGGCCCCTCTTGCCTCACTTCAAAGTCTCAGTGTCTGTGTCACCAAGTCCCATTATGTGCCCTCATTTCCATGAGTCTGTTCCTGGATATGGAATCCCCTGGCCTTACTTCCCAGCCCCCAGACACCACTATTCTCTCATCAGGGTTATCTCTATTAGCTGTTGCCAACGTCAGTGCATTGAAACAGTGCAATGTTAGACACTTCCCCTGACTAACGTCTTTGTACTGAGTGGGGGAATCAGAACGGAACAGATGTTTTAAGGACTCCATAAATCCGTGAAGATAAAAAACCACCCACCCAGCACTTTTTAACAATGCGCCATGCTGATGAACCAGCATATCGGAAATACCAAAATAAATATAAAATCCCCCTGAAGCTTCAGAATAAATCTTAGTTTTTTTTTTTCTCTCTCTCTCTCTTTCCCCCCTTATAACATACACCAGACATCATTTTTAAAACTCTGTGAAAATCCACAACTGGGAACAGAAGCCTATAAAAATGCTTCTGCTTCCCTCTGAAGTGACCCAATGACCAGCCACAATGTGCGTGAATCACCCTCCAACTGCTTCCTGAAAAACTCATTTCACTCTCCCCCAGAACCTTCTCCCTCTCCCATCACAACCAGTGTTGTCATGTTTCCTCTCATAACTCCTTGCTGAATTCCAATGAGGTTTTCTAATTAGCCTAATTAATTTTCTGCCCAACTTAATAAGACTGTCTCTGGTTCAGAAATAATTGGACTTCCCAAACACCATTTTCCCTCCCTCTGTTTCTCAGTGGTGAGTTGTGAGCCAGCCTCCTTTAATAATTCAAAATTAGCTTCTGTTTTTCTGATGATGGGTTCATGTTCAGAGAGTTATTTAGTTTTTTCATTAACACTCTGACATCGTCTTCTCCCTCCTATAAAGAGTACCTAAAAAAGCACTAAAAATAAAAATGAAACTTGGAACCTTTCATGGAGAGATAAATCCATCTGGGATCAGGGTTTCAATGGATTCTTGCTTCCTATCAAATCAATTTCAGGAAGGTAATTTAGTGACCTGAAGTACATTCTTTCCCAGAAAGTTTGGTAACAGCTATGAAAATAAGCCCTAACAAACCCAAGAATTAACATCACACAAAAAATATCTTAAATGCATTTAGGACAGTAGCCTCTAATGGAAGAGCAGGCTTCTTTCTGATCTCTCACAATTTTTTTTTGTATGGTTGTGAATTTGTTACTACAGGCAAATGAAACTGTTGTTCACTGTATCAGTGTGTGTTCTCAAAACAAATGTGTCAGAAATAAAAGGAGGAAGGGATAAGAGCTAGGGAGGAGGGTAAAGAAAGAAAAGTTGGTAAGCCAATGAAAATGTCCATGTTCCAGTGTGTATTTGAATAAGATCTGCAAAGCTGTGTAATTTGAATACTGTCTTCTGTTTGCTCTCAGGTTCCAGACTGCCAGGCAATCTTAGCCAATGCAGTATTGGTTATGTAGCCTCAGGAATACTTTACTTGGAACCATGAAGGTGGAATTATTTTCTCATTCCCTAAAAAGCCTGAAGCATTTTTTAGAGAACTTATAAATATGCCGATGAAAAGTACCAGAGAATAAAAAGCCGAGTAAAAATGTTGCTTCCAATCCTTTTATTGGTACCAGAGTGGCACAGCGGTGAACCCTCTTGTTAAGGCTGCCATGTTCCAAGTAGAATCATAAAGGTGTGAAGGTTTTCAAAGTATGCATTCTAAACAATAACATAAGGGTACGGCCCTGGTCTTCTCTTCGCATTATCTTCAGCTAAACTTTTCAAAAATGAAATATCTGAACTTACAAAGTTCGGCTCCTTTTGTCAATGAAGACAGGCAATCCACTTATCGTCCAATAGTCACTGCTTCTGTATTAAGTAAGACTCATCTAGGTGGGTAGATGTTTTAAGACAATATCATTCTAAAAACTCCAAGTGCACCAAACTGGTAAATTTGGGGATAATAATCTCCTTCTAAAAAAAGACTTTCAATCTCTGTCTCTCTCTTTAGAAGAGTTCCATGGATGTTGTTTCAAAGATCTTATTTGGTAGTGAATGTGAAGTGTGACTTGATTTTTTCAAATGTAAATAAGATTCAATTTCCTGTAAATGTCCAGATATGAAGCCTGCCTATATTACAATCCCACATCACCAGAGTTTTCTACAACTAGCTACTGGGAGGGGGGAAAGGACTGAGTTGGATTAAGAAGTTTACTCTCAAAATGAAAGTGAGAAGAATGATAAGAATTGTAACTCTCTATTTAAAGGAAGCTTATTCTTGGCCACCCAAGTGGAACAATGTAAAACTATATAAAGTCATCTATATAGGGCTTAAAAATCTTTTTTTTAAAGATTTCATTTATTTATTTGACAGAGAAAGAAGGAGCACAAGCAGAGGAAGCAGCAGGTAAAGGGAGAAGCAGGCTTCCCACTGAGCAGGGAGCCTGATGAGGGACTCAATCCCAGGACTCCAGAATCATGACCTGAACCGAAGGCAGATGCCCAACCAACTGAGTCACCCAGGTGTCCCAGGACTTAAAAACTGTGGGCTTTCCTGCTCATTCCTTAAGTAAGACGACTTGCTTTCAGCAGACTTCTGCAATGTCCAGTGACTAGCTGGGGACTTTTGGAACTATGACACATTTAAACCCCTAAGCTATCCAGTGGAGGTCTGTTTAAAATTTTAAGATGATAGAATAGTATAAACATTAAATCCTTTAACCACATTTCACCCCCTGGAATATACGTTCTCAGGACGTTTTAAAAAATATCCTCTGCCATTAATATTGGGGTGGGTTTCTTTTCTCAATTTGGGTACATTTTTACTCATCTTTGTCCTACTGCCCCTGCTCTGGTTAAGTTCCTCCATCACATAATGAAATGACTTTAATCCTGGTTTTGCATGAATACCTTAGAGATAAGATCCTCCTAAACAAACAAAACATCAAACATAACAACAATAATCACATGGTGATTTCACTCAAAGCCACGCTAGTGGAAGTCCAGAACATCATGTCTTGCCATTGTCTCCATCTCACCGGAGCCAAGGGGAGCATCACTCATCACAGAGCATTGACTACAGAGCTAGCACATTTTCAGAGTACCAGATGAGCAGGAAGAGAGTTTTCACCCAAGTCCCCTTCCATTCAGGTTTGCCTTGACTGTGCAGCTACGCTGACTCTGTTGATGTATCCACCCTATTAAGATGGTGTGACAGGAAGAAATATCCTGGGAAAATGGCATGTCCAGGCACATCAGTCAGGGGCCAGTCAGGCAGAATGCAAACATGGCAGAACTGTAACAGAAGGAATTTCATACTGGGAGCTAGTTACCCAGTTATGGGAAAAGGGAAAGAGACAATTTTGAAAGGTCCTGTAGATTCACAACAAAGGAAGTCTCTACCAGGTCTAGGACTGAAGGGTCAAGAAAGATACGATGTTCCCAGGGCCATGAGGTGGGGGATATATTGAACTAGGACAGTGGCCCAAAGATAGCCCACCCCGCTGAAGGCTCAGCTTTCACTCCGGGCTCTCAGGTGGCATTCCATGCCCTCGCTCCATGCTGCACTAACAGCCAAGATTTTATGGATCATAAAATTTCCAGGTCCCTTTTTTAAACATAGCCCCTGGTTCTGCTTGAATGACCTCCCGCAGCAGTGAACTGCATAGCAGATAAAGAAGCATTTTCTTTTAATGGTTGGGAATTTACTAGCCATAAATTCCACCGAGTGCCCTAAGGTCTATGTGTTATTGTCAGGTAAAGTAAGTGAGGGGAGTAAGCAGTTTTCACTATCCCCCTGAACACCCTTTCTGCTTCTCTTCCTGAAATAAAATAATTCCCTATTGTAGCAATTATTTAACAGGAGGGTGCCCCCCCACCACACACAGTTTCTCCAGAGTAGATCAAGACCCCTCCCTGTTTCTCTTTAACTCTACACCTACTTCCTTCTCTCAAGAAGCATTAGCAGGCTGTGAAAAGGACATCCCATTCTCTTTCCTACTGCCACTGCTACAACACCTACACAAAACAGAGAGTGTGGGATACTGATGATGACAATCAAGATGACAACCCAGCATCCCTTTTAGGAGTACTCACTGCCAACGATGTGCTGTCCTTGCCCAGGGTTCAGGCACCACAATGTTAGTGTTTCTGAAAGTCTAGATGCTGACCCCTACTGGCCATAGCAGGGCAGCAGAAGGAAAGGAAACTGTCCTTTTGATTAGGAATGCCAAACTTCTAATTCTTCTATTGTCACTCCTCAAATAATACTGAGAGAGATGTTACTATCTTCGTTTAGCAGAAATGTTAAATAGCTTGGCCAAACTCTCAGAATGAGCTGGGAAGCAAAGTTGGGATTAGAATCAAGGTCTGACTCACTACGAAATCCACATTATTTTTGCTACATAGTATTGATTCCAATTTTCCATGTGAGTGGCATCATAAAATGCAAAACATGTTCAAAAGAAAATCTTTCCACATATACATTCAAACATTTTGGTGATAATACGGTACGCTGGAAGAGCTGTCAGGTTTAGAAAATAAAAACGCAGGACACCTCGTCAGATTTGAAATATAGATGGGTAACAAATTAATATTTTTAGCATAAGTATGTCCCAAATATTGTGAAGGACACACTTACACTAAATTGATGTGTTATTTGTCATAAACTGAAATATAGCTGAATATCCTGTATATTGTGTGGTTTTTTTGGCAACCCTACGTGTAATCTATCTGTATCTTAATGCCTTGAGCTGTCAGGTTCACTTTGCTGTGACAAACTGAAAATCCTGTCAAAGAAAATTTAATTGCTTTCTCCTCTGCCATCATCGCTAGTCTCTCCTCCCCGGGCTTGCTGGGACTCCTCCTAAGCCAAGAGCAAAACCTCTATCTACGACCATTTAAAACTGATGTTCCCTGATGTGTCTAACTGAGCCTTTCATCCAACTTTATTAAGGCATTATATATACACATATATGTGGATATATACATGAGATATATCCATTAGAAGTGTGGCTCAGCGAGTTTTGCTCAATGTATACATCTGTGTAACCACCACTGCAATGAAGAGAGAACATTCTCATCACCCCAGGATGTTACTTCACACCCTTATCGGTCAAGCCTATGTCCCTCCAGCCCTAGACAAACACTGCTCTGCTTTCTCTCATCATAAATTAGTTTTTCTTTTCCAATAATTTTATACAAATGGAATCATAGAATTGTACCATCTGTGCTTTTTTGTATCTGCCTTCCTTGGCTCAGCTATAACCATTTGAGATTATCTATACTGTTGCCTGCTTTAATAGTTCATTCTTATTTATTGTAGAGTCATAGTCCATAATATGGATTCATCATGATTTGTTTAGCCATCCATCCATTTATGGACAAGGATTGTTTCTAGGTTTGACTAATATAAATAAAGCCACCGTTAACATTCATGTACAACTCTTTGCATAAACACATCACTTTATTTCTCTCAGATAAATGCTAGGGACCGAAATGATAGGATCATATGGTGGTTATATGTTTCACTTTATGAAGAATTGCCATGATATTTTTCAAAGTAGTTCTAGTTCTCTACATTCCTACCATTGGTGTTTGATAGTTCCAGTGGCTTCACATCTTGGCCAACACCTACTTATGGTCAGCTTTTTTTTTTTTTTTTTAAGTATTAGTCATTATAATAGGTATGGTATCTCATAGTGGTTTTGGTCTGCATTTCACTGAGATCAACTGAATTTTAAAGTACTCAGAAAAATAAAAGTAATGGTTTCTCCATTCATTGAACAATTCTTTAAGCATCTGTTTTGGGGGATGTGGGGCTGGGCAGGAACTTCACTCTCAGCAGTGAGTATAAAATAGCAACAACAGCAGCAGACATGATTCCTTGTGACACAGAGCCAAATCTAGTATGTGAGGAGATATTAAGAAACATTCATGAAGGGCGCCTGGGTGGCTCAGTTGGTTAAGCGACTGCCTTGAGATCAAGTCCTGCATCAGGCTCCCTGCTCAGCTCTGCTTCTCCCTCTGACCCTCCCCCTTCTCATGTTCTCTCTCTCTCTCTCTTTCTCTCTCTCTCAAATAAATAAACAAATAAAAATCTTAAAAAAAAAAAAAAACCACTCATGAATATGTATCTACTTCTGGTAATCAGTATCACTAGCAGTATTAACAACTCCTGTGTGCTAACAGAGGCCACTCAATTTAGACTAGAAAGTGAGATGAGCCTTCTGGAAGAACATCTGACACACCCTGAGAGTGAGTAGGACTTGCAGAGGCAGTGAGGTGGGGGGGTGTCTTGCAGATGGAGGGAAGGATGTATTTGAAGACCACTGGATGAAAAGGACTGAAAGAAGGTCCATGTGGTTGAGAACACAGAGGCAGTGGCATGTGGCACATGAAGAGAATGAAGAGGTTGCCTGGGGTCACAGCAGAACGCTCCAGATCATGGAAATCATTCTCTGGCCCTGAGTGGAGTGGAAATTCACTGGTAAGGGAATGGGGGGAGCATAAGCTAATGAATGCTTTTCCAAATCTCACCCAGACTCCAGTGATGGGAAAGACTTGAATGAATCTCTGAGGCATGGGGAGTGAGACGCTAGCCCACAGCTGTCACTGTGGTAGAAGAAGGTGGCCAAAGTGTGGCCCTTGATGGGCAGAGAGGAAATGAGAGAATCCATCATGAATCTTGGAGAGGAAATCCACATGATTTGGTGAAAACTCAGATGACAGGACTGCAGGAGAGGGAGGTAGGGAGGCTACTGGGTCCCTGCTTGAACAGTTAGGTTGATGGAGGTACTAACGAACTGTAACTGTCACAGTAACTTGTACGGAAAGCTGGAGTGGCAACCTACAGGGAAGGAGGTGATAATCTTGTTGCCAGAGTAACATTTTTCCTGACTGCAAAAATAAAGACAGTAAAAATACACGAGTATGTGTCAGTGTGCATGTGACTTCATGGAATGTCTTAGGGGTCTGTCTCTAGACACAGTGAGATTTGGGGCCACACACACAGATGGGTGGACTGTCCAGCTTGAACAACCATGTCTAACAGCCCTGGACAAAATCGGCAACACCTAGTCTTATGAATAAAAGAAAAAGATGTTTCTGTCAAGAAGAGATGCAAGATAGAAATTCTTAAAGATAAAATTAGAGTGAATTGGGGACAAAAGGTAATTGGTGCCCTCTCTCTGTCACATATAAAGAGGTGCCTAATGGCTTGTCACCTGAGGTCACCTAAGTGGGAACATAAATAAACCACAGAGCAAATGGTCATGGGACAGCTTGCCCAGCTTTCTTTCAGTGGGTCTTCATGGGGCCACTTCTCCGGGACAGAATCCTGCCTAAATGTGACAGACAGACAGAAAGACATTGGTGACTCTGTCTCTGCCATGTAGAGCCCACAGGAAAGCAGTCTAGTGGTCCCACAGACAGAACAATGACTATGTGGAGATGTACGTGCTAGAGCAGACATGGGTCCTGGGGCATGGGGTGTCCAATGCAGGAATAGTCTAATCCCTTGAACTGGAGAAAGAAAGAAAAGAATGATTTCCTTATAGTGTTAACTCTGTGCAGTTAATCATAAGAGTTTTTCTGCTTCTTGCCACTTTCAATGCTCACTGGGTGCCAGACAGAGCACAGGGTTGAGTATGTTGTGGGCTCCATGCCTTTACCCTCTATGCCTTACTCCTTTACTCTACGCCTTTACACCCACTCTTGGGGGTGGACGTTATGGTCCTTCCTCTACTACACACTAGGACACTGGCTAAAACACCTGAGTTTGCTCACTCCCCTTCTTGGGAAGTGGCCTGCGGGGATTCAAACCTCGGTCCGTGGGACCTATAAGCCCATGGTCCTGACGACTCATACGGCTGTGGATGAGTTTATTCAGAACAAATTTTCAGTGGGCATGAAGTTGGCTGCTCCTATTACATGTTCTCCAACACCTCCTCCTGCTACAACTGTTGATCTTTTTAATGCCCAAAGAGGGCTCCTTCATGTGCCACGTTTGTGGAACCAAGTGCTAAGGACATACACTGCTCTGGGTCCTTTATTCTTGGTCCAGACAAAACAGGGGACAAGCCAGAGAGGCGGGCCCAAGAAGAAAGCAAAGCCAAGCCCCCTCTGATGCCAAGGAGCCCATGCTGCTGGAGGAGCTTTTCGGCACCGCACTGTGGCACCACGCAGCTATGCACGGCCCCCACACTTTATGTTGAGAGCCCAGTCTCCACGGGGAGCAGAGAGAGAGAGGTAGTGCTGTGTGGTCCCCGCCCATCTGTTTTGCAGAGGAGAGTGATTCTGAAAAAGCACATCAGATTAAATAAATTAAAAGAATTGCACCCCTCTGGGAACATTCTCAAAACAGAAAGTCATTTGAACCGATGTACAATTCACTCACAGCCTCTTTCCTTATAGGAAATGAATACAATCAAAATAAAAATCACTCCTCACTCTGTATAGTAAGAGGCAGTAGATGGGCACAGGGAGAGAGGAGGAGGGAGCAGGTCACAGTAGACACAGTGTTTACAAAGCCATTAAAGGAGAATGAATAGATCTAGTCTAGTCCCAAAAGGCAAAGAAATGTGAATTTTCACATATAAATAGAAAACGTTTAGAATGTTATTAATTCAAGACGGAGCTCCTAATGCCTCTGGATGATAACTGTGTCTGGGCGTCTGGTTAGCTGCAGTGACCCCTGCTGGTAAGAATCTTTTCCTGCTTGCTGTAGGCCTCTACTTTCAGAACTTTGGTTCTAGGAACTACAAAGGAAGCTTGGATCTACATTTATATACTAGGTAGTGCACACCCTGAACACCTAACCAAGAACTCCGGTGTTACCTGGAACCTACTGCAGTATGTGTCCCATAATAAACCCTTCACAAAGATGCCTGAGTCTGAGTAATGACATGACCAAACATACATAGCTCTACCATAGAACTGAACACGTTTGACCCAGGGCACCTTAACCTTGGATGAACGGTAGCATCAGAACTTCTCAACTCCAATCAATGGATTCTTCTAAGAAAGATTTATCAGGTAAGACCAAAGTCACCATGACAGGTAACAGGTGCAGCGGGGTGCCCCGCGAGCACAGAGGGAGGCCCGTCCCATCATCTATCAGGGTGACAAGTTGGTAAGGTGCAGGCCATGTCCTATTTGGGGCACCCTTGACGTCACAGGATGATAAGGAGCTTGCCAGATGACGAAACAAGGGAAGGGAATTCCACACCAAGAGAACAGAACCTCAGTGACATAAACATGAAAAGTGCATAGGGCTTTCAGGAAATTGACTTGGTGTCGCTGGAGGTTTCAATGAAAGGTAAGACTGGTGGTAGGTCAGTGTTATAGAGGTCAGATAAGAAAGAATCCTCTTTCTTTTGATACAAAGTTTGAAATTATTCTACGGTCCATGGCAGCAGGTGGGGCTTGGGGCGGAGCGGGGGGTGGTTACATTTAGGATTGACATGGTTCATGTCGCATTTTACAGACATAGTTCTGGTGTGATTTTGGAAGATGACCTCAGGGGTGAGGAACAGACAACCAGAGGCAGAGGGCCCAACAGTGAAGCTACAGCATTTAGTAGAAACACGAGGAGCTTCACTGAGATACCAGTTGTCTGGAGAGCAAAGAGGAGGCTGAGGCAGAACAGTTGGGGAGATGCAGTCAGACCTGTCCACTGTGTAAGGAGGGGAGGCCAGGAAGGCACAGAAACCTGTGCCACGTGTGACAGAATGCCCCGGAGAGGAGCGACAAGTTTGTATAGAAACTCAGAAAGATGCCGAAGCGGGTGCTGGTAAGTTATTCAGCCAGCATCTTGACGTAGGAATTTTTAGCTCACAGGAGCTTTGTCTGCATTAATAGTTTTGGGAGTTGTTAGTTTATAGATTGCAGTAGGAAAAAGTACATTTTCCATCTGTGCCTTGGTTTCCCTCTGGCATATTTATATAAAAAGCAAACTGCTCCTTAGGGATGTAGTGGCTTCCAAGAAATGATTATAATAATCATTTCATATTTGTATAATGTTTCACAATGAAGTAGGTATCTCATCTTGGTCCTTACCATGACCCTACAGGTTAGATACATTTACCCCAATTTTACGGGTAATGAAATTGAGTGTTTAAGATTAAGTGGCTTGGCTAAAACTACTGCAGCAAGTCAGTAAGTGACTAACTCAGGACTGAAGCTCTGATTTCAGTTCTCTGATTTTTTTTTTTCCCTGTACCTATTGCTGAGACTTTGTTACCATAATTTGTTGACATCATTGTTACTGTTTTGTTTTGTCTTGTTTTGTTTTTTACTCCATTATGGTACAATGGCCTCATGAAGGATAATATTGAAATTCAAAGTTTTATAAGAACACTAAGTATCTGAAGCAAGGAGGAAAAAAAAAAGCAGTATTCCATCATTTATGAGCTCCTTGAAAGATAAAGGTTATTTAAATGCATAGGTTTATTAATGTCTCTGGAAACTCACAGATCTATCCATCTGAGCACCACCTGAAACTGTTAATTGTACAGGAGGAGGCAGACAACATGTTTCATGCTTATCTTGACCTGGAAAATTAAACCATACAGATGAAGCAAAGCAAACTCAGTGCCTGGGTACAGAGTGAAGAAATGCATTCTGGAGCATCCATCTTTCCCTCTGCAGGCTCCTCCTTTCCTGTCTCTAAAACTTTCACCACACCGATCTGGCTATATGACATCCCTTCATAGAAGTCAATGAAGAGCTCCCCATTGGGCAATGTTTCACTTTTCCAGGGTTGAGAAAGAGCAGCGTGTGTCCCCATCCCACCAGCATGCAGGAAATGTGCCCGACCAGCTCTGTGAAAGATGTCTGTCCCTGATGGTTGCCACGGAGAAATAAATTAAATCTCGCCAACCCTGAAAGTCACCTTCTGAAGGAAGATTCTCTCTCTCTCTTTTCTTTTTTTTTTTTTTTTGTTCTCTACCATATCTACTTACCTTGTCCTTCTAATCATCCATAGGAGTAGGACAGTATCAAGACTCCCGAAGAAAGGGCATGTCCTCTGGTGGAGGCTGATACAGGAGGAGTGGGCCGAAAGCCCCGCGGCTCCCCCCAACAGAACTCTGTCTCTCTGCCACAAGCCACCCAGCAGCCCAGGTGTTACAGGGTGCAGCAGGAAAAGGGACATTGATTAAAGAATGAGCATTTTACCTTGAAATGCCTCTTTTGGTGAAATTTAAAAAAACAAAACAAAACTAAAGGGCTCTTTTGTCTACCGAGAAGGATTTATTTCAATGCTCCAACTTCACTTCATCTCTGGGAAGACCTTAGCTTCCCAAATGGTAAGCCTAGCAGATGAGGAGGGAGGATAAAGTTGAAGGCATTATTAAACCAGACAGGATGCTCTGTCATGGCAAAAAATAGTGATTCTGAAAGCATTGATTATATTTGCACAGGGCTTTTAAACTCACTAAAAACTTCACACTCATTCGATCACTTTGGCCTCATCCAGTAAGGCAGTAAGAGCTTGAATAATACTCCCCATTTGTAAAATGAGGATGCTGAGGGGCAGAGCCCTTAACCTGACCATACCTCCTAATCCCCAGCACGGGACACAGGTCTTCTTTTCTCTCTCAAATCCTTCAACTCCTACAGGGATCGCTCCAGGAAATACTGCCCCAGTAATACGTGCCATAATCATTGTCATCCGAGGCTGTAACTCCCGCAAAGTGGTTTCTGGTACCACGATCAATCACAGTAAGTCAGTGCAACTCCAGCAGAAGTCCCTGCATCTCTGTACCAGCCTTTGCTTAAAGAATGTCACTCCTTTATAAACACAGAGCAAGGCTGCAGCCTTGCTGCAGAGTCTGGGGACTCTGTCCGTAACCAGAGAGCTTGCATTTGCCCAGGAGATGCTGCAGGTGGGGCCACTGGCCTCGGTGGTCAGTCTACAGTGATACATATGCTCAAATTGGTGCGCCCCCATGTTGGGATTAGGGATTAGGTCAGAGGCATGTGTAATAGCCAGGATCTGCACATCTCCGCAGCTGAAGAGAGTCCAGCCAGTTTCAGTGTCTAGTCCTGAGTCCTGAAGAAGTTGGGCTTGAGGGCAAGGACTTTACGCTTATTTGCCAAAATTGTTCCAGAGTCCTGGAAAAAGCACAATTAGAAAAATATTCCTTTGTTTAAACATTAATTGTCTAATCTACATCCAATTCCTTAATAGACTTCTCTGCTCCTTTTGCCTTCCCCGACAGGTTTTCTGCAAAGTGCTTGAAGAGGGAATTGCCAACAATGTTTGAAACTGGGAGATACTTTCCCCCAGGACACTTAGTATGCTTCTAATGACAGTCATTTCCTTTATGTTTTTACTAACTTGAGTAGGAAGGAGGGGTTGATTTTCATGTTCTATACTGCAAACAATAATAATCTCTATAAAAATGTTGGATGGGGAAAAAAACCCCACTTTTTATAGGTTTGCTAAAATATTATAAACTCACAAGAACAAAGTCAATTATTTAGTCCCTTTGGAGTCTAAATTGCAATTTATTTGTATGGAATTTAATAATGCTTAGCACTTTACATATCTAAAGTACTTTACAAACATTAACAAATTAATCTTCTCAATAGCTCCTTAAAGTTAGGAATAATTACCTCTGATTCACAGATGGGGAAATCAGGAAAGGTTAAGAGACTTGTGTCAAGTCACAGAGATAGGGTCTCCGAAGGGAGGAAGCAGAATAGGACCTGCTTCTCAAATATGGGCTAATTTTGGAATATCAAGAACTCCTAGTGGAAAAAGACTTTTAGGTATTACCTGCTGTTGGCAGCTTATTAGAGACAAAATATACCTTGAGGAAATCAGGGCATATTTTGATTGGGTGCAGGAATGAATAGACCAGATCTGATGGTAGGACCCTCAAAGTGTGGGGGAATTGTCCCGAGTTTGATAGCTCTGCCCCCAAAGTGCTGGATCGAAAACTCTAGATGAAACTTTAGTTGATCTTTATCACGCTGAGAGGTATATACATTTTCAGAGAAATTAGAACAGCTGCTTCCACCATTTCACATGACTTCCCAAGCTTATTGCTTTTGGCCTGTTCTCCTTGAGATGTGGAAATAAAATGCACTGAGAGGCAGTGGCTCACAGATATATTTGGAAAGTGGAAGAAGTCATCATTCTGCCTGGTATGGCTTTATTCTGGCCAAGCACTTAGTAGGAAGACTGCATAACACAATTACATTTAATTAAACCCATGTTCCCAAACACACTTAAAATCCATGTAACAGAGTACCCCTCTGAAGAAGAGTACTGTGAAGATTCTAGCATTATCTTTCATCTGTTTCATAGTTTTTGCCCAGAAACTTGTCATACCTGGTTTCTAAAAAATAAAATGTTGGTTTTTAAGGGGAACTTTGTAAATGGAACCTCATAATATGGCTTCCACATTTTATTTTCTCTTCCATTTTATCTTTCTCCAAAATTATTTCTTAAATAATGATCAGACCCCAGAAACTGACATATCCTAACCAAGAGTTACTGTTTTTAAAGTGTGAAACTGAAACACACACACACACACACACACACACAGTGAACAATCACCAGAAGAAGGCACGATCGGGAAAGTGTTAACAATAAAAAGCCAAGCTGTTAGGTTTTAAACAGACGCCCAGGCCTGAGAGGTTACCACCAAGTCTCTCTTTTGTTGAAACAACTGTATCCTTTGTGAGAAGGGGAAAAAAGACAAAGATATTTTTTCTGAAATCTCTTCTTGAAATAATTGAACTGAACAATCAAGCAGAGCTACAGACCTCAGATGGTTCATACAAATGCATAAACAATCGGAGAAAGGGAAGCTGAATCTATCAGCTTCTCATGTCAGCCTCAGAGATCCCTCTTCACACTTTTCCTCGGCAGTCAGCACTTAGGCATTCAGTTCATACAAATTTAATTTGCTGAATTGTTACTATGAAAAACAAAATATTATTTCATGTCTGTTCTCACCCTTCACCTAGATTCTATTCTACGTGAATACATGGCCCCATTTTTTTTGTCTATTTCTGTCACAGCCATCAGTTCTGCCTACAATGTTTCTTAGCTGACCAGCCTGTTCGCCAGGAAAGCAGGCCATTCCCTGCTTTAAATGGAAAGAAATTAAATGAAAAGACATAATTTATGCTCCCTTCTCATACATTTCACCAGGGCTCAAAACATCTTTAAATTGGCATAAGTGCCCTTTTATTTAATATTGGAAGTGGCTTGGCTAAAATCACAGTTTCTGTGTAATTCACAGAGGCTATTTCTCCAGCTCAAGAGAAAAACTACACCATATTCCAGATTACAGACACCAAAAGATACTTACATTTTCTTTAGTTGTATTGGTGCTTTCTTTCAAAAAGAAAAAAAAATCATTTAGTATCTCTCAGTACTGTTTTTCCTCTCAATATTCATTTGGAAAAGATCACCAAATGAACAAGTCTAAAGACAACAAATGAGGTAAGATATCATTTGTAAATATAATGAGATAACATCTTATTACTCAGAAATGTTTTTTCTAAGGCTGCAACAAGATTTGCCCCAAATTTGCATATTTTGACTTTCTTTATTAACCGTATAATATTTATGAGTATAAATTCTTGTTTTTACTTTTTCTGTATTTAATTCACAAATTACGAAAAATATAAGCTTCCTCTTCCTTCCTTCTCTCTCTCTCTTCCTTTCCTTCTTTCTCCTTGAGTTTTTCTCTAGTCTCATTTTCAACTATCCTTTTGCTTGTACTTCTACTTGCAAACAAGTTGCTTATACTAGTGAACTATTAAGTTAGCTTAATTCTTTTTTATTTCATAATTAGGTTTCCACCAGAAAGTCCATGATCACCTGAATGAATGAAGAAGGCAAGTCAGTATTCAGGAGCAAACTCTCATGACCAAAGAGATTCTGAAAAACAGAGTTTCTCTGTGGCTCCAACATCACGAACTTGGAGGCCAGCATGCCCAATGGAAGTCAAGAATTTCTCAGAGCTCTGACAGTAGATCCTCCTATGATGTGGGGTCCACACCCACAGAGATGTCCAGAAGACCAACTCTCTCCCCACCATCCGCCATCTGTCTCCTTTCCAAACAGGCCAAACCCTCTCTGGGCTGGGCCATCTCTCCTGGACTCGGGGGGCGGGGGGGAGGGGGCTCTGGCTGTGTTTTCCAGATCCCCTGCAACATCCTGTCCCCTAAAGGTCACGACAATGATCAAAGATGATCTAGCCTCCATTGTGACGATTATGCTCCACCCGGCTCGCCTGCCCTCAGTTCCAGCTGCCACATTCAGGGTCAATAAACTATTATTCTAACTGCTTTTCACAGCCCACTGACTTGAAATTGACTGCCTGCAGCTCTGTTTTACTGCATGGAGGACAGAGAAAGAGAGAGAGGGAGAATCAGGGATTAAATGGAAGGAAACTCCAGAGTCAAGGAAAAATTTTCCAAAAAAGAAAAATCTCTAGGAATTTTAGTATACGCCATCTCAAAACACACACATGGTTGAACTAGTGTCCCATTCTAGTCCAATTAGTAGATAAGAACTGTCTATTTTTTTGGATAATAAGCAAAAATCAACAAAATAATAGTAATGTTAATAACAGCCACTTATCAGTGAAAAAGGGAAGTACTTGCCCTATGTCGGGCGCGGTTTGTAAGACGGCCTAAGCCTAAGAGCCTTCTTGTGGGCCCTGGATCAATGACTCCTCACAACATCCTTTGAGACAATCCGTGATTATTTTCTTCATTTCACAGATGTGGAAATGGAGGTCTAGAGATGTAAGCCACTTTCTCAGCCACCAAGAGGTGGTGACGGGGGGAGCTGAGACTTAAACACAGTCTTGCCTAGTAACCCAGTGAGCAAAACATTTGTCTGGTGCTTTTTTTTTTCTTTTAAGATTTTATTTATTTATGTGACAGGAAGAAAGAGCGAGAGAGCACAAGCCGGGGGAGCAGCAGGCAGAAGGAGAGGGAGAAGCAGGCCCTCCACTGAGCAGAGAGCCTGACCTGAGGCTGGATCCCAGGACCCTGGGATCATGACCTGAGTGAGCCAAAGGCAGATGCTCAACCACCTGAGCCACCTAGGTGTCCCGAGTCTGGTGTTATAAATTACAAAGCTGAAAGTGAGTGAACAAGGTAATTCACTCAACACTATGCAATCGTGCCACACCGAGACTTCAGACGCACATTTGACTCCCAGACCATTTTTGTTTCCCATTAAACCGAAATGTCAGATAATCACACTTTGGGGTCTAGGAGGCTGTGTGTTCAGCTCCCTCCTCATTTGTGGTGATTCCCTTTCCTTTGAGCCCTCTGGCTCAGGGTTTCTGCAGGATCTTCACCTTCTGCCAGTTGCTTTGTACCTGTCTGTATCTGAGGAATGAAGAGAAGTCAGAAGCTCAGACAGCCTTTGACAACTGCTGCTTCCCATCTGTGATGTCTTGCAACATTCACGTTCTTCTGCTCCCGCTGGCAAAGACTGCTACTCTAACCAGGAACAGGGTCCTCATGTGACAGCCGTGTCTTCCCGTCCCTGGGCTGGGAAACACATGATCGGCTACGCTGCGGCTTGACAGACTCAGGCACGTGGCACTGAGCTCCCTGGATGCTGAAATACCCCCACAGACACAGAAAGCACAGAAGAGGAGACACAGGCCAGCAAACTGCCACCAGGGTGTGGGATTGAGAGGTCTCATGGAGGTTGTCAAGCCATTTGGAAACAAAACTCTTCCTGCTGATATTGAAAGAATATTGATATAAAAGACATAATTGATTATTCCTGCATAATTATCCTTATTTTTTAGATTGGGAAAATAAAGTTCCAAGAGGGTAATTTACCCATGGTAGTAATAAATGGGAAGCTTAGGATTGGAATCTTAAAACACTTCATCCCCAAACCTATCTTCTTTTTTTTTTTTCTTTTTAATTATTTCCTCTCCAACAGGCTGAGCTGTTTTGATTTCTCAAAAGCAGTGAAAACACTATTAATATTGGTTCCTTGAAAAAAATTAGGGAGTGGAGGTGTGAGAAGGAACTTTTCCTTAGAAGAATTAAAGCACAATCATCTTTAAAATGCTACTGTGGGGAAAACAAACAAAGAAAACGTGCTACTGTGAGTTTAGCATGGGAGGGACTGATGTCTCCCTTGGCAGACGGAAAGACGGGATGAATGTTCCTGGGTCAGTGGCAAGGCTGCAGGAATCAATGGCCACATCCCTCGGCCCCCAGTTCAACCCAGGAAATTGTACAATCTCATTTTCGAGCTTTGGTTCCTTTGATGGGGCTTGGCCACACCTCCCATGTTGACTTGTTAATGCTAAGTTGTCTAAACACTCCTATCTCCTCAAATCATTTGGACCAAACCTGTTATGGGGAAATTGAGGGAATACTGGTCCCATTTGTGAATAGTTTTCTCTCACCTTCTGGATGTCAGAATCAAAATAAGCTTCTTAGAGGAGTAATACACGGCTTATTGGCAAAGAGTAGATGTCCACTTGAGAGCCATAAATATTGGTGTCTAATTATGCCAAACAAACATTAGCTATGTACAAGCAATTTAGAATTAGCTATGGGAGTTGGGATCTGAAAGAAGGAAGATATGGTTTTCCTAGAAATTTTTTTCTAGAATTCACAATATTGAGTACAACATAAAAGCCACTTCACTTCCATTACTCTGGAAAATTTCTTGTTGGTTCTGCCCTATTTCACAAGTTCTTACCTTGATATTAATTCACAGTGACCATTTGTAGCAGGTGAACACAGACTTCTGGTAGGTAGGATGGTAATGGAGAATGTGTCAAATCTTTCCTGTGGCTGACATCTAAAAGCAGATGAACGGTCCTGCCTACAGCCAACAGGGTGGCAGAGTGTGTTCCCTGAGCCCCTGCCATTCACCCCCACACTGAGGCAAGAGACCTGAACCCTGTGTCCATCTGTGTTTGTGCAGATTGCACGTGTCCCTACAGAAAAAGAGTTCGAGGAGGGATACATAGGAATGATGGCTAACCCAGCCCATCCATCGCCATCCTTTTGCTCTGCTTCTAATGAAAACTGCCACTGCTGGCTACCCTGGCAGCCTCGGGGACATCACAGAGGGAAAAAAGCCACTGAAAATGAAGGAGTCAGTTTGATCTACAGTGTAATTACAACCGCGCTGTGAGACAACACAAATTTGGCCCCTGTGCAGGCATATTTCTTTTGTCCAGAAATTAATTTTCATATCAAAAAAGAAACCATTTAACTTCTGAAACCAAATTGGGCAGGAGAGAGAAAATGCGAGGACGGCAACCTGAGGTCTGGAGTATCAGCCTTGTCCTGAGCATTAATATTTCTGCTAGACTTTGAGGAGAAGGGAAACTCCCCCTCGCCTCCCACTCCCGCCTGGCTTCAGGGCAGACATCAAGAATCAGATTCCAAGTGGAAGATATTTGTGGAAGCAGGGGTAGGGGAGGAGGAGGAGGCACACAAAGAAGGAAAAGAAAAAGGGGAAAGGGAGCAGAGAGCACAGACATCATAAAACCCAGATCTATTAATCTTCCCCCCAGGATCAGGAGGAAAGAAGTAAAATGATGTTTGATGCTTTTTTTTTTTTTTCCTGAGCTCTGGAGGGCAAATGAAATAACAAATAAGAAAATGCTGAAAAATCAACACAGTTTATCCCAGATAAAAACAGAGGTACAGTAAAACAAATAACATGAATGGTTTCTCTTCCACTGAGAAGTGGAGCAGAACGAATATGCTGACTGGACTTCAGAGCAAAGGTTCTCCTTGATTTCTGACGTCTGTGGCCCAGACTAGGGGTGGGTATTGAAAGAGAGAGAGGTGAGATCCACCAATCCTGCCCCGTTCCTGTGACTATGCCCCTCCCCCTCCCATTCAATTAAAATCTTCCCAACCACAGCAGTTTCCTTCCTTAGCCTTTACTGCCTGGATTGGTGGGGCTCAGCTCCTGAGACCAAACGTCCCCTCTTAAAGGAGTTCCCTTGTGGGGGATGCCTTACACATTGCCAGATAGAACTGAATCCAATGAGTGGTAATTCTCTTCCTCCTTTGACACTTAACCTCACAACTGGACATCCAAAAGAGGTAGCTTTCTTTAAAAAAAAAATGTATAGCTATCATGCATCTGAAGAAGCAGATAGATTTTAAGCTCCCTGAGGAGAGACACTGTATTTGAGGGTCTTGTGCTGATGCTGATCCCTGCACAGGAATCCTCAACTAATAATGGCTTCTTTTTAGAGTAAACACACATCACAAAGAATGTCCTGGATTAGTCCCAAATTCTCAACTCAGATGGACAAACTTCCTTCCAGGATGGAAACAGAGATGTCAATGATCATTCATCCTTCCCCTCCCACTTCCCTGCTCTGCCCTTTTTGCCACCCTAAGAGAAGTCAGGGAAATGCTCCCACTATTTTAACAAAATTGAGTTAAGGTAATCATCTACCTCTCTTTCTCTCCTTTATTGTGTCCTCAGCTGCCTTGCCAGGGAGTGAGAGGTTTTTGGCAGATATGGAATGTGTCTCAGGAGCTGACAGAACACCGTTTCAGAGCCATCTCCAGCTGATAAAGTGTCAAATGAGATGGAACAGAAAGTGAAATCCATTTGAGGAGGCAGGCGAGGCTGGGCTGATTGATGTGAGGAGGAGACAGGGAGGAGGGGGAAGCGGAGCCACCCTGCCCCTTGCTCCGGGGATCCAAGTGCGTTATAAGTAGAAAAGAGTGTGCAGCTCAGACAGACGGTGAAGTTCCCAGAGTCACCTCATAGACCGTATCTGCTCAGCATTTTTGAACTTGTAAGCTGTAGAATAGGCCTGGCAGGCAGGGAAAGGTGGGTGTGTGTCTGTAATGGGGAAAGGCAACTATTTTCATGGCAATTAAGGTAAAAAGGAGGCTGGGGATGTAGAAATAACTTTTGAGCCTAGGACGGACTGTACATGGTTCTAGATGCCTGGCATCCGTTGAGGTATATGACCTTGGACAACTTTCTCAGATCTGAGTTCTCATCTTTGAAATAATGGGAATAATGTCGAGTTGGGAGGAGCAACTTGCTCAATGCCCTTCTTTTTTCTTTTCTTTTCTTTTTTTTTTTTTTTGATATGAGAAAACTAAGTCATAAAGAGGAGTGATTTGTGGAGAATCACACTGCTTTGAGACTTTATAGACAGACAGACAGAATTTATAGAATACTCAAGGGTATTTTTCTCACAAATGTAAACCTAAAGAGTTTCCAAGGTCTCAGACTCTCACCCCAGTGCTCTTCCTGCTATACATATTTAGGGCCTACCTGCACTGATCTTTGTCATAAAATTAACAGAAGGAGCTACAGCTTACACTGCAAGAAAGCACCCAGAGAAACAGCTAGGCTTGTAAACATAGGCGACAATTCATGTCTATTAAAGGTGACGTTCAATAATATATTCTTTGTTCATTGGCAAACGCCTCGTCAAGGTATATGTGAAACAAAACATGTCTGTCCTAGATATTTCCTTTTCTTCTTCTTTTGCACCTGACCTCATTTCAAGCAGTAAAATTCCACCACCTTCAATTTTTAATACCTATATGCTTCAACAAAATGACTGTCACGTTACTATGGTATAGGCTTTATATAGAAATAGCCATTTTACTTGGCTTTTTCTCACAAATTGTATGCCAGAATATTGCATCCATTTTTCAGATGGAGAGACTAAGGTCCAAACCTACAAGAGTGCACAAAGCATGGGGGGGAATGTAGTATCAAGTTCCCCTTAAACTCCACAAAACATTCTTTCTGTAGGATCTGGACAGCTGTGAAAAGTGGCTGGGAGCTTTGCCAGCATCTGGCCAGAGGGGAAATATTCTTCACTGTGCCTCTAATAATGAAAGAGTTTTCTTTTCTTCATCTTTTTCCCCCTTGCAGCACATTTTTGGCAGGATCAGCTAAATAAGTGTTATACAATCTAGCACCTCTTGAGACCTTGGTGGCAAAAAGGCCATTGAGTAAGGAGAGAATTTTCAAGTTCTCAGGAAGGATTTTGTCACATATTCCTAGTTGAACTTATTAGCACCTGTCACAGTGACGTTAGCCCCTTGGTTATGTTTTCTTGGCTTTTTCAGTGTTTGTCATCTCATTGCTATTGTTCTTGGTGTTATTTTAATTATTCTTCGTTCTTTTTATTGGATTTTAATTTTCTGAACAGCCCCTGGGTGATGGTGGAGAAATAATAAAAAGAAGTATAATAATAATGACTGTGAAGGTAGCACGAGGGATTTAGTGTTGCTGGTATTACTGATATTGTTACTTGGATTATTAATAATGTTACTAATAGTGACAATAAGAGTAGCTTCTATCTAGGAAGCTCACAGCATTTTAGAGAAATAAAACTTGTGAACACTGATACATTCTTGGGGTAAAGCAAAGGGAAAGAGGCTAGTTATTTATGAAGTCACTACCTTTAAGTAAAAATAGGGCAATACAAGCGCAAGGAATCTTTGGGAATCACTTACGTGAATAGCACAATTAGGGACAAAAGTAAAAATTCTTAACTCTATGTCTTGTGAATGATGAGGTTTGCTGCTTTAGGATGGGGCCCTGTCTCATTCATTTCTGGATCCTTCTACCTAGCACACCACTAAACATTTATTTGCCCCACAATATATGCTTGCCGAAAGGAGGGAAGGCAGAAAGGCATGCAAGTAGGAGGAAGGAAAGACTCATTAAAGTAGAAAAGTATAAATCAAAATCAGAAAGGAATATGGGGGGTGTACTGGGCTTTTGAGTGGACCTCAGATATTTCAACTGCATTCCAATGGTAATGGCTATTCAGCCACTGCAAAACCAGGGTCATTTCTAGAGTGACCCTTACAAGGACAAGCCTTACTTCAACCAGGACGCCAGATCTGAGCTGGAGGTTAAGGTGGTAGAATTATGGATGGGAAGCTGTTGATGAACAGGCTTGCTCATATCTTCCTTTGCTTTCCTCCATGCATTGCTCCATTGTAGAGTCCCTTTTTTGTCACATATGTCTATGCCTGGCAGGAGCCTGACACCAGTTACTATTTTAAGCATACTTTCAAGTTACCAATAAATTATTGCAAGAAACTATCTATTGGTGAAGACAAAAATATGAACAGTCATGCTTTTATAACATTATTACTAATATCAGATAAGTGGAAATTATCTTAATGATCAACAACATGGGGATATTAAGTCTATTATGGCAAATCCAAATGATGGATTGCTATGCAGCTATTAAAATAACATTCTAGTGCAATTTTAATGGCTTGAGGAGATATGATGATATTGAGTAGGGAAAAAAGCCAGGAAAGAAAAGTAGAGGCAAGGAACTTGTTAGTGGAGCATGAAAGAGGAAAGTGGACTAGCCAATTATTATGTGCCTTGAATGCCGTGCTGAGGATATTTGAGTTTAATTCATGGAGTTGGGGAAATAGCAACATTTCTACATAGGAGAGTAACAGCTGCCAACTGAGGACAGGGGGTTTCATTAAAGAGAGGTTTTAATATTTGTTTAAGAATACCTTCATCAGGCCAATGTTCTAAATTAATAAATGATTATCACTGTAATGATGTTAATATAAAACATTATATTATACCAACAGAATTGATCAATAAAGCAACTGATGCTATCATTGGGGACACAGGACTGAAACCCATGGGACCATAGTTTTCCCATGTATATGTTAGTTTGCAGGATAAGTGAGTATTACTAATTGATTTGAATCCACTCAGAGGGTGCTGCTCTTTAGTCAAAATAGAAATTATAGCTAATTTTTAAAAAGATTTTATTTATTTCTTTGACAGACAGAGATCATAAGCAGGCAGAGAGTCAGGCAGAGAGAGAGAGAGGGGAAAGCAGGCTCCCTGCTGAGCAGAGAGGCTGATGTGGGGTTCAATCCCAGGACCCTGGGACCATGACCTGAGCCAAAGGCAGAGGCTTAACCCACTGAGCCACCCAGGGGCCCCTTTTTAAAAGATCTATGTATCCATTTGACAGAGAGAGGAGAGAATATAAGCAGGGGGGAAGAGTAGAGGCAGAGAGAGAAGCAGACACCTCGCTGAGCAGGGACCCCCATGTGGGACTTAATCCCAGGACTTTGGGATTAAGACCTGACCCGAAAAGAGACACTTACCCATCTGAGCCTCCCAGGTGCCCCTAGAGCTAATATTTTTTACCTCACTCTTCTTCTATAAGCAATCAGTCTTTTAATGTTTATGTATTCTTTAGAAAATTTAGATGTGATTCGTTACTGAACTCTGTTTCTGATATCAGTATGTATATATACATGACGGTACAGACATTTTTTTCATAGATGTACATACGTAAAATTGTATTATGCCAAGTTTAAAAATGCATATACGCATATGGAAAAATACATGTCATCTGTAGATCTTGACTATGTATCCTGGAGAAAGGAAAATGTCTACAAAGAACTACTTCAGTCCCCTCTAAGAATACATGAAACTGACACTACAAACACTGGAATAAAGGGATGGAATGACATAGCACCAGGCTTGAGATGATGAGACTGCAGAAACAAAAAGACTTATGAAAATCAGAATTATGAGATCATTTCATCAAAATTTTAAGTGTTGGTAAGCATGGGGAGCAACAGGAACCCTCTTACACTGTTGATGGAAATGCAAACTGGTGTGGCCACTGTGAAAAGCAGTATGGAGTTCCCTCAAAAAACTAAAACTAAAAATACCATGTGATCCTGTAATTCCACTATTGGATATGTACCCAAAGAGAACAAAAACACTGAATCAAGAAAAGATATGCACCCTTATGTTTATTTCAGCATTATTTACAATAACCAAGATATGGAAGCAGACCAATTGTCCATCCATAGATGGATAAATAAGATGGAATATTACTCAGCCATAAAAAAGAATGAGTTTGGTTTTTTTGTTTTTGTTTTTGTTTGTTTGTTTGTTTGTTTGTTTTGCTATTGGGGACAACATGGATGAACCTAGAGGGTATTATGCTAAGTGACATAAATCACTCAGAGAAAAGCAAATACCACATGATTTCACTTATATGTGGAATGTAAAAAAAGAAAACAAAGAAACAAACAGATAAAATATTTTCTCAAATATGGAGATCAAATTAGTGGTTATCAGGGGGGAAATGAGTAGGAGACTCTATAAATTAGGTGAAGGGGATTAAGTAGTTAAGGAAGTTTGTACTTCCAATTATAAAATACATATGTCATGGAGATGAAAACATGAAGAATACAACATGAAGCATATAGGCAATAATGCTGTAATAACGCTATATGGCTACAGTAGGTGACTACCTTTATCATGGTGAGCACAGAGTAATGCACAGAGTTGTTGAATCGCTATGTTGTACACTTGAAATTAATATCACATTGTATATTCATTATACCTCTATAACAGATGAAAAAACAACAAATAGGCATCCCCAAGAACAACTTCCATGCCCTCTAGGAATACATAAAACTAAGACTGCTAACCCGATGGACTAAGATAGCACCAGGCTTGAGATGATGAGATTTTGTATAAACAAAAAGACCCATGAGAATCAAAATCATGGGAGTATTTCATCAAAATTACAATTGATTTAGATCACCTCAAAATTTGCTCTTCTGAAATCTCACACTGAGAAAGTCAGTTGCTCAATTTGACATGGTCAACTCTGTGTTTAGGGGGAAAAACGCCCTGATATCAGACAGATCCTGGAAAAAACAAAAGTGATTAGGTGGTGGGGGGTGGGGAGGGACCCACGGTGAGGACCCAAACAAATCAACAATGGCAGCATAGAAAGTGAGTGATGAATTCTAGAGGTTTCCCAGGCTCCCATGAACAGGAGAAGGGGCCAGTTACAGAAACAAGTGGCTATTTACCAAGACCTGGAGGTTTCAAGATTGAACAACTGGATTCATAAATAACAGAAAGCAAGATGGACTTTGTGATTTCTGTTGTACTAAGAACTTGCTATAGCTTATCTCATGAATTCTCATGACAACCCTATGAAATGGGTTCTTTAATTATGCTCACTGTCCAGATGAATGGATGGAGGCCCAGAGAATTTAAGAAAACATCTCCAATATTACCCATTTAAGAAGTGGTGGGCATAGCTGAATATGGAAGTGCATGGCTCTTCCTAACCGGTATCCTATAGCACACAAAGTAGGATATTAGATGGACAAGCATTTGTGCAGATACGGACCCTAGGATGGGGGACGTCTACAGAGGAAGTGTCAGGACTGAACAGATGCCAACAACAGCCACCATAACCAGCCCATTAAGCATTTTTTGGAGAACAAGAATTTATCTCTGAGACTGTGTTGAGCAGGCCCTGGCCCCTTTAAATGCATTTTGGTGAACTTAATCATGGGGTCCAACCAGCCAGCTGCCTGCCTGTTGGTGAATTTCTTTAAGGAAGCTTTGCAGTCAACATTCAGCGCCAATTGTGTTTTGATTGCTTCCACTTAATCAAGAAGAAAATTGAAAAGATTGACATATGCATGCAAAAATATGTGTGGAAGTCTGGAAAGGTGATGACTGGTGTCCTCATCTATGACCTTTATTTTCTATCAATGGACCCCGGTGAGCATCAGTTATGTTGGAAGCTGCATAAAATGAACTGAAAAAGAGGGATAAATAGGAACAGTTAAAGGCCTTTTCTAGAAGAATTTGGAGTTGACTAAATAACATCATATTTAAGTAAAATCTCTGATATCAGACAGAAATGGAAGATAAGCATCAAAACTAAGCACTGACCTATCCAAACAGACTGAGTTATTTTAAGCAACATGAAAATGGGAGCTGATCTACATATCTTTGATCTAAAGAAACCAGGTGAGCATAAAATTGAGAAAGATCCACAGCTCTTATGCTATTCCTTTGAGTCCTCTAAAACAGAACAAAATTAGGGTCTAGAGATTGAACATGAAGGAACAGAGTGAAAACACAAATTTGGGAGAATGGATTGTGGGCCAATAACCATGTATTCCATTAAATTATGATATTTTTCTGGTTTAGAAATTATAAGGGGAAAAATTCTACATTCTGATTTGTAAAGTATTTCATAGATTAAATAAGACAAAACAAAAGAAACCAACAAACAACCTAGCAGTCTGATATAACAAATTCTGGGCTACAATATCCCTAATTACTTGGGTCAGATCTTACTGACTGGGTTCTGGAACTGGCAATGCTTTTCCTGGGGATTGTTTTATTTCTGAGAGAAACCACTTATTTGGGAAGTTTGCTGATCCCAATAGAATTTCTGGAAATTTAAATTTTGTTCTCAAAAGAGGCGCCTTACATCCATTCCTGAAGTCTGCAAATTCTTTTCTTTCTTCCCTTCCCCTCTAACTCTTCCACTGAGTTGAACTTGTGCCTCCTCATGACTTCTACAGCCACCCTTGTGATGATTAGTAGGAGCATTCTAACTCCAGTCCCTTTTGCTCACCTATATGCCTATGTCTTCACAGGGCACATATTACCCCTGGACAACTTTATTTAGATTTACTATCTTTACCCTAATGTATCACATTAAAAACAAATGAAGTGAAGACATACATATGGACAATGAGCATATGGAAAGATGTTCAACATCATTAGTCATTAGGGAAAAGGAAATCAAAATCACAGGATATCATTTCACAGCAGCTAGTGTGGCTATAATCAATATGAAGTCAATGACAAATATTGGCAAAGATGCAGGGAAATTGGAAACCTCATCCACTGCTGTTGAGAAGATAAGACAGTGAAATCACTTTGGAGAACAGTTTGGTAGTTCCTCAAAGTGTTAAACATAGAATTACCGTGTGAACCAGCAATTCCATTCTTAGGCACATATCCCAGAGAAATGAAGACATATGTCCATAAGCAGCGTGTACATGAATGTCCGTTATTAATGACAGCCAAAAGGTTGAACTATTCCAGATTTCCCTCAACTGGTGAATAGATAAATAACATATGGCATAGCCATACAATAGAATATTATTCAGCTGAAAAAGGGAACAAAGTGCTAATTCATGCTACAACATGGCTGAAACTTGAAAACATCATGCTAAATGAAAGAAGTCAGACACAAAAGGCCACATATTAAATGATCCTATGTATGTATATTAAATGGCCAGAATAAACAAATCTATAAAGACAGAAAGGAGTAGGCTCTGGCTGCCAGGGTCTAGGAGAAGGGGATATGGAATATAATTGCTGATGAGTCTAAGGTTCCTTTTTGGTGTGGTAAGAATGTTCTGGAATCAATGATTATTATGGTTACAAAACTTTGTGAAAATACTATAGACCACTGTATACTTTTAAAAAAAAATATTTTATTTATTTATTTGAGAGAGAGAGAGAAGTCATGGTGGGGAGGGCCAGAGGGAGAACGAGACTTCCCGCTAGATTCGGGGCTGGATCCCAGGACCCTGAGACCAAGACCTGAGCCAAAGGCAGACATTTAACAGACTGAGCCACCCAGACACCCCTGAACTATATACTCTAAAGGGTACCTTTTATAGTAGTATGTGAATTATATCTTAATTACAAGCAAAATGGTGTACTGTGAAATTTTTACAGAATATTTTTGGTTAAGATCTCAATATGCCCTCTTCTATAATAAACTTGTCTGTGAATACCTATAATACAGATGTAATAAGCATTATATGTTATGTTCTACAGAAGAGCAGAAACAGGAGAGGCTTCCATGCAGGTGGTTAGAAGGACAGTAGCAATGGTTGCTTGGAAACTGGGCTTGACCCAGGGCTGCATTTCAACAGGTGGGCTGGACAGTGGGTGCAGGGAGCACTGACAGCCCTCACCTGGATCTTGCAAGAGCCTGAGGCTTTGGATGGCTGTCCTGATTCCTGATGCTCTCTATTCCACAGTCTAGCTTACAGACTGTTGACAGACTGATTTTCCTTCACCGTTATTTAAAACCTGTCTTCCTTAACAAAAAACCTTCAGTGGGTGCCTAGTTTCCTTTCATGCTAATGCTAAGCTCAGCTCCTCTCCCTGGTATGTTGATATGAGGACCCCTCTACCTCCCCTAATTACAGTGACTCCTTCTGCTGCACTTAACTATCTTGTGAGTTCACAAAAGAAGAAAAGTGGTCCCCATAGTTTTCTTGCCCCCCCCTTTTTTGAAAGCATATGAAAAGCTAAATTTATAACCATCTTCTAGCAAAGCTTAGGATGTAAAAGCATGTGTCTTATGTACTGGCTTCCCCTTAATTTCCTACTCTCGTTTTAGTTCCCATCATGGTTTCTGAGCTATTTAAGATGTATTTTATCTTGCTTTATCATATATGTAACTAGAAGGAAGAGGGAAAAAATCAGGTGTTTTTGAAACAGGATGACTCAAGGGGTCTGCCTATTTAGTCTTTCTAAGCGAACCAAGCTTTTATTGGGAAAAAGCCTTGTTGGTCCCAGTAGAATTGTGAAGACAAAGCCCCTGAGGGTGTAGACTAGAGGCAGAGTGAGGACACAACAGAGAATTGAGGTGGACTCAGTAACAGAATAAGAGGGATTCAGGATCTGACTTGGTCACATGGCAATCAGCTTGAGAGATCGGCGGGGGCAGAGGGGGTCCCATCTCGGAGCACAAGGCCACAGCTTGGGAAGGATGGCCAGCAAGGATTTCCTACTATCAGGGATGGCTGAGGAATTTTTACGAAGTTTGGTATTCAGTTTTCAGTTGTATTTTTGTTCTGTGCCACATAATTACCTGTGGACCTTACAAGACTTCAGTAAGAGCCTGTCACTCATAGTAGCCCTGGGTTGTGGGTCATTTGGTCCGTAGAGCATGGGGTCAATGTCCTAAAGGAGAGAAGCAATGCCAAAGAGAGATGGCAGCCACAGAACCCAAGAGGGAAAGGTGCTGAGAGGTAATGAGAGTTGTGTAGACCAAAACTGACATTTATGCATGAGACCTCTCTTTTCCTTTAAACATAATACAAGAAGAAGAACTTTGAAAGGGGCACTAGGGAGGCTAGAATTTACCAAAGATACGGTCTGTAGGTAATTATAATGTTTTATAAACTGCCCTACACTCTTCCCAGTGGAGACAGAATGGGAAACAAAAACCACCACCACTCTGCATCCATTCACATGATCCCTCTTTTCTTGAACGTTTCTCCCTCCCCCGTCTACATTATTCAGGGCCTAAAATCCACACACCTCCCCAGGATGGGGTTTGTGCTGCTTTATGCTTCACTAATTCTTATCGCTCTTCTTAGAGCAGTGCTAGAATTGTGTTCCTAAGTATCAACAGTGGCAGTATCACTAAGAACTTGATAGTAACATAAAACCTCAGTCCCTACCCCACACCCATCGAATCCAGTGGCGGGTCCAGGTAATAGGTGTATTACCAAGCCTTCTAGGTGATTCTAATGCAATGCTAAAGTTTGAGAACGAGTACAGGGACCAGAGGCACTCTGTTGGAGTGGCAATTGGAGTGGCAATCAGGTCACATCCCTCTCCAGGTCAATGCCATCTGATGGAGTCCTATCCTCCTTCTAGCAAACAAAGCAAAACAAACCCACAAAGTATTTGTCATGGCCTTCCAGGTCCACATATACCTTGGCTCCATTTTTACCTGCCTAACCTCATTCGCTCCCCCTCTCACTGTCCCTGGCACTCACTTCCCTCCAGCCACTGAGGCCAGGCTTGCTTCTGCCTCAACACATTTAATGGAGCTGCTTCCTCTGGCTGGAACATTCTTCTTAAGATGTCCCCATGGCTCCATCCCTCACATTCTTCAAATTATTTCTTCTGGGAAACCTGCCCCAGTCACACAATTTGTAACTAGATTCACCCCCACCAAGGGAACTACCCATTCCTGTTGTCTGGTTTATTTCCCCATAACATTTATCAGCATATAACAGTGTATATATTTCACTTCCTCAAGCTTTTCTTTGTTTGTCTCATTCTGCTAGAATGTAACCTCCAGGAGAGCAGAGATCTTATTCAGTGTTTTCTTATTTTGCTCATTAATATAGTCCTTGATACATGTGGTGATGAGTACTCAATAAATAATTGTGGAATGAGGGGTGCCTGGGTGGCTCTGTCTTTTAAGTGTCTGCCTTTGGCTCAGGTCATGATCCCGGCATCCTAGGATAGAGCCCACATCTGGCTCCCTGCTCAGCAAGGAGTATGCTTCTCCCTCTCCCACTCCCCCTTTAAAAAAAGATAAAAATCTTTTTTAAAAAACTTGTTGAATGAGTGAATTTCACACCAATTTTCTATCTTTCCATTGTTCATGGACTACTCTATGAATCTTTGTAGCCACCTAGTTTGTCAGCTCCATTAAAAGAGATAACATGTCCTTGATGTCAGTCTTCCCCACCAGCCTAGCACCATGCTGAGAATTTAGAGAGCACAAGATGCTCCTTGATTATAGGTCTGACCACAGTGTCCCACTGACTTGGGATTCAGGACCAAAAACTCATGCAGTGCCCCATAGACATCTGGAGCTCTCTCTCCGCCACTCCCTCCAACATACAGCTCGAAGCTCCACACTTGCCCCCTCTCCCTTGTCCAGCTATGATTTCCAGTCATTTCCCCTGACATGCAAAGAATCCGCCTCTCACTGGCTGCTCTCTCCACCCCCAGGCTGTGCCTGCTCAGTCAGCCTCCATCTGTCCCTCACCCTAGTTCCAGCGACCCAGCATGACAGCTGAGATCTATAATTTATTAGTACCCTTCTGCCGGGCCTTTTCTTTCTTCCTTTTTCTCAGGCATCATTGGTACACAAGCCTTAGTCAGCACCATCAGAGGGGCTGCAGGTGTTTGAGAGGCCCCCAAATGGAGGTAATCTGAATCAAGCATTGGGCTAAGATAAGCAATTTGAGATTCTGGAACATGCTGTGCAGAGGGAAAAAGTCTTTATTACTTTAAACAGTGTCCTGGAATTTCTTTACTACCCTTCTTATTTGCATTTGACTGAATGTGTAGTAAAAACCACATTTTGTTCTTTGAAGAAACATGTATATTGATTGAGGCTAAGAGCCTCTGAGAGAGGGCCAGACAGCACGCATGAGTTGTCTTCTCAAACCTCAGTAGGCAATATGTGTTTTTAATAATTATCTGGTAATTAACAGCTGTGATTCAAAGCCTTTCATTTGGAAAAAATAATAATAACTTTACTTCCTGGTGCCAGGAGCCAGATGGGCAGCCAAAGAGAGAAGCCTCCAGCTCTGTAGCAGACAAGTAGAGAAGGTGAGGTCCATGAGCTTCCTCCTCACCCTGCAGCTGGCACAACATCTGGACAGGAGAACAAAGCAACAGCACAGATACCTGTGCCCGCACCCTCCCAACACACACGCTTGGTGCTACTTACAGTATTGGTTTGTAATCTCTGCTACAAAAAACCTTAGTCCCTCCCTCTGCTTACTTGTTCTAAATGACCTCTTCTAAAAGATCCACTACCTGATAAATAATGTCAAACTGGGAAACTATTTTTGAAATATCATAACCATGAATTTGTTATTTAGTTCAAAGAAATTGCACTGTCCCTCGGGCCATCTTAATGCTCACTACCACCGCCTAAGCCATCTCCCCCTTCCTCTGCTGATCCTGGAACTTCAGGGTCAATGAAGAACAAACTATCTTCCCCAAATCATGTGTTAGTAGCAGATATATTCAATATCTCGGCAAATATCTCTCTCTAATACACACACACACACACACACACACTTTCTTTGCTGAAGATATCAGGAGAAGGAAGATTAAACAAAGGAGAAGGATGACAAAAAGCAAACAACCTGTATATATTTTCATTACATTTCTCAGTAAGTTCCCTTTCTGGCCTCACAGAGGTATGGGGTATGAGGACTGGAGTCGATCTGCTCTGCTGAAACCATCTCAAACTTGACATGGATTTGAGGACTCTGTTATTCACACAGAATGAAAGAGAGGAAGGGTAGGGGAAGGAAAGAGGGAGAGAAGAAGGAAGGAAGAAAGGGTAGGAATGGTCTTCTCTAACCTACCCCATTTATACCTGTGTTTGTTTGCTAGATGTTTGACATGAGCCTGTTATGCAGGAGATACTATATGCAGCACCATCATGGAGAAGACTGTATTCCAATCCAGCAGCTGTATGATCCACAACACTCAAGTGGAAGAGGATCAGTTGTAAGTGATTCTTGGCTCTGCATGATTCCATCCATCACCAGGAACAGTGGCAAAGCAGCAGTTGCCTTTCCAATTCCGCTTTGAGGAGCTTAATATTTTAATGGTTGCCATGGCAAGCAAGCTTAAAACACCACTGGATGATACGGATGGCAGAAGATAATGCTTTATAATGTTCAATGGACACTCTGAAAGGAGGATTTGGGTATCTTCATTTTTAAAATGTATTTTTTATTTTTTATTTTTTTTAAGTGTGTTCTATGCCCAGCATGGATCCCAACACGGGGCTTGAACTCATGACCCTGAGATCAAGACCTGAGCTGAGATCAAGAGTCTGAGACTTAACTAACTGAGCCACCCAGGTGCCCTGGTATCTCCATTTTTTTTTTTTTAATAATAGGAAGAATTACAAGTTGAGGACCAGAAGAACTGGATGCCTGTTTCAGATCTGCCATTATATATCTATGAGACCCCGGAGGGTATGTCACTTAGCCTCTGTGGGCAGAGAGGTTCCTGTCCTGAAAAGTGAAAAAATAGTAGCAAGTGCTAACTATTGGGATTTTAAGATAGTAATAATGTAAGTTATGGTCAAACAGTTGGAATCTGGCCTTTCCTCTCTGTTAATCAACTGGGAGACTTTAAACATTTCACTTAACCTTTCTGGGTTTTCATTCTTCATTGTTAAAGATGCGCACTATAGATACTGCATTTGTGCGAAACCAGCAAAAGATAAAGAAAAGAGAGTATCTCCGACCAGCAAATCATGGAGAGGAGAAATAGCTCTGGTGGGCTTGAAATGATCTTATTTAGGGACTACTGACTCTAAGTGTGATCCTAACACTCTCTAGTGGCCCTGAAGTTCCCTCCAAGTTTGTTGATGCTAAACCAAACGAATCAGACATCCCACTGTAATCCTCACTGTAATCCTCACTAGTAGAATCTATTAGAAAGTACAAAATAAAACATCAGCATCAGCATATTTACTTCCATCAATACATTATCCTGCATCTTCCTCCTTCACTCTCTGTAAGGGTTAGCCAAGATTTTGAACTCTGTATGTTTCTAAATTAAAATGTGTATCCAATTATGCATGTCTTGGAGAGTTACCTCGTAATTTTGCCTTATAGTATAAAGTCCCTATCAACAGAATTTCACCAAAGTTTTCCTTTTGACAATCAAGCAATAAGCATTCCGTCCCTTTCATGCTGAACCATTCACTTTTCCTGGTTATGGTTTATGAGGGGAAAAATGACTGTCTGGACATCCAGAATACACTGTTACCAATGTTCAGGGAGCTGGTGTGCATGTCTACAACCTTGGAGAACTTTAGTTAAGCACATCATGATATGGACACAATGGAGACCAGATGATTGAAAAAATAATGAGAGTAATTATAATTATACTTGCATCTGTTATTTTGTATTGAACATTGTATGCCAAGCATCGTGTTTGATGCTTTGCAAGCATTATTTTCTTTATTCCTCACAACAACACAAAAAGAGAGGCAATACAATCCTCACTGTACAGATTAGGAGACTGAGAGGAGGTTTAGGGATGTTGAATAACTTTCAACTTGGTAGATGGAGGTGGGATTCATGTTCAGGCAAACTTTATTCCAAAGCCAGTGCTCTTAGCCACTATGCATCCATAATAGTTATTGAGTACTTATAATGTGTTCAATCTATTATAAACACTTTCATTTCATGATCACAAAATCCTAGTGAGGGATTAGGATTATAATATCTCTATTATAGATGAGAAAACTAAGAACTAAGACTTAGAAAGTTTAGATAATTTGTCCACAAGCCACCCGGGCCCTAACTAGAGGAATGAGGAGTATATTTTGTCTCTTGGCCCCAAAAAATCATGGAGCTAAGATGAAATTTGAGAAAGACAAGTACAAAGGAAAAATAAACCCTGTAGTCTCCTGAGATCTAGTAATAATTCTTCTGCTAATTAGCCAGGATATTCTGATTCTGATTTCTTAGGGTCATTTGTCTTAATCGAGTAGGAAAAGGTTGTTTTGTTTTTTTTTTTTTTTTGAGGGTAACAACAGTATATATATATATATATATATATATATATATATATATATATATATATATATATTTTTTTTTTAGGATCTTATTCATTTGAGAGAGAGAGAAAAAGAGTATGAGCAAGGGGGAGTAGTAGAGGGAGAGGGAGAAGTTGACTTTCCCCTGAGCAGGCAGCCTTACTCGGGGCTCCGTCCCAGGATCCCAGGATCATGACCTGAGCCAAAGGCAGACCCTTAACCAACTGTGCCACCCAGGCATCCCAAGAGCATGTACTTTAAAAAGATATTTTCTAGTGCTTTTTCGAATTCTAAAATCATTGATTCACATTGCTCTGGTTTTTATATAGAAAAGAAAAATATCTTCCATATCTAAAGTATTTTTGTGTACAAACTGGGAAGAAACAGATGGTCACAATGGTTATTTAAGTATTTACAGTGGACTAAGCATTCACCCAAGTGCTCTGAGCATTTAAACCTCACAAAACCCCTATAATGTAGGTACTTC
Organism: Mustela nivalis; assembly: GCF_964662115.1. Taxonomy (NCBI): domain Eukaryota; kingdom Metazoa; phylum Chordata; class Mammalia; order Carnivora; family Mustelidae; genus Mustela; species Mustela nivalis. The sequence continues at coordinate 33,979,316 of NC_139028.1, read as the reverse complement.
TTATTGCTCCCATTTCATCATTAAGATGTTAAGACAAAGACAGGGTACATAATGTACTCAAGATCTCTTAGACAGTAAGGAACAGAGGTAGGGCATGATTTCCGGTGGCTTATTTCATAGTCCATACTTTAAACCTCTGTAATATACTCTGAAGTCAAAATTGTTCATTATCTTGATGGCAGCCAACATGATGCAAAATTATATCAGCAATGCAAGACAATGCCGCAGAAAGTGTTCACGCACAGATGATAGGCTAAATTGAGTTTGAATCGCCACATTGCCACCATCACTAGGCTCCCAGTTTTACTTAGTAAGAGTTCAGTCTACCTATTTCCCTCACCCCTCTCATAAAACCCAGAATGTATCAGTTGAATGAATGAATTATTTACAGGGGGGGGGGTGTTGAGCCAGCCTTACAAATATTATATTGTCTGATTCCAAAACCTAAGATATTTATTTTTCCAGAATTACCTTGCAGAATAAATTAATGCAGATCAGACCAAAGCTAAGCATTCTTCAGGCTGTGTAAACAAGTAGTTTGATATTCAAAGGTAGACACACTGCATCTAAGAAAGTGTACGGCCTCTCTGAGTTTCCACTTAACTCTCCATGAATTTGAGATCATGTTGTCACACATGCTTGTGAGAATTCAAAGCAATAACTGTCAAGCACCTAGCACACTGCCTGGCATAATGTAGACATACAATAATGGGCTACTTCTCAAATGTCTTTCTAAAAAAAAAAAAAAAATGTCAACTGAAACAGTAGTATCTGTAGCCTGTGTCGGTCATCTTTTTTGAATCCTAACATTTCTTTGTTCTAAGGAAACACTCACTGAACACCTGGGCAAGGGCCTTTGTTTCCCCCCATGAAGAATTTTTAAGACAACTTACACCAAAAATATACCCAAGGTGAAATGAACATGAGTGTGAGAATGACGTCTTGCAGGAAAAAAACAAAAAACAAAAAACAGCCCACAATCTGGGCATACTTAGAACACAGTGATTTCTAATTATTTGCGACTTGCCCCCTTAGGAGTGTCTCCTATAGTTGAAGTTTTTGTTACTTTTCCATTTAGATCTTGAGGAGTGAATTTCCCAGCGGATGTAACGCGTGATGATTTGGCTCCTCAACCCCCGTTAGTATTGGTGGAGCACAACAGGATGCTTAAAATCAACAGGGTCCCCTTGGCCTCCATAAATGCCTCCACACTTAGCAAATAAGTAGCACGTTTTAGCTTGGAATCACAGGCATGAAACGGCTTGTTGTCAAGTTTCTACAGCACTCAAAGGACCATTCAGAAACTTATTATTTCTCTGTCTTGGGCCTCTTGAGGCAGTATCCTTTCTACCATATTAAGCCTACAAGGCTATGGGTTCTCATGCTTCCATTGTGAGCACCCTCCATGTGATCTTTGCATCCTTTATGGGGGCTTTCACTGCTAAGGGTTATTAGGAGCTCTACCTTTGCCCTCTTCCCTGAATGTGCTTGCTCTCCAGCATTATGTAGCTGGCACAGCCAAAGAGCTGCTTTTCCTGGGCTACACTGCATGGATTTCCTTAGCTTCAAAAGCAAAAAGCTGACTTCTGATTCTGGCTGGGAGGGAGTGACAGGCACCAGATTACCCTCCTATCTGAAACAACAACACCAGCAAGAAGCACAAAATATACGGGGCATTGACTTTCAAGACACTGGAAATCAGGCACTGAAAGATAGTAATCCCTGAGAGATGGAAAACCAAATGAGGTTAGCCCTACAATTGCTCCAGCTAACCGTCTGGAGAGAGATCCCAAGCACAGTGCAGGGAGGGAGTAATCATGGAGGCAGAGCCCAAAGGACTCCCTAAATCAAGCAGCTAAGAGATCAGGGAAATGGAAGCAGAGTTCTCAGAACAGAATACCAGGGAGGAGAATACGTGCCCAGAGAGAGAACTCCAGACACCAACAGAGGACTGCTTTGAGTATTCAGGGTAGTCAGTGCATGAATAGGATGAAATTCTCAAAGTCTGGAGAAAGAATCATGCAGAGGATTGGAGTCAACAGTGTCCAGCACTCATAAAGGATCAGGTATAGTGTCTTTTCCTATCAGCCATCAACTAAGATTCTTGAGCCACTGAATCAAGTACTCTTAAGTACCTTGCCTTAGTGGGGGGGCGGTGCTCGCCATTTAACACTGCATTGATCTCACCTAACAAATCTTAAAAGTAAGATCCAAAAGAAACTGAATTTGTAGACAAAAACTATCCCACCAAAAAACAACAATAACAAAAACAAACAAACAAACAAACAAAAAACCCCCCAAACAAAAACAAAAACAAAACAAGCAAAAAAACCCCAAACAACAAAAACATGTAAGCCAAGAAGACTTCATTGGTGAACTTCACCAAATATTTAAGAAAGAATTAATATCAATTATACACAAATTCTTCCAGGAAATTAAAGCAAAGAGAAAAATCCCAATTTATCCCATGAGTCCAGCATTATCTTGACACCAAAACTGTAAAAGGACATTAAAAAATAAAACTGCAGAACAATACCCCTCATGAACATATATGCAAATCTTCTAGACAAAATTTCAGTAAATTAAATTCAATAATATATAAAAAGGATACATCAGGACCATGCAAGTTTTATTCCAGGAAAACAAGTTCGGTATAATATTAAAAAAAAAAAATCAGTGTAATCCACAATATTAATAAACTAAAATAAGAAAAGCATATTATCCTAAAAAATAAGGAGAAAAGACTTTAACAAAGCTTAACATCCATTCCTGCTTAAAAGGGAAAAATTTCAGCAAATTAAGAAAACTTTCTCTATCTGACAAAAAGCATCTGTGAAAAACCTTTGGTTATCAGGATATATTAAAGTATAAGACACAATGTTTCTCTTGTAAAATCAAAGACAAGGATGTTTATTTACATGATTTCTATTCAACCTTGTACTGGAGGTTCTACCCAATGCAATAAGGCAGGAACAAGAAATAAAAGCTATTGGAATCAAAAAAGGAGAAGTAAAACTTATTTGCAGATGACATAATTGCCATTATAGAATATCTGATGAAATCTATAAAAAAAAGCTATTATAACTAATGAGTGTAGAAACGTTGCAAGATGAAATATTCCATGCAAAATCAGTTGCATTCCCATATGCTGCCAATAAATGATCTGAAATTTAAATTAAAAAATAATACCATTCAAAAATGTTTTGACAATTTATTTATTTTCTTTTAAAAAGATTTTAATTATTTGAGAGAGAGAGCTGGAGAGAGAGCATGAGCAGGGGGGAGAGAAGGAGGGAGAAGGAGAAGTAGGCTTCCCACTGAGAAGGGACCCCCCCCAATGTGGGGTTCAATCCCAGGACCGAGATCATGACCAAAGCTGAAGGCAGACACTTAACTAACTGAGCCACACAAGTGCCCCCAAATTGTTAACAATTTAAATACTTAGGGCTAGCCCTGTCAAAAGATACCCAAGATCTGTGCATTGAGGATTATAAAACATAGCTGAAATAAATTAAAGAAGACCTAGATAAATAGAAACATGTACTGAGTCAGTCACAGACATAATTTTTAAGATTACAATTTTCTCAAAATTAATGTAGATTAATATAATCCCCAAATATTGCTAGTTCTTTTTAGTAGTAATTGACAAACTTATTTTAAAATCTACATGGAGATACAAAACATACCAAATTACCAAACAATTTTGAGGAAGAAAAAGTTGAGGGCTTAAAGTCACCTGATTTGAAGACCTGTTACAAAGTTACAGAAAGCAAAACAGTGTAGTACTAGTAAAAGGACAGGAAAAATAGATCAATGGAACAAAACAGAGTCCAGAAATTGACCCACAGTTATAAAAAGCTGCCTTTTTGTTTTTGTTTTGTTTTGTTTTTGTACAAAAGTGCTAAAACAACTCAATGGAGAAAAGATACAATCTTTTCTACAAATGGTGCTGAAACAATAAGATATCTATAGCTTTCAAAAAAATTCAATCCATTCTTTGCACTGTATACAAAAATAACTCAAAATGTATCAAACACCTAAATGTAAAATCTTTTTTTTTTTTAAAAGCATAAGGAAAAAACCTTTCTGACCTTGGGTTAGGTGATGATTTCTGAGATGTGATACCAGAACACAATCTATAAAAGAAAAAAAACGACACATTGGGCTTCAGCCAAGTTTAAAATTTCTCCTCTTCTAAGGGCACTGTTGGGAAAATGAAAAGATAAGCCATAGACTGAGAAAAAGTATTTCAAATCATATGTCTGCTAAAGAACTTAGATCCAGAATATATAAAGAACTTTCACATTCAAAAGTAAGAAATAAAGCAACTCAGTAAAAACAGATTTGAACAACTATAATACCAAAGCATATATACAATTAGCAAATAAGCATACAAAAAGATGTTGAGCTTTATTAGTCATTAGAGAAATTCAAATGAAAACCACAATGAGATACCACTACCTCCTTATTAGGATGAGTATAATTCTAATTATTTCACTAATAGTTAACCAGACACTTACTATATAGTTGACCAATTCTACTCTTAGTTATTTACTCAAGGGAAATAAGAGCAGGGCACCTGGGTGGCTTAGTCGGTTAAGAGTCTGCCTTTGGTTCTCGTCATGATCCCAGGGTTCTGGGGTCGAGCCCTGCCTTGGGCTCCTGCTCAGAGGAAAGCCTGCTTCTCCCTGTCCCTCTTCCTGCCGCTATGCCTACTTGTGCTCTCTCTCTCTCTGCCAATAAAAAAAATAAAATATTTTTTTTAAAAAGAGAGAAATAAAACCAAGGACCATATGAAGTCTTGTTTATTCTTACAATGAAACACTACTCAATAATCAAAAAGTATGAACTATTGATAAATGTAACAACATGCATAGAATCTCAAAATAATTATGGTGAGTAAAGTCATACAAAAGCAAATATGTACTGTGTGAATCAAAATATATAGAACTCTAGAAAATGCAAATTAATTTATGGGGACAGAAAGAAGATCAATGGTTGCATCTGTGGGGAGGTGGTTAACATGAAGGAGGGTATATGGTAACTAGACATCAACGAAACTCACAAACGAACAGACACATTAAAAACAATCAACTGCCACGCTTAAATATGTGCAGTTTATTGCATATCAATTACACCTCATAAACTGGTTAAATATACATAAAAATAGCAAATAATGATTGGTGGAGGAAATAGCCTGAAGTGCTAAAATAAATCTTCCTGCCTATTTGTCCTATTCACCTTCAATCTAGGTTTCTCCCAAACTCTGCAAACTGACTTTCTTTTGGGAAATATTGCTGGATTTACTACACAAGGAATTTATGCTTCCCCCAGTGCAATTTTGGTGTACATGGGAAAAGGAATTCTTAACAGTATCCATCTTTGCACTGTCTCTTCCCTATGAACCTGTCCTTTAAATAAAATTGCATTCACTGCTGACATAATATGCAAGGTACTTCTAATAGCTCCTGTGGTGAGTTGAATTATGTCATGTTCAAGTCCTAACCCCAAATACCTGTTTATGTGATGTTATTTGGATATAGGACTTTTTCAGAAGGAATCAAATTAAGACTTAGTGTTATATTTTATTGCTTTCCTACAAAATCCATATGTTGAAGTCAGAACACTTACTGCCTCAGAGTGTGACTTTATTTAGAGATAGGGCCTATAAAGAGGTGATGAAGTTAAAATGAAGTTTTAGTGTGGACCCAAATACAATAGGATTGTGTCCTAATGAGAAGAAATTTGGACACACACATATACCAGGGGTGTGCTCAGACAGGAAAGGCCATGAGCACACAGGAGAGGAAGGTGGTCATCTCCAAGCCAAGGAGAGGCGTGTCGGAAGGAAACAGCCTCCTCGCAACCTCTGATCTTTGATCATACTGGATTAGAGTGGTCCCTACACACAATGACCGGTATCTTCATATAAGAAAGGAGAGGGAGATTAAGAAAGACACACCAGAGAACAGAACACATCTGAAGACAGACAAAGATACTGGAGTGATACAGTGATATGTGCATAAGCCAAGGAACATCAAAGATTACAGGCAACCACCAGAAGGCAGCAGGAAGATTGGAACAGAGGCCCCCCTCAAAGTCTCCAGAAGAAACCAACCCTCTCAGCACCTTTATTTTAGACTTCCAGCCTCCAGAGCTGTGATAAAATAAATTTCTGTTGTGTTAAGACCCCCAGTTTGTGATAATTTGTTATAGCAGCCACAGAAAACTAATACAGCCTCCAAACCACCTTTCTTTCTTTTAGTACTAGAAACCAATTCTTGATATTTGCAAATCATATATCTGATAAAAGGTTGCTACCCAAAATATATAAAGAACTTATACAACTCAGTTTCAAACAAAAACAAAAAAAAAAAAAAACCCCAAAAAACAGACAATCCATTTAAAAAAATGGGCAGAGGATCGGAATAGACATTTTTCCAAAGAACACATACAGGTGGCCAACAGAAGCATTAAAAAGAGGCTAGACATCACTAATCATCAGGGAAATGCAAATCAAAACCACAATGAAATATCACCTTACACTTTTCAGAATGGCTATTTTTAAAAAGATAAGAAATAACAAATTTTGGCAAGGATCTGGGAAAAGGGAACCCTCAGGCATTTTTGGTGGGAATGCAAACTGGAAAACAGTAGAGTGGTTCCTCAAAAAATTAAAAATCAAACTACGACAGGATCCATCAATTCCACTACTAGGTATCTCTTTGAAGAGAATGAAAACACTATTTTAAAAATATATATGCATCCTTAAATCCACTGCAGCATTATTTATAATAGCCAAGACATGGAAACAATATACTCATTGATAAATGAACGGAATACGACTACTCAGCCATAAAAAAAAAAATGAAACCTTACCATTTGCAACAAGGTGGATGCACCTTGCGCATATTATACCACGTAAAATCATTCAGAAATAAGACAAATACCACATGATTCCACTTACCTGTGGAATCTGAAAAACAAAACAAAGAAAGAAAACAAAATGAAACCCACATTTGTAGGTACAGAGGAAAGATTGGTGGTCAGAGGGAGGGGGATTAAGAGAGTTAAGGGAGGGTGAAATGGGAAATGGGTAAGGAAGATCAAAAAGTACAAACTTTCAGTTGTAAAATATTAAGTCATAAAGATGCAATGTACAGCATGAGGAATATGGTCAATAATTTTGTACTAACCTTCTATGGGAACAGGTGGTAACTAGACATCATGGTGATCATTTTGCAATGGACACAGATGCCCAATCATGTTTTACATTTGAAGACAATATAATATTGCATGCCAATATATAATATTGTATTATACTTCAATTAAAAAGAAAGAAACTATATCTCCCTATTTCCTATTTTAGTTGGGCAACTGCTATATGCTTACAGACTACATTTCCCAGTCTTCATATAGTAGTTATGGTCATGTGACTAAGTTTGAGCCGATGGCATATAACCAAAAGAAATGTACGTTGCTTGCTCTATTTTTTCCTCCTCTTTACTAACTGGGAATTGGTGAAAATTGGAAAAATCATGGAGACCAAGTGTTGTAGATGACAGAGCAGCTGTGGGGCCTTAGCCTATTTACTTCTGAAATGTCAAGTGAGAGAGAAATAGAATCCTATCTTAGTTCAGGCATTGTATTTGAGAGTGGTCTGGTCCCTAGTTAATGACCACATATTTCATAATTACCCTTTCATCTGTCTTATGCCATTAGCTCCTAGAAGCTAGCATTTGTTGTGCATTTCCCTGAACCACGTGGCATAATTTCATGTATAAACAGATCTTGCTTCTTTGATCATTGAAAACATTTATAAAACAAATATGGTTCTAGGACTGATTTAGCTAGTGAAATTAAGGAGCTGGATTCAATAAACATCAATGAGCATAAATCCAGTGAAATAGCACCACTCAGACCACTATGCCTTGTGTCTCAGCCACAGGAAATGGCAAAGGCTGGGGAAGATGGACAAGAGCAATGTGGTATCAAATGTGTCACAGACATTATAGGGTGACAAGGCACTAGAGCCCACTAGGGAAGGGCAACGCTCTATGAAAATATAAGCCATGGGCCCTACATCTGTGCTATTCCTAATTGTGGCAGTTACTTCTTCCGGAATTATGGCACGTTTGAATTCCTTCTACAGTGAGGGGAGTGGGCCTGAGTAAGACTTGGAAGCACAAAGAGAAGAGGGTATGTTTGCCTACCTGTACCTACCTGTAGTATACACTTTCCTGGGGAGAAAAGAGAAAATACTCAGGAAAAGAGAATTTTTTCTTTTTTTTTTAAAGACTAGTTCTCTAAAAGATAGAAAATAATGAATTGAGCCTAGGAAGTTAAAAAAAATCACTCCAGACACAATTGCTCCTGGTGGCAGGAAGTGTTAATGAGGCATTTAACATTTGGACTTCACTTAATAGCTGAGGCTAAGTTGAGACAGACTAGGCTGAACCATGTAGATAGGAGGAGGACAATAAAGTAAATGGTTAGAAACAGAACTTTATCACAGCTAAGTGGCAACAATACCCTTTTGTGCTTAGCCGGATTGTTATCTTTTCTCTCTCTCTCTTTCACTTGCGTGTATGGCATTGTGTAGTTTATATTTAGAACATGTACTCAACTATTTTCTATTTTGTTGCTCTAAAAACTTCCATTTCTTTATAATTATACACCCAGGGTGCAGCATGACATTCTTGTTTTCCCATACAAAGACTGACTAAATTCTTAGCCTTGTGCTGTCCTAAAGAGGTGTCAGAATGGCCTGGAAGCCTTATAAGCCACAGGCGCTGGCCCTGCCCCCAGAGTTTCGGATTCACTGAGTCTGGAGCCGGGCCATAAAATTTGCATTTCTTATAAACTCTCAGATGCTGTTGATGGTGCTGGTCTGGGGATTAGCCTTTGAGAACCACTGGATTAGTGGATTAAGGGAAATAGGCTGAATCTTATGTTTGGGTAGATGGTGGCATGACACTGAGTATATTATATGGTGTTATAGGGTCTATTCAACAAGACATCCTGAGCATTTTCCTAGGTCATTGAGTTGTTTTTGGAAACAGGAGTGATTGTAGAATAGTTGTATGTGGATAGGAATGATCCAGGAAAAGAAGAAGATTGATGATATGGAAGAAAGAGCTGAAAACTGTCTTTGGGTAAGTGAAAGGAGATGGCTTCTGTACGCCAGCGATGAGTTGGTTCAGACTTTCTGTCTCCACTTGCCTTCCTCTCTGTCACTCTTTTTGCCCCCACCACACTGACCCTGTTCTTATCAAGATCACTAATGGCCTCCACAATGGTTGACCTTGGGAAGATCATTCCTAATGACTTCCACATTGCATCCAGTGTTGAGTCCTCACGACACTTGACATAGCAGCATTTCATATCACTGATCATTTTTTTCTTTACAACACACTTTCCTCCCTTGTCCTCCAGGACATACTCTCCTTTTTTGTTTTTGCTTTTTCCTCCTATCCCAAAGATTACTCCCTCTTCACCCCCTTTCCTGGTTCCTCTGCCTCCCCTACTCTTTCCAAGGTGGGATTCCTAAGGCTCACACTCTGGGTAGCTGCTCTTTTGCTTCTATACTCTCTTTTGTGATCTCACCCAAGTTTACAGCTTCAGATGTAATGTATATGCTGATCACTCCCAAATGTGTCCATCCTGAGAGACTTCTGCCTTGAACTGTAGACTCATGTTACCAACTCTCTGTTCAACCACTCTACTTGAATGGTTAACAAATGCCTCGAAGTTCAACATGTTAACTTCCTTAACCAACATTTTCCATCTATGTTAATGGCAATGTCATTATTTCAGATGCTTGGGCCAAAAACTTTTAGGTCAACTTGACTCCTGTCTTTCACTTACAGCTGTCAACTTACCCTTTAGGAAATCCTACTTCATTTTCCTTCAGAATAAGCACTGCCTCTGTCCTACCACCTCACTGCTTTAACTACCATCTCTTTTTTTGGATTCTTGAAAAGAGTCTCCCTGTTTCTACTCTGGCCCCTGAAATCTAAACACAATAGAGAAAAAAGAACAATTTTTTGAAACATGTCATTTCATGCTACTCCTCTGCTCAGAAATTGCCAATGGATTTTCATTCACATAGAATAAAATCAGAAGTCCTTACGGTGGCCTACAAAACCCCATTCTTAGGTAGGCACCTCTCTTGCTTTCTCTCTGCCCTACGTCTGCCTTCATCACCTCCCATCCTCCCCCCTGTTCCACCCTGGCTCCCCACAGTTCTCAAACACACTGGACAAGCTCCCATTCATACCGTTTGCAGTCTCTTTTCAGCTATGCAACCCTTATTTAAATTATTTTATTTTTAAAAAGATTTTATTTATGTATTTGAGAGAAAGTGAGAGAGTGAGAGAGAGAGAGAGAGAGAGAGAGAGAAAGAGAGAGAGAGAAGGAGCAGGAGCAGGGGGAGAGACAGAGGGAGAGAGAGAAGCAGTCTCCGAGCTGATCAGGGAGCCCAACCTGGGGCTTGATCTTGGGACTCTGGGATCAGGACCTGAACCGAAGGCAGACACTTAACTGAGCAACCCAGGAGCCCCTGAAATTCTTTCTTCCCCCCTGAGATGTCCACAAAGCTTACTCCATCATTACCTTCATTTTTTTTGTTCAAATAATACCTTCAAAGTGAGGCCAACCATGATAATCCACCGCCACCTCGATCTTTGCCATTCCCCATCACCTACTCATCTGTATTTTTCTTCTTAGCACTTACCGTCTTCCAGCATTTGCTATAACTTATTTATATTATACTTTTTATCTATTTTCTCTCCACAGAAATATAAGCTCCCAAGGGCAGGGTGTTTTGTTGTTTGGCTCACTAATGCATTCCCAAGGTTTAAAACCATTTTGAAAACACAGACAGTCCTCAGTAGATTTTTGATGAATAAATAAAACATGTGACTTCATAGTTTTCATCATATTTACTGCATATAACCATTCTTTTTAGGCTGGGCAGTTAGGTTGTTTCTACTCTTGTTGTTTTATAGAACTGCAAAAAATAGCCTTTCATAAAAACCTTGTATTAGTAATATTTTAACCAACCCAGGATATAATCCTATAAATGGCAAAACCAAGTAAAATGGCATAGGTATTTTAATACCTTCGTTGCATGCAGCCAAACTGCTTTTCAGCTTATCTCTCCAATAGTAGTGTTTGAGGATACCCACTGCTAAGAGAGTTAACATTTTTCTAACCTTTGTCAGTTTGTGAGGCAAAAAGAAGCACATCTAAACTGTAATTAATTTGAATTTACTTGATGAAAAGCGATCAGAGGTTTTTGTTTTATTTCTTGATCATTAACATATTTTAACTAGCTTTTCAGTCTTTGCTTATTTTTCTATTGAAATATTTATGTTTTTCTTATTGATTTTTGTAGCTCATCATGTAGTAAAGACAGAAGAGTTTGCTGTGTTAAAAATATTTACCCACTTTGTTTCCTTTTACATTTCTGTTTGACATACAAAAAGATTTAATTTTAATGTTACTGAACATATTAGTCTTTCCTCCTTATTATGTCATTGCGTTTGCACACAGACAGGTATTCTCCATCCAGTTAAATCCATGAGATTTACTCATATTTGCTTCCAGTTTTAATGATTTTGTATTTTACTTGCTGCTCTGTAGTCTAATTATAATTTATCTTGGAGTTGGGCTTTATATAGATTTTTCACTATTAGAAAAATCTACACTACTTATTGAATACCCCTTTCTTACCTGATTTCTGAAATAGTCATATTCATGCAAAAAATTTTACATTTTTTAACAGTATTGCTGGATAATCAATTATGTTACATGCATCATTCTATTGATTCTCATTCCAGAACCCCACAGTTTATATTACTATAGTTTTTTTTTAAATGATTTCAAATAGGCAGAACTATGGTGGTTTCCCATAGTCCTGGCCTGCTCAACCTTGTGATCAGGCTTTTTCTGCCCCGGCATTCCTCGTGGTACTGCCAAAGTTGGCAGGTCCAGGTAACTCACACTAATGCTCCTTGAACCCTTAGCTCTGGTCGCTGCAAGAGGGAGGATTCTGCTTCAGGGTCCCATGAGACTGAAACAGTCAGAGAGACAGTTCTTGGCCAGCTACCACCCCCAGGGAACTTCCCAGGTAGCAGACTGAAACACAGCCCCAGCCTTCCTGTGGCCATTCCTTCAAGGATGGATGAGGCAACTCTTTTACCAATACGTAGAAACAAACACTGGAAGTCAGGCAAAATGAGAAAACAGAGGAATATATTCCAAGTGAAAGAACAAGATAAAACTCTGGGGGAGGGGAAGGAAATTTAATGAAACAGAAATAAGTACTTTATCGGATAAAGAGTTCACAAGAATGGCCATTAAGGTCTTCACCAATCTCAGGAGAAGAATGGATCAACACAGAGAGAACATCAACAAAGGGACAGAAAATGTAAGAAAGTACCAAAGAAAACACAGAGCTGAAGAATGCAATAATTGAACTGAAAAATACACTGGAGGATTCCATAGCAGACTACATGAAGCACAAGAAAGGATCGGTGACCTGGAACACAGAACAATGGAATTAAGCCAAAAAGAGGAAAAAAAATTAAAAAAAAGAAAAGAGAAATTAAAATTAATAAATAAATAATCATGACAAGTGAAGATAGTTTAAGGGACAACATCAATTGGAACAAACTTCACAGTACAGTGACATAGATGTGATAAGCAAAGGCTATACCAAGAAATGAAGATAAGCATTACGTAGCAATGAAGGGGTCAATCCAGCAAGAGGACATAACATTTGTAAATATTTATGCACCCAACAGAGAAGCACTAAAACATAAAACAAATATTAGCAGACATAAAGTTAAAAATGGACAGCAATACAATAATAGTAGGGGACTTTAATACCCAGCTTACATCAAAGCTTAGATCATCCGGAAAGCAAATGGATAAGGAAACATCAACCTTAAACAAAACATTAGGCCATGTGGACTTGATAGATATATGTAAGAGAGAACATTCTATCCAAAACCAGCAGAATATACATTCTTCTCGAGTGCACATGGAACATTCCCTAGGATAGATCGTGCAGTAGGCCACAAAACAAATATCAATAAATTTAAGAAAACTGAAATCATATCAGCATCTTTTCAGGCCACAGTAGTATAAAGCTGGGAATCACACACACACACACACACACGAGAAATAACAAATATGTGGAAAGTAAACAACATGCCACTGAATAACCATGGGTCAATAAGAAACAAAGGAGAAAATAAAAGATATCCGGTGACAAATGAAAATACAACATGCTAAAATCTTTGGGATGCAGCAATGCAGGCCTTCCTCAAGAAACAAGACATTCTCAAATAAACAATTTAACTTTAAACCTAAAAGGACTAGAAAAAGAGGGGAGAAAGTGAAGCCTCAAAATTAGTAGAAGGAAGGAAATAATGAAGAGCAGAGAGGAAGTAGATGAAATAGAGACTAAAAACACGGTATTAAAGATCAATGAAACTAAGTTGGTTATTTGAAAAGATAAACAAAACTAAAAACCTTTAGCTAGATTTGATAAGAAAAAAACAGAGATGGTTCAAATATATAAAATCAAGAATAAAAGAGGGGAAGTTAACACTGATACTAAAAAATACAAAGATTGGGAGGAGTCAAGATGGCGGAGAAGTAGCAGGCTGAGGCTGCTTCAGCTAGCCGGAGATCAGCTAGATAGCTTATCTAAAGATTGCAAACACCTGAAAATCCATCGGCAGATCGAAGAGAAGAAGAACAGCAATTCTGGAAACAGAAAAACAACCACTTTCTGAAAGGTAGGACCGGCGGAGAAGTGAATCCAAAGCAACGGGAAGAGAGACCCCGGGGGGAGGGGCCGGCTCCTGGCAAGCGGCGGAGCAACCGAGCACAAAATCAGGACTTTTAAAAGTCTGTTCCGCTGAGGGACATCGCTCCAGAGGCTAAACCGGGGCGAAGCCCATGCGGGGTCAGCGTGGCCTCAGGTCCCGCAGAGTCACAGAAGGATCGGGGGTGTCTGAGTGTCGCAGAGCTTGCGGGTATTGGAACGGGAAAGCCGGCTACAGAGACAGAACCGACAGTAAGCTCACAGCTCGGTGTTACCTTGAACCAGTCGCAGGCTCGTTGAGCTCGGAGCGCAGCCAGAGGTCAGACAGACGGGAGTAACTGGGCGCTGTTCTCTGAGGGCGCACTGAGGAGTGCGGCCCTGGGTTCTCAGCTCCTCCAGGCCGGAGACCAGGAGGCCGCCATTTGTATTCTCGTCCTCCGGAACTCTACGGAAAGCGCTCAGGGAACAAAAGCTCCTGAAAGCAAACCCGAGCGGAATACTCACCCCGGCCCCGGGTAAGGGCGGTGTAATTCCGCCTGGGGCAAAGACACTTGAGAATCACTACAACAGGCCCCTCCCCCAGAAGATCAACAAGAAATCCAGCCAAGACCAAGTTCACCTACCAAGGAGTGCGGTTTCAATGCCAAGGAGAGCAGCAGAATTCCAGAGGAGGAGAAAGCCAAGCACGGAACTCATGGCTTTTTCCCTGTGATTTTTTTTAGTCTTGCAGTTAATTTAATTTTTTTCTTTTTCAGTTTTTGTTTTTTTTTCTCTCGCCTTCGGGTAAAATTTTTTTTTTTAACTGTTACCTTTTTCTTTTTTAACGATTTTTTATTAGTTTATCTAATATATATATTTTTTCTTTTTTACATTTTTCTTAGGTGTTTTCTTTTTTTTAAAATCTTTTCTTTTCTTTTTTTTTTTCTTTTTTCTTTTTCTTTCTTCCTTTTTGAACCTCTTTTTATCCCCTTTCTCCCCCCTCACGATTTTGGATCTCTTCTAATTTGGTTAAAGCATATTTTCCTGGGGTTGTTGCCACCCTTTTAGTATTTTACTTGCCCCTTCATATACTCTTACCGGGACAAAATGACAAGACGGAAAAATTCAACACAAACAAAAGAACAAGAGGCAGTACCGAAGGCTAGGGACCTAATCAATACAGACATTGGTAATATGTCAGATCTAGAGTTCAGAATGACAATTCTCAAGGTTCTAGCCGGGCTCGAAAAAGGCATGGAAGATATTAGAGAAACCCTCTCGAGAGATATAAAAGCCCTTTCTGGAGAAATAAAAGAACTAAAATCTAACCAAGTTGAAATCAAAAAAGCTAT
Organism: Mustela nivalis; assembly: GCF_964662115.1. NCBI lineage: Eukaryota > Metazoa > Chordata > Mammalia > Carnivora > Mustelidae > Mustela > Mustela nivalis. The sequence goes on along the minus strand of NC_139028.1, from coordinate 33,964,145 downwards.
TAATGAGGTGCAATCAAAAATGGAGGCTCTCACTGCTAGGATAAATGAGGCAGAAGAAAGAATTAGTGATATAGAAGACCAAATGACAGAGAATAAAGAAGCTGAGCAAAAGAGGGACAAACAGCTACTGGACCATGAGGGGAGAATTCGAGAGATAAGTGACACCATAAGACGAAACAACATTAGAATAATTGGGATTCCAGAAGAAGAATAAAGAGAGAGGGGAGCAGAAGGCATACTGGAGAGAATTATTGGGGAGAATTTCCACAATATGGCAAAGGGAATGAGCATCAAAATTCAGGAGGTTCAGAGAACGCCCCTCAAAATCAATAAGAATAGGCCCACACCCCGTCACCTAATAGTAAAATTTACAAGTCTCAGTGACAAAGAGAAAATCCTGAAAGCAGCCCGGGAAAAGAAGTCTGTAACATACAATGGCAAAAGTATTATATTGGCAGCTGACTTATCCACAGAGACCTGGCAAGCCAGAAAGAGCTGGCATGATATTTTCAGAGCACTAAACGAGAAAAACATGCAGCCAAGAATACTATATCCAGCTAGGCTATCATTGAAAATAGAAGGAGAGATTAAAAGCTTCCAGGACAAACAACAACTGAAAGAATTTGCAAACACCAAACCAGCTCTACAGGAAATATTGAAAGGGGTCCTCTAAGCAAAGAGAGAGCCTACAAGTGGTAGATCAGAAAGGAACAGAAACCATATACAGTAACAGTCACCTTACAGGCAATACAATGGCACTAAATTCATATCTCTCAATAGTTACCCTGAATGTGAATGGGCTAAATGCCCCTGTCAAAAGACACAGGGTATCAGAATGGATAAAAAAACAAAACCCATCTATATGTTGCCTCCAAGAAACTCATTTTAAGCCCAAAGACACCTCCAGATTTAAAGTGAGGGGGTGGAAAAGAATTTACCATGCTAATGGACATCAGAAGAAAGCAGGAGTGGCAATCCTTATATCAGATCAATTAGATTTTAAGCCAAAGACTATAATAAGAGATGAGGAAGGACACTATATCATACTCAAAGGGTCTGTCCAACAAGAAGATTTAACAATTTTAAATATCTATGCCCCAACATGGGAGCAGCCAACTATATAAACCAATTAATAACAAAATCAAAGAAACACATCAACAATAATACAATAATAGTAGGAGACTTTAACACTCCCCTCACTGAAATGGACAGATCATCCAAGCAAAAGATCAGCAAGGAAATAAAGGCCTTAAACGACACACTGGATCAGATGGGCATCACAGATATATTCAGAATATTTCATCCCAAAGCAACAGAATACACATTCTTCTCTAGTGCACATGGAACATTCTCCAGAATAGATCACATCCTCGGTCCTAAATCAGGACTCAACCAGTATCAAAAGATTGGGATCATTCCCTGCATATTTTCAGACCACAATGCTCTAAAGCTAGAACTCAACCACAAAAGGAAGTTTGGAAAGAACCCAAATACATGGAGACTAAACAGCATCCTTCTAAAGAATGAATGGGTCAACTGGGAAATTAAAGAAGAATTGAAAAAAATCATGGAAACAAATGATAATGAAAATACAACGGTTCAAATTCTGTGGGACACAACAAAGACAGTCCTGAGAGGAAAATATATAGCGGTACAAGCCTTTCTCAAGAAACAAGAAAGGTCTCAGGTACACAAACTAACCCTACACCTAAAGGAGCTGGAGAAAGAACAAGAAAGAAACCCTAAGCCCAGCAGGAGAAGAGAAATCATAAAGATCAGAGCAGAAATCAATGAAATAGAAACCAAAAAAACAATAGAACAAATCAACAAAACTAGGAGCTGGTTCTTTGAAAGAATTAATAAAATTGATAAACCGCTGGCCCGACTTATCAAAAAGAAAAGAGAAAGGACCCAAATAAATAAAATCATGAATGAAAGAGGAGAGATCACAACTAACACCAAAGAAATACAAACTATTATAAGAACATACTATGAGCAACTCTACGCCAATAAATTTGACAATCTGGAAGAAATGGATGTGTTCCTAGAAACATATAAACTACCACAACTGAACCAGGAAGAAATAGAAAGCCTGAACAGACCCATAACCAGTAAGGAGATTGAAACAGTCATTAAAAATCTCCAAACAAACAAAAGCCCAGGGCCAGACGGCTTCCCAGGGGAATTCTACCAAACATTTAAAGAAGAACTAATTCCTATTCTCCTGAAACTGTTCCAAAAAATAGAAATGGAAGGAAAACTTCCAAACTCATTTTATGAGGCCTGCATCACCTTGATCCCAAAACCAGACAAGGATCCCACCAAAAAAGAGAGCTATAGACCAATATCCTTGATGAACACAGATGCGAAAATACTCAACAAAATACTAGCCAATAGGATTCAACAGTACATTAAAAAGATTATTCACCACGACCAAGTGGGATTTATTCCAGGGCTGCAAGGTTGGTTCAACATCCGAAAATCAATCAATGTGATACAACACATCAATAAAAGAAAGAACAAGAACCATATGATACTCTCAATAGATGCTGAAAAAGCATTTGACAAAGTACAGCATCCCTTCCTGATCAAAACTCTTCAAAGTGTAGGGATAGAGGGCACATACCTCAATATCATCAAAGCCATCTATGAAAAACCCACCGCAAATATCATTCTCAATGGAGAAAAACTGAAAGCTTTTCCGCTAAGGTCAGGAACACGGCAGGGATGTCCATAATCACCACTGCTATTCAACATAGTACTAGAGGTCCTAGCCTCAGCAATCAGACAACAAAAAGAAATTAAAGGCATCCAAATTGGCAAAGAAAAAGTCAAATTATCACTCTTCGCAGATGATATGATACTATATGTGGAAAACCCAAAAGACTCCACTCCAAAACTGCTAGAACTTATACAGGAATTCAGTAAAGTGTCAGGATATAAAATCAATGCACAGAAATCAGTTGCATTTCTCTACACCAACAGCAAGACAGAAGAAAGAGAAATTAAGGAGTCAATCCCATTTACAATTGCATCCAAAACCATAAGATACCTAGGAATAAACCTAACCAAAGAGAAACAGAATCTATACTCAGAAAACTATAAAGTACTCATGAAATAAATTGAGGAAGACACAAAGAAATGGAAAAATGTTCCATGCTCCTGGATTGGAAGAATAAATATTGTGAAAATGTCTATGCTACCTAAAGCAATCTACACATTTAATGCAATTCCTATCAAAGTACCGTCCATCTTTTTCAAAGAAATGGAACAAATAATGCTAAAATTTATATGGAACCAGAAAAGACCTCGATTAGCCAAAGGGATATTGAAAAAGAAAGCCAACGTTGGTGGCATCACAATTCCGGACTTCAAGCTCTATTACAAAGCTGTCATCATCAAGACAGCATGGTACTGGCACAAAAACAGACCCATAGATCAATGGAACAGAATAGAGAGCCCAGAAATAGACCCTCAACTCTATGGTCAACCAATCTTCGACAAAGCAGGAAAGAATGTCCAATGGAAAAAAGACAACCTCTTCAATAAATGGTGCTGGTAAAATTGGACAGCCACATGCAGAAAAATGAAATTGGACCATTTCCTTACACCACACACAAAAATAGACTCAAAATGGATGAAGGACCTCAATGTGCGAAAGGAATCCATCAAAATCCTTGAGGAGAACACAGGCAGCAACCTCTTCGACCTCAGCCTCAGCAACATCTTCCTAGGAACAACGCCAAAGGCAAGGGAAGCAAGGGCAAAAATGAACTATTGGGATTTCATCAAGATCAAAAGCTTTTGCACAGCAAAGGAAACAGTTAACAAAATCAAAAGACAACTGATAGAATGGGAGAAGATATTTGCAAACGACATATCAGATAAAGGACTAGTGTCCAGAATCTATAAAGAACTTAGCAAACTCAACACCCAAAGAACAAATAATCCAATCAAGAAATGGGCAGAGGACATGAACAGACATTTCTGCAAAGAAGACATCCAGATGGCCAACAGACACATGAAAAAGTGCTCCATATCACTCGGCATCAGGGAAATACAAATCAAAACCACAATGAGATATCACCTCACACCAGTCAGAATGGCTAAAATCAACAAGTCAGGAAATGACAGATGCTGGCGAGGATGCGGAGAAAGGGGAACCCTCCTACACTGTTGGTGGGAATGCAAGCTGGTGCAGCCACTCTGGAAAACAGCATGGAGGTTCCTCAGAATGTTGAAAATAGAACTGCCCTATGACCCAGCAATTGCACTATTGGGTATTTACCCTAAAGATACAAACGTAGTGATCCAGAGGGGCACGTGCACCGGAATGTTTATAGCAGCAATGTCCACAATAGCCAAACTATGGAAAGAACCTAAATGTCCATCAACAGATGAATGGATCAAGAAGATGTGGTATATATACACAATGGAATACTATGCAGCCATCAAAAGAAATGAAATCTTGCCATTTGCGACAATATGGATGGAACTAGAGCGTATCATGCTTAGCGAAATAAGTCAAGCAGAGAAAGACAACTATCATATGATCTCCCTGATATGAGGAAGTGGTGATGCAACATGGGGGCTTAAGTGGGTAGGAGAAGAATAAATGAAACAAGATGGGATTGGGAGGGAGACAATCCCTAAGTGACTCTTAATCTCACAAAACAAACTGAGGGTTGCTGGAGGGAGGGGGTTTGGGAGAAGGGGGTGGGATTATGGACATTGGGGAGGGTATGTGCTTTGGTGAGTGCTGTGAAGTGTGTAAACCTGGTGATTCACAGACCTGTACCCCTGGGGATAAAAATATATGTTTATAAAAAATAAAAAATTAAAAAAAAACAAAAAACAAAGATTGTAAGAGACTACTTTGAAACGATTTTACACCAAACAACAATATTTCAAGGCTGGGTCATGAAAAAATAAAATCTGTGTAGACTTATTATCAGCAAGGAGATTGAATCAGTAATCAAAACTTCCCAAAAACAGAAGTTCAGGACCAAATGGCTTCATTGGTGAACTTCACCAAATATTCAAACAATATTTAATGCCTTTTGTTCTCAAACTCTCCCCAAAAAATTGAAGACGAGGAAATGCTTCCAAACTCATTTTATGAGGTCAGTGTTACTCTGATACTGAAACCAGACAAGGAAGCCACAAAAAAAATATATATATATGTAGATAGATAGATAGATAGATAGGCCAAAGAAGATGAACACAGATGCAGAAATCCCCAACAAAATATTAGCAGACTGAATTCAACTCTGCATTAAAATGTTCATATGCCATGATTAAGTGGTCTTTATTCCAGGGATGCCGGGCTAATTCAACATCAGCAAATCTATCGACATGATATACCACATTCATAAACAGAAGGGTAAAAATCATAGGATCATCTTCACAGCTGCAGAAAAAGAAGTTGACAAAATTCTACACCCATGTATGATAAAAAACTCTGGGTGAAGCAGGGACAGAGGGAATGTACCTCATCGTAATAAAGGGCATACGTGCCAAGCCCATTGCTAACATCATACTCAGTAGTGAGGAGCCAAAAGCTTTTTTCTAAGATCATAACAAAGATGCTCACTCTCACCATTTTTATTTAATTTAGTTTTGGAAATCCTAACCAGAACAATTGGGCAAGAAAAAGAAACAAAAGGCACTGAATTTGAAAAGAAGGAAATAAAACCTCCACTGCTTGTGAAAAATGTGAGTTTATACAGAGAAAATTTTAAAGACCCCACCAAAAAAACTGTTGGAACTAGTTTGTATGAAACCACAAGAATTCCTGAATAGCCAAAGCAATCTTGACAAAGAAGAACAAAGCTGGAGGCATTATGCTTAATCTCAAGCTGTACTACAAAGCTATAGAATCGAAACAGTATGGTATTGACATAGAAGCAGAAAGATCAATAGAACAGAATGGAAATCCCAGAAATAAATCTATGCACATACGATCAATTAAATTGCAACAAAGGAGGCAAGAATATACAATGGAGAAAGGACTATCTATTTAATAAATGGTGTTGGGAAAAGTAGACAGTCACATGAAAAGGAATAAAACTGGAACACTTTCTTATATCATGTAAAAATTAACTCAAAATTGTTGAGTCAACTCAGAGTTGAGTCTAAGACTAGAAATCATAAAACCCCTAGAAGAAAACATAGGTGGTAAATTTCTTGACATTGCCCTTGGCAATATATTTCTGAATCTGACTCCAAAGGCAATGCCAACAGAAGCAAAAGTGAATAAATGAAATACATCAAATTAAAAGCTTCTGCACAGCATAATATATATATATATATATATATATATATATATATATATATATATAATAAAAAGGCAATCTACTGAATGGAAGAAAGTATTTGTAAATGTTGTCTCTGATAAGGGGCTAATATCCAAAATATATAAAGAACTCAAACAACTCAATGACTAAACAAACAAATCAATTAATAAATTTGTAATTAAAAGTGGGCAAAGAACTTGAATAGACATTTTATCAAAAAATACATGTTAATGGCCAAAAAACACATGAAAAAATTCTCTGCATCCATAATCACCAGGGTAATGCTAATCAAAACCACAATGGGATATCATCCCACACCTGCCAGAATGGCTATTATCCAAAATACAGGAAACTGTTGGTGAGGATTTGGAGAAAGGGGAACTTTTGTGCACTAATGGTGGAAATGTAAATTGGTGCAAAAGCTGCGGAAAACAGTATAGAGGTCCTCAAAAAATTAAAAGTAGAACTACTAGATAATTCAGTTATTCTACTTCTGCGTAGTTATCCGAAGAAAATAAAAACACTAATTTTAAAATGTATATATATATGCACCTGGATGTTCATTGAAGCATTATTCATAATAGCCAAAATATGGAAGCAACCTAAGTGTCCATGGATACATGAATAAAGAAGATGTAATGTGGATCTATACACATTGTATATATACATACATAATGGAATGCACACACATGTGTGTATATGTATGCATGTATGTATGAATATATATATGAATACTATTCAACCATAGAAAAGAATAAAATCTTGCCATGCAAAACAACATAGATGGTCCTCGAAGGTATTATGCTAAGTTAATTAAGCCAGGCAGAGAAAGACAAATACCATGTGATTTCACTTACATGCAGAACCTAAAAAAAATCCAAACAAGCAAACAAAACAAAACAAAACAGATACAGAGAGCAGAGAGGGGGCTGGGGAGTAGAGGCAATGGGAACAGGGGGTCAAGGGGTACAAATCCCGAGTCATAAAATACAGAAGTCATGGGGATGTAAAGGATAGCACGGTGACTGCAGTCAACGATATCACATTGTGTGAAGATTCACCTGCTGACTGAGGAAACTAGCCCTAATGTGGAGATCATTTTGCAGTGTGTACAAATATTAAATCCTGCTGGACACCAGAAATTGTTATAATGCTATATGTCAATTGTACCTCAATTAAAAAAAAAAACAAAAAAACGTACAGGGCGGTTTGCCCCGCCCTCCATTCATTGGATTTCTCTGTTGCAGTTTTCTTGGCTAGAGCTGAAAATGAACATTATTCTCCCCTAACAGCTGGACCAACAAGATGAAACAAAACGATTAGTATTTTCCTGGAGTTGCCTTAAAACTAGAAAATCTCTTAGGAAAAACTGACATCTTAATAGTATTCAGTCCTTTTGACAGAAACAGTTTGTTGTTCCCTTATTTATTTATTTATTTATTTATTTATTTTTTTGGTTTGTTTTGTTTGCCATTTGATCAGACTGTGTCAACACTCTTCCCTTGCTTTGGAATTGGAAGGCCCAGGTTCTAATGCCAGCTCCATCACATGGTCACTGCATGACCTCAGACAAGATACTTGACTTTCTAAATCTATAAATTTATCTGTGAAATGGAGTTATACATTATCTACTGATTAGAAGGTTTTAAAGATTGAATAGGGAAATTATGTTAAAAGCCCTTTGTGTAGAATTAAATAAGTGCTCACTAAATACTGGCTTTCGAAAATAGCACATTTTTATTGGTAGCATCTTTAGTTTTTCAAGAAAGGGAGGAAAAGTCATTAGAAAAGTAGTGACAGATAATTTGGGGGCTCAAAGAAAACATGTCCCGGTGAGGGAGAGATCAGAAATGTGATGTTGGAGTTAACAAGCATCTGCTTCTTAAGTAATCTTCTTAAGTAATCTTCAGATGCTTCAGTTGGGTGAGGAGTTAAAAAACAGCCCTGGGTGAGGAAGTAAGTCTTGGCTACTTATAAGCATCTGAGGGAGGCCACAGGGACCCATGGGAAAGAGAGCTAGGTCTTCCCTACCAGGGCCAGCCTCAGAGGTGTGTGCCCCGTGCAGTCCTATAGGATGCCAAACTCAGAGGGCCTTGGGTTTGGCTTGTGCTCTGCTGCTGCCATCCTGAAATGCTTAAAAATTTTTGACTAAGAGGTCCGCATCTTCATTCTGCACTGGGCCCCGCAGACAATGTAGCTGTGCTATTTCTACTCCTTCCATGCCTTGCCTAGCCTTCCGCCTGAGGGGGTGAGGACAGCCCTGTGTTTGTTTAAGCCATTTTCCCCACGGGCCTGCTGACATACCATTAAATTAGGAAATGAAAAGGCACTAAGCCCTGTATTTGTTCTGAAGAGGGAAAAAGAGCTAGAGAATGTACTTTTTCAGGAATGTGTGTATTGAACATCAGAGTAAAGTTAAAATATAGATCATAATTCACAAGCTAACTCCATACTCAACTTTAACCCCCCCCCCAAAAAAAAAGATATAAAGTGAGAGAGATGGGCATGTCAGAGGCACAATTCTTGTTCATGATTCTGAACCTACACTTCATGGCAAAACCGACAAATCTCCTGAGTGGCTCCCTCTTTCCTTCCCATCCAGCAGGCCCAGATGATTCTCTGGCAACAAACTGTTTTCTTCTTAGAAGTGGATGAGAGTGTAGAGCAGCAGTGATTGGAGGAGAAGAGGAATAACATTTACTGAGTGTCTAGCACATGCTAAGTGTTAAGCGAGGAGCTTTGCATAGAGTTTCTCATTTATTCCTCACAACGGCCCTGTGGGTGGGTAGTATTATCTCCATTTTACAGATAAAGAAACTGAGCTCACTGAATTAACCAATTCGATCGAGTCACACATAAAGTAAGTGGCAAGAAAAGGATATAAACCCAGGTCGCTCTGTCACCAAATCACTTGTTCTTTTTAGTGTAATATACGGTCCACCAACTGGAAACTGAGACAGATGAAGAAATATCCCATTACTGTATTCCAAGCACTGTTCTAAATGTATTACATGTTTTAACTCATTTAATTCTCACATTGAGACAGGCTCAGAAAGTTTAAGTAAATTCCATAAGGACTTGTAACTGCTAAGTGTCAGAACTAGGATTCAAACCTAAATAGTCTATCTTCAAAGCCAAAACTCTAAGCAAACCCATAATGCTACTTTTTCTTTAAAAAAAAAAAAATGGGGCGGTTAGGGGAAGGACAAACTTGGTGACTGAATATAGATTGAACATGGGAAAAGTTTTAGGGTAAATTCTAGGTTTTATGTTTGAGTACCTAGTGGGAATGTTCTGATGGTATCATTTAGTAAAATGTGAAATATAAAAAAAAATGTGCAGATTTCAGGGCAATGACTGTGACCTCGTGTTTAGATATGCTGGGTTTGGGGTGCATGGAAGGCACCCACAAAGATGCTATACAACATTAGTACCTTCCTTCCAGGGTTGTTGTGGAGACTGAATGAGTTCATATGTGCAGAGTGCTTAGAATGGTACCCAGCGGAGTAAGTGCTGGGTAAGTGTTTGCTGCTATTATGGCCTAGTACACAACTGGGTCATTGCCAGGCTAAGAAGATTATTATGACCCAGTAAGCAATTGGGTCAAATGGAGCTAAGAAGAGAAATTTTGTCCTGAGATATAAACACTAGCATTCTGGACTTACAGATGATAACAGAAGTTACGGACGAAGGTAGGAGAAAAGAAGAAATCCTTAGAAAGAATGCATCTTGATAGACATACAAATCATCTGAGTAAAGGCTTGTCATTTGGAACTTACTGAAGTTAAAAAAAAAAAAAAGGGAAATGTTTATATATGCAATAAAACATTGAGTCTCTGGCCAAGAAAGACCATTCCTTAGAAGGTAACCCATACAATCAGAAATAACAAGTGAGATAACTTTAAATCAAACTCCTAGAGAGAGGGGACCACAGCTAACCAAACTGCTCCGTTCCACCACAAGAGTCTGTGCACAGCATTAACAACCACTGGGGATTTCCCAGCTCCTCAGTTAGCTTCCAACCCAAATGTGGTCTCCCAGCTCTATGTGATGAAGAGTCCTGGTCTTCGAGAGCTATGAGCACAAACGCACACACACAGAACTCCCCCACCCCCACCCCCACACACACGTATGCCTAAGCTCAGTCACTGATTTCTGCTTCCACCAGTGATCCTGGAGGATTCCACTCCGCAGCACCCCCCCCCCCGCCCCTCCTAATCTCTAGGGCTCAATATGAGCTTCCTGAAAGAAGCGTTTTGTGCCATTCACGTGGGCTGGGTGCTTTCCTATAGGTCCTTACTCTTGCCTCTATCACAATGCTTATCCCCTAACTCTTGGAACTTCCTACTTTCCTATTTGACTGCAAAGGTTTTTTCCAGAGATTTTTGTTTTCATAGCCTCAGCCCTAGCATAATGCTTGGCTATTGTATGTGTTCAAGGACTCTGGTTTTAAAACTTTATTCCTGGAAAGTGCCTTTTTAATTTCAGCATCTTCTGCATAGTCCAACCCCACTTCTGTTCCTAGACAAGACTGAGACTCTATGAGGATTCAGTGCCCTCCTTGTTTAACATGGGAGATTTTTTTTAAGTCCATTTTGTAGAGATAAAATTTACAAATATTTCCCTACATATATTTTCAGTGGGCCAGCTGATAAATTTTGGCAACTATATATACTTGCATAACCACCAGGTAATGAAGGTACAGATCATTCTCAACATCCCAAGAGGTCCTCCTATGTGTTTCCCTCTGTGATCCCAAATACCATACTATGGGCTGGAAATCTTGATGTGTAGAAATATGTAAACAGGTTTGATGAAGGAAAAGAAAAACCACTGATCAGAATGACCGCGGCCATATAGGAAGTGGAATACTTCCTGTTTGGGCAGCAAATTAAAGGCAAAGAGAAAGATACCTCAAGTGGCAATCATGTTGGCAAAATCAGGAAGGCAGGCAGTTGAACTGGGGGTCATTTGTTCAGAGCAGAGCTTTGGGGTGCGAGCGATGAGAAGGGAAATGGAACAGGTAGAAATGCAGGTTTCCCACGCAAGTGGGGGATATTGGTGATATCGCATGATCCTCCTGGCATTTTCTCCGTGTCCAGGGAGGGATAAAGGTATTCATGGGTTCTGGACTCCCACCTACTCTAGTTACGCAGCCTCATAAAGGAGCCTAGAGAGCTGAGAACATTCTCCTAAGAGCTGAAGTCACTTGGCCACTCTGGTTGGTTTTTTGCCTCTTTGGACTCAGAAGCATCCTGTTTCAGACATTGTCCTACTCTCTTCTGCCCCAAACCTGTCAGATCCCAAAGACAGCTGGACTCCTAGTCCTACCCTTTCTGTCTTGCCCCATCTCATGCTCCAGTGTCATCTTCATGAATGGAGAGAGAAGCCTTCAGTACAGAAGGATAGTGGAAAGAGCCTGTGTCTCCCGCTTGCTTTTAATTTCAATAATAATGGTCAAAAATTGGCCTATAACTTTTGACTCCGTCCAAACTTAACTATTAATAGCCAACTATTGCCTGGAAGCCTTACTGATACATAAACAGTCAATTAACAGCTATTTTGTGGGTTATTTGTATTCTTACAATAAAATAAATTAGAGATAAGAAAATGTTATCTAGGAAATCATAAAGAGAAAATATGTTTACAGTATATTCTATAAAAATTCTTCATAGTAATGGACCTGTAAATTTCAAAACATGTTTTTCTAGTGTCAACTGTAATTTCAAAGCATAATCCAGAGGCCACTTAGTTGACTACAATAGAGTTCAGCAAATAGATTTTTTTTTTTTTCAAAACAACTCACATCAAAGGAGGGCAGGCACATCACCCCAACACCTTTCACAGAGACATGTTCAATCTGTATTTCTAAATCTATCTGTATTTGTGAGATACACCCTCCTCAGAAGACAGAAGTTAGCAGCCAAACTCTTATAGTCATTCTGTGAACTGGGCATACAATCTGTTTTCTAACCTCCCAATACCAGGATTGTCTAGAAAGTCTGCAGCGGTAGAGTGATCTGAGACAAGAGACCAGGCTAACCCTCCTGAAAAAGATGCCATAATCGTCCTCTCAGATTTTCCTCGGCAAATCAGAGCTTGACTCCCATGTAAGAAATAGGCAGATCTTCATAAGAGGAACACTCTTAGCAGAGAAATTCGACACTGGGCTGAAGGGGAAAGAGTGATGGTGAAGAAGTGGCTGGTTCTGACTCTGATAGGACCTGGTTATGTGAACCCTGGAAGATCATTTTCCTCCATGACTCTGATTCTTCATCTGCTTCTATAGAATTATATTCTAAATCTTTAGGACTTTCTTTTCTTCCAAAGGGGAATCTTCGTTCTTTAAAGGAAAATATCATTTTATCATCTGTGAAATGGGGATAATTATAGCATCTGCCTCATAGTGTTATTATGAGGGTTAAATGAGTTCCTTCATATAAAGCAATTAGAACAGAGCTTGCATGCAGTGTAAGGGCTCCATAAATGTTAGCCGTGATGATGATGTTGCTAATGATGATGATTACAAGGAAATAAGGGGATTCTCCAAGGACCAACAACAAAGAGAGGACTTAAAGTAGAGTGGGGAGAGTAGGGGCTAGTGCTCCAACTGCCTAAGGCTGGGGGAGGGAGGGGCAGTTTCTCGTGTTGTAACCTAAGTGGCTCAGTCTTAACAGTAACCTGGGAACAGAGGCTGGGGACCCGCTGACATTTCCATATAAGGCTGGAGTCCTTGGGAGTCTCCAAATGTTGGATTAGGAAAAAAAATCCAAAATGTGCATAAAGATTATAAAGAACCATGTCTTTCCTGACCTGGGCTCTGGATGGAACAGCCGTGTCTGTCCAGGGAATGTGTAATTCCAGGAGTGTGCTGAAAGTGGGTCTGGGGTTCAGATGCGTGCTTCCCTTGCTGATGATCCCTGCGGGCACTGGCAGAGGCAAGCACAACTGCTCTCCCCCCAGGCCACACAGAAGTTCCCATTCCCACATTCCCTACTGAAGCTGTGTTCCTAATCCAAAATGACCGAACACATGAGGAAACAGCCACATTCTCTCAGCCCCCTACAAACTTCAAGGAATCAAATAACATGATAGAGACTATGGCATAATTCAGTTTACCGTACTTAAAAAAAAAAAATCAGGATTCAAACATGTAAGAAATTGTAAGACATTAAAAAAAAAAAGAGGTGCCTTAAAATATAAAGCTTTTAGAAATAAAACAAATGAAGTCATGAAAAATTTAAAATCTCAATGAATGGATAAGCACTGTTAGAGAAGAGAAAATGACCAAAAAGGGAGATAAATCTGAGAAAGTCACTAGAAATGTGGAAATGAAAAATATGAAATAGCAATTTTGAGTGAGAAGACCCAACACATGACTAACAGGAGTTTATGATCGAGAAAGAGAGAGCTCCAAGCAATAATATTTGGAGCGATAATGGGAGGTAAAAAATTCTCCAAAATTACTCAAGGATCTAAGCACCTAAATTATTCAGCCAACATGTAAAACGACGTGAACTACTGTCAAAGAGGCTGCTGTGGCAAAGCCAGCCAAACTCTCAGAAGGGCCAGCATCCCCAGCTGTGACTCAGAGACTGGAGCAAGACAGCCCCCATGGCTCAGGACTGATGCGTCCCCATTTTCAAGTTCACTCCCAAATTCCAAAGACTTTGATCTGTGTGTTTCCCACATTTGCTGCCATTTTGCCCTGTATCCTCCCCCTGAAATGAAAGCTGAGAAATGAACAAATCCAGAGCCTGACAACCACGCGGCCAGCTGCTGCGTCCCCAGCTCCCTCCCGCTAACACCCGCCATCTCCCCTGCTGCGCACAGATTGTCTGCTGCTTTTCTTCACTCACTCAAGGCTATTCCACTAACGTTTTCAGGTTCTTGTCTTCAGTGCCAGGGGCAAGGTGACATTCCTTAAGATTTATTATTATTGTTTTCCATAACCTGAGGAATGTCAGTCCTCTAAAAGCTTCTGCACCGTGTTGATTTTCTAAGTTAACTCTGACTTAGCATAGATTTATTGGCAAGGTTTGTGGTTTGCCCTGTGTGTGTGTCTGCATGCAAGCACAGGTTTGACACACAAAGCAGAAGGAAGCGAGAAGCCCAGTATTTATTTAGCTTTAATATGCACTATCTCTGGAGCTAACTGCTATCATAGATGCCCATTATTTCCATTCTTACAGTAACCAGACAGGAAGAATATGATCAAGCTTGTTTATCACAAGAGAAGGAAGGCTCTGAGAAGTTAGGGAACAGGTAGGGTCACTTTCCTGGAAGTCTAATTCCATGGTGGAAAAAAGGAGAACAAGAAGGGAGAGATAAAACTATATTCTGGAGAGATTCCAAATCCATATGTAAGTAGAAGTCCAAAGTTGTGTGGTGTGATCCGGGTGTGGGGGGTAACGGGGGGTTCACATCCATTAGAATGTTATCCTCTTTAAAGCCTAGTAAGAGACTGTGCATCAAACCAGTGTCTCCCAGACAGTCTTCACCCAAGAAACATGAGGCCTTTTACACAGAGCTTTTAGGCTGCTTCTAGCTGCATCTGCAGGCTTGTTTTCATGGGCTCACATTCCACTCCCCTCTCCCAGGGTCCTGGGGTCGCATGCTTGGTGGGTCCGGTGCTGTGTTCTATCATTGTTCTCTCATGCCTCACAGTGACAGAGAACAGCCAACACAACCCCAACACTCAGTTTTGCAGAGGAAATTTGTCTGTTTGTTCTGAGGATAATAGTTCTTTTTATCCCAAATAGAATTAGCCACTCTCACTTCAAGGGGCCAGCTTTCTCCTTGGTTTCGGAGTATCACAAGGCTGCTATATCAACAACACTTTGTCTTAGGAAACTAGTTTGTTGGAATGTTAATTTGATGTGCACCTTTATGGGTCACAAATCCAGCCTCCCTAATGAACTTCAGTCCTCCCCTCCGAGGGGGCTCAGAAACTGTGGCTTCTGTCCATCTCAGGGCAAGAGGGGAACAGCAGCGGTGGGGGTGTGCAGACCTCTGTTGCTTACTAGCTGAGCTGCCTGGGCACATGTAACCTCTCTGAACCTCCATCTCCTTATGTGGAAATGGGAATAATAATCCTACTCACTGGGTTGCCCCAAGAATTAGGTGGGAAACATCCATGGAAACAACTCAGTTAAACATCTTGGATTCTTCAGCCTGATCTGGGGCAGGCCCCCCCTTGGTCGTCAAGGTCAAGGTGGATATGCCTATTAGGCTACTCAAACGCACCATCCACAGACTTATCAACTGTTAAGTAGAAAACCTCACATTTCAAAGGAAAAAGGAGAGTGAAAAGCTGTGGTGTGAAAGAGCAGGAAGGGCCTGAGCCCTTGAATCAAGACCTACTTCATTTCCTGGCAAATCATGTACCTTCTCTGAATTGCATTTGTAAAATGTTAATATGTGCCTTATAGGGTTGCTCTAAGGATTCAATAAGATGATGTATAAGAAAACACATGTAGACAAACGAAATCATTCTTTTAGGAAGGCATGAGGCTAACCCAATTCAATCTTTCACATCACCTCAGGGGGCTGACCCGTGGGCACCCATACTACAATAAAAACGAAACCAGAGGGGTGCCCGCAGTACCACGGGTACCGTGGCTTCTCAGACAATTCCAGCATATATCCTCTCAGTAGGATCACTGATTTTTTTTTTTAAACTAAATCCTTGGCCTGACCGTGCCCCAGAACATTTTAAGGTGAAAATGTCCCAGACAACACATTTGGCATTTCCTCTAGCAGACAGCTCCCTGCTCTGCCCTCCCTGTGTCTGAACCTGGAGGAGGCACAGCCTGATCTCAGCCCTTCTAACACTGCCCTCTGGTGGCAGCAGTTTGCAACTTCATGGATTTTTTTGGACTCCCTGCTGGTGGTCTTCTCCCTGTCCTTCATACACTCCCGACCCCAATGCTGCCTACCCTGGGGAGCATCTCCTCAACTCTGAGAATCCAGTGGTGCATATGCATGATTTGTTTTCACTTCCCTCCTTAAGGCAGGCAGTTTCTTTGCAGGCTTTGGATCTTCATACTGTCAGCCTGGCTGACCTTCCTGCTCCATTCATATCCCGTCCAATTCAGAGTCTGGTCCCCTCACTCTTTGTTTATGTTACTTTTTTTAAATTTTTAAAATATTTTGCTTTATTTGTTTATTTAGCATGAGACACAGCATGCACCGGTGGCGGGGGTGGGGGGGAGTGAGGTGGTCAAGGGACGGAGGGAGGGGGGAGGGAGAAAATCTCAGGGTTCCTGCTGAGCATGGAGCTGTTGACATGAGGTTCAATCTCACGACCCTGAGATCATGACCTGGGCTGAAACCAAGAGTCAGAAGCCTAACCGACTGAGCCACCCAGATGCCCCCATCACTCCTTGTTTAAAAGCATTTAGGGGTTTTCACTGCCCTTCAGGAAAGTTCATGATGTTTGGCATGAAATAAATATGCTCCTTCTGTTATATCTCCTTTGTTCCCATATTCAGTCTCAAATCTGGAGCCCTTGACTTCAGGGCTACTGTGTGCTCCTGCTCCTTGTCCTGCCTGTGGCTATTGCTGACAGGAATTCCCACTAGAATGTCCTTCCCTCAAAGCAACTCAGGAACCCTTTTAAGCCCCAATGCAGATGTCACTTTCTCAACCAGGACCTTCTCCAGCTCCCCAAATCCTCCATTCCAAGTTAGATGCATGCCTACACCCCTTGTTCTCAACTCCATGACATGCCTTCCCATCAACTTTGTGCTCTCAGACCTAAGCACCACATTTGTTGCTTGTGTTTTAAAGATCTCCCTGGCCCCAGGATAGAATACAGAGCCTGGCACATGGAACTTGCTTAAAGAATCTTGAATGCACAACTTTATCTAGCTTGGGAACCAGAAGAATAGCGAATACTGCAAGGGTGACAAATAATCATAATTACTTACATTTGCATACTACTAATAATGGTAGTTAGGGAGCATTTATTACATGCAAGACACCGTGAAGTGCCTTAAATTTATTTTCTCATTCAATAGGCACAGTGAGCCCCCCCCCCACTTACACTATCTCATTTAATCTTTACAACAATCCCGGCAGGTGGGAGGAGAGCAGGCATTAGATCTGTATTTCAGATTAAAGGAAAAAAAAAAAAAACTTGGGCTGGAAGAGGTTGATGGCCAAGCATCCAAAGATAATGGGAGAGCCAGGGCTTTAGCCTAGTTTCTGCAACCTCTCTCCCAGTGACATGAGTCTGCTATCCCTTATTAATACTCTGCCACCTCTTCCTGACAGAGGCAGGTCCCAGGAGACGAAGCCAAACACAGAAATGTGCTTTGCCGGCAGACTCAGGCTGTAAAAGCAATCACAGCCTCTCCTCTCCCGCCTCCAGTTCCTAATCAATTATGGAGGAAATGACAATGAAGAGAGAGGGGAGAGAGATTCAGGAGTGACTGCAGTTCATTGAAAAGCTACCTGAGGCTTTGTTTCTGCAGCCGCAATGCCCGGCCAGGAGCACTGGGGCACACACACGTAGGGTTTAGCCGATGACATGGAGACAAAGGAAAAATGACAAACCAAGTGAATTAGTGAAGGTGAAATAAACGGTACTCAGCAACAGATGGGGCTGATGCTGGGTAATTTTCTGCTGTCACCTCCCCTCAGGTAATAGATAATCCCGCAGCTGTGGGAGCTCCCAAGCAGGCGGGCATGGATCCTCGCTCTCCTTCCCGTTCAGAAGCCGTGCCCCCCCCATCCCTTAACCTGTCTCGATGATAAAAATCTTAAGAGCCAAACTTTTTGCAAGACTTATAGTGGCGATTTAACTCAGTCCCAGCTAAGGTTGCTATCTGTCAGGCTGTCATGGTGACAGGCAGATTTGTAAATGCTCGGGCTCCAGTGTCAGGTTGAAGGTGACATTTTTCAGCAGGAGATTTTTTTTTCCCCATCCCTCACTGAGACAGAACGTCTCAGAATTAGGAAAGCAACCCCCTGAATAAGCCTCTGTCACACTCACCACCACCCTGGCTAGGGCCGTTGACCCCTGAGCTCTGGGATTGTCGCCCAGTTCCCCAGACCCTCCTCTGCCCTGACTTGGGACATTCAAAACAGAGTGAGGCCCTGTGGGATTATGCCCCTGGACCCACACCCTCTCCCTGACCCATCCCCTGACTTCACCTGACTTTCCTTTACAATGATTTGTCTTGGCGGATGGTCCCTCTGCTATTACTATTATAAATACTTACCTAGATTAATTAACCACTATATAAAAACCCAGAATTTCAACTAAATTCATTTAATGACCTGCCATGCTATTGCTTGCCCGAAGCCTCTAAAACTAACCCCGAATGCTCAATGACATTCTTCCCTTTGATTTCTTCCTGGAATCACTAAGCCTTAATCAAGTTTCTCTTTTAACCCTCCTTTTTCTAGGATTTTATTCTCAGTGTATTAACCCTATGGGAGCAACACTGACAAGGGGTGATTTGGTTCCTTAGCTTCCCGACTTGCTCTCAGCATTCATCTGCCTTCCTTTATGAAGCTTGGGAAGGCAATTTCTGCTCTGATGCCACATCTACAGTGCAGCTAAGAGTTCCATGTGTCCCCACTTCGTGGCCCAGATGCCAAAACGGAGATTCTCTATCTCTCTTTGTCTGTCTCTCCCCTCTTTCTCTCTTGGTTTCTTTAAGGAGGAACTAGCGTTGTGCCTTCAAAGGGTCTGCAGGGGGCAGAGGCCAGCATCGGCCTAGCACCACCCAGAGTCAGCAAGGGGAGGGGCACCTTGGAGACATGGTCTCCAGCACCAGCAAGGAAGGAGGAGAGAGATGTGTAGATGTGTAGATGTGCAGAGAGAGATGTGTAGATGTGTAGATCTGCAGATCTACACCCGCAGATGGTGCAGAGGGGCGCAAAATATCCTGTGACCTCCCACCTCCTTCCTTCCTTCCGTTCCCCCTGCTTCACATTCTGTTTGTGTTGGGGTCTGAGGCTTTTGCTCACAGCTCCCACGCGCCAGCCCCTACCCAGCCAGAAGCAAGGGCATTCCCCGGGCTGCCATCAGTTGCAGAAATTGAGTTAGAGGAGTTGCTCAAGTATCTTTATCTTCATTGTCTTTGTTTGAAAAGAAAAGTCCATTGGACAGTCGCTGTGTGTGTGTGTGTGTGTGTGTGTGTGTGTGTGTGTGTGTGTGTGTGTGTGTGTGTGTGTGTACGCGTGCGTGCGCGCGTGTGAAAAGCTCCTACGACACAGTGAAAGTTTGGTGACAGGCCCACCCTGCTGCAGCGGGCTCCGGCTTCCTTCGTCTCCAGCACGACGAGCGCCATCTAGTGGCGCAGGGCGTGCGCTCAGCCGTGCGCTTCGCACCCCCACCGCTCAGTCTGAGCAGGTGTCGGCTCTCCGGGGGTTGGGGGGTCTTTACACTGCCTGCCCTCTGGGGGCTCACCATGAGGAGGGAAAGGGAAGAGGAGAAAGAGAAGACAGTGAGTGGCGGGGGCCGGGGGAAGACTTCCAGACAAAGGAAGGTGGAGTCCCGCGAGGCGGGTGCGGACACGCCCATCTGTCGGCCGGGCTAGGGTGGGCCCCGAGTTCCGCTGGGAACGGGCTCCTTGTGGACACGCTGCCGGCCAGGAGCAGCCCCTGAGAGGCCGCCTCCGCCCTGGGTGGAGGAGCTCCCCGAGCAGTAGCAGGAGGCTTCGCGGCAAGGCACCGGGAGCTCCCCCCAGGCCGGGAGAATCCAGCCCCGGCGCGGTGGCCTTCTACGCCTCGGCCCCTTGGCAGAGGGGCTACGTCTGTGACGGTGACAGGTGGAAGGAAAATCTCTCCTGTTGCTGAAGGAGGCGACGAGGCAGAGCCCGGTGAAGACAGCTGGGCGCATAGGGCACGCCGGGGGCACCGAAACCATGCCCGGCCTGTGAAGCTCCCGAAGGAGCCAGATGTTCTTGAGAGGAGAGACAGAGAGCTCCGTGGGGACAGTGAGGAGGGTCCTGGGGCGCGCAGCTCACCTCGGCCCCTCTTAGTCTTTCACCTCAGCTCCAGGCTTGCACCACCTTCCAGAAAGCAAAAGGCCTTCTCCTTAGCACCCACCTCCTGTGACCCTCCCTGACCTCTTCAGGGGGGAAATCGGAGTGTTTCTTCCATCAAGCGCCATCTTCTCTCTGACTAGGTTCCATCAAAGACAGATTCCATGTCCCTTTTGCCCCTCATGTTAAGCACCCTAGAACATTTAAGGAGTCGTCTCACTGCTTCCCTCACATCCCCACTTGGTAGACGTTTTACCTGCTTCTTTCTCTTTCCTTCCTTCATCCCTTCACAGCCTCAGTCCCAACCCCACAGGCCAGGGGGTGGATTGAAGAACACCACCAGTCCCCTGGGCTCTTGCCAAAGGACAGGAGTGGCCAGTTAACCCAGACAATTTCATAATGTGTTAGGACACGGGCATCCCCATTAACCCTGAGGTGTGGGGGTCTCATCTGGGCCCAGCCAGGCTGTGGGAGAGCCCTGCTATCTATCTGTGAGCAGGCAGGAGACACACAGCAGCTGGTCTGCCTCTTTGCCTCCTCAGTTGTCTCTCTTGCATCCTATAGAGGCTCTGGGCACCCCAGCAGGTGAGTTGGCATGGGAGCACACAAAGCCTAGAAATTCAGATGATGTCCGGTGGGTTGGACCAGGAAGGCTGGGCCCCAAAGACCCCCTTCAGGTAGAGCTCCTTACCAGCATCTGCCCCCGAAAACTCCTTTCCCTCAGTTTTTAAACGTCATCCTTATCTCCAGCTCCTTGGACCAGGTGTATCTATCCTGGGAAAAGAGTTTCTCATTGCATTACCTATTATTTTTGCTTTCTGTGTGATTGATTTTTCTTTTTTATTGGTGGAAGGGGAGGGTCATTGCCACCTCGATTAGGCAGTTCATTGGCTGCTTTTAATTTTGCCTTCAGCTTGTGAAACGTGTTATTCTGGAGCTTCCGGCCTTGGGGGTCCAGCCTAGATGTTAGCATGCCCTGTCCATGCCCTCAGGAACGGAGGCACATGCTCTACCCACCATGTGCAGGCCTCTGGGAGAATGCCTATTCCTCGATTTTCCAGAATTTGGGCAGTTTTGTTTGTCTTCCTGATGAAATGTTTGTGAATATGTGAATTGGACCAGGGGTATGGGGAAGGCCTCGCTACACACACAGCTGGGTTTTCCCTCTTCCTTCATCCGGAAATCAGGCTTCTCCTTGACAGCCCCATGGGCTCCTGTAGCCAGTGCTACAAACACATGGGCTTGGGGACTGATGTATGTGAGGGGAGAGAGGCCTCAAGTCCTGAGTGTGGAGAGCGTTCCCCTGACCGTGGGCTTGAGCAGCATGACTTCCAGCTCGCAAGACCACCAGGTTAATGTTGTTGAATTTCCTCTTGTGCAAACCGGGGAGCCGACCCTGTTGAGGCAAATACCTGTCTTGGGTAATAGACACATCACTAATAATAATTGGTATTTGCTGTCAAAGCACAAATTCCTTTTCACTGCTCAGTCTTTCTCAAGGGCTGGCCAGTGGTGATAGTGGGAACGGTGGTCTGGGGCAGCTCGCTAGCTGCCCAAAGGAAGGGTGGATGTAAACCTTGGTCCCAGTCCTCAGAGGTGTTCAGTCCAAGCCTGGGGGAGGGTACGATGAGGAGCAGGGGAGGGAGACTGGGCAGGGCGAACCCAGAATCCACGTACCCTTGCTGGCTTCCCTGTTGCTGCTCTGGGTGTGTCTGGATATCTGTTTCAGGTACATTTTCTCAATGGAACACTGGGAAGCAATAGAATGTGGTCTTCCTTCACTTCTCAGTGTACTGAGGACATGCGAGAACCATGGTATCTTGCCAGAAAGCATCTTTCCAACCTGTCAGTCCTTTTTTGGAAGTTTCTAGTGGCTTCTGCTTATGCAAGAGCCCAGCCTACTGGTTGCAAGCACCAGCTGGATGAAAGACCTAGCTCTGCCCCAAGTGAGATGTGTAACCAGTAACAACTCGCAACTTCTCTGTGCCTTCGTCTCCTCCTCTGTGAAATGGGGGTGATAATGGCACCCACTTCCTAGGATAGTTGTGAGGAAAGGAACGAAATGATGAAATGTAAGTAAAACACTTAGCACACCACCCACAGAGGACCAGTACTCAGTATCTAGTAGCTATGTTTAGGGAGTTCGCTGTGTTGTCTTTGGTGATATGAAAGAAAACACGAGGATGGCATGCTGGTGACGTAGTAATTTCCCTCCTTCCCCACTTCATCTCTTTCTCACAGGCAGAAATGAGTGGCCAGAGAAAGGCAGAGTGGCTGAATCATGGAATTATAGGCACGTGTCCTGGAAGAAGACAAGCATGGTATCTAATGGAGAGAAAATGCTTTCTGAGCTGGGCTTCTCAAAATGCAGGCAGGCGAGCCCACCACCCTGCTGCCTGCTGGCCGCCTGGAGGAAGGCAGAGCAGAAATGGGCAGCTGAGGTCTTCCTTGTGACGAGGCTCCCCATTCCCTCCTCACTCGGGGCCTTGACCAACGTCATCCCTCCCGGGAAGGTTCCACCACCGGGCCAACCCCTCCTCATGGACTTGGACTCCACCTGTCCTCAGAAAGAATCTGAACTTTCAGGGGAATGAGGCTAAAAAACAACAAAATTCCACAAGATAAATCTAAGTCTGGCCTAGAGACTAGGCTGGGCTTTGATTTAAGAGCCAGAAAGTTAAAGAAAAGAGTTACTGTCCTGGGCTGGGATCTGCAGGGGCATAAATTCACACCCACCTGCTCCTTTTCCCATTCTGCCATCCGGTCAGAGTTACTGCCCCACCAGGGAGGCTGAAGCAGCGCCAGGACAGCCCCCCTGCTCCCTGTGTTCCCCCCCCCACCTCTGGTTCGAGGCTCTCCCTCGAACCTCTGCAGAGCCACAAGCTATGGCAGAAGAGAAAGTCTCAGCTCTCTCAAGAAGAAAGGCTGGCTCAGGGTTAGACGGCTGCCTGCTGTGTTCCTTCCTTCCTTGGACACCCGGATTGCCAGGGATTTCCCTTAACAAATGTCCAATGTATATGCCAGCATTTGGTCTTACGGACAGGTACCTCACATAAAATTAGAACTAAATACATTCTTAAAAAGCCCAACTAAATAAATAAAATGTGCCTTCCAGTGTTCATGAGTGGTTTGGGAATCCTAAAGTAAGAAGTACTGGGGTTTGCAGGCCTTTGAGATAGAGTGAGTCCTCCTCAGACCAGTCTGTGACACAGATGGCCATCTTTTCTGGTCCCAGATGATGTCGTGTTGCCTAGCCTCAGGATGGGCAATTTGCTTGTCCTATTCAGGGGGTAGCTGGGACCTTCTGCACCAACTGCACGACCACCTCAGGAAACGCAGTATCAGGTTCAGCACAAACATGAATTGCACACACACCTGCTATGGGCTACATACTGAGGACACAAAGGTAAGCAATCAGGACGCCGTGCCGGCTGTAAGAGGGCCCCCCCGGCGGGGGGCGGGACAGAAGGTGGGCGAGGATGGGTATTCCACCCCAGCCACGCCCACTTTATACCATACGTCCCCCCCAAGAGAAGCAGGTGGAAAGGAGGAGCCGGAGACTATAATTGTCCCTGGGGTTTTGGAACTCAACTCACAGGCTTCCCCTAAAGAGAAATGATACATTCAATCACATTCTGATGTGATTCAAAAGCGTTTTCCATGGGCTTTTAGGATAATCGTTAACATGAAGGTTTCCGATTTAATGATGTGAGTTACCTACCCTCCTTCCAGCCCTCCCTGTGTGGGCTTGCAAACCATTTTAGGAAATTCAGCTAGGGGCACAGAGAGAGAGAGCAGGGCAGATGACTTGGCTTACCCTGTACAGAGTCCGCCAGGAAGAGCCCTCCCCAGTTCAACGCCCTATTAGCAGGGGAGACAGGCTGTTCAGGCGGCTGCAGGAGCACAGGAGTGCCCTCTCGTGGCCATCCTCTAGAGCTGCAGGCACCACGGCCAGCCCTGCATCTGCAGGCTCCCCTATCCAGATGTGCGAACTGGCTGCCAGTGCACGTCCTACCCCTTTGGGGTTTATTAGCCTGCTGTAATGTCAGCGCAATAATAGCCCCGGGGAGGCCATTACACCACTATTTCCATCCAGAGGAAGGCTATTCCATCAACTGCTCCAGAGGCCTGCTTGGTAAATGAGTTTTCTTTTAAAAATACATTCACTTGATTGCTTTGCTAGAGTGCATTCTGCACCAGGGGATGTATGTGGGGCGGGAGGACACAGGGTGAGCTGGGAACTACCCAACGGTCAACAGCAGAGGCCAGGAGAGGCCAGCTCACCACCCCTCCCACCGCCCAACTCAGGGAGCCCCCTCCTCCCAGAGGCCCTCCGTCCCTCTCTCCCTGGTAACACTTTGGCTCAGTTGTTTGGCTCCTTGAGAAGGTTCCTCAGCCATTTATCTCTGTGCCCTCATACCCCGTCCCCCAGTTCCCTAACTGCAGTGCCCAGGCCAGGCTTTCAAGGGATTGTGGAGCATTAATTCCAGTGAGTCCTGCCGCCCTGGTCAGGGAAGACAGATAGTGGTGACTCCGGGCTGGACATTGACAGAGCCCCTTCCCCCTGTGAGCAGCCTGGTGAGGGGTTTAGGAACAGAGACCACCCCGAAGACTGGAGGTCCAGGTCACAGTGAGAGGTGAATGCTTGTCCTCCTTTTACTCCTCATTAGGGTCACTGAGTGGCGGATCAGCCCCAGGCAGAAGGGGCAGACATCTCTGCGGACAGAAACATCTCATTCAAACAAGTACAGCGGGAGGGGACCCTGCAAGAGGGTTTGGACACCTTGCTCCCAGCACGTCAGGGGTTCAGCCTTATTAACTACCGTATTTCACATTCTGTCCTGTTTCATGTAGTCTGACACTTGTGACCCTCTCCTAGAACATCGGATTAGTCAAACTGTTTGTCACTGTGCGGGAACCAGGAGGTCACACACGAAGGAGGGGCTCATGGAGACGGAAGCCCCATCTGTCCTGCGCTGGCCTGCAAATAGGGAGTGCCCGGATCCAGGGTTCCCTCCCCCTCCTCAGCTTGGTCGCCCACCAACCCACCCCCACAGCCCTCTGGCCACCACCCTGGAGCTCTGGCTGCTTTGCTGAGGTGCGCCCCCCCTGGCAGGTTAGGCTGGGGTATAATTGCTTCTAATTAGCATCCCCACAGATGGAACAGCACCCAACCCCAGCCTACAGCTAAGTGGTTCTCATAAGAGGACAGAAATTATTTTCTGCCTTTGAAAACATCAAAGGAAATCAAAGGAAATTAGTTCATTCTCATCAGTGCCTCTTAGCCAGCCTCACTGTGGCATCAGGTGGGGCCCAGCCATTAGAGGTAAAGAGCGAGGTCTCGGAATCAAGCAATCCTGAAGCAAGTCCCCTGGCCGGGCCTGCTCTCAGTTGCCCCCTCAGAAAGTGTGGGGCCCACCGTCCTTCTGCCTGTGGCTCTCTCTTGCTGGAGTCTCTCCCTGGGCCCTGGATATTTGATACGTATATGTACTCCTGCCCTCTCCCTCGTGATAACAAAGCCCCTGGGGGCAGGGCTCAGCCCAGACCTCTTTGTAAACATCTACACAGTACAATAGTATGGGACCTCCGAGTTGGAAAAGAATCCCTTGAGTTACCATGACTAGATACCAAACATTGACTTATTAAGAGCCTCCCTAGCGCCAGTGTTCTAGACACGGTGGACAGAGATGTGAGCAACGTCTCTGATCAGATGGAACTTTAGTTCTAGTAGGGAGACCTTAAAACTAAATAAATCAAGTAAAATAGATAATATTTCAGGTATTAGACTATAAGAAATCTAAAGCTAAAAAAAAATGGTCAGTCAACGTAAAGAAAAAGCATGGTACAGCAGTTTTTCAACTATGTAGTGTAATTGGGATGCATTTCTGAGAAGGTGGCGGTTGGTGAGACACCTGAGAGAAGTGATGAAAACAGTCCACTCCATATGTGGCCATTGCAAGTACAAGGAGAGCAAGTACAAATGTCCTGAGGCCAGGGTGTGCTTGGTGTGTGAGAGGAACAGTCAGGAGACAAACACGGTTGCAGTGGAATGGACGGAGGAAGATAAGAAATGAGATTAGAAACATACCAACTGGTAACAGCCCAAATGTAACGTGGCTGGTCCTGGGAAATCCAGGAGCTACAGGCTGCCAGCCCAGCTATACATTCAATACCTAGCTATCTCCTCTAGATGTTGGCTGTGGGCTCCAGCTTGAGCATAAGTATTCCAGGAAGAGGGCGTGTGAAGGACTGAGTTGGACTGGACAGTCCTAGTCCTTCTCCAGCTGGGGGACCTTGTCAGGTTGCACAGATGTCCAGCTTCTGCTTCCTCTGCTCTAAAACAGCCATTATAAATCCCTCCTCACGGGGAGGTGGTGAAAACTAAATGAGACATCTATATGAGGCATCAGAGAAAAGTTTACCTCTTACATTATAGCTTCTAGAAAGCTCTCTTTTGGGTCAAGCTTTCTATCTAGATGGCCCTTGTTCTGGTCCCTGAGCAGCACAAAACTGATCCTCCCTCTGGTCTCAGCCAGAATTCTGCAGACATCATATTTCTTGTTGGTCCTCACGGGGAGCACAATAACCCTCTGAAACTCCCTCTGGAGTTTCCCCGCCGCCCAGGCCCATGCCCCTCTTTCCCACCTCAAAATCTCTTTTCCCTCCTGCATAGCCGGCACAGTCACTGAGTCTCAGAGAGAGACACGACCCGTTAACTCTCGTAGGCCGTCATTTGGGCTGGCTTCAAACCTCTGCCTCCGGATGTCTCCCTGGCTCTGGGAACCCAGGATGTGGGGACACACAGGCTCCTGCGAGTTATGGTGGAGAGGCAGGAGGCAGGAGCAAGAGACAGAAGTGGAAAGGCCTCAGAGCCCCAACCTGAGGTGGGCCCAGTTGTCTGTCGTCAGGACTAATGTTGAACAAACACCCTGCATACAGAAAGCTAGTGCAGGTGCCCAAGGACAGGAGCTGGGCCCGGACAGGGACTTGTGGGTGGGAGACCATGTCCACCCTCCTGCTCCCTCTTGGTGTGTTGGATGCTGTGGCCCAGGCTGGTGCGGGCATGGTGAGGAAGGACATGCTGCCTAGTACTCTGAGGCTGTGGGGAGAAATTTTCTTATGCAGCAACCATCAGACTGCATCTTTCCTCATAGAATGGGGAGCACCATCTTCCTGCAGTTTCTAAGTGGGGAGTAGGGCTGGGCTGTGATCCTGGGTTGTCACTGGTCACCCAGCCAGAATAATCCTCTGGGAACCTGTCTGGAAAGGCTGGTGTGATCAGAGATGGCCACTGTCCTCACGTCATGCTCATCGTCATGATGAGCGTCCACTGCCGCGTTCTAGGCTGGGCCTGTGGTCGACGCCCCTACACGGCTCCCTCCCTTCTCAAGACCAAAGCCAGAGATGAGTAGCCAAGTTGAACTGATGGCAAACAGGAGGAGGGTGAGGTTCAGTTAACTCGAACACCAGGTCGCACAGCCAGCTGGAAGAACCGTCTAGAACCCAGTTCTGTTGAACTCCAAGACAAGAGGCAATCTGTTCAGTTACAAGGAACTCCATTCACCGTGACCTGCCCTATATCAGTGACCCTTCTAAACCCCCCACGCTCCCAGTGAACCCTTTCTTTCCCAGCAACTTGGCACTGGGATTGGGAAGATCCAGGAGAAAAGGTGGCCTGGGAACCATCAGTTTTGATGACAATGTAGAATCCAGATGTTTCTGTCTCCAGGACCTTCCCACAAAGATCAAGCTACCTTTTCTGTGACCATCTCTCTGTGACCCCCCAAAATGTAAATACCATTTGCCTTGGGATCTTCCCACTTCCCCTAAGAGCTCAGCCATGTCTCTCCATACTGACAGTGACATTATTTATTGATTCATGTTCCAGCTGGACCCCAGGGCAGGTAGGCTACAAACCTGTAGAGGAACACTCTGACACCTTGGGCATATCCCCGCAACACCAGGGAGCTCACCATACGAGAATGTGTGTCACTGACCCCATCAGCACCTCTCACCCACTTCCACCTGGTCTTTGCCCATAAGACATGTACCTCCTCAGGCTGTTTTTCATCGCTTCCTGGGAGGGAGATTATCTACCAGTGCTGGAGGGCAGGGGTCACATCACTTCCTCCCTCTACACCCTGCACCATGCCCAGAACACAAAATAAGCTGTCAACAAATCTTAGGTGACTCACACGTCCGGGGTGCCTTTCCTGGCTTACTTCAGAGGAGCAAAGAAGTGGGAGATGAAGTCGGGGAGTTCCTGGAGCCCAGGGAGCAATGCAGCTCTTGTGCGCACGTTTGCATCTTCTTTTGATTAGGAACGAAGCCTGCAGACCTTCTGGTTGGGTTTAGCGGGAAGGAAGGGAAGTTGTACTTTGTGAGCGAAAGTTTGGTTATAATGAGGTAGAAGAGCTGAGCAGACGAGTGTAGGAGTTATTTACACTAGCAGAATTTCTGGAAAGCTCTGTGAACTTGTGTCCCTGTGTCCCTGTGCGTGTGGGAGAGAGAGAGGGAGAGAGAAAGCAGGGGGAGCAGGGGTTGGGGTATCCATGTCGCTTACGTGCCTTTTCTAAGTGTATTCTATCGTGCGGGGCAGGCCTGGCTGACAGGTAAAAAGCACAGAGTGAGCTGTGAGTACAGAGTCTTTCTGCACCGAGAGCGTAGGTGTGGGGCTGCCAGGAGCCGAAAGTAGCCAAATCCCAGAGAGGAAGGGAATGAAGAAACGGAAAATACTTCTGACGGGAGAGATAGCCAATTTCACATAAAGCTGCCAGAAAATGAATGAAGTTCGCGAATTTTCTTGTAGATACTGAAAGCGCGTTGGAGTCGAGGGGCTCTCAAAGTGGAGGGAGAAGCCAGGCCCTGATCTCCTGAGTCTGGGCATCAGGTCGAGGTGGGAGGAGGGCCCTCCCTTCTCCAGACCTGCAAGGCTAAGGGCCTGCAGCATCTGGAGTCGCCACCAGGGGGCACAGTCTGAGCACGGCGGGCAGAGAAGATGGTGTCCTTGCTCTCTGGCTCTCGGCCCTTCCTACCGCCGGGAGTAGGGAGGGAGAGCCAGCTGCTGCACAGTGAAGAAAGCAAGGGGACTCTGGAAGAAACTTCTGGGCTGTTTCTCCACAGTGCTTGCAGAATGCCCTGAGAGGCAGAGCTCAAAGGACCTATAGATTCTTAGAGAAGTCCTTTTGATTACTTTTGGAGACAGGTATTACCCCCATTTTCCAGATGAGAAAACGGAGGCTACTCAGAGCTAGAGCACGCCGATGGTAATGCATCCATCTCTCAGTAGCTGACAGGGGGAAGATTTGAAATCAGGAAGCTGTTGATGGCATGCGGAACTTAGCCCGCCGTTCCTCATGACCAAAAACATGTCTCAGCCCTGAGACATGGCCACTGCCCGTGAAACCAAGTAACAGGTGTCCATTCGTGTGGAGGTTCTGCCTCCAGGGCTGGGGTCTGGGCCCCGATGATCTCTTTCCAGATTTATCCCCTGAGTTGGGAAGGATGGGAGAGCTCAACCTCCTTACATGCCATTTCCCTTGGTTCTATGGTTGTAGTGTGCAAGGAGGGGAAAACACGCACACACATACAGGCATGCCCCCCCCACATATCCACACAAATGTTAAGTATGCTCATTTCCCTCTAATAGCCCAAGTATGTATTTCTCTGACTCCTTCCAGTGCAGTCGGAAATGCCAGTTCCACGAGCCTGCGCTGCCCAGGGAGAGGGAATGCAAGGCTATGTGGGGGTCCCGACAGGGACGTAAATACCACAGAAGGATGGAGGGTCAGGCGTTCTGGGAATGTCTTCGTCTGGGTTCACATCACGCTGTCACCCAGGCAGCTTCATCCTCCCCCCGTCCAGGAGGGATTTACTGAAGCTCGATAAAATCTGCCGCTGAATATTGCTATAAAATATATAGGTCCTCTCAAGATGCTTCATCCAGAGAATCCTAAACCAGTAGACTCACCTTTCCGTGACTTTGTTAAAGCAGAGAAAGGAGTTAGTAAAAAACCAGAACTAAACTTTGCCATTCACCCCCTCATTACACAGTGGTCCTTAGGGGTGAGTCTGCATCAGGGTGACATGGGGGGCTGACCACACGTTCCACAGATTACTGAGTCTCCCTGTAGAGACTCAGTGGAGTCGTAGAAACATAGAATCGTGAAGTCAGTGAAGATTTTGGGTTCCTAAGAAGTTGCAAGTGATGATGATACTGAAACATTTTATATTTCTTAGGACCTTAGAGGGGGAACTAACAGCCCCAGAAGATGTCAAAAAGCAATGGGAAAGGTTGGCTACAAATAGCAAAAGGAATAACGTACTCGGAGGTACCAGAGGTACAGACATCTGCTTCTGGACAGCTAAAGCCCAGCGCTTCTCTTCACACTCCTGTGACAGGCGTTGCCAATCAATCACGGACTTCTTTCTTGTTGAGTCCGGAGTTGGCTTCAGAATCCTTTTCAACCTACTATTCCAGAAAGCCACTAAAACCCATTGGAATCAGTAGGCGAGATGTAAACCCTTCGCTGGATTGGATCTTGAGTTTGAACTACAGTCTTGTGGACGCCCCTCTCCATTGCTCATTCCTTCTGTCAAGCATGAAATTTCCTCCAAGCATGAGGGGCCATCATGGGCCAAAAAATAAATGAGGGGATGCAGGAAGAGCCCAGAGAGAAGGTGACCTAAAGCAAGAGGGAGCGGATGGAAGAACTTGGGGGATGGAGTCACTCTCATTCGTGAGCAGCTTCGTGGAGTCCACAGCCGCGCTCTTCGCGGCATCCAGACCGCGAGCCGGTGCAGCGCGCACAAGGAGATGGTGGAGAGGGAGAGCGGCTGTTCTTGAGCACTTTCTCCAACAATGGGATATTTCCTATTTTAAAAGCAATTATGTAACATGACAGCTGCAGTAACTATAATAAAAGGATGTCACAGGAAGCTGTGCTCCTGAAGACAGGGACACATTTAGAGAAGGTGTTCTTAGGGGCCTTGGGAACGCGCTCGATCTCCGTGGGTGCACGCCCAGCCCTGGAAAGCCCACAGCCCTTCTGTTTCAAGGGAGGACCGGAGGTCAGAGACGAAAGGTCAGTAACCGAAAGCAGACAGAGCCAATAGCAATCCCTCCCCCAAACTGGAAAAAGAACAGGGATTTGAGGGTTCTTGATAAAGAAAGAGATGGAGATGAGGAAGAGCGCAAAGTCTTTGAAGAACTTTGAACTGAAGAGGCATCTGGACAGTAAAATATCTGGAAACGAGTAAGCTTCTGGCTAAGTCTTTACAGCACAAACATGGGTTCAAGGTGGGTTGGGAAGGAGAGAAGGGAAGAGTGTGTGGTTCACGTTGTTTTCTCTTCCTGGGCCATGCTCCTACAAGACTCAGAGACCCTGTTCTTCCTGGCCTCGGTGTGAGCTAGAGCAGGAACTGGGGATGAGGATGGGGATATCAGTGTGTGCCCGAATAGGCAACACGACTTAAGGGTGAGCAGAGCCTGAAGGCTGACGGCCCCCCTGGCAAACGTCAGACGTCTGCTGGCCAACTGTATTGCCCGACAGCCGCACGTTTAAGGTTTGGTGATTCCATAAACGCTGATGGAGTGTCAGCTTTGTGGAAACCAGCACGGGGACAACCGGGGAGGGCCTAAGGCGTGCACCACACAAAGACATCCAGAACCTCAGTCTTGCCGTGACCCAGAGCACCTGAGTTTTGGTGTCCCCTGAGTCCTGGTCTGACTCCAGGCAGGAGAAGGGAGAGAGGAAGCTCATTCCAGGTGCCCCAGAAAGTACCACACTCACGGATGCCTTAGACAACGTTCCAGATTCACATCCTCACAAAGTTAGCAAATAAGTGAACTCAGAAGGTTATCAAGAGACTTGTGGAACCAGAGCTTATTAGCATATATCTGCATATCAATGAAGAACTAAGGTTGATAATTTCCAGAATCAAATAAACCCCTTCCTTTAGAGTAGGGCTTGCTGACAAGCTCTGTGTCACATGTCTCCATGTCACTGAGCCACCAAAGATGCATTGGCCAGACTGGTGGGAACACAGTTACCATGCACACACACACACAGACACACACACGTATGCCCGCATGCATAGCAATGACTCTGCAGGTATTGGAAATTGGCTTCTTGATTCCACCATTTCCTATCTGTGACTTTGAGTAATATAATCTTTCCACAGCTCTGCCTCTTAGCCTAGAGATCAGAACACCTTTCAGGATTCCTATGAGAATTTGGGCTTCTCTCAGCAAACCATCTGTCCCTGGGTAGGCACACAGTGAGCTGTGGTCATTACTAGTGGGAGAGCCTTCGCAGCTATGCGCCGAGAAGAGGCTCCACTTAACCCCCCAGAAAAATGGGAAATCCGCGTCCAACTGCTCATCGACAATCCCACCTCCACCACCCGCTTTTCTTTTCCTCTGTCGCATTTTACAGACATGTCCGTTGCACTGTGCTGTTCTCCCTCCAGGCTGCCTTGCCAGGACATAAATAATAAATTATAATACAGTGCATTGGTCTAGCACTTTGCTGTAGTTTACTAAGCACTTTTACCTACAATGTGCCACTTAATTATTACTGCCACGGGAAGCCCTCACTTCAGAGAGGAGGGAGCAGAGGTTAACAGGAGGTGGGTGGCTTGCACAAATTCAGAGAGCAGAACAGAGTTCAAACCTGGGGCGTCTGCCCCTGGCACCTGCTGCCTTTAACGTAAGTCAAGCTAACCAGGCGGGCCTGGACTTGGGGCCCACAGCCCTCCAGTTCACAGATGCCTTTCCGTTCTGCTAATAACACTCATTAGATATTACGTACCAGACTTGGAACTCTCCGCTGGTGATTTGAGCAGCATTTGAAAAGCACCCAGTATGCCAGTCTATCTGTGGTCTTCAAAAATGTCAGGCTCAGGCACTGTGGCAGATGAAAGGAGGGAAGGGAACATGACGCCCAGCGGAGCGAAGTGGGCGGGATCAGCGTTTGGGGGAAACCGCGAGAAGGGACAGTCTTTGTCCATCTAGCGAAGCTTGAATGCAGAGCGTGGACTAGAAAATAGCATTATATCTGCGTCCGATTTCCTGAGCTTGATCATCGTCGTGGTTATGTCAGGAGATGCCTTGTTCTGAGAAGCTGCCCAGCAACTATGGGAGAGAGCTCCTCAATATGCTGTTCTTGTTACTGTTCGGAAGGTTGGAAACTAAAAGGAAAAGAGTGCACCAGGCAAATTTCTTGAGCAAATACATCTCTGATAACTAGTGTGGTGCCTGAAGGCCCATCTTAAACATTTAAATACGGAAGTCCAGAAAATATGGAATTTGTAAAGGTCATCTGATTAAATCCATCTCCTAGTCACCCCTTCCCCTGTATGCACCCACGTGTGCACGCTTGTTCACACACACACACACGCACACACACAGTGCCAGAAAATCACCACGGTAGCCTTTTACTTCTTTGGGCATTTCAGACCTTTACATTTATTTTATTTCGAACTGATTGTTCCCCAATAATTTAGGCGCACTGCTCTTGGTTTTGCTTTATGGGATCATAAAGAAAACACCCCCTTCCTTCCGCACCAATTGGCGCTTCAGTATCCCAAAACACTCTCCTGTTCACAGAGCTCTTCTCTTTCAGTTCCTCTTCCATAAATTCACATATTTTAAAGCCAAAATAGATCTCTGAGTCTGCTGATGGCCTCCTGTCAAAACTCAAACCTTCCAGAGGAGAAAGTCAAGGTTCTTCTTTCAAAATTGGGCTAAGTGTGAGTCCTCTCAGACAGGGTGATCACAAACCAGCTTGGTCAAGTTTCTGAGATTCAGATCAATAGACCAAATCTCTGTCTCTGAGCTTCCCACACCCCCTGCCCCTGCTCTAAATATCCAAGCCCTCAAAGATCCTCGCGGACTAAATCTGGGCCGCAGAGCGCAGCTCCTCAGGTGAGCCAAACAGAGATCGGAGCTTTTCCTCTCCTCTAAGGACAAGGCTGTTCTCTTTAGGGGCTCAGACTATGTACCCCCTGTTTCAAATTTTGAGTCACCTTCATAGGAAAGGACACATAAAACCACAGCTACAATGCCGGCCGGCATCCCACTCACTGAATCAAGACCCTAAATGGAGCATGAGCAGAGGCCTGGCCCCGGAGCCGAGCTGGGTGTGAATTCTGTGTCCTCCAGGGTTTGGCAGCTGTGAGAACTTGAGTGAGCCACTCAGCCTCTCCAGGTCTCAGTGCCTTCATCTCTTAAAATGACATAATACAATCTCCCCTCTGGGGCTGCAATGAAAAATAGAAGGAATAAGTTGCCAAGCTATGTGGCCCTTAGTAGGCACTCAATAAGTATGTATTCACGTGGCCACCTTTGAAAAACATTATCACGATGCCTTTGGCAAAGGTCTACTCTGTGGTTTAGGCTTTGCGAGACACAAATTAATTTCAATAATAACATCAGTGAAATCAAATCATAGTCGGTAATAAAAATTTAAAAATGTGTTGGGAAAACCACCCCTGATATATTGGGATCGAGCCAAGACAAGCGGTCGACACACTGTGGCCACCAGACGAGCGGCTCTGCAGTTTAATACACTTAATAAAACAGCGCAGCTTCCTGAAAGCGCTGTCTTGCTAAACAGAAACACCCCAAGGGTTTAAACAGAAAAGATAAATGACTCTGTTAGCCTCATACAAGAACCGAAGTGGATGTGAGATTGGGGTATCTGGAGGTCCATCTGGGAGCAGGAAGTGGGGTTGGTGGGTGAGAGCTGAAGCCTGCTCCCACAGGTTAAATATTTGAAAAAAACGAGATTCTTAATATGGAGGGGCAAATGCAGAAAACGGTACTTTTCAAAATTTTTCTTTACCTGCCCCGCATGCTGGGGAGTTTTCTCTTCTAGCAGCAAGTGAGTGAACTGTGTGAAGATTCAGTTGCAAGGGAAGAATTTAAGACCAAACAACCACTAACTCGGAGGCCCACATTTTGATCCCCAATTCAGAGCTCCAGGTCCACACATGAGCCTGCTGTGGGTGTCCATTTTGGAGCTGGAGTGAGGTGAGGTGCCCAGTAATCTACATCTCCAGGGGAAGGACTTCTTTGTCATTTGTTCCGGAGAGGCAGCGTGACAGTTACCAGACAGGGAAGGCAGGCTTGGTAATAACAATGGCCATATTCTTGTAACAGTGAATGGGAACAATGCAGTTGGTTCTGTGACACTGAGCTAACACCAGCCTCATCAGAGCTAGAGAAAGGCGGTAATAATAGCACTGAATGAGTGTAAATGCAAGGAGACGATCTCTACAAGGAGTTCCCCCACCAGACTAGCCCGTGATTTGCCAGATCTCTGAGATTCCAGCATTCTCCAAGGGCTTCTGAGACCTAACAGAATATGTTGGCAGGAAGGAACTAGAAGCGTTGTCCATTTCAAGTTTGTCACTTTACAGGGCATAAAACTGACATCCGCAAAGGATACGTGGCTGATGAGTCACAAAGCCTAAGCCAAGCCCACGGGTTCAGTTTTATTCCTACTCTAGCTGTCTCTTCTCTTCTAGAGGGCCTGCCAACACTAGGAGGGACAACAAATGCCCTGTGTAGAGAAGAGGATGTTTAGAGACATGAACGGCTCTCCTTTTCAATAGGCTATTTTGGTTTTATTTCAGATGTGCCCAAAGTCTCCTGCAACCCTCCTGCTTCTCTGGGAAAGAAAGAATGGACCGTGGCAATGTTTCTCGTGGCCGCTAGAGGGCGGCAGCACCCTATGCTAGGGACTCCTCTTCCAGTCTACCTGATCGCCCATACAGCATGTGTATATTTATTTTCAATGAGGTCAGGAGTATCAAGGTTGTAAAATAACATATTTTCACTTGTTTTCTTCCTACATCTCAGACACAGCTTTTCTGAAGTCAATTATCTCCCTGAGTTGCTGTTCCCCCTACCCCCTTCTTCTGCACTGCCTTTCAACACATCAGAGTCTGACACCAGCCGACAGAGAAAGGGGCAGGTAGGGGGTGGGAGGGGCTGTGAGTAAAAGGCAACTTTTTCCTTTCACCGGAGATGTGAAATCCTTGTTTCCCTGTTCTGGCATTTTGTTTGAAAAGGTAGTTTGCAAACGTAAGGCCTCTGTTCTCCAGCCCCATGGAGGAAAGCACAGACAGGGTGTGGGGCTGAGATGCCCTCTGTGGAGGTTTCAGGGGAGGGCTGGGAACTCTGCCAGGGCGGGCACCTCCAGGATCCTTTCTCTAGCACTGCTGCTGGGGAAGGGCAGGAGGACATTTCTGGAAAGTTCTCTGTAAAAGAGAAAATTCAGGCGGCATGTGGGTACTCCAAAGCATATCATGTCAGTATGTGATGCTGTATTTAAATGGAGATTTTTGTCCACAGGTGTGTGACCAGGATGGCAAGAGGATTGGAAGGAAGAACATGCACACACACACACACACACACACACACGCAACAGAGACAAGTTTTGTAGCTCCTCCAAGTGCAGATCTGGAGCCTGGCAGAGGCTCCTAAGCTGAATCAGATTCAAAGACCCATGTGCTTCTTCCAAGGCAGCCATACCCTCCTGCTCAGACAAGGCCACGGCCCTCCCTGTGTCCCCTAGGGCAGGAGTACCAACAGGTCAGGAGAGAGCCTCTGGGTCAACTACAAGCCCCAGCCGGGCTCGCTCAGTAAGGGGCTCTGGGGCAGGCCCCGGAGTGAGCATCAGCAAACACAGCCCACCCTGCAGTGCCACTGGCTGGCAGCCAGGAAGGATGGTGTAGTCACCTTCTCTTCTCATCACTGGCCTCACAATTCACCACCAAAAATATCAGTGGATTTCTTACCCTCTGGTCTGTCTAGGTTTACTTTTACATAGTTCTAGGCTTCCAACAAATAACACGGGAGCTTTTTTCCCTAAAGCATGGTGATCTTCATTGTTCTAAGGGAGAAGTTAATCACAAAGGAAGGAAGAAGCAGCCAGGGCCAGTCCAAGAGTACTTCAATTCCATCAACCTGTACGAAGCCCCGGCTGTGTACCTGGAGAACTGAAAGCCTAGCTGAGCTCATGACCCTTTCCTCTAAGTAGTGGTAGTCTACATGGCCATCTGATCACTGTCTTCACAGAGCTGGGGAAACAGACAGGAGGGCGGGGAGGAGGCGAGCCAGAAGAGAAGGTGCAGAAATCCCAGAAAGGTTAGACCAAACAGTTCAAGCAAAGACATGTCACAGCCAGAGTCCTGGGTGCTTGACAGAGGTGGGGACAGAAGCTGTCTGGGCTGTCCAGGGCCCCCAGCATGGTTTCCACAGGGTTGCAGAGCCCAATGGCACTCAGCCCAAATTTGGCACAGTCGTCTATCTGTATGTCTTGTGAAGGAGTCTTGGGGTTTAAAATACATTTTGAAAGCCTTTTGGTGAGCCTGTTTGCTCTAGTGTGCACCCCACCCCCCAACCCCCAGCCCTCTGCCTCACTCCAGGAAGGCTTTGCTCATTTACATCGCCCTGCCAGGCTCCTGCAGGCATTTGGGACCACGTGCTGTTTCAAGGGCTCCCAAATGGAGGGCACAGATAGTGTCCTCTTGATATCATGCTCCCAGGGCTGCTGATGGGAGGAGGCGGGACTCCAGTGCCAGCAACAGTCAGACACGCTCCTCCTACCTCTGCCAAGGAGGCCCACCATCCGGGACACATGGTGTCAGAAAGTCTAGTCCACTCCAAAAACAGACAATTTGTTTGGAAGGAGAGAGAGGAACTGGGGCATGCTGAGTGGAGTACGGGAAGTGCCCATCACATGCCCTCGCCATCTGCTGCAGGTGGAGGTACAGGTGGGGGAGCAGACCCTGCAGGCTTCGTGCTCCGAGGCAGCCGGGTACAGGAGAGGGGCCCCTGCTCCCAAGCCCACCCACCGCCACTGTCAAAGAGTACCGTATTCCGAGACCCCAAACTGCACCTTGACCTTCAAAAGGACCTTAAGCTCCCAAGCCAAGAAACAATATTGCCTCCACCAGGTACCCAGGTCCCCATTCTGGATACAGGCTCTGGCGTCACCGTTCTTTTTGCCATTTTTTCAGTCATGCTTTGGATCAACTCTTGTTGACTGACACTTTGTCAACCTCGGGTGACCTGCAGATTGGCACCAGGCATCAACTTCTCATGCCTCTGACTCTTGGCTGATCTTCACGAGGCTCCAAGCCTTTTGCCAGCCAGGCTGAGTCCCAGGTATGCGCAGTCCAGGGAGGGGTCCGAGGAGGGGTCCCGGAGGAGGTCGGGGAGGAGTTTGGGGAGGGGTCTGGGGAGGGGTCCGGGGAGGGGTCCGGGGAGGGGTGCAAGGAGGGGTCCAGGGAGGGGCCGGCGGAGGGGCCGGGGGAGGGGCCGGGGGAGGGGCCGGGGGAGGGGCCGGGAGAGGGGCGGGGAGAGGGAGAGGGTCCTGCCAGGTCTCCTCCCACTGTGCCACTGGATGCAGAGTTAGCATTGATTTAACCACCTTCTCTGAAAAGCCTAGAACTAATAAGGCAAGTGCGAGCAGGAGCTATGAATTAATCCCCTTGAATATGCAGGTGATTTAGATGGAAGGAGACAGGTGCTGCTGGTCCTCCATAAATAAGTTGTGCTGTGGTTGGTGGGCTGGGGGTGGGGAGAATGGAGGCCAAATAGAGCCCCAGGGAGCAGAGGAGGTGGAATCCGCTTTCCAGGCTGATTATGGCTGCCTGAGGGGGACAGAGATGGCTCCTTGACAGCCATAAAGTTGCTGAGTGTAGAACATACCTAGAAAGGCAAGAAGCCAAGAGCCACCTAGCATATTTTTGAGGCAAGCCTTCTGTGGAAGGATTCCTGGTGCTTTTATGCAAGTGAGCCAGCAGCGGGGGGAACAGAAACAATGAGAGGAAGGTGATGAGGGGGAGGGAGCAAGGAAGATGGGAGTGAAAAAGGAGTAGGAGGAAGAGAGGAACCCGTGGGAGAAAGGTGAGCGGGGAGTGCGGAACGCCTCATGAGGAAAGCTGAAGGGGAAGGAGCTAGGCACTGGCCTGCATGGGGCCTCCAGGCCCTTGGTCTCCAGGAGCTCGCTGGTCTACATTCTCCGGCCCTCAGGGAGGGGACTGAGGGGGGCCACAATCTCCACAGGAAGGTTGTCCCACTCCTCACAGTGAGTGTCTTGGTCGCACTCCCCTACCTATAAAGACCTGCTACATCCCCAGTGACTCAGGGACCCAACATCCCTGGGAAAAGCAATGGCCAAGTCAGAAGATCGGGCTGTGCCCCTGGACAGCTCTGTGTCGGAACAAGGACACCTCGCGGCCCACATAGGTCCACCCGTGCTGTTCCGAATGGCAGGACTCCCTTCTGTTTGAAGGCTGAGTGACACCCCACGGCTTGTCTACACGCTACGTCTTTGTTATTCATTCACCCATCTACGGACACTTAGGTTGTTTCTTCATCTCAGCTGTTGTGAAAAGTGCTGCTATGAACGTGATGCTAAGTGAAAAGAGCCAGACACAGAAAGACAAATCCTGCATGATCACTTGGAAGCTGAATCTAAACAAGTTCAAATTCAGAGAACCAGAAAGCACAACGGTGAGGGGACGCGGGAGCGGCTGGTCAAAGGGCACGAAGTTTCAGGGATGCAGAACGAGTAAGTTCTGGAGACGTGGGCAGCGAGGTGACTATCCTCATGGTACTGTACTGTGTATCTGCAGTTTCCCCAGAGGCTAGATCTCAAGTGTTCTCATGGCACACAAAGAAAGAAAATGGTAACTAGGGGAGGTGACAGTTATGTTAATTAGCTTGATTCTGGGGATTATTTCACAATGTGTTCAAATGGCCACATTGTACACCTTAAATATATATAACTTTTATTTGTCAATTCTACCTCAGCAAAGCTTTAAAAGAAAAGAAAGAAAGAAACTCAGCTCCCTGACCCTTTGGAGCAATATGAGGCAAGTGGGGCTGGGTTGGGGAAGAGGTCAAAGTGGCCAGGTAAGGCTTGCTCAAGTCCCCTCCCCTTGGTCCTGTCTGGCCAGGCCGTTTGCCTGGACCGTGTGCAGGTCCACACAGAGCCTTGGTTCCAGATGGACAATGGATGAGCTGACACCAAAGTGGCCCAAACTCAGCTGAGCCCTGCCCCCCCCCCACTCCCCGCCAAGTAACCTACCTACAGTTCTGCCCAAATGTGAAGGAAACCAATGCCACAGAATAACTAAGACAGGTTCTCGGCAACAAGAAAAACAGATAAATTCTGGCAGCAAGTTTTTTCTTTCTTTCCGCTATTTTTTCCACCTTTGGTTCATTTTGGTTAAAAGCCTAAGGCCTGATTTGGGCCCCAAGGGAAGAGGCTGGAGACGGAGCTGGAGAGAGGAGCACTTTTGGGGTGCCTTCTGTTATCGCTGAACAATTGCTTGACAGGGAACTCATTTTAATCACCTACAAATGAGAGGTCAGAGACCATTAAAATTCATTCCTTATTAATTGTTTTTTTTTCCCCCTCTTTCATTACCAAGAGTTGCCGTTCAGATAACAAGAAAGCCTGAAAAACAAAAGCGGACCATAGCCTCCACTCCAGATACAACTGGAAGGAGGCTGCATTTCAGACTCCCCAAGCCGAGTGCCTCTCCCCACAGCAAAGGACTCCTGATCCCTGCGTGGTCATGAGAGAGCTCAAGTCTTTAGAGGCGGAGGAACCTCTAAGCTGTGAAGTCACGGACAAGTTTATTACCAGGATGCTGCCGAGTACTTTTTTTTTTTATAGTTTTTAATTCCAGTTTATTTACTCTCCCGAGTAATGGCTTCAGCAACCATGTTTATTACTGATTCCGCCTTCCCTACTTCACTTCTGAGCGAAATCCTCCTCCCTCGCCCCACTTCCCCTCTGGGCTCCTACCAAAGGTCCAGGCAACAAAGCAGGCTGAGATGACAGAAGCTCAGGAGCCTGCAGCCAGGAGGCCAGGTGCTCGCTCCCTCCGTGTGACATTGGCGGGATGCTAGCTCTGCCCTGTCTCACCTCCCTCATCCTTACAAGGGAACTCGCTCTGATGCCCCAACTGCCTGCCAGCTCTACAGTCTGAGCTCTACAGTTTAAAAAAAAAAAAAAAATCAATGCCATCTACTGAATCCTTAATAGGTGTCAAGCATCTTCCGTGTGCAACCTTACTCGTCCTCATTAACAATCCTCTTAACCAGATATGTCCACTCTTACCCACTGTCCCACGAAGAAACAAGCTCACCCTTTCACACACATAAAGCCAGGATTTGAAGCTTGCTGATTCCAGAGCCTGACCCCTTACCCTCCATTTCCTCCATGGTTTTGATCTCTGGCCCTCCTTTTAGGATGCTGGGGTTCCTGGCACAAAACAGGGCCTTGTGCTTTCTTTTCTGGATGGAGGAGAATGTGCCTGTTGAACTCCTGGCCTCACCTGAAACTAATGACCAGGCATGGACCGCATTGAATAAGGAAGCTGGACAGACAGCTCGGCTGTAGGTTGCCAAGGCTGGGGCCAGGGAATGGGCCTGAAACAAAACCTGGATCACACAGCTGGCTTCCAGGAAAATCAAGAACATCCCCTTTTGAAAACAGAGCTGGCTCCCATTGCTCCCACCATCAGCGAGTCTCCCGGAGGTTAGAGCTCTCACTGAGCCTTGACTTTATTATTATTATTGTTGTTTGAAATGCTTCATAATAACGGGGATAGATTTCTTAGGAAGCCAAATAATGCGATGCATTCCACCCTGGCTTTATAATTAATGTTTGCATCATTTATCTTTCGTGGAAAGATTATTCTGACTAACGAGGTTCTGGGCCACTAATTCATTACACTGCCTTGTCACTTCCTGCTCCTTCTTATTACCCAGAAATAGACTCATTAGTCAGAGTTCAATGACAGGGAGAAATTGTGTTCGTTAATTTAATTCCCTCACTCATTTCTGGGCCCCATGTTTGTCCAAAATTGGGGATTAGAAGGGGAAAATTCGTTGTCTTAAGTCTTTGCTTCTGCCTCATTATACCTTCTACCTTATTCCTGTTCAGCAAGAAAGGGCCAGCGCAGCTCAGAGCAGTGACCACAGGACCCTTTCTTCAACTCTCAGGATGTTGCACCACCTGGGAATCCCTAGGGATGCTGGGCAACCCTAAAAGTAAAAAGTAAATGCCCTAGGAGATACAAGAATGGAACTGAGATGCTATACTACCCATAGGCTAGGCTCTGGAATTAGATAGAGATGAATTCAAATCCTACCACTTCATGTGGTAAATGTGCATCCTTTTCAGATGTTTGCTCTCTCTGGACTGTGCTTTCTCATCCACAAATTAGGAGTGCCCAGGGCTATCTTTTGATATTATGAGGATATTATGAGGATCAAGCTCACATGAAGCACCAGAAGGGGTTTGCACAGTGTGCAATGACAAGAATTTAAATAAAGGTGCACTTGGGAGTTGAGCTCATCAAAGCTCATGCAGTGGGAAAATGGATGTTTTCCAGCAGGAGCTCCTGAGCCTGGCTGCACATAGAAACACCTGAGGAAGATCAGACCCACCCAGAGAGTATTTGAGTGGGAACCTCATTGCATGGGGCAAGGGTACTACTGTTTTTAAAAGCGCCCCCAGTGATTCTGGGAAGAGGTCAGAGTTGGGAACTACTCAGCCTCTTGAGGTCTACAATGAGCTCTTTCAACCTCAGTCAAGCATGGAGAGGAACCTAGCTGTGTCCTTTCTGAAAGGGTTGCCCAGAGATGTTTCACTTCTGGTCTAAGCCTGTTCCAGGAAGAAATGCACTGCTGTGGGACAGGAACATTTCATCAAGACCCTCCATGAGCAGAATTAATATCTATATTGTTCCAGTTGTCGGGAAGACCCTGGGGAACAAAAGCAGCTCTAGCACCTGCTGTCATGGAGCTACTGGTCTTTTACTGGGCTGGTGTCAGATCATCAATGAATACTTTAGTGTCCATCAAAACAAATGCACTGAAGGGAAGGGACTGATCCAGAGGCTGGATCCCCAGCTTGGGGACCAGAAGGCTTTCTCAAGGAAAAGTCTTAGGTTGAGTTATAAAGGATCTTCATCCAGGTAAAGAGAGAGCAGGAGTGCTTTCCAGGCAGAAAGACCAAAAACCATGGCAAAGACCAAGGCTACCCATGTAGCCAGAGAGGTGAAAGCTGAGGATAGAGCTAGGCTGGGGAGCAGCATGACCTGAACCTCCAGAGCCTTGTGGACTTGATTGAGGACTTGGGTCCTCCTCTTTAAAGGCAAAGAGATGATTCTCTTAAATTAAGGAATTTGAAGCGAGACAAAGAGCTGGGATGGTGAGACGGAATAAGCCATCCCTCGAGGCCCACTCACCTCCTAGCACTGTGTTCCGAAGGGCCATATTAATGACACGATGGGAGGGACCAATCAAAGCACTCCACACTCGCTGAGACCCTCTGATAAGCCCCTAATGGAAAATTACCGTGGTCCCTGGTATGACCACCAGTGGGGGTAGGCAGCTATATTTTCCAGATATGATGGGGCAGAAAAGATCTACTTTAGATCTTTCCCCACCAAGAAACTTGTCCAGAACTGGTGATAGCAACAATCTCTGCTATGGCATGTCTTCCCCCATGGTAAGTTATTCAGCCGGATTTGGGTATGTCCATCAACTTTCCATGAGTGTAGCTCTGGGAGTCCTGTCCCTTGGACTGATTCTGTTTGTGGACCTAAAATACTGAGGACCATGTCATTGGTGAATGCAAAACGGGAAAGTCAGCTAGGGCCTCGTGGCTTTCAGTCAGCCTCTGCCTGGAGGTCAGGGGCTTCTCTCATCTCAGGATGTCTGAATTGCGTGAGCTCGCCCCGTATGTTTCTTCATTCTAAGACCCACTGTTCTGGGAGGGGCACATTTTAGGCAAAGCTCCATGTCCAAATAGACCAGGACATTGGCAGAATACTTGACATCTCAGGTCCTTCAGTACCTTGTGTGTTTGTGGTACATAATATGTTCAGGGTCACTCCTCTCATCTTTTAATGAATCATTATACATGAAGCATTGTTGGCATTGTTGTTTGTAGCCATGAGTTTCAGGTCAATCAAGGAACACCTGCTGTTGGTAGGAGATGAGGCAGCCCAGGAAAGGGGGTCTGGACCCCTCATGAGCAGGCACCCAAGGCAGTCCTTCTCCCCAAGCCAGGAAGGCTGAGCACTGATGAATATAGTCAGGAGAGGTGAAGGGTCCTGCTTTCAGACCTTGGCCTGCATGTTCATGAATTCAGCCATCCCAGCACAGAGTCCGGAGGACAGATTTGTATCCAATTACCAGGAGGATGGAGGCCAGATTAAAGGAACTGCCCTGGATGAGACTTCTGCACAATACCTACCCCACACTGAAAATTGTGTTTATCCTTATCACTATTAAGAGAAATAGTAAGAGTTAGAGAACTGAATATTGATACTCAGGACCACAGACTAAGAGTCTGGCAATATTTGTTATTCCTTATCTCAGTTAATCCTCACAACAGTAGTGAGATCTATATCCTATATCATACCCATTGTATGGATAAGGAAACTGAGCATCCAAATGGTAACTTGCCAAAAGTCAAGCAAAATATGGCAGTGCAGGGCTTTGACCTGCAAACCCGCCTTCTTTCTGTA
This sequence comes from Mustela nivalis, assembly GCF_964662115.1. Lineage (NCBI taxonomy): Eukaryota > Metazoa > Chordata > Mammalia > Carnivora > Mustelidae > Mustela > Mustela nivalis. The sequence goes on along the minus strand of NC_139028.1, from coordinate 33,919,276 downwards.
GCCCACAGGAGCCTCTGCATATTCCCAGACAACTCACGTCGGTCTTGACTCTCTCCCTTCACATAGGTTGGCATAACAAACTACAGCAGGCCAGGAGGTTGAAACAACAGAAATTTATTTTCTCTTAGTTCTGGAGGCTACAAGTCCAAGGTCAAGGTGTCTGAAAATTTGGCTTCATGCTGAAGCCTCTCCCTTTGGCAGATGGATGGTCATGTTCTCCCTGTGTCCCTATGTGGTCTTTCCTGTGTGGGTCTGTGTCCTAATCTCTTCTTTGAGGACACCAGCAGAGGGCCCACACCTATGACCTTAATTTTCCCTAATTTCCTCTTTAAAGGCTTTATCTCCAAATGTAGTCACATTCTGAGGTACTGGGACAAGGACCTCAACATACGTACTTTGGAAGGGACAGAAGCTGGCCCCACCACAGTGCCCTCGTCGATGAGATAAAGCCCTTTATCCTTCATTTGCCATGGGATCTACATTTGGCTTTTCATGTCAATGTAATCACTGTGTACCCAAAATAGTTTTCACCCTGCTGTACAAAAAAGGTTTTTACCATGAATAGTTGGGCAAATGTCAGGATTAAGATAACTCACTCCAGAGATGAGGTACAGAAAAAATGGGGTAAGACAAAGCAGCTGTCAGTCGTAAGAGGAGATCCTCTCTTAATTTCCCTGAGGGACAGGAGGGACCATGTGAATGCCACCGGCAAACACAGGAAGCATTTAGAAAGTCGCTTTCCCGAGGGCACATGGTATGCCCACAACAGGCCCCCAGTGCCCCACAGAAGCGTGCACGGCCTCCGTTCCCGGAGCTCCCCACGAGCCACACAAACTCCAAGAACACGCCTGCTGGCCCTAGTTCCTTTGTTCGGCTGCTCGTCTTTTAATCTGCCATTAAAGGATGGTGGCCACTATAAGAGAGTAGCTTTTCAGTGTTGCTGGGAAAAGGAAAGGTTGCAATCCTAAAGGAAGATGTGAGAGAGTACTCATCACCTTCTCCTTAACTGCATTTGATAAACTTTGGCCTTTGGGGATAATGAATTACATCTCAAATCTACTTGGTTTTTGTTGTTCTAGTATCACGATCAAGGAAACATAAAGAAAGGAGAGACATGGGAATGGAAACTGGGGCCTGCATGCTGGTTTGGTCCATGGCAGGCAGGGGTGGGCAGCTGGGGAGACGGGGCAGCTCATTTCCTGGGGCCCCACGTGTTTCTGAGTGATCGGCGGGCTCATTCTGCTCCCCCCAGGCCTGGTATTGAAAAGAATAAAGGAAGCCTCAGGAAGCTGCCAGGAACCATTCCTTGCTTTTGGCAAAGATTACAGGGCTCATCAGAAAAATCAAGAACTCAACTTTGGAGGTTTGGGGAGCCAGCGTGAAAGGGGCCTTCAGGTAATGACAGTAAGGACTTTCTTGGGTAGGAGTCTCTGATTTGGTCTCCTATTACGCTTATGATACAGTATTATAATTCATATGCCTCCGTCATGATGTTGGAGGCTTAGGGAATTAAATGATTGCCCGAGGTCACACAGCAGACTCACGGCAGTTACAGGCCTCAAACCCACGTCCTTCTAGGCCCGCGTCCAGTTCTTGAGATTATACCTACTGCCGGCTCCCCCACAGGCCTGTCCAGAGGCTGCATATAGGGCCAAGAGCTTGCCTGATGGAAAGAGTGAGAAAGTCGCAAGCCTGATGTGGCTGAAAGACTCTCCTTCCCTGTTACCCTCTGTGCTTCCAACAGAGGGGGTGTAGGCGGAAGACAGGAGGTTAGGAGCAGGGATAGGGGAGTAAGAGAGAGACAAATTCAAATTCAGGCTTCAAGGTCACGCAAACTTAGGCAAATTATCCCATTTTGTTAAGCGTTAATTCCCTTGTTTATAAAAAGGCGATCATAAAACCAACATCATAGAATTGTTTTGAAAACAAAGTATGTGTGTGAATGTGTGCGAGTGTGTGTGTGATTGGTTAACATCCTGTTTGAAACGCAGTAAAGGTTAGTTTTGAAGAAATAGAACACAATGTTCCTTGCCTGAAGAGTGGGGATTTCGGCAGTCCCCAAAGCAGGTTTTGTGGGGGTGGCAGAAGGCTGGGCTTGTGGGATTTGATATATCCTTTGTTTCAGACTGTAGCACCTCACACTCCCTGATGTTTCCAGAAACCCAGAGGTCCTGGTGCCCAAGAAGCACAAACTTCATCTGAAAGCCTGCCCCTCTGTCTAAAATCCAGGCCCAGGCAGACAGAGGGTCAAGGAAGAGCACAGAACCCGGAATGGAGATAAGAACAGAGGAAGGGAGATCAATGTTGAACCCTGCATGATTCACTATGCCAACCAGGGCCACAGAAGCTGGGGAAGCTGCCAGATCGATGGATTCCAAAGCAAATGAAGAACCTGGTGCTTTCGGCCTCCAAGCTGTGAAGTTAAATACGGCGACTGGGCAAGGTGTTTGATAAATGATGGGGGAATGAAACAGAACACATATCTCCACCTCTTGGGAAGCAATAGTGAGAGGGCAGATCTGTTCTGAGAAAGGCCTTTGGTCCTTGTTACCTTTCAACAGCAAAATCTCAGCTATGTGCGTTTGCATCTAAAAATAGCCATTTGCGTGCATGAGTACTTTCAAGCGGTGGTGTGTTTTGGGATAGATGTGTGGACAAGCACTGCCCATTTTCCTCTTAGTCCACGGAGCACAGCGATGCTGGGGAATGTGTTGTTTGTAAGGTAGGTGCAAGTAGAATTTTATTCTCAGAGTTTGAGAATCGCAGCCTACTAAAATGAATCAAACCTACCCATGCACTTACTTATATGCTCTGTGGAATTCTTCTTGTACAATTAACATATAGCCCGTTACTTCCTGATTAACAGGAAATTCCAAAGCATCGATTTCATCTATTACAATAACAGGCCCTGGCAAAGCCCCTGCCTCTGAGCATACAGGTCAAGTTGTGGTATCGAACAGGGGAGCCTGGGAGAGAAAGCTGCCCCACCCCACCAGCCTATCCAACTCTACCATCTGCAAAAAAGACAGAATATCAAGACAAGGAAAAAATTATATCACGGTCCTTATTCAATCAATGAATTCTAAAACCTGATGAATTTTCCAACCAAGTCACTAAACCTCATCAGCCTTGATCCAAAGGTAGCAAAGAGAAACCTGCCCTTTATTATATTCAAGGAGCTACAGAAAGCCCTCTGGCTAAGAGCCACACCTTCTTCTTGCCCGCCTGGGCAAAATTCTAGGAGTGCTTCTTGGGTGCAGGATTTCTTCATTTTCAAAGCAGGCTGGGGGGGGGGGAGGTGTGGGGTTTTCTCGTTCGCCCTGGGCCCCAGCTACGGGGCAGCTTACTTTCTCCCATTATGCAGGGTAGAAAACCAGAAGCATTCCCGGGCCTGTCTGACGCCATGAAAATGTTAAGATGAGTCACCGTGTATTCAGTGAGCATAGAATGAAAGACCACAAGCTCGGGTACGCCATCGTGCAAAGAGATGAAAGAAAGGTTCTGTGATTTTCCAAGCGCGATGGGAGTTCTCCCATTTCAGAGGAGGAAGTTGTGTTTTTGAGCTTTTATCCTCTTTGTTGAAACTGACAAAAAGAGAATTTAAAGAACATCTGCGTATCCAAATTTTAGAAACAGAATTAAACACCTTTAATAACGAATTCTGATAATTTTGCCTCTAAAATTCCCACTGTCTACAGATTTGTTTCTTTTGCGTGGATGAGATCTTCTCCTCCGCGGGTTTTGGTACGGACTGGAGCTGTTTCTCTCTTCTTCCCCTTCCTACCAACCCATCCTCCAATCAATTGTTTAAGTCCCTTCATTGGACAGAACAGAGGATGGAACGTTTTAAATATTTTTATTGAATTGAGTTTTATGTTCCCCGTCTAGATTTATAGACTGCTAAATAGAATGTTTTACATTTCTTTCTCTCTCTCTCAAGGAAAGTAACAAGTACATGGGGGCAGAGCCATCAGTCAATTATCTCAGTGGCTCTCTTGCAAGTTACAGGAAAAATAAAAGTGCTTCTGCTTTACTCTTCAGGGAGAGTCGTGGAATTTCAGAACAGGAGAAAACCCAAGTGAGTCTTCTTGAACTTCAAAATGCCTTCCTTGAGTGGTCAAGAAGAAGTAAGGAGATTATAATGACAAATTAGCCCCTAGATTTAGAAAACCACTCTGTTTCATGCTGAGGAGAAAGTAAGTGGTGTTTTAGCCTCACTGACCCGGCAGGCATAGAAAAACACATCCACAGCAATTAGACAGGCCTTAAATTAAGTAAATGATTCATAATGTACCAGAAGACCTCAATTTCCCTACCAGTTCCACACGTCTCCTTTCCATCCAGAAATTTCCACACCACTTGCAGTCTGATCATGACAGACACAATCCCTTCACATTCCTCATACTGGGAGGTTTCACCCGTGCCTCTCCAGCTGTAAACACGTTTTCTTTCCCTACTTCCTCTACCACTAATACACAGAGAAGCAGCTGATTCATCACATCAGACACAAAACCCCAACTCATTTCAGAATCGAAACTCCAGTAGAGAAAGACCCCTTGGCCACCGACCGTTCTTCAAGAGCAAAGGTGTCACCCCTCTCAAAAGCCACAACCATGCCCGGGACCGCCAGTCCTCCGGAAAATTATTCACCACCGACTCTGGGGGGGACGAGCCTCCCCCTCGCCTGTGTCCGTGCAAAGGATGATGAATTCAGTGGTCACCTACCTTTGGGACCCCTCGACCGCCACCTCTTCCCACCTTCCCTGTTTCTTTTTCCGCTCATTTTTTTTTTCCACTTTAAAAACATCCAACTTTGCCTTGGGGATGAGCAGAATGAAATGTCACTTACCTATAAAAAGAGAGACAGAAGAGAAAGCCATGCATCACATTACATACAAGTTCTTTGAAATCAAGGCCAGCTTCTGACTTTGAAACTGTAACAATGAGTGAATATTATTTTTTTTCATCCTACCTTTCTATATTTAATGAAATGCGAGATTTTGCAAGAGGCCCATCCCCAGGGCCCAGCCTCCCTTCATGGTCTTCCTTTTGTTTTGTTGCGACTCTCTGCCCCTCTTGTGTGCCCTCACCTTGCACTGCCTGCTCCCCTCTTGACTGGAGAAAGGTCAGGAAGGAAGGGAGGAGACACAGACCATAGAGATCAAGGGAGCAGTTCAGGCATGGGTACTGAAGTTGCAAAGCGTAGGGAGCCTCTTTTCTCTCAAGTGGGGCCTCAGTGACCTGGGGTCAGCTCCAGGGCCAACGCCTACACAGGAGGAAGGTCACATTCCCCACAGGGTGACTTTCCAGCTGCAGTTCTGGGACCTTTTCAAATGGCCCTGGTTCTGAGGCTGTCTCCTCTCTCCCTAGCCCAGCTCCCCACCACTCCTCCTGGTTGGGATGAGCTCACATACCCTTTCTCTCCCCCGCCTTGTCACGTGAAGTGTGACACCTTAATACTCACAGTTCAGATCTGCTTCTACAGGAATTGCTTGTTATCACAATATCGTAAGGTCAGTGTGACCAGCCTGGGTCATTTTCTCTGTCTCCGGCCTCAAAGAAGGATACAACTTGGTTTATGCTTGTTCTAGGAGACCCTCTGTCTGAGAACTGCAGGATTCTGGGTCCACACCTTGCCTGGCTCCTGGTTTTGAAGGCTCACACCCTTCACACCTCTGGGTCCCCACAGTCCAGTGGGTCCCTCGCCTCTCTCTGCCGCAGGGGAAACTGGGCTCCAGCCTTCTACATCAGGAACAGACCCTTGCTGAGCTATGTACCAAATCTCCTAACGTGCTAAATAGTTTAAAATCGATTTCAGTGGCTTGCCAGTATCTTTTTATTATGCCTGAATAACTCAGCTCTTTTAGCCTCTTCTTAGGGATTTCAGTTTTCTGTTTTGTTTTGCTTTTTCCCCTCCTCCAAGCTTCTCTGAGAACCACCATGGAGGACGCCCCAGACCTGAAGATTGAATCAAAAAATAACCAAATGCCCCCCATTTGGCGAGGTTTAATGCTGAATCTCCCAAAGAGATATTCACTTAGGATGCTCTTTCAAAGAAGAAATCGTGGTCAAATATTTTCAGGAACTGCTGCCTCCTCTTTCCCCTCCTGGAGATTCATGACCACATTCGAATATTAAAGACCAGGAGAATGTCCACAGCTGGGGGCCATGGTTAAGCTGCTCCTAAAATGATTTGACTTGGAAACTTCTCTTCCTACATGCAAATTAAAACACCCTTCTTCGGAAGGATGGTGTTCTGTGGTTGTTTTTTTTATGTCTGTTACATTAAGGTAACTGATTTGGTTTAATCACTGCTGGGACAAGGGCATCCTGAGGGCAATGCCCCCTCCTCCCAGGACCCATAGGAAGCCAGGCACAGGATTCAGCATTCCAGCCTCTAGTTTGGCTCAGCCCCTCATCCAATGTGAGAAGTCCCCCAGCTGGCTCCCCCAGCCTCTTCTTTGAGATGGAGGGATTTCTAAACACTGGGATGTTGCAAGGCTGTAGCGATACTTTTTTTTTTTTTTTTGGTAATATTTTATTTATTTATTTGAGAGAGAGACAGTGAGAGAGCATGAGCGAGAAGAAGGTCAGAGGGAGAAGCAGACTCCCGTGGAGCTGGGAGCCCGATGTGGGACTGGATCCCCGGACTCCAGGATCATGACCTGAGCCGAAGGCAGTCACCCAACCAACTGAGCCACCCAGGCGCCCTGTAGCATTACTTTAAAGATTTTTTTTTTCTTTTCTTTTTTACTAATTTGACAGAGTAAGAGAGATCACAAGTAGGCAGAGAGGCAGGTAGAGAGAGAGGGGGAAGCAGGCTCTCCGCTGAGCAGAGAGCCCTGTGTGGGGCTTGATTGCAGGACCCTGAGATCATGACCCAAGCCAAAGGCAGAGGCTTAAGCCACTGAGCTACCCAGGCGCCCCTGTAGCGATACTTTAAATGCACCTTGTAAACTGCAAATAGCAAATAGTTTCAGGGCTCGGTATTGGATACTGCTGTCCTTGGGCTGCACTCGTGGAAAGAGACAGAATGCTGGACTTCAGCTGCACAGGGCAGCTGGGAAAGAATGTGGGGCTTTTGTTTTCCCCAGTGAATGAGAAGGCAGGAGCTAGTGCGCCTTGATTACTTCCCCTCCTCTGAGCCCTGAGGGAGGGAATTGATCTCATAGGCCTTTTTCCATCTTTAATATCTATGCCTACGTGTCTCCCTCTGTTGCACAGGAATGATTTCTCTGCTTTCCTAGTGTTTACACCTTTCAAAGCTTGTAATCCTGTTCTGTCTCTGCTCTGCCGCTTTGCAGCTGGGCAAGTTTCTCAGTAGACCAAGAACCTCTGTGTGGGGGCTGGAAAGTGAGCGGCGTTGAATCAGATCTGAGGGGAGTGATGCCTGTCTGTCTCCCTTATCACCCTTAAGGAAGAACAAACAGGCAGTAAAATAATGGCGTGTTGATGTAGGTCCATGAACCGCAGCCAGCAGAGGACTCTGGCTTGGGGCAGTCGGTGTGGGAGGCAGAGTGTGTGGGGGAAATCTCTGTGATTTCTGCTCAATTTTGCCAGTACCTAAAACAGCTCTTAGAATCAGCTTATTCATTAAAAAAGGTCACACTCCTTAAGTTTCCATTTGTTCAAGAAAATATTCTTGATCACAATCTATGTGCAAGGCCCAGAATGATTTCCAGTGGAACAGGGGAATTCTGGGAGGGGACTGTATTTGCTTTGAATCGTCCCCAAAGTAGTGCTCACAGCAACTTTTGGGGGTGGGGGCACTATGGAGAAAGGATGGGAAAATAGCACTCAAGTCTCAGCCCTGGGAGAGCTTGAAAACTTTGAGGGAAGAGAGAAATATAAAAAGTTGGGAAAATCTCAGAAAGGCATGAAGCCATCCCACGTGCATCTCCCTATCCTAACCCCTCATCTTTAGGAAGCATATCTAACTTTTGTTTTGTTAAAGAGAGCAAGAGCAGGGCTGAGGAGGAGGGGCAGAGGAGAGAGAGAATCTTAAGCAGGCTCCACACTCAGTGCAGAGCCCACCATGGGGCTTGATCTCACGACCCTGAGACCATGATCTGAGCCGAGTGAAGAGTCGGACATTTAAGCGACTGAGCCACCAGGTGCCCTCATATCTAACATTTAAACTCAGCTTCAGTGTTGTGCCCTCTGAGCCCATCTCACGCTTCCCTCTGTGCCCACAGCTTGCTGCTTACAGTGGCTTTTAGCACTTCTTCTGTTTTGCCATTGATTAGAGATCTGTTGTTTCTATTCTACCACGTTTTGACTTTGCAAACTTGACAACACCTAACCCAGATTTTACTGCAAATGAGACATAGCAAACTTTAGATTTTTCAGACCTTTTTGAATTTGGAATTGCAGATAAGGAATTGTGGATCTCTGTACACCAGATACTGTCAAAATGCTGAGGCTACAGAGATGAAAGATATGAGCCCTGCCTTCTTACAGTTTAGAGGGAAAACAGATGATGAATCCTAAACCCTAATAGGGCAGCATCACTGACACAATTGGCCAGGCATGGGGTGCTCTAAGAGGATAGGGCACCTGTGTCTTTCATTTGGGAGCTGAGAAGAATAGAAAAGAAAAAAATATGCCCTGGAATTCAATGGAGACTACCTGGGAAAACATCAGAGAAGAGGCTGGCCATTTGAGTGGCCCTTGCTGCAAAGATGCATTAAAAATCTGCTGACCACCATCTGTCCCCTGTCCTTCCAAGGCAAGGACAAGATGGCCTTTGGTCCCCGCCTGCATGCAATGCAGAGCTTTCCTGCCATGGAATCCTGAAGCTGTCCTGAAATCTGAGGCAGGGCTCTGAGGCTCGCCTTTCTGAGGAGTTGAGAACCCAGACACTGCAGAAGGGGCTGACTGGCCATTCAGTCCCCACTCAAGGCATGACAAGCCTGATCCATCCCAGTGACTTTTTTGGCTGCTCTTTACAGGGCCGTCGTAAAATCACCAATAGCAACAGCCGACCTGTGCAACATGGTTTCAACTGAAGAGGCTCTCCTTCTCCATAGCTCCACTCCTGACTGTGACAGTGAGTATGAAGGACAAGCCAGGAAACCCCTTCCGTCCCTCAGCCGGGGATATTCTTAAGCCTTTGAGAGATAAGAAGCATTGCCAGGCATGGAGCACAAAGGACTAGGCAAATTCAAAAGGTACGCATTCCAAATGTAGTTCAAGTATATTCCTTGGAAGTGGGTCATCTTCCTGGAGAAGAGCGTGTCTGTGTACGGTGGTGTGTGTGTGTGTGTGTGCGTGTATAAACTCAATGCCCAAAATGGGGCTTGAACTCACAGCGCTGAGGTCAAGATGCTCTACCAATTGATCCAGCTAGGGACTCCCAAAGGAAAGGTTTATTTTATTTTATTTTTTTTTTTATTTGTCAGAGAGAGAGAGAGAGAGCATGAACACAGGCAGACAGAATGGCAGGCAGAGGCAGAGGGAGAAGCAGACTCCCTGCTGAGCAAGGAGCCCGATGTGGGACTCGATCCCAGGACGCTGGGACCATGACCTGAGCCGAAGGCAGCTGCTTAACCAACTGAGCCACCCAGGCGTCCCCAAAGGAAAGGTTTAAACTGACAGTTGCATATTCCCTCCAAACTTGGGCTCTACACTGGTTCTGGTCTTGAGGCAAGGACTAAATTTTCTCAAACTCTCCCTTGGATGTCTTCTGGGCCTTCAAGGAAAGAGACAGGATGCAAAGTTAAGTGCTCTGGTCCAGGGCTCAGCTGCGTCCTTCCTGCCCTCCCCTTAAACACACAGTCCTCCTCTGTGTAAACAGAGAATCTGGAAATCCACCCACCAGAGCCCTGATGCCACATCTGTGCTCTGTGACCTTCAACAGCATTCTGCAACAGTACACGTAAGGTTTGTGTCATCCCCCAGCTCTACCCATGCCACTGGGGTGATGATGACGCCTCCAGACCTGGAGCAAATCTCTTGATTCAGAGGTATACACCACGCTCCATGTTATATCGCTGGAAGGAAAAGAAATGAGGATTTCTTTTGAGTCTCTTCAGGTAGAAAAATAATGTAGGATCATCTAGAGGTACAGTATGTTTGGATAAGTGTTCTAAAAGGCAGTGGGTTGGATTTATAAACCTCTTCTCCAGCCAGCATTCCAAATAGGAGGGACGTGGGTGGAACCTCTCAGACCTTTTTCCGTGTTCTCTTCTTCTCTAAGGCAGAACACTGCTGAAATGCAAAAGCCTCTTCCCTTTTCTGTCCACCTTTTCTCCAAACTCCGGGGAGAGAGGTCTATTACTAACACTCTGTTAGTCGGTAAGAAGAGGCCCAGAGAACTGTCAGCTAGAATCTGGTGAATGCAGGGCGGGTAGTGGAGAGTCTCTGGCTGTCGATCTTGTGCCCTCTAGTTCTTTCCTGGGATATGGGTGGGAGGTGTTCCAGGAGCGAGGCAGCATGTCCAGTGGTGGGATGGGGCAGACGCCAGGACGGATGATGATCTGGTCCCAGCACGTCAGAAGGAAACTGGCTTTAGGCTGCTCTGAGGTTTCCACTGGAGACCAGCATTCCTCTGAGTAATGCTTTTCCTTTCCCCTCCTGGCTTCACACAGAGGTTGGCTGGGGAGATTTTTCTTTTCTTTCCAGTGAGTACATTTATTGATTTTCACAAACAGACACCATCATGGGCTAAACATCTTGGAAATCTTAATTTTCTTCCCAGCCAACCCAGCCGTTCGTTCTCCACCACTCCCAGGTAGGGACTGCGGGGGCGGGGGGCTGCGGGGAAACAGAATCAGGGGAGAGGGTCTGAGACGGGCACAGCGGGGCACCCCGCCCGGTGCATTAAACCTGCAGCCCCCTCTGTGACTCTGACACAAAGGGGTAGAGAACAGCCACCTGTGTGGAACCAGCTGCACCAGGCACTGCCTTGTGTTTCCAGGAAGCCCCAGGAACTGCCGCTGACCTCGCCTCGCTGCACATTGCCTATTTATCTGTGAGATGGCTCCAGAAAGGAAGGTGAGAGGCGCCAGCTTAGATGCTACTAATTAGCATCTTTTCCTTAATGACTCTGCAAATGTCTGGAAACTGACAGGAATTCTAGGAAACCAAAAGCATAGCAGTCAAAGTTCTGGCCTAGGGTAAGTCTCCGAGGGCCCCTCTTCTCCACAGTAGAACCTCCAGCCTCCTCCACAGATTCTCCACTTTGACTGAAACTTAGATTCACCTGAACAGAAATCCTGGTTCCCCAAACTTCATCCCATCCAGTGAAATCAGGATCCCCGGCAGTGGGATCTAGGCATCAGCATTTTTAAAAAATAGCCCAAGTGATTCCAATATATAACCACATTGGAAAGCCCAGGCCCTCGGAGGCCTGTGGGAGTGCAGGCTGTTGAGCTCCTCCCATTTCTGACTGAGTAGGTCTGAGGTAGAGCCTGAGAATCTGGATTTCTGGAGTTGTGGAGATGCTGGAGTTGTGGAGTTGTGGGTGATGCTGTTGCTGCTGGTAGGGGACCAGACTTTGAAAGGCACTGCACTGGATGGTCTCTAGAGTTCTCAGAAAGAAAAATGGTCTGTAGGAGTTATTTCCTATGATGATGGCAGTTTGGGGGGTCTCCAAGGTCCTCTCACCTTCTACTAGGATGACCCAGAGCAGATATAGGGGTTTGGACTCTGCCCTTGAGCAGGGAGGTCCACTTAGCTTTTCCTTGTCTTCCCAGAGCTATGCCTAGAAAGAAAGCTTTCTGTGAAAGACACTTCCACAGCAAAATGAAAAAGAGAATAGCATTCCCTTCTCTCACCTCTGCTACTGCCTTTATACCTCTCAAAAGGAAGCTTGTGTGGGCACCTAGGTGGCTCAGTCGTTAAATGTCTGCCTTCGGCTCAGGTCGTGATCCCAGGGTTGTGGGATCGAGCCCCAAGTCAAGCTCTCTGCTTAGCGGGGAGCCTGCTTCTCCCTCTCCCACTACCTCTTGCTCTCTGCCAAATAAATAATAATAAATAAATCTTTTTTGTTTTTTTTCAAAGATTTATTTATTTGACAGAGAGAAATCACAAGCAGACAGAGAGGCAGCCAGAGAGAGAGAGAGAGGGAAGCAAGCTCCCTGCTGAGCAGAGAGCCCGATGCGAGACTCGATCCCAGGACCCTGAGATCATGACCCGAGCCGAAGGCAGCGGCTTAATCCACTGAACCACCCAGGTGCCCCAATAATAAATAAATCTTAAAAAAAAAAAAAAAAAAAAAAAAGGAAAGAAAAGGAAAGGAATCCTGTGATCCAAGAAGGAGTTTCCTGAGGACACGAAGGAGGTTACCTTGTACCATCCCCTAGTACAGTTGTATACATAAGGAGACATGTGTTATATGTTTGTTGTGTTAATCAGTGAATGAACAACCCATTTTAGAGGCAGGAAAGAAAAGAGGCTGCTGCATTGTTTTCTGGGGGTGAGTGAGGCTTTATGTGCTTAGTCAATGACTATTTAACAAACACCTCTGTGAGCCCCACAATCACATTTCTGAAAAGGCTGGAGCCTATAATAACCTAACAGGGTTTATTTATTTGTTTGTTTATTGATTGATTGATTGCATGGACTTTTGTAATTTACAGCCTCCTCCCAGAACATTTATCACCCCTGCATCCCATAAGCCATTCTTCTGGAGAGCCTAGAAGAGGCAGAGGAGTCAAATCCCAGTGAGGGGGCTTCTTGGGTGTGCTCCCCACCTGTGTTCTACTGAAAGCTGCTTCAGGACCCTCTGCTCACGGGTGTCTCCAGGTCTTTGCCCCAGACGTTCTGGGAGGAGCCGAGGGCCGGCCCCACCTTCCATCTTGCTCAGTACAGACCGCTTTCCGCAGATGAGGACTGGGGGCAGCTGCGGTGAGGCTGCGTTGGTCGCCCAGCACCTGCTGTCCACCCTCTGCAGCACTGCTGGGTTCAGGGCAAGCCCATGCCCGGGCCAGAGGTAGACGCATTTGCCAAGCCCTCCAGTCCGCTACATGGCGGCAGGGGAGGGAAAGAGCAGAGGGGCTGCCTTCTCTCCCTCCCTCTGAGCTTGTTCATAGAGTCAAACACAGAAGCCCCGCTGTGACTGTTGATCACGTCCAAAGCAGAGGCAGGGTTTGAAATTCATCAGAGATTTCTCCCACAGCTGCAGCCAGCCAGGCCTGAGCCTCGCCCTCCCCACGGCCCGCCGGCTGCTGCCGGTCCCCCAGTGGGAGCCGACAACTATGAAGTTGTCTTTCTCAAGCCCCACATCTGTTTCTGGAGGCTAAGAGAGACGGTGGGTGGAGGAATATATCTGAAACTGAAAGAACAAAGAGGGAAAGAAAAAGAACCCCTTCAGAAAAAGATCCGTAAGAAAGGGAAACTTAAAGGAGAGACTGCCGGGAGCTCTTTCTTCTTTCCTTCCTTCTCGGTCTTTCTGCAGCCGGTTCTGTGGTCCACACGCTGTTCGTGGGTGGGGACCTGGTGACTGCAGCCGGCTTCCCCCAGCCCCTGGCTAGTAATTGTAGAGGCTCATCATGCAGGCAGGGGCTGTAATAATGCTAGAGCCTGTGATCTATGGATTTTATGGGGATTTTTAGGAGATTGGTAATAAGGTTGCTCCAGTAAACAGTCTGGCAGAGCAGTAAAAGATGAAGGCAACGCACAGCTTGCATTCCAAGTGGCTTTCTGAAGGCGGAGTGACTGTCAGCAGCTGCCACATGTTCCCAGATTCACTTCCTGCTCGGGGGGTCTGGAACCCCCTGATTTGCTAAGATTCCACCCCCAATGCAGGGAAGAGCAAACAGGTGGTGTGCAGCACCTTCCTTCTTGGCTTGTTTATTAATAATAAGTTATTGATAAGGTATATTCCATCCTCTTCCCTTCAGGGCCAAAAGGAGACTGAGCAGCCAAGGGCGGTGGGTATGTTGGGGTATATCTGGGAAACCCCAGAGTTTCCAGATACAGAATTCTGACTCCACAGAACACCTAAGGAAATAAGGGAAGTCAAGGATGGACCTCTGCTCAGCCCAGCTCTTTCTACAATTAAGGTAAATCAGCTGCTGTCTTGTTCCAACTTGAACTCCTGGCCATTTGGCAACAACACCTAATCTTCCAAAGGGATTAAAGGGAGCGTGGTTGAGTGCTTGGGAAGGTGAGCCATCAGCCGTTTGAATGTGGGTCTGGGCCGTCCCAAACAGAACCCCTTCTGTTTTGCAGCCACTGGAAAGCTGAGTGTTATCTGGATACCTACTTCCCCCCAAATGCATTTGGTTGCCAATGATGTCTCATCAGACTATACTATCCCAAGCCTTTGCTCACTGGGAAAACATCACAAGAATAGTATGTGTCTATTCACGGGCTGAACAGTGTAAGCAATCCTCTCATGTACATTAGCATAGCATCCGATACTCGCATGAAGGCTTCCGAGGTCAGTATGCCTTTACACTCCCATTTTACAGAAGAGGAAACGTGTTTAAGAGGTCATCATTTGTCCCAGACCACAAATTGTTAACTCCTAAATCTAGAACTGTGGGGCAGACCCAAATTTCCATACCCATTCACTAAGGGTTCTGTTAGAAGGTATCACCTTCCTGGACAGGGGCAGCACGGCTAGAGACCACCCCTAGCCCTCTGGGGCCTGCAGGAAAGTGCTCACTGAGCTCCCTGGAACAGCACAGCTGATGAGCTGACCTCAGCATTCCCTTCCTACTAGATTTCAGTTTGGCTTTTATGCTTTCTTCATTTATCCCCAGGAAGCAAATGTTTTAAACTTACTAGCCCTGAGCTAAATGTAAACCTGAGAATCCTACTGATATCAGTGAATAAAATTTATCCTTGGCATTCAAAGAATGCCTCTGAAAAATTTACTATTGAATCCATCCAACTGATTTGGCTGCAGACAGTAACAAGTAGCTAATTTAATCACTGGTTAGTATTTACTCAATTTTTTTTTTTCTTGACGAAATATATTTGACTAGAGTTTATATATGGTGGTTCCTGTGTGTTAAATGAAAATCAACTGATTATCAAAGACATATTTACTGAGGATTAATTCTGCAATAACCACCTACATAGAACCTATCAGAGTAAATCCTCAATAAATGCATAGTCTGGGAGCTTAATTTTAGTTGTGTTCACAAAGCAATCTTAAAGAAAATGCTTTCAAGAGAAGTTGGCCTTTGAATGACCCAGAAGCTAGTTTCTTGTTCTGTTAACTAAAAAAAATGACAGCATTCTTGGTCTTTCTTATCTATGAGTTATAAGCCACATATATTAAAAAAAAAAAAAAGAAAGAAAAGAAAAACAAGAAACAAACAAAAAGTTAGGATTCTAGATCAGTAGATTTAAATTTGCATGTAATTTATTAATGATTCATGGCAACTAAATGCCTGAAAACATTTGGAGCTGGTACTGGAGTGACCTTATGACCCCAAAACAACGGCTCTTTTATCATCCCATAAGGGAGGCAGAAAGATTTTTAGATGTCTCCTTGGAATTAAATATTAAACAATATTTAAACAATAATTTTATTTTTTAAAACTTAGATATTTCTTTCTGTTGTATTTCTAGCTCATTTCTTCTAATGGGGGCCTAGCAGTGATGAGAACTAGGCAGTCTCTTGTCTCCTTTCATCCCTCAGCCTGGCTTAAACCGGTGATGGTGATAATGACTTTATTGGTGATGATGATTTTATTGAGAACTTTCTAGGAACCAGGCCCACACTCTCACTTTTCTTCATAAGCATGTTTTTGGTGGTTTTGTAATGTTTGATATTTTCCAGTCTTTACTGAAAAAAGGGACATTGAGATCTTCATGCAAGATTGGGGTGTTAGAAGCTACAGAGAAGAGGGAGGAGCAGAGTTGGAGGTGAGGGCATGGAGGGAAGAGGACATGGGCACCAGCATGGGATGAGGACAAACATGCAGAAGCAGCAAGAACCCCTGGACCAGGTTAACCAATATTCACCTTCTAAGCGTGTGGACGTGATGCCCCAATTAAAGATGTTGTTGTTCATAACACCTTGGGGAAGGTAGAGAACCCATTTCCTGAGAGTTGCTGCCTCTAGCTTCTGCCTTTCCCTGCCTTAAGAACCTGATCTTTTGCGGTGCCTGGGTGGCTCCGTGGGTTAAAGTCTCTGCCTTCGGTTCAGGTCATGATCTCAGGGTCCTGGGATCGAGCCCCGCATCAGGCTCTCTGCTTAGCGGGGGGCCTGCTTCCTCCTCTCTCTCTGCCTGCCTCTCTGCCTACTTGTGATCTCTGTCAAATAAATAAACAAAATATTAAAAAAAAAAAAAAAAAAAAGAACCTGATCTTTTAGTGAAATAGTGCCGTGGACTATTTCATGGCTCTTTCCGCTGTGAATGGCCTGAGGAACTTGGCTTGTACTGAACCCCCTTCTTTCTCTCATTAGAAATACTTAGGAGATCAGAGGGAGCAATGTCTAAGATTCCTTCCTATGTAGCTATCTACAGTTCGCCTTATCGGGCCAGTAGGAAAGAAGTTTGTTCAGACTCTCAAGCTGTCGCCCTGTACCACTACTGACCTGTAGACAGCCTACTTGAATCATACAGGAGGGGGGTCAGTCTGGGGAATGTTAAATTTACAAAACAAACCCGTTTCACTGCCACTGATATCCCAGACATTTGTACTCCAAAAGTCAAAAAAAGGAAAGCACAAAAGCGTGGATATTCATAAACTGCCATCTACTTTTCTTTTGCCTTCCTGGCCATGTCTCCTGTCTTGGAATTTAGAAAGATTTAAAACACAGACACACACACAGACACACACATACACACACACACACACCAGTTCCTTATCTACGTGCTTGTACTGAATGAGGTGATTAACTCCTTGACCTTACGGAACACTAACGTGACCTCGGAGAATAGATAGAATCTTGTTATCTTGTAACAAGTTTTATGGCTTATTTCAGTTCATTTCAGCCATGTTTCTCCCACGATTAAGACAATTATCAGCCTATGCATTTCAGGATTATGAATTATGGAGCTCTCTCCAAGTACTGAAAGGGCCTTGGGAATGCTCAAAACACTTCTTATTCCATAATACGTATTCCCTCTCTCCCTCCCCCTGACACACAGAAGCGACTACTGCATTGTTTCTGGAAGCCCTATACTCACCTATGGTTATCAAATCAGTGCGTTTTCGATTTGCTTGATCTAAGGAAATTATCTGTTTCCCGTGAACTGGTGCCATGCACGGTGTTCTAATTACCATCACTGTTACTCAAATCTAGACAAAGACATCTTTCCCTCTTCCACGATGATGTTATAGAGCAACTGGCAGTGCTTAACAGAACACTTGTGGTTGTCAACACAACAGCCCGTCACTACGCACCTGCCTCGTGGCATGATGAAATGAACAACCCTAGACACAACATCGGCAGACGTCACGGGCCCACTTTTGTCTCTGGCTCATGCTTCAATATTTGTCAGCTTCTTTTGGCTTCCGTCTGAATTCACGCAACTCAGAGTGATTCTTCTATTTCCTCTTTCTGGATATGCCACAAAAAGTAGTTTGTGAATCCAAGAGAAACGTGTGACGAATCTCAGGTTCTACATCCTCACACCATGTGATGAAGTATATAATGAGAGAGAAGAATAGGCGGATTCTCTCCCATGCTTCTGCCCCCTTCTTTTCCTAGTATGATCTTTATCTTGGTATTACAAAGTGATGGGGCAGCTGTGAGTATATATTACGGAAAGAAATTAGGTCCTAAGCTGTACTTAGCTTAGGATGTACTATATGCCTGGAGGAAATTACTTGAAATGAATATTAAAATCAGCATGTGTCGTAGGTTAAAAAAGAACCCTTACCTACAAGGTACACAAAGGTCAACTTTTTCTCTCAGCTTTGGTCATGGAAAGAGCTGGGCACAACCAACTATACGTGATATAGTGAAGAGTCAGATGTGAATTTCTATCCAGTTCTATTATTAACACTATAAACTTTGGGCAAATGTTTAACTCTGTTAAGGCTTATTTTTTTTTCATTTATTCAATGCACATGATTTATAGATTTCAGACATGTGGGAAGAATCAAATGAGATCACATATAAAAAAATAAACCTAGCAGACTGGGAAGCTCTTTGGATGTCTGATTGTTTACAATTCCATTTGTTTTTCATAGCTTACCCTTTCTTATCTAGGCAACTAAGGGGTTCTTCTAAAGGCCTGTTTCCTATAAAATTCTGCATCGTAGCTCACAGTGTGGGGTTGCCCTCTGTGATGCCATTGTCAAAAGTTGGAGATGTACTGTTCATGCCCAGCACAATTTCATAGCAGTTGAGGGCTATCTGTGCACTTAGGAATGTTCTTACTGGTGATACTCTCAAGTTTGAAGAAAGTTGTGAGTTTCTTTCTTTGCTCAGGGCTCATATTTTCCCTGGATCAAATGCCTCTGAGTCTCAAGGACTTGCTTTGCTATTTCTGGACACTTCTCCGTGATCCACTTGACCTTTTGTTAAGGAAGGTTGGTGGGAGATATAATCCCACTGATAAATGTGTGAGATTTCAGATGCATTAACCCAGAGTGTTCAGCTGGTGCTGCTTGGGTGTGAAGGGTAACCTCTTTATGTATAGCCTTGGGTTGGGGAGCCCTGCCAGGCAGCTTACCAGTTCTATGTTCCCTTTCACATTTTCTGTCTCCATTTAATTCTGGACTGAGGGCTTTACACACTCCTTAGTGAACACATTATGGTGTGAACATGACCCAGAAACAGTGAGCACATCCTTGTATTTCTTCTATAATATAAAAATCAATACTGAAAACCAGGAAATATGTCATACTGGGAATAGCAGGTTAAAATTGAAACAAAACTCCAAAAGTTGAAAAAGCTGAGATTGAAATCCCCTCTAGAGTTCATTGCTTTTCAATTTCCCACTATACATTTCTGGTTGGAGGTGTCAAGAACTGTCTGATGATGATCACACCTACCCCAGAAATTCCTGGCCAAATTGCAGGATCTGGCAAAGAGATTCTAAGTGTGAGACAATGCACAAATAATTTCTATACCATTTATGTTAAAATGTACTCTGGAAAGGTAAAGTACAATAAAAAAAAAAAAAAACATGGAACCTTATGTAAAATCTGCACCTAAGTAGACCATGGCACTGAATATTGTGAAGAAATGATGGGCTTGTGGAAATTAAAGTTCTGGGCATCTTTTCAAATCGGTATGTATGGCAGGGAAAGAAAATGGGTTAAAGTATGGAGGGGGGAGGGAGCTGGACTTTCAGAGATTTTTCCATGTGAAGTTTAGAAGAAAATTGTATGTATCAAAAATGGAAGCAGAGAACAGGGCTACATTGTAAATATTTAGGCTTTGGGGTCTGTTGTTTGTGCCTTACTACCTGATTCTGTTGTTGCCGTAGGATAGCAGCCCTAGATCATATGTAAAAGTATGAGTGCAGTTTCTTTAACACTTTATTGTAGAAACAGGTCACTTGGCCAGATTTGACCCAGGGGCCATAATTTGCTGACCCCAGTCTTAGATAATCAATTGTGTGCTTGCCCTTGAAGCTTGTTCATAAAACATACTTCCCCTCTTGTTCACCTCTCTGCGCTGACCATGCAAGTACACCTTTTTAGACTTTTGCTCACATACCTCTGTATGTGTATATTTATAGTTAAGATGGGTCTTGGGATTTCATCCTCTTCATAGTTAGATTCTAAGCTTTCTATTTCTGTTTGCAAAAGCCAAGCATCACGGATATTTCTGATGATATAGAATGGTGTTGAGGTCATGATCCGGTCCCCAACATTAATTTCTATGCATTCTGGGGGCGCCATGTAATCCAGTATCTCCAGACCTGACCAAGAACCAGTGGAAGAATGGTATCAAAGACAGTATTTGCCACTTCTCAAGGGCCAACGGGAGCTCTCATACAATGGGGGAAAGAAGATATACGTGAACATAGATAGAAAGATAGATTCAAGAACACCTATAAATCCAGCTATGTAGACCTAAAGGCCTAAAAACTAGAAGAATACCAAAGTAAATCACTAGAAGAAGGCTCCATGGTAGACATGAGTGTTAAAAGTGGATGAAATTATAAAAAGCATAAGTCATGGTTTGACGGTAGAGAAGAGAAAACTGAGCAGAATTTGGTGAAATATACAGATTTCCTTTCCCGTTTGTCAACTAAGGTCTGAATGTGCATGTTGAGATTGAAATGAAATGCTCTCTCACACCTGCCCCAGAATGCCTGTTGCCTTTACCCTCTCTCTAACCACATTCTGACTGAACATGGTTTTGTGCTTTGTAGAAAGGCTGAGAATATGAACCCCATTTGAGAGGAGAAAGGAGGCTCCTCTCCAGAGGGAGGACCTACAGAAGCAGCAGGTGGATGGGGTTCCCAAGCGCATGACCTTTTCATTGAAACTAGACCTCACTACTTCCTTATCACCATAAATGGTTACTTCTCTGTACCTCAATTTTTCTAACTATTAAATGGCTAATTATTATATTTGCTTCATCATTATGGTGAAGGGTGCTAACTACAAATGAAGAACTTGAAGGCCTCACTCCATGGCACCTTTCCAGATGGATAAGAACATAGAGACCCCCAGACCTGAGTCTGGTGAGGCTAGGCAGGGTCCATGTTTGGCAATGTTTTAAGCCTGTGCAATACAGAAGCAGCATCTGATAACAAAGCACAAGATGGGATAAATGAGGAAGTCCCAGATCCCATTATGAAGCATCTGGACATATATGGGTTTATTGCCATCCTACTCTTTTTCGGGGGTGGGGGGGAGGGAAAGCATTTATCTTCTTATGCCAAATGGATAAAGGGAAATGTACCTTTCAATCTTCTTAAGACAAATCTATCATGCTGATAAAATATTTACAGAAAGAAATTGAGAAATCCTATAAACTAAGCCACTTGTAATAATTCCATTCCTAAAAGAAATAGACTTTTCTTTTGATGAAAATCCACATATGAAAAGAATGTACTACACAGTTATCTTATATAGTATTTGTACAATAAATTTTCATAGCAAATGATGAATTTGGGTAGTCCCTCAGCAAAAGCTGGCTAAGTAGTAGAATCCCCTTCCTGCTGGTACTTTGTAGAGTAGGACGAAGGGGCCATCTGGCTAATAATCAGTCATGCAAATGAAACACCTTGGCACAGCATCAGTCACAGGCCCTAGGATGACATTTCCCAATGTTCTATCATGTTTTACTGGAACCAGAATTTCAGGTGGTCACGTAGATCCCATGGCCAGATATTATTACATATGTTCCCATGGATGCACATATTCTGTGTGGTTAGATCAATGGTTAAGAACTCAATTCATCGAGGTGCCTGGGAGGCTCAGTCAGTTATGCATCTGCCTTCGGCTCAGGTCATGATCCCAGGGTCCTGGGATCAGCCCCCACATCGGGCTCCCTGCTCAGCAGGGAGTCTTCTTCTCCCTCTCCCTCTGCCTGCTGCTCTGCCTACTTCTGGTCTCTCTCTATCTCTGTCAAATAAATAAATGAAATCTTAAAAAAAAAAAAAAAAGAACTCAAGTTATCTGGTCTTTTAGAGCATCTTCTTTTTAAATTTTTTTTTAAAGAATTTATTTATTTATTTGACAGACAGAGATCACAAGCAGGCAGAGAGGCAGGCAGAGAGAGAGGAGGAAGCAGGCTCCCCCCTGAGCAGAGAGCCGGATGTGGAGCTCGATCCCAGGACCCTGAGATCATGACCTGAGCCAAAGGTAGAGGCTTTAACCCACTGAGCCACCCAGGTGCCCCTCTTAGAACATCTTTGACTTCCATCCACCCCTTTTCTCCACCTCTCCCTACCCTGGACAGCACCACTCTTAGCTGGGAAGCAGAGAAGGGGGAAGGCTGAGGACAACAGGAAGAATCTCTCAGGGAGCTTGCACCTGGCCTCTTAAACATTGGGCCAGAGTCATAGCACCACATTTCCACCTCCTTGGGCTCTGAATCAATTCCCCTAACCCTAACTTCCACAGAGTTAGTCTTGATGATAAGAAGTGCAGAATGATAGAAGTACAAAATTTCCATATGTGATTATGTGACTATGACCATACTGAAAAAAATCCAAGCCAGACACATTTGAGGCAGTGTATACCTCCAGGATATACCCCTGGTCTCTGAGGATCCCAGGCGTTCTTTATGCAACTCTCCTGCACATGCTCAGGGTGAGTTTGTACACGTGAACTCTCAGCCTGACCCATGTTTTGTGACCCACAGACGTACAGGCTTGAAGACAGTGCCCATGTCTGTATTTTGTTATCATTGGAGCTCTAGCAGCTGGACACAGTCTGGAATATAGCAGGGAGTCCGTGAATGGCAGAGCGGATAACAGACAGCACTGCTGGGTTGGGCCAGCAGTCCAGCACTTTCTTAGGGAAGATCGTGCTCCCTGCAGTCTCAGGGTGAATGTGCCCCCAAGTTCCTATGTACCACAGTCATTAGTAAAACCCCCCAGGAGTGCCCAGGCAAGACATAAGGCAGTAGTTTACCAGCCCTTGAGGAAGAAGATACAATGGCACTAATGTCATTCATCTTTTGGGACTTCTGCCTTTGTGACAAGCACACGGATCTCCAACGGTGCCCACTTACAGTTGCACCTAGGTACCCTGTGTTGCAAGAGTCAGCAGGCTCCCCCCAGCTCAAGGTAAGCACAGCCAGGATAGACCAGGCACGTGGAAAGTGTCAGATCAGCAGGTGTCTCCTGTCGATAGAATCATTCCTTAATTCACTCTGAGCTGTGCCATTTAATTACCTTGATCCATGCTTTGTTTTGCTAAAGTGAATGTCACAGATTGAGTATTACTTGCAGAAAACAGCAACAGAGGCTTGAAGGTTCTGTAATGGGAGCTGAAATATGATCTCTCTTTTTCCCTGGACCGTTTTCTTATTCTGCTCTTCTCAGGTTCCTTTTCAGTATATATATATATTTTTTGTTTCTTTTAAGAGCAAAATGTAAAATATTAATTTTGAGCAGAAGTAAAATTAAGCCCTCTGGAAACGATTCTGGGAAACAGAGCCATAGCCTGACTTAATTAAGAAGCGATTATGCTGAAGAGCCTATATTAAGGCTTCACGTTTCTGGTATAGACAGAATCGCTTTTAGAGAAGTCAAGTTAGGCAGCAGAGGGGGACCGAGGGAGGGGGCGGGATGTTAATTGGATAGATGAGAAAAAGCACTGTTGTTGTAGACCTGATGACAAAAATATATAAGAGTGGAGAAAATGTAAATAGGCTTGGCGATTTCTCAATACCTTTCTTTCAGGAAGATCAAGATGAGGACATGGACGCCCATCACTCTCATTCAAACTCTTTGGATCACTCCAGGATGGGCCATCTCCTTTCCTCTCCCTACCCCTCCAACTCAGGTGTCTGAAGAGGCAGGGAAATGGGCTTGTGTGTAACAAAACTCCAGGGAATGTGGTTAGCCCCCTGCTGCTCTCAGGATGGCAACAACTAATTAGCCCCACAAATTTATGGGCTCCAGGGATGTGAGCAGATGGGTATTTAAGTTAACAGCAGAGCCAATTTGTCCTCCATTAATTCCAGAGTGATACCTGAGTTTATTGGAGTTTTATATTGTTTCATCTGTTTCAAAGTCAGTTCTTGCACTTCCCCAAATTGTTATTCTTTTGACAAGCGACTATCTGGCTCTCTCTTCAGTTTCTAGAAGGGTGACTAGAAAGGTTATCCACTCTGCCAACTCTGGAGTGCTTTGACTTTCTAATATGTTGATGACTCCTGATGGGCCTTCAGCCTGGGGCTCTCTTCCCAACACTTCCCATCCTTCAGTCTCTGTTTGGAATGAGCATCACAGTTACTCAGCACGGTCAGTTGTTCCAGAGTGGCTGCACTTTATGCCAGGCAACAGTTGTGTGGTAAAAATCACCAGAATTTTGATGGGTCTCTCTTATTGTTCTCTACTTAATTTTAAGAGATACTTTAAGGAGCAAACTCTTAAAATCTAGAATATGGGAGCTTTAAAAAAAAAAAAAAACTCAGGGGTCACCTATTACCGTAAATCAGCAGTTAGGGTACTACTCACGACCACCACCGACTCCCATCTCTGCTGTTCTTTCTCCCCAAAAAGAGGGGTTGACATTGGAAAAGGTAAACAGACTGATGGCTGGAGCACCCAGACTGACCTCAATCAATAAGATTCAAATCTCCTCGCCCCTTCTGAGCTCAGCAGACCAGAGGGCTCATGGTAGTCTCAGAGAGACCTCAGAGTCCTGGGACTCTGCTTCTACCATCTAACCCCTGGCTGCAGCCAGAGACAATCCCTTTAATCTGTTTTGTTTAAAAAGGATTCTACTGTGAAATGCCTTTTGAGAACCAACAAGCTGGTCTAACTCCCTTCTTTTTAGAAGTCAAAAAACCCATAAGACTCAATAAGGTTAGTGACTTGTCCAAGGTCACTCCTTGTCCAGGGGGTGGACTATCAAATGCAACTCCTGACGCCCCTTCCAAGACATGTCTATTACTTCATTACTCAGTCTAGTAAATTGGGAAATCATCATCATTATCCTCACCATAATGTCAGTCTGGGTACAGAATGTAAGTATGACTAGAGAAATTAACAGATATTTCCAGTGAGGAGGACATCCATTTATTGCCTCAAGTGACAAATAAGCACAAGGGTTGTGTAGACCAATTTCTGGTCTATACAAAAGGATATGTATTAACATCTAACATACAGTGCTGATTTTAGCATCTGGAAAAAAGCAAGAAACTCATTTAGTACTATAACTTGGCAGGTAAAAAACAAGGTAGGCACTAGTGGCCTCTGGTCACCAATGAGGAGAATCCATGTGACGGTCATTCTCAGCCTCAGCTGGGCATCACCTGTAAAGATTTGAAACAATACTGCTCTCTAAATTCCTCCTGGGAGATCCTGGTACAGTAGTTTTGGAGAGGGTGGGCAAGGGTATCTACAAGCATGAGAAACCTTCATCACTATTTTCCATACCGAGCTCACCTGGGTCCCTGGTTTAGGAGTCCCCACTGCACTTAATTGAAGTCTCCTGTGGAGTGTGAGGTCCTACGGTCTGGCCTCTGGATTCATATTTTATGCTTTTTTTTTTTTTTTTCCCAAAGCAGTGGAGGTAGAGTCAGCCTCATTTAATAAGACAAGAATTGGCAAATTAGGTCAACCCCGTGGTTCAGGCAATAGCCAAATATGGCTTATGAGAGCCTTCGAGGGAGCCGCTATTGGGAAGGGTGATTATCCTCTCTGAGCTCTACCTTCAAAGCACCAGGTTGAGCCAAATACTGCACATTCTCTCTTGATAATCAATTTCAAGTTATATGTATCTAAAACTTTCCTGAGCCTGTTTTTGTTTTTAGTCTTTGTCTCTAATCACAAAATTAAGTTGTGTATGTTAATCCTTCCAGCATGTGGAAGTCTTATCTTTTTCCACGTCATTTCATAGTCTTTTCAGGTGTAAGGAGGCCCTTTGAAGTCTATATTCTTCTCAAGTGCAAGGAAGGTGCGGAATAAGCAAAAAATAAACAGGAAACAAAAAGACATCATCAGAATTGGAGAATCGCTGCTTCTACCCTCTCCTGGGAGGGATGCTCCCGTTTTTCCCAGGCTCACTGAAAAGGAAAGGGGAATTGGCCACCCCTCCCCCTACTGAAGAGCTGTCAACTTCTCCAGTGAGGTGCCTGAATAGGCCTTTGCATGGCAGGAGAGGGGCAACGTTTGTGGAGAGAGAATCTTCCACCTCTTGGCTTAACAGTAAAATAGGTCTTGTGACTAGGTCTATGTATCTGAACTACTAAGTAGGATGTCTGCGGTTAAGGTGAAAAGTAGCACATGTCCTTTTTTTGGACTTCTAAGACTTTATTGAAAGTAGCTTTTCTTTTTAATTACCAAATTCTACTTGATAAATAGTGATTTTTCCTTGGAAAGTAAATACTATCAGCAATGAAAAGAAGGGGCAGTCAGCAACTTCTCAGGAAATGCCCCAAGCCAGGAAAGAAGGAAAGAAAAAAAAAAAAGAAAAAGAAAAAGAAAAAAAAAAACCAACCTTATTATTTTGCATTCCAAATGATATGACTGCAATTATCTCCATGCTAACAAATATCTTAACATTCTAGAATACTTCTTCATGTACTGCTGTGACTCCCACCTTCCTAAATTGGTTAAGGAAGCCATATGAGAGAAGGGAGCCAGCATGGGCTCAGATGGCCTAACTTAAACCCCAGCTTTCATTCATGAGTTGTGTGGCCGTAGGCAAGTTAATCAGCCTCTCTGTGTCTCAGTGTCTCATTTGTCAAATAAGCATAATAATAATAAGCACCCTTTTAAGGTTCCTGCAAAGATTGAGTTAATTCATGTAAAAGTTTTCAGAAGAGTGCCTGTAAGTACTTCAGGAGGCTGAGCTATTACTGTTGTTAAATTTTCTGTATTTTAACTTTAAAAAATGTTTTCAAATGGCATGCAGGGAGAAATATATATATGTATGTATATATTTCTCCCTGCATGCCATTTGAAAATATTTTTGTGTATATATACACATATATATGTGTATATATACACATATATACATATACACACATATACATACATATATGTGTATATGTGTGTATATATACAAATGTATATATGCATATATGTATATGTGTATATTTATTTATTTATTTATTTATTTTAACATTCTAGAGATTCTAGAGATAATAAATCTAGAGATAATAAAACTACTACCAAAGAGAATGTTCAAGATCCTCCAATCACGTAGTGGAAGAATGTAGAAGTAGCATCTACTTTTTCTAAACACATAGTATGGCCTTCAAGTCTTTCAAAAGGAGATACAAGTGTGATCATAACAGATAGGACTTGAAGCCGCCAGCCTATGCCTATTAGCCAGAGAAATTCTAGAGTACAGTCTTCTTTATCTGATTTACTTATCATTAATAGAGCATTATCATATCTTTATTTAAATTTTATTTTATTTAAATTCAATTAATTAACATATAATGTATTATTAGTTTCAGAGGTAGAGTTCAGTGATTCATCAGTCTTAGGTAATACCCAGGGCTCATTACAACACATGCCCTCATATCTTTTTCTAAGCCCACTTTTGAATAAGGTTTTCCTAAGCGTTTTAAATTTAATAGACTCCCATCTGATTCTCCTATGATGATAACACTCCTAACCTTATTAATAAGGGCACAACTTTCCTGTAATTGGTAATTTCCACAAACCAATACATCTATACTCTTCCTCCCAGAAGCGTTTATACTGCATGAGAACAAGTGCTTGTCAAAATCAAAGGATCTCCTTAGATAATAGGGTCAAACTGTGGAGGTGATGCCAGGTTCAGGCAGCCAGTGTGACCCAGTAGGACGTAGCTATTTAGGACAGAGGACCATTGAGGGTGACTGTACTTGTTGATTATCAGTACACCGTGAAGGTGAGCTACAAGAAGGGACTGGAATCAACGTCTAGGAAGAAATAGAACATTCTATAATTTTTGAGAGCATATCTGCTCCAAGAACTTCCGTTGTTGGCTCATCCTTATAACATCTCTGCAAGATACATTCTCTTGCTCACCGTCAGGCTAGCTTGGCTTCTGGGAGGTAAATTTTTATGCAGAGTAGCTACCTAAGGACAATATTCTTTTGACTTGGGCACTAGAACTAGAAAGGGGTTAGGTGGTGGCAGAGGTGAGCAGAGGACAGGATTAGGGGCAGGTAAGACTCACCCTTAATTAAAGTCAGAAGAAGCCAGTTATCTATTTGCAGCTAGACAGCCTTGATTTGGGGCCAGGCTTTCTTCTCCAGCAGGAGACATAGGATGAGTAGTAGGTAAAGCTGCTGGCATGGTAAGAGCAGAGACAACCTAAACAGCATGGCATGGGCGATGGGCCAACTGCAAGGACATGAGAATAGAGGTGGGGCTCGTGCACCCAGTTTGGGAAGCAGGGATATGATGTAGCTGTGTGCAGAAGGTTGAAAGCATACGTAACCTGCACACACTATCCTTTGATATTACTGCTCGAGCAGCTGGAGTGTCTTTCCTCCTGCTATTTGGCTTTTTAAAATGTAATTCAATTTTTTTCCATGGAAACTGACTCAGGCCTTCCATGAGAAAAAGAACAATAACAAATAGCTTCAGGAGTAGCAATCTCTCTGGCCTTTGGTGTTTGTTTGCTTGTTTTGTTTCTATTTTAATTTTTAAGTAATCTCTACACCCAATGTGGGGCTAGAACTTACAATCAAGAGTCACATGCTGGCGAATCTCGCGCGCACTGAAGATGGCGGCCGCATTGGGAAGATTTCTCGGGGCTTCGATTGCCCGACATATGAGTTCTGTTCCTTGGGGCATCTCTGCCTCTGCAACCCTCAGACCTGCTGCTTCCCGAAGAACATGCCTGACGAATGTATTGTGGTCTGGTTCTGGTCAAGCAAAATTCGCTTTTAGCACCAGTCCCTCATACCACGCTCCTGCCGCCACTCAGCACGCACCCTATTTTAAGAGCACTGCCCTTGTCCATGGAGAGTTCAAAGACCTAACCCTCGATGACTTTAAGGGAAAATATTTGGTGCTTTTCTTCTATCCTTTGGACTTCACCTTTGTGTGTCCTACAGAAATTGTTGCTTTTAGCGACAAAGCCAATGAATTTCACGACGTGAACTGTGAAGTTGTTGCAGTTTCAGTGGATTCCCACTTTATCCATCTCGCCTGGGTCAACACAACAAGGAAGAATGGCGGCTTGGGCCACATGAACATCGCACTCTTGTCAGATCTGAATAAACAGATTTTCCGAGACTATGGTGTGCTGTTGGAAGGCTCCGGAATTGCTCTGAGAGGCCTCTTCATCATTGACCCCAAAGGCATCATCAAGCATTTGAGTGTCAACGATCTCCCCATGGGCCGAAGTGTGGAAGAGACCCTCCGCCTGGTGAAGGCATTCCAGTTTGTGGAAAGCCATGGAGAAGTCTGCCCAGTGAACTGGACCCCGGATTCTCCTATGATCAAGCCACATCCAACTCCTTCCAAAGAATACTTTGAGAAGGTGAATCAGTAGATCATCCCGTGTGAACCCACCTCTTCTCACGTCAGAAGAGAGCCACAGCTGGAACTCACTTTGAGCATTTCAAAGATGATTATTTATAGAAGACAAAACACCAATTATGCTTGTACTCATAAGTAATACTCTAAATGTTTTGTTTTTGTAACATTGGCAGAGGCTTTTAAATGTCCTCACACACATAAAACGTCCTTTATTGGTAACGTCCTGATGGCTGACTAGTTTATAGGATGCTGGTTCACCTGTTCCTTTGATTGTGTCTTCAGTGGGAAGAGGAAACATTCTTTGTTGGTCTTACTTGAACCTTTATGTACACCAGAATAGTACAACACACACCGAAGCTTCTGATCAAGGGTCCTGAAATTTCTTCTTGAATTTCTTTGTACTAAACGGAATTTTCTTTTAAGGTGACAAAGATCATACATAGTTTTAAGGTGTTAACATCAATGGTCTAATTTAACTCTTCCAATGGATGTATGTGTACTTGAAACAAATGTGAATCATGTTTTTTAAAAAAAACACTCTGGAGGGCGCCTGGGGAGCTCAGTGGGTTAAAGCCTCTACCTTGGGCTCAGGTCATGATCCCACAGTCCTGGGTGGGGATCAACCTCCGCAGGTAGGCTGCTTCCCTCTGTCTCTGCCTGCCTCTCAGCCTACTTGTGATCTCTGTCAAATAAATAAATAAATAAATCTTTAAAACAACCCAAAAAAAAAAAAAAACCCACTCTGGCAAAGTGACTTCAGTGATTGTGCATGTTTCTCTTCCCTGAGATTAAAATTGTTCTGTAGTTGTTAGCTGCATAGGGTCTACATACAATTCTAGATATTGATTGGGTGTAATTATAAAGGCTATTTATCAAATTGTATTTTGAAATCATTGTAATTCTTTTCTGAAATGCTCAATGTAAAGTACATAATAAACATATTAAAAAGAAAAAAAAAAGAGTCACATGCTGTACTGACTGAGCCAGCCAGGTCCCCCTGGATTTCATTTTAGAAGGGAATGAGAACAGTGCTGTTGGAGCTAACCAGGAAAAGACCGAGGGACGGCTTGAACAGGCACACCCGCATCTGTCGCCATGGACAAAGAGAAAGATGTTTCACTCAGAGGCCGACAGGTGAGTAGTGGACTATTTCTTCAGAGGTAAAATTGCCAGCTTTCATGGGCAATCTGGGGTCTCACCTGACCTCAGAGATAACTATCTAGCTACTCCTGAAACTACGGAGAAAGCAATGTCAAAGTCTAACTCTGCCTAAAACTAGACCAAAGACCATTGGAGAGGGGTTCTGGAGACAACTAGCATGGGTTGGTGCCTACCATGCATGGGATCTCGGTAAAGTCTCTTCATTACACTGTGAGGTGTTAGCATCTCTGTCTGATGTAGGAGAATATAGGGTTTCACACAAGATGGGCAATAGTGTGCTCCAGGTTACACAACCCATGGAAGGGAAGTGGGGGGGGGGGCCAAGATCTATATGATTCTGAAACTCATATTTGGTCCAGTCAGCTCTGGAGCCAAGCAGAGACAGTGTAGTTGCTCTGACAAGTGCATATTAGAAAAAAACTTATATAGGACAGATACTCTGCGTAATTTTATTTACCACAACCTAATAAAATATATAAAGTTATTACTTCAATTTCACAGATGAAAAAAATTGAGGTTTAGAGAGGCTAATAATATTCAGGCCAGGATTATAGCTATAGTCTCTCTGAATCCAGGACCAGAACGGTAAGCTTCTCTTCCTGGGTGGGGCTAGGCATTTTCTCCTGATTGTCTTACATGTTCCCTGGCTGTAGTTGTGCAGAATTGGGCAAATATTTGAGTAAAATAGGAATGTATGAATGGCTACATAGGCTTTATGTATATATACACACATCCATATATAATTTCTAATGTGTTGAGTGCCAATGATGTACAAAATACTGTCCACATAGTTATATCATTTCTCATATTTACAATAGCTATACAGAGCAAGGAAAATTAGATTATATTATTAAATTCTCTTTGCAGAGATAGAGATAGAAATGGAAGCTCAGGAAAAAAAAAAAAAAAAAAAAAAGAATTGCCAATGTCACCAAGTTAGTGAGGCCAGAGCAAAGATTCAAACTTAAGGCCGGTTGATTACAAAAGCTCATACTTTTTTTTTTTTTTTTTTTAAACTCCTGTCTTTGTGTGAAATGATCCTAGAGTGACTTCAAAGAGAAGCGATAAGACCTCTCTGGCATAAAGGCTCGGGAAACATATTACAAAGTAAGTTTAAGAATGTTTAGTATCAACTTTTTTTTTTTTTTTTTTTTTTTTTTTGGTCAGTGTATTCAAATCATAGAAAAACTAGGTTAGGCTTTGTTTTCATTACTTCATTATGCAGAGGAAGAGTCTTTTTGAGAAAGCACTTTTTTTTTTTTCGGGGGGCTTGAAATTTTCTCTGAGCAGCTCTTTCGAGAAGAGTTATTAGAATTTATTTTCAATTATACACCAGAATAAGCCGTCTGCAGTATAGTTAACTTTCAATTCCAGCCAATTTTCGACGCATTCAATCATAGATGCCTCAGTGATTAAGAATCTATGTTGCAAAACAATTCCCACTTTGCAACAATGCAATCAAACAGATCTACAACTCATAACATATTATCCAATGCTTTTTCAGCTCACTGGTGAAGTGAAATAGAATTTACCAACCATCCTGGTTTACCCAGTGTGCTCCAAGCTCATTTGCAAACAGTTCTGCAATTCAAAACAGCTCACAGGGGGGTTTTGGTTCAACACAGCCTTGAAGAGACAGAGGTGGGCTGCTTCGGAGATTCATGACTTTGGGCCACCTCATTTTCTCTTTCTGCTCCTCATGTACATTTGGCTGAACATACCATACCATAAGGAACAGAATCACTCCCTTCAAGATTCTGAAATTGCTCTCCATGATAGAAGTAGATTCATTAAGAAGACCAAAATAGGTTTTATGTCCAGCTGTTTGCTCTTCTCAATGGCATGGCTGTTGTGTGGGGGTTGGGGGTGGGGTGAAGAGTAGGGGGAGCAGAACCTCAAAACCTTGGGTAGAAACATGGACAGGACTATGCAGCAAACTTGAACCCCCCCCCTTTTTTTTTTTAAAGTTTGGAAGATAGGGCTATCTTAACAGATGTATAGAAAAGTTTGAGTTTCATGGATTGAATCAAACCACAATAATCACTTAACACTGGGCCTCTCTTTCAATACAGTGCATCCCATATTAAGTTCTGTTTGAAGTCCATGGGTCGGAAGAGATTGGTAACATGGGTGATAAGGAAACAGAATAACCTCTCAAAGAGGATTGACTTCCTGCTGTCTGAAGCCAAGTCTTCAGAGTTGCAAAGTAAAGTGCTCTGAAGTTCAGGGTAAGCCCCCTTGGGGTACATCTAACAAAATATGAGAGGATAAATCAGAGCCCAGTTATTAAGACATACTTCAAACAGACTCATTTGACCTCTTCCCCTTGTTGGAACCTCAGGCTATGGTAAAAGTGAAGGAAAACACCAAACTCCTGGCTCTCAGAACACGTTTTGGGTGCAGTGAGAAGAGAGTATCGGAACAAATAGATGGTCTCAACAATGCTGCCCAAAGAATAAGCAAGATGAAAGGAAGTACAGAGACAAGACGCAAACATCACAGAATAAAGGAAGAAGGACAAATCAGAAATAAGGAAAGGAACTTTGCTTGCAAACGTCAATGAAAAATCCTGTTTGGACAGAACTCCAACTTGAAATGCGTAAGAATATTGTCTCGAAGTGCTTTGGTTCGTACCATGACGTGACAAGAGCATGAATGCAAAATAAAACAGGAATTAGAGAAAAGATTGAAAAACAATAGACTGAGATGAAAAAGTAAGACTATGGCTCTAAGGCCCGAATTGAGGATTCTAGGACTAATCCATCGGGGGTCAATAACAAAAGAGGGGACAGGATGGCCAATTCAATTAATGGCATAAAAGAAAGACTTGAGATACTCTTACCAAGTGTTGAGGAAGAGAGTATGGTGGGAATTAAGCATAAGAAAAAGTGTCATTCCTGGACCAAAAGCCCTAATGCATATACTGAGAAAATATTCAAAGTAGGCAAGATAGGAGCCTAGCCCTGAAACTGAGGAATGACTGAGTGTGTGATCACAGGAGCCCTCTGTGTTCCTTGAAATATTGTTTCAAAGCGATCTCTGCTGAAATATACCCTGATCACGTGATAGAACTACCTGGCACCTAGGAGGAAAAAAGAGTCACTAGACAAAAATAAGTGAACACAAACTCATCTCAGACTTCTGCAAGGTAACATCAATGCCAGATGACATGACGACAGTGTCTGCCAAAATGTGAGGGAAATACAAGGTGCCCGCAAAATATTATGGCGGCTGGGTGGCTTTTTAAAGGCATGAAAGAGACAGAGACATCCTCAAACATGTAAAAATGCATGAACCAATCAAAATGGAGAAAAGGTAACCGAATCTTAGGTTGTGGGACTCTAATGCATTTAAATTTACAATTAGGACCAAACAATGATGAAAATTGCAGTAACAAAAGTGAATGACAATGGGAAATAATGACTTAATTAAGGGGAAAGTGATAGTATTACAGTGCTTATTTCCACAGCCTTTTTAGCTGTGAGTCAACTGCTACTGTCTATAGTGAAAACATGTAGTTTAAAAAAAATACTCCAATCTCTTAATGGTTTTAATCTCTTTTACACACATTAGAGGGAACTTCCAGAGAACAATATATATTGTGATTTAAAAATCCATCCGGCTTTGAAAATACCTAACAATAACACAGGCAGGAAATAGAACAAAATTGAGAAGTTAGGCTGATTGAAAATTTTATCAGTTTGGGTACTTTCTGTGGTTTGGGTGGTTTCCTCTGTCTGGGAACTTTAGGCAGTAAGTTCATTTATTACACACACACACACACTTTTATTGAACAATTAGTAAGCTAAGCATGCTTTACACACTGTCTCATGAACTTCTCACAATGCCTCACACTACATGTTATGTGGTGACAGATCTACAAATCAGAAAGGCTAAGCAAATTGTTAGTAGGGGCCAGAGCCCTACTAAAACCCATACGTTTCCAAATGCATCCCTGAGTTACCACCATGCTGTACTTCCTCAACCATTCGATGTCACTCTGACCAATAGAACAGAGTTTGCTAGGGAATACTGAGAAGGGGGCTACCCACTGTGGAACACAGAGGACCACAAAAACGGGAGGAAACTATCGGTTTCTGAAAGCATGGTTTTACCTTCCGTGTTTTTCATCCAAACTGATTCCCTGGCTCTGAAGAATAATATCACAAATATACCATTAAATATTAGCTTTTTAGAGGAAAAAAATTCTAAATCCTTAACAAACTCTAGTTAAAATTTCATATAATGTGCCAGAGATATGGAGAAAAAAATATTCAATAAAAGCCTCAACCTGAAATACAGATCACTAACTAACCTCCAAGAGATCCCATGGCAGAAGGTGATTATCATGATCTAACCTGGGGGGATATAACAAAGAGAAAATGTAGATTTCTAAAGTTGTCTATTGGATCATGTTTGGATCATATGCTAAGAATCCTTAACTCTTGACTTCTTCTCTGACTATAGATCTCATTTCCGTGACGAGGCTTTTTGGTCTATGCAGGGAGAATGAAGGCTAAGGAATGAGAGGATAATTTAGAAACAAATAATCGGAATTGGCAAACCCTTACCACATAAAAATTTATATTCAACTCAAGTGAAGTATGGGAAAGGTAACACCAAGAATGTAGAAGGGTCAAGCAAACTTGAAAACTTCCAAGGCTTTCACCTAGATTCAATTTAAAAGGGCTTACCCAAATCTTTGTAGTTAAGATGAATCACGAGAGATTAAGTTGAGCCTTGGAAGAGAGAAAAAACTATTTTGAGAAGCATCTCCTTTGGGGAAAATCTGATTTTTGGATAATAAGTGTAATAGATTTCTCCTGATCCAAAGTGGAGATTGCTAATTTCCTATCTCAATATCCAATATTATTACTGTCATAAAACCTCTAGAATTTAGTGGAACAGGTGACCCAAACTCCTTTGCAGTTGGATGTAGCCCTGTGGTTAAGTTCTAGCCAGCAAGAGGCTGGGTGGAAGCTTCCAAGAATTGTCCTCAAACATAGTTGGTTCATGCTCTTTGACCTTTCCTATTCTCTTTGTTCTACTCGGAAGGTGGATTACATGATGGCTAGACCTCTGATGACCACGAGGCCAAGCATCACACTCTGGCTGGCACGGCTCAGCACTGGTCCTGGCTGGTCTACAGAGCCAGGGCTGGGCTACCAGCCCTGGGCTGCCTGTCTTTAGAATTTTATGAATGCAAAATGGATTTCTATATTATTTAAGTCATAATTTTTCAGGTTTCTATGACTTGCAGCTAGACCTAGTCCTAACTGATACACCTCCTTTAGCAAAATACAAATTTGGATCCTTTATTTTTGTACACAGATTGTGGGTCTAATGGAAAACAAATGAGGTTCTATCCTCTGCTCAGCCAAACCAACCAAATGTAAATACTCCCATTTCAAAATCGAGTGCATGTATCCATGCATCCTCCAGGGTATTTCTTGTAAGTTAGTTGCTTTCTTCCATCAGTAGAAGCAATTTTAAGCAGATAAGTGTGAGCAAAAGGCAACAGAGTGTCCTATTCTCCCCAGTCAGCCAATTATTCAATGTATGGATATCTGCGTTGGCACATGCCCTCACCATAGAGCTGCTTGTTTTCAGAACTCTGCTCTCTCTAAGCAGGTGTCCCTAGGTTAGGATGCAAACCTTGTCCATGTATCAGGGGCTGGACAGCCACACAAACCTGGACGGTGGAAGGTAGGGAAGGATAGAGCTTCCATGGGCTTAGGTAGAAAAGGGGTTCCACCCCAGCATAACTAGAAATGATCAGACTGAGAGAGCCTTGGAGGAAATGACTTAGGCATTCTGTACTGGTTGTAAAGCTAAAAAGAAAAAAAAAAATTTAAATGTATTTGCAGCCACATGGATTTTCCTCTTCATTGATTCCGTTATTAAGTCCCTGGGAAGACCTCTGTCATCTTCATTTAAAGGAAGAAGAGAAAAAATTCCCCAAGCTCCCAGTAACAAGTTTCACAAGGGCACAGCTCATGATCTCTCTACTTCTGACCCAGGAGCCTAGCAGAGAGCTGAGCGACTGGCTGGGCACTCTGTCACTCACAGACCACACACAGGATGCCTCCCAAACCTGAGTCCACCAACCGGCCCTTTGCAAGACCTGTGTCCTTCTCTTTTACTCTGTTTGTCTTTGTCCCATATCCCTAGTTCTTAGGTACCCACTTCTGCATTCCGGCCGGATGCTTGCCCCTGCACCCAGGGCACAGCAGTTCCTCAGGGCCATGTTTTGATTTTTACGAACTTTGACAATACTTCAGCCTACTCTTTTATTTTTATGTCTCCAGCAAAAGATACCCCAGGCTTCAACTCAGGTAGTAGCACTTGGTCTGCGTGGACCAGCAACACTCCTGACACATAATGAGATTCCGACAGAGGCAGTAATTTCCTTAGAGAGCAGCATAATTGGTATTGAGCATGAGGATGAGACGTGAGTATCATTTGGGTGTCTGACTCTTTGCTACCAGACATGCCCCAAATAAAACTGATGAGCTATTAGTTCTAAAACACACACACACACACACACACACGGTCCTACCTAAAAGCTTTTCAAATATCTGTGTGCTTGGGCAAATGGCCCACAAACACTTAAAATATGCTTGGTAACAACCATGTTTATTGAGCATTTACTGCATGCCAAACCCTTAAAGTACTCTCTGTGAACTATTAATAACTATCATTCCCCACATTTTGCAAGTGAAAGAACAGAGTTAGAAATGTTAAGGAACTTGTCCACGTCTACACTGCTCTTGTGTGGCCAAGAGTACTTCTTATGCATGGCCAGTGACACCAAGGGTCCCTGAGGAGCGGCTTAGGTGTGGTCCGGGGCCATGTGAGGAGCATCCCTGAATAAGTTAGATGCATTTCTTTTAATGTCTTGCTGATTTCAGGTGTGTTGAGGTTGAGAGATTTTCCCTTCCTCTTCCTGCGCCCATATCATGTATTTCCTGAAATATTTCAATTCCCTCACCTGGCTGGAAGACTTCTCCAAGCTTTGAAAGTCATCTGGCAGCCAAATTAAAGCTCC
This sequence comes from Mustela nivalis, assembly GCF_964662115.1. Lineage (NCBI taxonomy): Eukaryota > Metazoa > Chordata > Mammalia > Carnivora > Mustelidae > Mustela > Mustela nivalis. The sequence continues at coordinate 33,882,079 of NC_139028.1, read as the reverse complement.
ACAGCCTTGAATAGCTTGCATTGTTGGCAAACATGGCTATTGCCATGGATGTCTGGGCTTCAGGGGATTTAGGGCAACAGCTGTCTGCAGTGGGAATATGGGATTCTTGTTCTCCCCTGTGGAGGTTATATTTCCTTTTGTCCAAGTGCTAACTCATTGGGACTTGTGTTCCTTTCCGAGGGTGAAATCCTTATTATGAAAAAGACTTCTGATGGTACCTGGAAACATGAGACTTAATTTGTGCCCCACAAGGGGACTTTGTCTCCAATATACATAGAGGTGGCATAGTGTAGCAAAGAGGGGATTGCCAAGAGACAAGTTTGGCTCCTTCATCACATTTTTGTCTGGCCCCAGTTACACATTTTTGTCGGGGGGCACCTGGATGTCTCAGTTGATTGAGCATCAGACTCTTGATTTTGGCTCAGGTCATGATCTCTGGGTCCTGGGATTGAGTGCCACCTCGGGCCCTGCTCTCAGAGGGGAGTCTGCTTGTCCCTCTCCCTCCACCCTTCTGACTGCTCTGCTCCAGTTCTTTCTATTTATTTGTTTTAGAAAGAGAAAGAGAGTGAGCATTCTAGTGGGGGGAGTGGCACAGGGGGAGGGAAACAAGAGATGCTTCAGCAGACACCCTGCTGAGCATGGAGCCTGATGCAGGGCTTGATCCTATGATCCTGAGATCATGACCTGAGCCAAAACCAAGAGTTGGATGCTTAACTGACTGAGCTACCTGGGTCCCCCCTCAGTTACACTTCTAATAAAACCAAGCCAAGTTCACTTTGCTCAAATGTTGGACGTTCCCCAAAGGGGTACTCCAGATACTCCCTTGCTTCCAAACAGGGCACTGTATATTTTCTTCCCACTCCCACTTACATCCCTCTCTCCCCTCCCCCCCAAAACATAGTCTGCTTTATTTCATGCACAAATAGCAATTTCCAACCACGAAGAAACACCTGGGAGAGTCAGGGCGCTCGTGGTACAAGATAATTAGAGATTATTATAATCGAAATTTCATTGCCACATCAAACTGTGTCTTTTAGCATTAATTAATCTCCAATCCCAGCCCCTGAGCCGCTCAACTCGCCTGCTGGAGCCACCAGCTTGTCAAACACACCGGAGCCTTGCATCTCATTATCTTATCACTGGGTGCAGGGGAGGAGATAAGCCCAGATTCCTCAGAGCCTTGGCCCCAGCAGCTGTAATTCACAAGGTGGTTTCCCTGGGAAGAGGCAGGTGGGGGAAGCAATTTGGGGAAGGAGAGCTGGGCTCCTTATTTATTTATTTATGCTTTCTCAGTGAACTAAGAAGCAGAGGATGAAAATTGCTTCCACCAGGAGAGCTGGGCCATGGAAGAAGGCGATTCATAGGTCACAGGTGGGGAATAATTGTAGCTTGGCGAGGCACCTTTGCCCTTCGGCTGAGTCTCTGATTCTGTCCTGATCATTTAAGTGAGTGTAAAGGTGTCTCCCGATTCGCGGCTGTCTTCTCCCTCTGCGCATCACCTCATTTTCTTTTTTTTTCCAGTGTTTGCTGTCACTCTACGCCTAAGAAGATTCAAAACCAGCATTTTAAAGACTGTTGCTTACTGACGAACACTTGCCGGTGTCTGGGCACTGCAAACTGCCACCTTTCGGATGAATAGCCAAGTGTCCGATAACTGGGGTTCGATGACTAATATGTTTTTCACACATTTCCCTACTCATTTTGGTAACAAAATAGAGCTCTTTACCGAACAGGCAAGCATTAGCCGTTATAATGATTCATAATTCATACCCATTTTGTAGTAGTGCTCACTGTTAGCACTGTAGTTATGGGTAATTGTCACAAAGAATTCCTCGAAGAAGTATAAATACCTCAGCACAATTAGATGTCTTTCTATTATTCTCTACACGTGTTTGAAGTGTGAACATTTCTCCTCTGCGATATAATAATTATCACATCCACACAGTGGAGTACTACACAGAACTGAGCAGGGCAACCACAAATTCAAGTGCTGGTACAAATGAATCCCACAGCACAATGTAGGACAGAAGAGGCCAGCCATAGGGAGGACATTCTGAAGGATCCCAGCACGGAGGTCCAAAAGCAGGCGCCCAGACTTAAGGTGCTAGGAGATGGGCTGATGGGCTGGGGAGGAACCTGTGGGAAAGGAAGTTGGGACAGCAAAGGGTTTGGGGAGTCAGGGGTGGGGTGTTGTGTTCTCTTCCTTCCTTAGCCTGAGCATTGGCTATGTGAGTGTGTTTAGTTGGTGACACTTCACTGAGACTACGTTCTGTGAACTTGGCTGTATGTGTGTCATACACAAAAGCAAGTGGAGGGGAAAAAAAAAAAAAAAGTAAGTGAAGCCCTCTTGCCTGACTCCTTTCCTTTCCTTTCCTTTCCTTTCCTTTCCTTTCCTTTCCTTTCCCTCTTTCTTCTTCTCCTCTTCCTCTTTTCCTCCCCCCCCCCCATCCCACTGCATGTCTCACTCTTTTCTGAGAAGTCTCCATAGGACTAATTTCTATGAATCCCAAGAAGCAACTGTGTTGTCCTCTGTGCCTTTGGTCAAGACTGAGTCCTGGAAACTCCTGCTCCTTCCTCTACAAGTTATAGGAATGGAACAAGAAAGTCACTCCCCCTACATCGGAGAATCCCTATAGCTCACCAGGGGAGGACCTTATCGGGGTGACCAACCACATCTGCAGCTCAGACTCTAAGATAGCCACATGCTTTGCCTTTTTTTTTTTTTTTTTTTTTTTTTTGAGGGACAGGGAGAGAGGGAAAATGCATGAGTTGGGGTATGATAGAGGTGGAGGAATGAGAATGCCAAGCAGTCTCCACACCCAGGGAAGAGCCTGATGTGGTGCTCAATCTCACAACCCTGAGATTATGACCTGAACTGAAATCAAGAGTTGGGCGCTCAACTGACTGAGCCATCCATGTGCTCCTCCACATGCATTTTTTAAAAAATTTAATTAGTTTATTTATTTGGGAGAGAGAGTATGCCAACAGAGTGGCAGGGGAGGGGAGGAGCAGAGGGAGAGAGACAAGCTGACTCAGTGCTATGTGTGGAACCTGATGCAGAGCTTGATCCGAGGACCCTGAGATCATGACCTGAGCAGAAATCAAAAGTTGGACCTTGACTCAACTAAGCCACCCAGGCACCCACCCCTCCATATCCTTTTGAAAAGACGTAAAGAATTGAGGTGCCTCGGTGGCTCAGTTGATTGAGAGTCTGCCTTTGGCTCATCTCATGATCTCAGGGTTCTGGGATCAAGCCCCACATCGGGCTTCCTACTCAGCAGGGAGTCTACTTCTCCCTCTCCCTCTGCCTGCCACTCTGCCTACTTGTGCTCTCTAACTCTCTGTCAAATAAAATCTTAAAAAAAAGAGGGGGGCATGAAAAATTAACACTTAAAATAGAACATAAGTGTTTTTAGAAACGAGGTGGTTTCTTCCCATGGCTGCTTTCTGTATAGGTGAGGAAATGAACTGCACAGGTGGAGCAAAGCATCTAACTCCTTGGCTCTTCTTCTAGCAGAAGGACAGGTAAGCATAGTAAGGTGCATGTACACACCATCAAGCTTTTCAGGTTATGGAGATCTCTCTGTACTTTGAGTCATCAATATTTTCTTTTTCAAAGGAGTGAATACTTCAAGCAGATCAATGACTAAAGCCCACTGAAGCTAGAAGCCTCGGCTGCTTAGGCCCTCATACCACGTCCTAGATTCCTGGCATGTGGTGGGCATGCGAGACATGCTTAGGGAGAGGATGAATGAATGCATACAGCACACTGAAATATAAGCCAAAGAAAGGGTGGCTTTCGCTCTGCACAAGCCGTGAAGTAGTTCCCGATGAGCACGGATGGGTGTGCTGGCTTCACTCTTGCATTGTTCAGGAAGCAAAACAGACTTGGGTTAACAAATCAATCATTCGTTAAATATCTACCCTATGCTTGGCAAAACACTAAGTGCCACGCATGGTAGAAAAGTATGTGTGGACCTAATTCCTGCTCTCAGAGGCAGGCACTCCTGATAGTAAGTAATATAAATAGCTCGCAAATGGTGCAGATATGCAACAAGGGTCCCATGGCAATTTGGGGAAGAGTAGTTGAGGGTGGTGGAGCGGCCAGGGGAGACTCTCCGAGGTTCGTAGTTGACAAGGTGACAGACCTCATCTCAGCCCTGGGTTTGAACTACTGCATTTAATACTCAGAACTGCTCTATGAGCTGAATAGCACTGGATTCATCTAATGTGATGAACCCACAATCACAGAGCTGGTCAGCAGTCTTCTAACTGCAGAGTGACAATGCCTGCTGCCCCTGGAAGATGCATTAGGGGAGTTGGTCCTTGAACAACAGGCTGGATACTGATGCATAGGAAGCCTCGACCAGACCTTACCGTGGTACCTGCCAGAGAACTGTCTCTGTGAGCTGGGAAGAGGGAAAGGTAGCCCTGCCATCCACAAGCACAAATGGGAGGGCTTGGCCTCTAAGAGAGCGCAAGGCGCCCCAAGAAAAGATGGGGGCAAGCATCCTGACATGGCCCCTCAGCTCTTTTCACAGAAAAAATTAAGAGTCTTTAGCTACCTTTGTGAACGCAGCTGCTTTTGTTGGGTGAGAGTGGATGTGGGGACTCAAATTCTGAACTTCTAGGGCATGTCCTCCATTCTGTCCTCTCCAAATGTAGGGCGGCCATGAGGGTTTTCCCCTGGCTGACAGCAGAAGAAAAGCAGGACAGAAAAGGGAGACGTTAAACATGCAAACACAGCCGACTCCTCCCTGCTCCCTACAAACACATTAGGTGCTTAATTGCGCAGGGTGCTTTCTTCAGCGGGAGGGGGAGCGCCCGGCCCAGAGGGTGACGTGCTGGAGCCAGAGGACCATCAGCTCTGATCGCTCTCAGGCTGGTGTCCCTGCAGGTGTTCCGCGTTCTCATCCGTATCGAGGCCTCGTCCATCGCAGATCGTTCGTTTATTTAGTTGCTGCTGTCTCGCTGCAAGCGTGCTGCCATCCAAATGAATTTCCATTTAAATATGCAAACAGTGGAAGATAGAATTTTAAAACAGAAGGACTTGGGCTCGCTAACGTGATTTGGTGTAAAACAGAATTCAGTATACAGCCTGGTGTCGGTCTTAGGCCTTAGCTTTTAGTTATGGAAAAACCAAGAGGCGCTCATTTTAATGGTAACCAGTATCATACCTGGCTTTGCTGGGCCCCAAGCTTAGAGTTTCACCTCTATTTTCATTTGATCCTTAAATGAGTCCTGGGAAATACTCAGGAAATACTTGTCATCCACACTCAAGGAGCTGAGGCTCAGAGATGTGAAGGAACTTTCCCCAGGCCACCCAGCTATCACATGGTAGAGTTGGAAGTAAGCTTCCATCTTCTGATTGCAGGTTTTACACTCTTTGCACTGAGCCCACACCATCACTCACCTGGGGCTCTGTGCTACCTGGTGGGCTCATCCTGAGGGAACTTACAAAGTCAAATTCCAGTTAGAGGCATATCTGGGAACCCATGGACCATGCCAGGGGAATCTTTGGCCCATGAGTTTTTTTAAGAAAGAGAAGTTGTTTCTTTGGAGCCATTTCCCCTTTATTTTATTTTTTACCTTCTTTTTTTTTTTTTCATTCCAGAGAACTACAACTTGAGACCCCATCACCAAAAAGAGGACCTAGATAAAAGATGTCTTGGTGACAGACTCAGATAGAATTTTATGACATGAATGCCAACTGACTGACAGTCGTGGGAGAGCCAGTTAGGTTTCTCAGCTTACCAGGGAAAGGGGCCAACACAGAGGATCCCCCATAAGTTACTAGGGTACAGATTTCCTAGGGGAAGCCATGACATCTTCTTCCCTAATCATCCTGTGTGCTATTGAACATAGAAAGAGTCAGGGCTCACAAGCAAAGCTGAAGCCAATGGATGCCCCATTTCCCTCTTTTTACCTTCAGTGATTTTTTTTTTAACTGTGTTGTCTCAGAATAGATACATCAATTTGTATTCTGTTTGTGCAGCAAAATTTTGGCTACCAAATAATGGCTAATTTAATAATCTAGTCAACTTAGAGGTAATAAACAAAATATTAATATAAATGAATTAACTTTTCAAGCAAGAAATAAATTATTTGTTCATTCTTTCCAAAAACAGTTTTGAGTATTAGGCTACATGAAACATACAAACGAATGGCTGCCCGTGTGCAATGCATTTGATGACCAAGCACAGGCATGCATTGGGGATCTGAGTCTCAGCTTGCAGGCTTGTGTACCCGAGATTGTGCAAACTATGGGATAAATAAAGCACACATTCACTTATTTTTATTCTATTATCTTTCCTCAGTCCTTGCCAGCTTGTGATGCCATGAGAACATGTTATTTTTTTTTTCCCCCAAAGACTTGTTTATTAATTTTAGAGAGAGAGTGAGAGAGCATGTCAGCAGGGGGGAGGAGCAGAGGGAGAGGGAGAGACTCTCAAGCAGACTCCATGCTGAGCGTGGAGTTCAATGAAGGGCTCAGTCACAGAGCCCTGAGATCATGACCTGAGCTGAAATCAGGAGTTGGATGCCCAACCGACTGAGCCACCTAGGCACCCCATGTTATTTTTAATAGGTAAAATTGGCTGGCTTTTTTTCCTGCTTATATAACTACCTGGACTTAATCTCCAGTCATATCTTCCCCCATCAATTGGTATGGATTCCTAGAAGGGTCCTCTCCTGTCTTTATCCCTGGCCTTTTGTTAGTGTCTCTCTCCTGCAGGTGGCTGGGTCATGGTACACACCATGCCCACAGCCGTGGATGCTCTGCTCAGAAATCAGCTTTCCTGGCTAATGTGCTATTTCTCATGCTTCCAGTGAGAGATGGGAAGGTGATTTTGTTCCTGACTCTATTTGATCTGTAGGCCCTCTATAGACATGGACTGTGTCTCACAAAGCCCCAGGTGGAAACACTCTTTTCAGTGCCTGTCCATAGCTCTCTTTTCTATGGGAGTAGGAGGGATGAATCTTGATTTGTGGTTTGCATTTAGGGACAGAAAGACCTTCTCCCTTGCATTTGCCTATGACTGTCTCTGAGACATGCACTCACAAAGCTCCTTTCACTGGTGTCCAATGAACATCTCTCCTTCCTCCTCTTCATCACCTGGTCACCCTGTATACTGTTGTACTCACAGGTGTCACCCAATTATTGTCATATTAATACACCTGGTCTTTCCGATTAGAATTATTTTTATAGAGGACAAAATCTCACTGTATAGTGTAGACAGGCAAAACTCTGGCCAGGGAATATAGGTCTACACAATATAGGTCTACAGGTCTAAACAATAATTTAGGTCAGAACCACTCCTAATGGTTATGTGAACATTGATAAATAAGACATTTCTGGGTTCCAACATCTTGACAGAGGTGGGCTTGATTAGCTTTAATTCCCTTCATATTTTCAAATGTCACATCATTTAAGCCTGGGGTGTTCTTGCATCATACTCATTATGGAGTTTTGTATTCTGGCAGCATCCAATTACTGTTACTGACTGGTATCCTTCATTAGCATAGTTTCTGCTTATGATTCATTAGTTCATTCATTTCCCAAATAATTATTGAACTTCTACTATGTGCCCAGTACTCTTTTAGGCGGTGAGGATATATTAGTGGACCAGCAGACCAAGTAGTCTGAATCTCACAGAAATCGCATCTTCATCTAGGAGGTAGATCATGTGTAATAAATATATCCAAAGTCAGTTAACAATGTGCTATGGAGGAGGACAGAGTATGGCTGGTGGAGAGGATGTGTTACACTGGGAGGTAGTTCATGTACCTAGAATGGTTATTGAGCAACCATGTGGGTATTTGGGATGAGAGCATGTCAGGCAGAAGGAATTACAAATGCTAAGGCCCTGAGGCAGTGCATGATTGGTGGGTCTGAGGAACTGGGAGAAGCCCCATGTAAGGGGCTGAGTGAGTGAAGGGGAGTGATAGAACAGCAGGTTGTGGAAAAGCGAGGGGCTGGATCATGAGAGCCTTGTCAACCATGCTTAGGTATTTGAACTGTTTTCTACATGAGACGAAAAGCCGCTAAGAAGTTATAAACAGGGAGTAGCATGATCTGATTTATGTTTTAAAAGGATGACTCTGTCTGGTGAGTAGTGAATAAGAGGGAAGGAAGGGCAAGGGGGTAGAAACAGGAAAATCAGTAAAGGCTTTTTTGAAGAACTAGATGGGTTTTAGTAGTGAGCATGGGTTTTTAGTAATGAAAGGATTTGAAAGTGTTTTAGTGGACGGGAAGAGATCCATGGTACAATGGCCAAGAAGGAGGAGATGTATGTAAAGAAAACTTCATTTCAACTAATGCTGCTAGGTCTACAAGATAAAAGTTTCTACAACTGGCAGTTATAGAAGTTAACCTCTTTGAGTAAAATCTCATATAACCTTTATTTACTACCTATGGTCTGTGCTTTAGTATACAGATGAGTGAAGTAGAAATATTACTTCTATACAATGCCCTATTACTTTCCTGGACACAGCATCTACAGTTCTTTCTATCTTATACCTGCTGTCCTCCCTGAGATCTAGTGTAACCATTTCTTCCAGGCATTTTTCTGCTTTTCCTACAAGTTTTGCTTTATGATCTTCTGGACTCTCTGTCCAAACATATTCTTCTCTTCTTCATGGGTGCATTCAATCTATTGTTAACTACCCACCTTTTTAGTCTGTTGAACTATGGGTTCCAGAGACAAAGTCCTATGTTGCAGTACTAAATACATAATGACTTTTGTTTTTATCCTCTTTTCTTCATCTTATTCCTGCTCTTGAAGTACTAGGAAAGGTGAAAACTTCATCTGAGCTCCCCTTGTGTTTTTTCGCCCCGGCCTTCAATGCTACTAGACTTGTGTATCTCCCAGGTTCTTCCTTCTGTGCCAAGTGTTTTAATATAAATCCAGAATGGGAGCAGTTGTAGGACTGGTAAACCTTGGCTGCATATCTATATTATTTCATGGTCCAAAAATCAAGAAATCTTCATCTTTTTTTTTTTTTTTTTTAAGATTTATTCACTTATGTGGGGGTGGGTGGAGTGCGGGAGAGAGAATCTTGAGCAGATTCCTTGCTGACTGCAGAGCCCAATGCGGAGCTCCATCACATGACCCAGGAGATCATGATCTGAGATATAACCAAGATCAGGGGCTTAACCGACTGAGCCACCCTGGTATCCCCAAAGAAGGAAGCTTCTTAAAAACCATGTCCCATCTCCATTGGATTACCACCATTTTAAAAAATTAGGGTATTACTAACCACTGCCAAACGTTTCTGATCATCAGAGGTGTTTGGCCTGTGCATGGTCTTTTGAGCTCATTTCATACAATGTCTCTTAGAACGTCCACTCTCTCCAAGGGCAAAACTCTTAACATCTTCCTCCCCAACCCCATCCTTTTCTTATCCATACCTCTTTAGCTCACCATATGTTTATCTGCAGGATTTCTGTCATTTGCAATCTCTCTTCATAGGCTCTAAAAACATTCCAGATAATTATTTCTTCCGTGTCTCCACTATCACTTCCCTAGGAATACCATCTTGCATTGGTAGCACAAATACTTGGTGACTAATATATATGGGAAAACATATACAGCACTTAATTTCTAGATCATTAGGACAAGTTTCCTTGTATCCATGCTTGGAAGATGTTCTAAGCTATCTGTTTCTGGCACATACTGTTTTTTGTTTTTGGGTTTTGCTTTCCTTTGATAGTCGCTTCTCCCTGAACTTGTTACGGTGCAAGTCAACGATGGAATGCTCGTAATTAACAATTAAATTCCAGTTTCCTTGTCTCATCTCAACATCAGGAAAGCTAAAGTCAGGCCCACATTCTGATATTATCAGGAGCAAAGATTTCTGCCCACCTCTCTTCTTTGAACTAAAAATGTTGCTCCCACTAGAATGAATCAGAGTCAAATAGAAGCCCCGAGCAATATCAAACTAATTTAATTTGGAAAGCATGTCACCAGAGGGCACAGGAAAGAGGTATATTGGCACATTTGCTGACTAACTGTCTGCTTTTGAAACATCTGTATCCATCTTGGATTGCACTTGGCCACAGTCCAGAGAAAATTTGGTTCTTTTTCTGCTAGGCTTTGTTTTGGTACCAGTGCATTAGGGAGCACATGAAATACCCTTCCTGAGAAATATTTAAAACGAAACGCCATTGTTCTGGAATCGTTGTAGGCACAGACCTGCTTAGGGGAAGGGGTGCACTAAGTAACCTCTGCGGCACTTTTGAGGTCTTGGATCTGCTGAATTTCCACTGTAACCAGAGTTATACCGAACTGCTTCTTCTATAAAAATCCCTCCCAAAGGTCTCCCTTACTGGAAGAGAAGTGAGCAGCATGCAAATGAGCAGCCTCAAGCCTTTCTGGGATTATTGTTTTGGCACCAACTCCCTACCTCTTTCTGTGCCCAGCTCTCATCCCAAAAGCTTAGTCCTGGGCCACACCAGAGCAGCCAGCAGGGTGGCTCCGTGGACAGCTCTCTACTTTCCCTAAGATGGTTCCATCACTCCGTCTGAAGGTCATATGGCATACGGATGTGCCCCCCTGTCCCCACTCTACTGCCTATCTGCCTCCCGGTCTAGATTCACCTCTCTAATCTATAAAAGGCATCTGATTGTCTTTGCAGGGATCTGTTTCATTGCTTTAGCCTCAACAGCAGCAAAAACCCCTGGGGAAAAGGGCTTAGTTGCAACAATAGTTAGTGTAGTGGAAGCTGGAAATGGGTAGAGAACATTTGAGTTCTGTTGACGTGAGCCTCTCTATGACCAGTTCAGTCTGTGAACAATGTAGGACTTGGACACATTAAAGCAATGAAAATCGAAAATCGCCTTTAAATTAGACCTGGCACCTACACTCAGAAAGCAGCCTTTAGTACGCACCCGCTGTACTCTGAACACCGCAGGAAGCTCCATGTAATTCTGCTCTGCTCCCGCTTTCACTTTGAAGATGGTCGCTTCATGGCCAGGCACATGATGGATGTTCACCCAATATTTGTTGTCTTTGACTCTCCTACATCGAAACCCCTAAACTGTGATCTCAGAGGAGTAACCCTGATATTTTAATGACAGAGAAGACATGTTAGGAGAAAGAAGGGTCACTGCCTAAGCAAAACTGAGATAACCTTCGTAAACACAGGCAGGATATACATGTTGATTTCCATGTGAGCACGCATGCATGCACATAACATCCTTTCTTTCCATAAAGGATACTCAGTTCACCCGGGACATGTTAGATCTGGGAGAGGAGCTTTGCAGCCATGTGATCCTAGATCCTTGCTGTCCCTGACCCCCACCACTCACCACAATTCCCAAATACAAGCCAGCTTCAGCCACATACACATATACGTGCACACACACACACACACACTCGAAAAGGAGAACCAAGGCAACACAACCGTCTGCCACACAGCTGAGGTAGCCCAGTCCTTGCCTGGGTAGCATACAGCCCCAGAGCTCTAACTTTGCAGATGAGGCTGACACAGTGTTGCACCACGGCCCCCTCCCACTCCAGATTCCTATGATGGAACTGGTATCTGCTGAATGAGCAGTCTGCATTCCAAACCCAGCATCTGGGGTGTAAGAACTCAGATCCTGGAACTTATTTCAAGGTCAATTTGCTTTAGAATCAAAACCCATTTACCATAAAGTAGAGATATGCTAGAGAGAGGAGGAGGGCCTCGGGAAGGGAAGGCACGTTCATTAAAACAGCTGTAGGAAAACCGAACACCACACACGCGGGTGTGCGCGCATACACTCACACACACACACGCACACACACACACACACCCTCACCACCTGTGTCTTTTTAAAACCCTATCTCGATCTGCGTTTTTTTTTCCTCCACATTCCTTCCACCGCTGTGGTTCCTGTGAGTTGAAGGGCTCAACTGCCAGAGGAGAGGGGCTGGGGAAGAGGGCTGTTTCCACATCTCATCTTCTTGGGTTAAAAACAGGCAAGATCTCCCCTAGCTCAGCTGCAGCCTTCCGTCTCATTCCGAGTCACCAGGCCATTACTAAACTATTACCAGTTCCTTGCAGACATTTTCTGGAGCCACTGACAGATTTCCTTGAGCCCATAAGGAAAGCTCAGGGTGTCAGGGAGAATTGGCAGAGGCAATTTTCACCTCATTGTCAAATTGCTTCCTCTGTTTTATGATGGCCTGTCTCTCCCCTTGTCCTCTGTCTGTGGTCATTTCTTATTTCCCAGTTTTGAGGAATAGTTTTTCCTCTGTCCTTCAACTCCCAGATTCTGTGCCTGGGCAATGGAGATCCTCACCGAGCAGTTTGCCCTGAGGCTGTCATGGTTAGCTGGCGTTGGGGGGGGGGGTCAGGAACCTGGCAGCGGAGAGGCGGGTGCGGGCCGACAGGTGCATCTGTGCTCTCCCTTGTTGTCTCGCTGGCCTGCCACAGATGCCAGCCATTTAGCCCTGCCCTCTTTCTCCTGAGCCCCGCCCTCTCTCTCCATCAGTATTGGTAGATGATTTGCTGTCCTGGTGAAGAACCAGCTCTGTAAGTGAAGGAAGCTGAGGGAGCAGCTGAGAGCAGCCTGGACCACTGGTTAACTCATTCTGAGGATTCTACTGAAGGCCAAGCAAGAAAAGGAGGCAAACGCCAATTTGTTGAATGTGCTCACCCAATGCCACTCTCTTGATCCCCGGTAACTGCCTGAACCTGGGGTCCTACCACACCGTCTACCTTGGCTCCTGTGAAAGGCACATGCATGAGGAATGGGCCATGGTCATGTTTGTTCATCAGCTGGTCTAACAGTTACTTCATGGGCCCCTGCTGCATACATTCTCAGCACCACGCAGGTTCTGGGAGGTTTACAAAAGAGGCTTGCGACAAAAATCCCAGCTTTCCAGGAGCTGTGAGCTTCCAGCAGATGGGTCGACACATCCTGGAAAGGTCACTGGGGCTACTGTGAGTCAGGGTTGGTGCTAGCTTTTAACACCGGCCCCTCTGCTTATGAAATGGCTGCTATCACCAACCCCTTGTTGCTGAGAACCCCGACACTGGGAGAGGTTAGAAACTTGATCCAGTTCCAGAGTGAGCAGGCTTGGGAGAGTCAGGATTTGAACCCCGCTCAGACTCCTCCTCAACCCAGGCATTTAACCAATGTGTGTGCCATCTCGGGAAGTCTGGTGATCGCTTTGATGGGAAATCTGTCTGCTCACCCACACTTTGGGACGCAGAGGCAGATTCAAGGTGAAAAAGCCTTCTCTGGCTATAAGACTCTTGTCTTTCCCACCTCCCAGTGTTTAAGGTGTGAGGGAGGCAAGGCAAAAGGAGGGCCAATGGCCTGGGATCAGTTGAAATAAGATAAGGAGCTGGAAAGGAGCCGGCAGGGGCCCACAGTGATGCCAGTCACATGATAGGAGATTATCCAGCGTCTCACTTTCAACGAAGCAATTTCAAATCTCAGCGTGTTTTCCAATTTCATAGTCTTGGTGGACAATATGCAGCAGCAACAGCTTTTTGTGCTCTGAGACCTGGGACAGACAATGACAGTCTCATAACCCAGGGGACCTTTAAACAAGAACTGACAAAGAGTGACAATCTTGAAAAAGTCACCCAAAGCTAGACCCAGAAAACTGGGCCAAATCGCAAGGAAGAGCTTCAGGCCAGCTCTGGCCTCAGGGGATAACTTCGCACCTCCCTTGACCGTGGCTTCAGGGGACTCCTCTGGGTCTGCTCTCTTTCCCAGGGCTGACAGAACCGGCAGTGGATTCTGGGTCTACACTACAGGAGCCCACCATGCCTCTGTGTTGGCCTCTTCACATCCTGGGGGAACGTCAGCAGTTTTGTCCCCCTTGGGAAGAATAAGAGATCAGAAGAAAAAGAACTGACCCATTTTTTTTTTTTTAAGTGTGTATTTTCTGGCATAGATCTCTAGCTACTAATAATAAAGCTGGAGTGGGCACTGGGTCGCCAGCAAGTAGGGGCAGGAACTTCCCCTTCTGGGCATCATGGCTGTTACAGGAACTGCTCTTTCTGGCCAGGTCTGACCAGGGACAATTAGAAATAGAACCATGTGTCTGCAGCCCTTTCAGATGCTTCCTCTCTGCACTGAGGGAAGGGAGCACACAATTCGAAAAGCATCTCCTCCAAATCCCTTCTTCTCATTCGAGACCAGTGGTGGGCATCACCCCTGGATCCCGGTGACACCTTATGAGCATTGAGGTCTCCACATCTCGGTGCATGGTGGAGTTAAGAGGCCACACTGTGTCCCTTCCTGATACCAATATTTGAAGTCTTCTGCAAAGCAGGGAGGGAACTACACCATGTGTGTCTGTATGTGAGACATGGAATTTCAGACAAAGGTAATGAGCCTAGGACACAAGAAAGCAAGAGCTAAACTCCTGGTGACCGGAGCCCACTACTTCCTCAGCTACAAAGTCAAGGATGAGACACAAAGGTCACTAAGGTGAAAGGTCCATGCACCTCTAAGTGGGGGATGCCATGGACATATAAAGACCTCAGATCTCCCAGGCTGTGTGGTTTTGGGATGAACAGTTAACTTCTCTGAGTCTCAGTTTTTTCTATGACCCAGGAATGGTAAAAATGCCTCTGAGTGGTATAGTAAGGATGACGTGATCATGGATGTCACCTTCTTGGCACGATGCCTGGCTCTTGATCAATGCCCAGTGAGCAGAAGCTATAATTATTAATTTTCAAAGATTAGACTACTCAAGTTGAGTTGCGATAAGGCTCTAATTTTTACTAAATTTGAAAGAAATGCCTGTTCCATCATGGATTCCATCCTTGGGCTGACGTTTGATGGTCTATGTCCGAACGGAAGGAACGACATACCCCGGAGGAGCAGCCTGAGGAAGGGGGCCACGAGATCCCAATGGAACCTATTGCAAGAAATGTGTTCTTCACAGGAGGCCAAGGGGACTTCGAAATAATTGAAAAAAATGATTTCAGAGACCACAACATGAGGGCCAGGCTTTGGGCAAACGAAGATCTATGCCTTGTATCCATGGTTAGTGGATGAGTAACCATGGTGAATAAGGCCCTCAGAGGTCTGCTAGTAGGAGCTGACTTATGAGTGTCAAGGTCAAGGACAGTGCTCAGATGTGCAGGCCAATGGCTGGCTCCCAGATAAAAGCACCCAACTGGAATCTTTCCTGCAAGAAGTGGGTCAGATGGGAAAGCAAAAAGGCATTCTATTCCCTTAAGGGAAGTGGGGGAGTGAGGAATGGAAGCTTCAAGGAAGACCACTTGCAGAGGGCCAGACCAACTTAGGCTCTGTGTCCTCCCATGGACTTGATCCCAAGGACTTGATCTCAGCCTAGGGACGTGGCATCAGATATGGTGAATTTCACCTGCTTTTACTGAGGAGAGGTTGAATCGGGGGTGTCACAGAAACAGACTCCAGCAGCAGAGGCTGAGGGAGAGGATGACCTCCGGGCCACGGACGGAGTGAGGGCTGAGCTTCCTGCTGTTCTGTGCACGGGCTTCAGCCAGCCAGAAGCTGCTATTCTTATTAGTGGAGCTCTGCTGCACACCTTTTTGTGGCGTGGCTGGGTAAACTTGTGTTCCACCACGTTAAGTTTAACCACAGAAGCGTCGCTCATAGTGCACTGTTGTCAGGAGCTCAGCATTTGATAAACACGTGAGGTGACAATGTAAAGTGCTTCATCTGTAACTGTCTGCAATTTCAATTCAATTTAACTCAATAAGCACATGTTTGACATCTAATATGCATCCATTTCTTTTCCTGGGCTCTGCTTCCCTCCATGAAACTTTGCACACTTTTGGACAGACTTTGGGCTGAAAACATTTGATTCATAAATTTCAATAGCTTGGTGATGCATTACCACAGCCAAAATATCTTTCACATTAACATTGAGATGAGCAGTCTAAACAGTTCTAGCACATTTTGTATGACTCTAGTGTATTAGTTATCTATTGCTGCATAACGAATCAGCCCAAATCTGAGTGGTTCAAACCGCAATAACAGTTTATTATCTCTCACGGTTTCTGTGGATGAGGAATTCAAAAGCAGCTTGGCTGGCAGTTTTGGGTCAGGGTCACGTATGAGGTTGAAATCTTATGCAGGTTGGGGCTGAAGGCCTTTGTAGGCTTGCTTGGGGCTGGAACCGCTTCCAAGGCAGCTCAGTCATGTGGCTGCCATGCCGGTGCTGCTCTTTGACTGAGGGCATGTTTTGTGTGCTTCAGATATGGGAGAGAGCTTTCCCTCCAGCAAGCGATACAAGAGAGCAAGGCAAAAATGGCAATGCCTTTCATGACCGAGCCTCTGAACTCACATACCATCCCAGCCATAGTATTCCATTAGTCACATCGGGCCAGCCTGGATTCTTTGTGGAAAGAGACAATAGAGATGTGCATACCAGGAGGTAAGACTCACTGGAAGGAAACTCCAGGATTGGCTACCGCAGCTAGCAATCGGTATTTGCAGTCTGCTTTTGGACTATCTTTAGAAGCATATGTCAAATGCACAAGCATGCACATAGACAATTCTAGCTCCACATGGGAAAAGTCTAGCTTTTCCCACCTTGGTTGACATATTTGAGTGTATCTCATTGGCTCTGGTGACTTCCGTCCCACCACCCAATTCCAGTTCAGTCACAGCACTAGGCCTCTGTCCTAATGCCTCTCTTTCACCTTTAGTTCCTTTTCTGTTTCAGGTGCCAATTCCTTGCAACCAGCAACAGGGCTGGTGCATGAGGTCAGGTCCTTAGCTCAGTTTGAATTAAAAACCTTTTGTCTTTCCTCCTTGTTCTTTTCCTCGTCCCTTATATAAGTGGATTCCCCTTTGATCTATTGTTATTTAAGTCCCAGAGCAATATGATTCCACTCAGAGGAGCTGGAGAGGCAAGGAGCCAGAGGATTTATCCTGTAATTACCAAATTCATGTACATATGCAGAGTGTAGCCCATGATTATAAAATGTTAGTGTACACGCAGGAACCAGAACTTATTTCTACACAGATCCAAGGTATCATTTGAAGTTCAAGTTCTATTTGAGTTTCTCCACTAACCTGTGCTAGGACCTCCGGCTATGCCCTCCTACTTAACTTATTCAAGTAAAGCCAAATGTATCATGCCTTCTGAGGTCAGCTCCCCCTGCTGACTCACATTTTTCTATCCATGTTTCCACATAAAAAGGTGCAAAGGCTAAAAATTTGAGCATCTCCTTAGTTGACATGACCTTCTTTGCCCCGTACAAACATACAGTGACAGGCTGACAAGTCTCTCTTCTCCATCCTTCTTTTCCATTCCCCTAACCACATTTTCCAGGTATCTGTCATTTTGCCACACATTATTTGCACCAGCATCCTGAATCATCTAGCCACATCCAATGCCTCCAACTCAAATGGTTCTGCATGCTTTGGCCAGATCAATTATTCTTAAATGGCATCCTGGTCATTTCATTTTTATGTTCAAAGTACCTTCCAGTTTTTCCCCCACTGATGTCAGGATGAAGTCGAAACTCATTGGCCGGGTATATAGTATCCTCAACATTTTTTCCAAAGTAATTTCTACTTACTTTTCATTCCCATCCAACGTGAAGCTCTTACCATGGTCTTCCACTCTATTCAGGCTCTTCCCTGCCCCGGTACAGCCTTGCCCGTCCCATCCAAATTACAACCATCCGTCCTCCCCTCAGCCCCATCACAACAGCTTTGTGAGGGCTCAGGCTCCTCCTGGACTCTGCCTGTTTTAAACTCTATTGCAGGTATCCTCCCTGATGTTCAGCTGCCCTGACGTATAACCTTGTATTAAAATCTATCTCTCTTGCTCTGGGTGTAGAAATCCTGAAATAATAGGCTTCTTGTAGACAAAACTGTGGGTCCTCTCCAGCCACCTGGGTTGAGCACACTGCTTCACATATGAGAACAACTCAAGATTCATTTACGGATGAATTCTATGAGCCAGAAACCCTAATGAAAGCCCCAGGAACAAGGTTTTTAATGGCTCCCTTTCTTCCTCTTCTGGCTTTAAGCTACTTTGGGTGGAAAGAGCTAGATTTCCTATCCTGGTTAAGCCCAAAACAGCCCCTCAGTGAGGGGCATGGCAGAATCCTGCCCAGCAGAGGGAACACTCCATTTGCTCTGCTATTTCTGATTCCCCAGTTTTGCTTGCTTGCTTGCACTAGGTTATTTTCTCTCTCAGTTTACCCTGTTTATTGTTTGACAATTTAACGATTGTTTTTGGTGCCAATGGCAAGTGTCCTATATAGGGCTACCCACTGTGGGAAGCTGGAGTAATTGCACTTGTACATTTTTGTTTTCCACAAGATGCTGCTAGGGTGATAGAGCCAGGATGGTACAAATGACTGAAACAAAGAAATGTATTTCTCCTGTCGCCAAGGGCAGAGACTCCCACCTCCTTTGCTAGATGAAGGCATGGAAGCAAGAGAGAGACAGGCATCCTGAGATCTGCTGTCTTCTGGAAGAGGAAAGTCTCTCCTTGGTGTCTTCTCCCTGACAGAGAATAATGACCTTAAACCCACATCCTAATTAGCATTTATATTAAGTGAACTAGGGGCTGGGTAGAAAGGTTGAAGACAGAAGCATGTTTTGGCTGTTAGGGAGGAGTGAATAAGGGGGAGTAGTTATTTACTCGTCCAGCAAATAAGGATCCATTAAGTGCCAGCCCCAGGGACTGGCATTGTTATTTGTACAAAAAAACACCAAGAAATAAATCCAGCTCAAATGCAAACCACAGTCTGCCTTTTCAGTGCCTTTTCCTCATCAAGGAGTCTTTGATCTTCTCTGAATTAAGTCAAAGGCTGTCGATGGAAACCCAAACTGAGTCGCAGTCGGGAAACCACACAGCATGAAAGCAGCGATGGAGGAGGCCGAGGTCATAGTTTCCATTACTAAGTGTGGGCAAGGTGCTTCCCTGCCGTGTGTTCTCTCAGACTTGGCCTTGTCTGGGTTTAAATGACTTTAATAATAGAGCTTTGACCATACCGCAATGCCCCACTATTAAGCGGGGCATAATAATAGTGAAATAATCCACCAAGCCAAGCAATTTAAGCCTAAACTCTCAGTGTGGCTGAGCGAAACCAGATTTGGAAGGGCA
This sequence comes from Mustela nivalis, assembly GCF_964662115.1. Classification (NCBI taxonomy): domain Eukaryota; kingdom Metazoa; phylum Chordata; class Mammalia; order Carnivora; family Mustelidae; genus Mustela; species Mustela nivalis. Next base: position 33,863,015 of record NC_139028.1, on the reverse strand, counting down.
GGGCCAGTGTGTCTCAGGGAACGTCACCAAAGAAGCCAATGTTCTCCGATGCAGAGCGTGTAGGACCGAGGCCCGTAGACCACAGGGCTGCCCTCCACACATGGCAGCCTCTTACGGAGCACATGGAGGCTGAATAGGTATGGGTCCTGTCCAAACCCTCACCTGAGCACCTCTACTTTTCTTGGTTTTAAGGGTTGAGGATGGACATCAACTTATTTCGATAACAAGAGCTCCCTTGGTTTAAAAAAAAAAAAGTTTGAGATTATTATTTGAATAAATAATTCCAGCTATTATAGATAGCACAACTATAAAAGAGCCAGAAAGATCAAGGGTGAAAAATTTGATAACTAATCATGACTTTGTCCCCACCTTTATGGGACACTATTAAATCCCCATCGTCTAACAATATGAAGCAACTCCAACAAATGGTGTTAGAGAAGTCTTCACAAGCCAGACATGAGAAAAGAGAGACATGGAAAGAGGGAGAGAAAGAAGAGACAGAAAAAGAAAGAGGGAGAAATGAATAACTGACAACCCTAAAGGGGAGCCGGAAATGGTATGGGCACACTTTCTGGAGACATTCCAGGGAACAAGGTCTGGAGACTAGGACAAGGTCTTCATCTGAAGCTGATCAGGGCCAGCAAATACTAGATTTTCAGGGCCCATTGCTTTGAAAAATGGTGTGATACCCACACAGAGAAGGCTCAAAGAGGGAGCTTTCTCTTTAATTGAGATTTTTGTATCTGCCAGTCTGTAGACAGCGTCTGAGAAACATCTAAAGTAGCGAAAGGAATCATTATTTTTACAAAAACTTACTACGTCCCCTTGAGCATTGAGCACTTTCCTGTCACTTCATCTCATTCACTGATTTGAAAATGTTTACCGAGTAAATGGTGTGGACTTGGTTTTTTGAGTACTAGAAACAAAGCAGAATAATTTCCTGCCTCCATAGAGTCTATAGTCTAGTTTACGGAATAGGTTGGGAGAGTGACGGTGAATAAATAAATATAGCAATGTCCATTCTATTATCTTTTAGTAATTGCTACATGAGTCTTCAATCTTCATTTCATAGAAGATGGGACTATAAATTCAGAGGGTTCAAATATCTCATTCAGCATTTTGCAGCTACTGATATCAGAGGCAGAATTTTAGCCAACGTCTGCTAACCCCGAACATAAACTCTCCCTACCGTATATACTGGCCACTTTTCCACCCCCAGGAGAGAAAGGTCAATAGCAGCAGAAGGAAGAAATGGGAAACCAACAGAATTGAAATCATGGGTCATGTTACAATTGGGGTTGACTAGCCCAGGAGAATTAACACTTGCTCATCAAAAAGTTCAAGTGTATAATTTGGACACTAAAGCCGCAAAAATAACATAGCAGAACCAGGTTGTTATGAAAGCAAGGAAACCAGCAAAGTAAACGTACAGGGAGATCAGTATCAATACAGCAGCAGAGAAGTGTGGGCACCATTTCTCCTCTCTCTGAGCAAGTGAATAGAGAATGGCAAGGAGCCCTCCTCAGTTGTCCTCAAAGGTAATTCCACTCACAGTTTCATAAAACTTCCAGCCACGAATGTGTCTTTTTTGCCAGCTCCTGGCTGTTTGCAAGCCATGCAGACATTTGTGTGAGATATACAAAGCCATTTCAGCTGCTCAAAAGCTATCAGCACTTACATGCTAGGTTTGAGCAAGACGGATCCTGCAGTACTCAGGGCATCAAAGGGGATTACCCAGAAACCGATAACAGATTTTAATTTAGATGATCATGATGGGGGCTCAGGAGGAGGAGGCTGAGAAATGGACAGATTTAACTGCAGGGGGGTAAAGGGAAAGCGATGAAACTGAGGATAAAGGTACTTCGGGAGGTTTATTTAACCAGCCACCAGGTGGTCTCTTATGCCATGGCCTTTCCTTTGTGATACACAGCAGGCCGGGGTAGGAAAACACCCCAGAGCAGGCTGGCCCAGAGCCTAGGATGTTAGCCTGCTGGGGAGACTTTAATAGCTATTAGTGCTCTTTGTTACCCTGGAAAGAAACAAAGCATCCTGTTAAGACCCCAGATGACTGAACAGGGTATAAACTGGTTTCTGGGTGGGGTAAGAGGGTGTCCCAAGTTCACAGAGCTCTTTTTGCTCTCAGTTCCCACATGCTGACTCTGTCTCTCTCTTTCCCCCCAGTCTTTCCTTCTCTCCTTTGTCTTGGCCAGTGTTTGAAAACTTTCATTGTAAAAGTGTTTCTGCTATATTCCCAATTCATTTCTATCATTTCTAGTTAAAGGCCGATGTTCTGCTTCTATCTAATGAGTGACTACTTAGGACCTATTTCTCTAGGAATCTCATTCATTGACTAATTTACTCAATTATTCAACAAATATTTATCAATTGATCAACTGCCATCTGCCAAGAGCTGTGGTAGATGCTAGAAAATGCAGCAGCGGACACGACAGACTTGGTCCTTGTCTTACTGGGGAGAATTTCATTGATGTGATGGTCATAAACAAAGAACAAGGATAGTGAACAAATACTTACAATTTCTAGTAAGTAATACTAAAAAATTAGTAGAGAACTGAAAGAACGAGATCATCCAAAAAGGGCTCCAAGGCAGCTGGGGTTAGAAATTCTAAGGAAGGACAATTTACGGTGACTTAAAATCGAAGAAAACACACTTACATAATAAAAATAGTTCAAAAAAACCTACAACTAGAAGGAAGCACCTCATCCTGATAAAGGGCATCTACACAACACCCATAGTTATCATCATACTAACCGGTGAAAGACTTCGAGCTTTCCCCTAAGATCCAGAGCAAGGCAAGGGTGTCCACTCTTGACACTCACATTCTGGTTCTATCCAGGGCAATTAAGCAAGAAAAATAAATAAAAGAGATCCAGGTTGAAAAAGGGAGACTTAAAAGTATGTTTGCAGATGACATGATTTTATCTAAAGAAAATCCTAAGAACTAAGAAGCAGGTTCAGCAAGGTTGCAGGATACACAATAACTATATGAAAATAAAGTGTACTCAGAAATAAGCATACAGGAACATTGAACAATCTAAAGGTGAAATTAAGAAAATAATCCTATTTCCATAGCATTGAAAGGAATAAAATGTCCTGGGATCATTTTAACAAAAGACACGCACAACTTACACTCTAAAAACTACAAAATGTTGCTGAAAGAAATGTAAAAAGACCTAAGTAAGTGGAAAGTCATTCTATGTTCATGGATTGAAAAACTTAATATTGTTAAAATGCTAAATTTTCAAATTTATCAATAGATTCAATACTATTTATATAAAAATCATAGCTGCCTTCTGGGGGGAAGAGGGCAGAAATTGACAAGCTGATACTAAAATAAATATGGAAACACAAGAGAGCTTTGTGGAATTGTGGAATAGTCACAACAGTCTTCAAAAAGAACAAAGTTGCAGGACTCACATTTCCTGAATTTAAAACCTACTGCAAGGCTATATATAAATCAGATGTCAGTGTGGTACTGACATAAGGACAGACATATAGACCAATGAAATAGAATAGAATGTCCAGAAATAAAACTCTCACATTTATGGTCAATTAGGTTTTGACAACTGTGCCAAGAAAATTCAATAGGAAAAAGAATTAGCTTTTCGACAAATGGTGCTGGGACAGCTGGATAGCACATGCAAAATAATTAATTTGGACTCCTGTCTCACGTAATATATAAAGATTAACTCAAAATTGATCATGGACTTAAATGTAATAGCTAAACATAGAGGTACATTTTTGTAGCATTAAGTTAAGAAATGGCTTAATGATTTTCATAACCATTGTTATATGTATATGACAAACAAACACTACTGACCAAAGGAAAAAAACAAGTAAATTGAGTTTCATCAGATTAGAATTTCTTGTGATCCAAAGGGTGCTATCAAGAAAGTGAGAAGGCAACTCAAGGAATAAAAGGAAATGTTTGCAAATAACATATTTGATAAGGGACCATTAGCCAGAATATACTGAAACATCTTACAGCTCAATAACAAAAAGACCAATAATCTACATGAAAAAATAGGAAAAGGATCTGAGTAGACATTTCTCTGAAGATACACAAACAGCATATAAGCACATGAAAATGTGCTCAGTTTCACTAGTCATTAGAAAAATGTGAAGAAGGGGAGCCTGGGTGGTGCAATCAGTTAAGCATCCCACTTTAGGTTTTGGCTCAGATTGTGATTTCAGATTTGTGAGATCAAGCCCCAAGTCAGGATCCATGCAGAGGGTGGGATCTGCTTGAGAATCTCCCTCCCTCTGTCCCTTCTTGCACTCTCTCTGTCATTCTCTCTCAATTAAATAAATAAATCTTTTTTTAAAATGCAAAGGAAAACCCCAGGGAGACACCACTTCACACTTGTTAGGCAGGTTATAATAAAAATTACAGATAATGACAAATGTTGGAGAGTATGTGGAGGAACTATATCCCTCTGGCTTTGATGATGGGGTTTTGAGATGCTTTGGCCATTTTGGAAAACAGTTTGAAAGTTTCTAAAAACCTTAAACACAGAGTGTCCTATGGCCCAGCAAACTTACTTCTAGGTATATATACACACAAAAGAAGTGAAAACAAATGCCCACACTAAAACTTGCACATGTGTGTTCAGACCAACACTATTCATTATAGCTAACTGTGAAAATAACTGAAAAGACAGCTAATAAATGAAGAGACAAAATGTGGTATGTCCATATGATGAAATATTTGTTGGCCATAAAAAGGAATGACAGATTAGTACACATACAACATAGATAAATTTTGAAAAATTATGCAAAGTAAAAGAAGTCAATCATAAAGATCATATATTGTATAATTCTATTTGTATACACTGCCCATAATTGGCAAATCTATAGAAACAACAGTAAACTAGTTGCTGCCTAGGGCTGAGGGTGAGGAGGATGTCAAGAGTGACAGTTAATGGGTGCAGGCATTTCTTTATAGAGGAATGAAAACGTTTTAGAATTGACTGGTAAGTGGGCACATAGGTTTGTCAATATACTACACAAAATTGAATTATACAATTTAAATTGGTGAAGTGTCAGGTATAGGTATAATAATATATGATCATGCTTTGCTTTATCGTGCTTGGCAAATACTGCATTTATTTTTCAAATTTAAGGTTGGTGGTGACCCTGCTTCAAACAAGCCTATCCATGCCATTTTTCCAACATCCACTCATTTTGTGTCTCTGTGTCAAATATCGGTAACTATTGCAATATTACAAATTTTTTCATCATTCTTATATTTGTTATGATGATTTGTGGTCAGTGATCTTTGATGCCACTATTGTAATTGTTCTGGGATGCCACAAGCCACACCCATATAAGATGGTGAACTTAATTGTTAAATATGTGTGTTCTGAGTTCTCCATTCACCAGTCTTTCCCCCATCTCTCCCTCTCCTCAGACCTCCCTGATCCCTGAGACACAGCGATATGGAAATTAGGCTAGTTAATAACCTTACATAGCCTCTAAGTGTTCAAGTGAAAGAAGAGTCTCACATCTCTCACTTTAAATCAAAAGCTAGAAATGATTAAGCTTAGTGGCGAAGGTGTGTCAAAAACTGACACAAGCTGAAAGTGAGGCCTCTTACACCAGTTAGCCAGGGCGTGAATGCAAACAAAAAGTTCTTGAAGGAAAGTAAAAGTGCTCTTCCAGTGATCACACAAGTGATAAGAAAGCAAAACAGCTGGGCGCCTGGGTGACTCAGTGGGTTAAAGCCTCTGCCTTTGGCCCGCATGGAGCTCTCTGTTCAGTGGGAAACCTACTTCTCCCTCTCTCTTTGCCTGCCTCTCTGCCTACTTGTGATTTAAAATCTTAAAAAAAAAGGAAGGAAGGAAGGAAGGAAGGAAGGAAGGAAGGAAGGAAGAAAGAAATCAAAACAGCCTTATTTTGGATATGGAGAAAGTTTCAGTGGTCTGGAGAGAAGGTCAAACCAGCCCCAGCATCTCCTGAAGCCAAAGCCTGATCCAGAGAAAAGTCTTAACTCTTCTTGGTTCTGTGAAGGCTGAGAGAGGGAAGGAAGCTTCAGAAGGAAAGTCTGAAGCAGAGGTTAGCTCATAAGGCTTAAGGACAGAAGCCATCTTTATAATATCAAAACACAGTGAAGGAATCAGTAAGTGTTGAAGAAGCCATGGCAAATTATCCAGAGAAGGTGCTGCTAAGATAATTAATAAAGGTGGGTGCATTAAATAAACAACAGATTTTCAATGTAGATGAAACAGTCTTATATGGGAAGAAGGTGTCATCTAGGACTTTCATAACTAGAGAGGAGAAGTCAATGCTTGGCTTCAAAGCTTTGAAAGACAGGCTGAATCTCTTGTTAGGGGCTAATGCAGTTGGTGACTTTAAGTTGAAGCTATTGATCATTTACCATCCCCCAAATCCTAGGGCCCTTAAGAGTTATGCTAAATCTACTTTGCCTGTGCCCTATAAATGGAACACCAAAGCTTGGATGGCAGCACATCTGTTTACAACATGGTTTGCTGAATATTTGAAGCCCACTATTGAGATCTTATGTTCAGGAAAAAAGATTCCTTTCAAAATATTACTGCTCACTGAGAAGGCACCTGGTGACCCAGGAGCTCTGATGGAGATGTACAAAAAGATTAATGTTGTCTTCATCTCTGCTAACACACCAATTCTGCAGCCCATGGATCAAGGAGTAATTTCAACTTTCAAGTCTTATTATTTAAGAAATATATTTCGTAAGCCTATAGCCACCATAGATGATGGTTCCTCTGATTCATCTGGCTGAAGTAAACTGAAAACCTACTGGGATGGATTCACTTTTGCCAATGTCATAAAGAACATTTGTGATTCATGGGAAGTAATCAAAATATTAAATTAACAGGAATTTGGAAGAAGTTGACTCTTGCCCTCATGGATGAAGTTGCGGAGTTCAGGGCTTCAGTGGAGGAAGTCCCTGCAGATGTTGTTGAAATAGCAAGGTAGCTTGAATTAGAAATGGAGCCTGCAGTTGGGCCTGAATTGCTGCAATCACATGTAAATTCAAATAGATGAAGAGTTGCTTCTTATGGATGAGCAAAGACAGTGGTTTCTTGAGAAGGAAAATGCTCATGGTGGAGAAGCAGTGAGGACTGTTGAAATGACAAAAAGGATTCAGAATACTACATAAGTTTAGTTGATAAAACAGTGGCAGGGTTTAGGAAGATTGACTCTGGTTTTCCAAGTTCTACTGTGGGTAAAACGCTATCTAACAGCATCACATGCTACAGAGAAATCATTCATGGCAGGAAGAGTTAATCTATGGGGCAAACTTCACTGTCTTATTTTAAGAAACTGCTACAAACACCCTCATCTTCAGCAACCACCATGCTAAATAGTCAACAGCCATCAATATCAAGGCAGGATTCTCCACCAGCAAAAAAGATTATGAGTCACTGAAAGCTCAGATGATGACTAGCACATTTTGTCAATAAAGTATTTTTAAATTAAGGTATATGTATTGTTTTTGTTAGTTCTAATGCTATTCCACACTTAATAGACTATAACCCAGTGTAAACATAAATTTTATATGCACTGGGAAACCAAAAAATTGATTTGACTTACTTTATTGCAATACTTGCTTACTTGCCATTGTCTGGAACTGAATCTACAATATCACCAAAGTGTGCCTGTATGTGAATTATATCTCCATCAAGCTTTTTAAAATTGAGGAAGAGTTAGTCAAGCAAGAAACTGGGACAGGAGGAGTACAAACCCCTTCTACTAAAATTGTGATCCACAGACTAATGGTCAGCACCACTTGGAAGACTGTTGGAGATGCAAATTTTGGTCACCACCCTAGATCTATGAAATCATATTCTGCATACTGAGAAGTTATCCAGTTATTCATATGCAAATTATAGTTTGAGAAACACTGATCTAGATAAACAGTGAATGAGGGTCAAGGCTCTGTCGTGGGAAAGATACACCAACATATTATTATCTTGGAGGGACTGAGAGAAGCCAATATTGTTTAGCATGGAAGAGAGGGAGAGACGACATGGGGATTAATGGGGAGAGATAAACATAGAGCATATTTTTCAGGGCCTTATAGTTAGAGTATGAGGTTTGGATTTCGCTGCAATTTGGGAGGATCAAAAGTTTAAGCAAAGGAGGGACATCACGACACTTGCTGCTATGTGGAATATTAATTGGGAAGAAACAAATGTAGAAATTCGGAGACCAGTTTGTTGTTGGGCAGAAAGGTGTCTGTGCTTTGAACTAAGACAATGGTAGGGGAGTAGAGAGAAGATGATTATAAGATATATTTTGAAGGTTCACAAGGCTTGCTGATGATTAAATGTAGATGCTAGAGGAAAGGACTCCTGGGTGTTCAGCATGGACACCTGAGTGTATGCCAGTACCATTTACTGACAGTGACAACTGTATCGGATGGGGAAGAGGCATAGAGCACAGATCTCAAGGAGACAGATGGATGTGTGAATCCAGAATGCAAGGTGTCTGAGCGGAGATATAAATTTGGGAGTCATTAACACAAAGATGTCATGTAAATGAGATCACCTAGGAGAGTGTAAAGAATGCAAAGCATTGTTAAAATAACCAAAAAAGGTTAATTCACTATCTGATTGTTAAGCCAGAAAAATGCTAGCAGTTCTATAGGGAGTAGATATCTATTGGCACTTATCTTCTAGGAACCTGGAATCTAAGGAAGCATTAATATAGACTTCACTGGCTTTGAGGGAAGGGCATAATTCAGCATTGTTAATATCCGGTAAGGTGCTGACACTAACCCCAGAGGCCAGACTCTGGCTGTGACACTGTATGGCTCTGGAAACCCCCCTCCTACTTCCACTGTCCAGAAGGGTGGGTACATAAAGGGAAAGTTGGGGATGGGTGTGTTCAATGTAACAGGGCAGTAGAGGACACTCAAGGAACTCAGACAGAGTCTATTCAGCAACCCACATAGAAGTATTTCAATATTTTAACCACTGGGATTGCCATCTGGGAGCAGCCTGGCTGAATAATAATCAGCTCTTAATACAGAGGAGGGAGAGAATAAGAAAGCACTTTAATTAATCAAGTGGCCTACAAAAATGAACTATAGAAATGCTCAGTTAATTTCTTTGTAAATCTAAATCATAGTTTTTATTAGTAAAAGATAGTTTGTACCTCTGTCATCACTCTCCTGTCCTGTGTTTTGAACCATAGCACATTGTCTAGATGACTGTTGATCCTTCGAGCAAGGACCATGTCTTACACCTGTTCTGTATGCAGGCAGTAAGTGTAGCTCAGCACTCCACATGCATTGCATGTACAACTCTCAGGGAGGGTTTGTTGGATAAAGGGATAAATAGCTGATAACTCTGAGTAAGTAGGTGTAAAACCGAGGCCAGATGAAGCCATCCTTTCATTCCAAGTACTCAGAACCAGGCCACAAGTTCAATATCAGAAACTTAGAGCTGGAAGAGAACTTGGATATCACCAAAGACATTGGTTTTCACACCATACTCCCAGGACTCCCTATGGAATCAGAGCTCCAGGCTTCCTGGGGGTGGCCTTAAAAAGGGGGAGGGAAGGGATGTCTAGTGGCTCTGTCTGCTAAGTGTCCCACTTGTGACTTTTGCTCAGGTCATGATCTCATAGGTTATGAGATCAGGCCCTGCAGTGGGCCATGCATCAGGCCCTGCACTTGGGGGGAGACTGCTTGAGATTCGTTCCCTTTCCCTCTGCCCCTCCCCCCACTGGCTTGCATGGGTCCTCTCTCTCTCCTAAATCAATCAATCAATCAATCAATCATAGGGGAAAAAAAGGAGAAATGGGAAACTGGTTTGAGGTTTGAGGAAATTTGATCTCCTGATTTTTACTCAGAGAAACAATTTTATCTGCTCCCAAATGAGATTTCATTAAAACAAATGGTGTGATTATCTATTTTAAAAAATAAACATTTAGGTTAAAATATTAAAAATCATGACCTAATATAAATGGCTCTATTTTTCATCATTAAACTGAGACCCAGAGAAGTTGAATAATAATGGCAAAATTACACAGTCATTCAGTAAGAGGGAGGGGTCCCATAAGCATCCCATCCATCTGACTGAGAGGCCACTGGGCTATAAAAGAAGCTGTCCAAGCTGACTCAGAGCTTGAGGCTGACAGGATGTGTTCTATCCCTCTCAGATCCCATCCTGTCCCTAGAGACTTACCCAAGTTACCGGAGAAACTTAATACTGAGAAAGAATCCGAGAGCTGCTCTATCCCAAGTCCCAAACTCAAATCTATTAAAAGCCAGCTCTGAATTTTACTGGGCGTGAAGATCTTCAAAGAGCTCCATCTTGCCCAGAAGCTGATGGGTGAGTCAGATGATCCCTGATCCTAAGTTAATCATTATTCAGAAATATAAACCATTTAGAAGTATGCCTCAAAGTAACTCCTGATTTCACAGGGAAAGCTTGGTGAATGTCTGCTTAGAAGAGTAGCCACACTTTGGGTTGGCAGGGATTGCAAGCCCTTTACACTGAGGCTTTGTTTCTCCTTGTGTCTGGACCAGCAAATGCATTTCCAACCCTCTCTTCTTTCAACCCATGAGTACTGGTCAATGGTCAAGTTGCTTTCTTGGCAATTGACATAATAAATGTAGGCAGGATATTTACATTCCCTATTATATGTTTTTAAATTTCTTTGGCAAAAGAACCGTAAATGCAAAGCAATAGTATGACTGGGAGGCAGGGGGCCATAATTAAAATCCCTTTTTGTTTTTTAAATGGCTTATTAAAATGCTTGGGAAACCTGCGACACAAAGCAGCAGCCAAAACCCCTTTGCTGCTAAATGGAATGAAATGGATTTTTCAAATGTCACACTAGTATCCACTTAATAATACATTTTCCTATAGACAGGACAATAATATATATTTTAATCACTTTTCTACAGGCAAATAGACTGCACAGGAGCTGCCCTTCACTGGCACTTGGAAATTATGAATTTTTCAATAACCTTTTCTATTATTCATCCTGTGTTATTCCGTAACATTTCTGCATGAAGAATGTGCTTCCCAGACACTTTATGAATCTCTTCTATTATTTATTAAACAGCAAGGTGTCCCCCCACAACCCTCACCCCAATCCCCCAGAGAAGGATTTTTGGAGGAGGGGACCAAACATGTACATCTACATCCTGGGTTATTAATAATTTCATATCTATAAGAGATGCAGATTGAGCGACTTCCTCCGTGTAGTTCAAGTTGGGCCGTCAGAGGTGTGTTGGCTCAGAGAGGAGATATGTACTAGGCGGGAAGAGGCAAGGAGGAAAATCAGCCTAAGACAGTCCCTGCTTACAATTGGTTTCTATAGTCCGGACTCCTAAACTGTCCTTATTCCAGAAGGAAGACCACCTGGAAGTATCACTCTGACCAGGAAGACGGGATTCCTGGGTTTCATTCTCTGCTACAGATACAGGATTTGACTTGGAGAAACCTCAGTTTTTCATCATTCCTCCCCCACACCCCCACCAACACTTTCTTTGCCTGGATAACTTCGATTCCCTGTACACATGAGCCCCTCCTACCAGGTGCTTCCATCGTGTGTCTTTCCTACTACAACATTTGTCACAGTATCATTTCATTTTTGTGAGTCATCTGAAGGAGAGAAGCTTCTTTCTTACTCTTCATTATAATGCCAATGCCTAGATATATGCTTGGCACAAAGTAGGTATTCAATAACTATTTAGAACGATGGTGTAGATATATAAATGACATGGTCAGTCAAATGCCCCTCTCCAAAGTGGTTATTAAGAAGGTCTAAAAGATGCTAAGGACTTATACGGCAGAACTACTTTTTGCTCATCCAATATCCATAGGCTTCCATACATTTTTCAGCCCTTCAAAGTTAGGGAGGACCACAAGACCAGTTCTGGTCAAAGGATGGGTATAGAAGTGGCATGGAATACTAGTGAGGTATGAGAGCCCAGCTCTCTCTTCTCCTGCTGTGGTGATAGTGGAGAATGTGTTCCAGATAAAGTGGTTTCAAGATGGCAGAGTCTCCATCTGCTTAGATTGCTTGCTGAGTGGCTAATGTTGAGAAGAGCCCCCCCCACACCACACATGTGAGCATGTGCACTCACACACACATTGACCTTTGTTGTGTTAAGTCACTGGGGTGTAGATGTTAATTTGTTACTGCAACATAATATTGACTAAAATAATTTATATATAAACAGTATAGTGAAGAGAGAAAAATATGGTGAAGGGGATTAGTTGTGTCATTACTAATCTATTTTCTTTATTATTTCTGGACCCCTCTACTCTGAAACATGGGAATTTACCAGAATATTACCATCTGATGCCATATCTAAGAAAGAAGGGGGTTCTGGAAATGCTTCCAGAACTCTGGCAATGGGGCACACCCCCTACTATTCCTTTGAGAAATCTCCTACAAAATAATAATAATAATAATAATAATTGCTAAGGTGATTCTTCCGCCTCCAATAAACTAGTGAGTTGTTTGTCCCTGACATACTTCTTTCTTCAAGTCACAGCCTGGAGATGGCAAGGTTGAGATCAGCCCCCAGCAGAAGGTGAACTTGTCTCATCAGTGGTGCTCCAAAGAGCAAAACTCAATCACAACCCAATGGGTGGAAGCATAGAGTCCTGAGACACCCAGGTTGCAATGTGAGAGTTCTAACGCTTATCTTTCTGGGCCATTTCTTGAGAGGCTGTACATTTTTTTTTTTTTCTGTATCTGTGCAAATAGACTCTTTTGACTTTATTTGAATGTTATTTTCCTAAAGCTCATTATAAAGGATATCAGTAACGATGTGGCTACTTTATACCAGGAGATTCATGTATAGTTAAGTCATCATATGTCAACCTTAGGAAGCAAGACTTTTTTTTAACTTTTTAAAATATTCCATTCATTTATTTGACAGACGGAGATCACAAGTAGGTAGAGAGGCAGGCAGAGAGAGAAGGAAGCAGGCTCCCTGCTGAGCAGAGAGCCCGATGCGGGGCTCGATCCCAGGGCCCCAGGACCATGACCCAAGCCGAATGCAGAGGCTTTAACCGACTGAGCCACCCAGGTGCCCCAGCAAGACTTTTTAATGGAATATTTCCACTGTTTATTTTCTTGCCTCCATCCGCTTCAATCTTGAACAGCATGAAACATGGGATAATTTTTGTGGAGACCACTGAATGTAAAACTCAGGAGACTAGAACATTACCTTCAAAGTTGACTGCTGCTGAAGGAAAGGGTGCAGAGTAGGGGCAGTTCATACCGAAGGAGGAGACATGACTCCCTGACCTCAGGATTGGAATGTCCATTTGGGGTAAAAGAGGCTCCCTTCCTGGGGAAAGGAGGGACTCAAGTCACTGGATGGTCTGGGAAGAGCTGAGGGCAGCCTCTGCAGATGCTTCACCACAAATCTGGGAAGGCAGTGACAATGGAAACACCAAGAAGCATGGAGAGAAGGAGAGAGTGAAAGGGAAAGGGGAGATGATAGAAGTGAGGGAAAGAGAGAGGAAGAGAGAGAAATAGACAGCTGAAACCTCCTATGTGTCATTAAAGGGGCCCCTAAATTTCCTGAAGATCCAAACTGAACCTCAAATCAGCCATGGTTCTAGCCTCAGGGGGAAATTGGATAGAGTATTGGGATAGCACCTTAAGGTTGCCAGCAGAAGACCTATGTGGGCTTGCCCCTCCTTGGTGTCCCTAGGCATCTCTCTTATTCCCATGGGTTTACCAAAACCCAAAATGAGTGCCTTAAGTGAGAGTCCAGGGATCAATAGACATTTTCTCTGAAGAGTCGGTTTGTGAATATTTTAGGCTTTGAGGCCATAGGTCTCTACTGCAAATACTTAACTCAAGGGAAGCATTGCTCCCCTTTCAGCTAGCAGAGCATAGGGGAAGGAGGAGGAGGGAAGAGCATGCGGAGGTAAGCAGAGAAAGAAAACCCATATGGAATGTATCAGGGTGAGCACACTATGGCCCGTGGGCCAATTTCTGCTTGTTGCTTATTTTTGTAAATAAAGTTTTATTGAAACCCATCCATTGTCATTTATTTACCTCTTGAGTTAAGTATTTGCAGTAGAGACCTATAGCTTCAAAGCCTAAAATATTCACAAACTGGCTTTTCAGAGAAAATTTCTGTTGATCCCTGGACTCTCACTTAAATAATAATCTTGACTTTTACTGAAGAAGCCTTACAAACATCTGTGTGCACTGAGTATACTTGGAGGCACCTGGATCAAGACTTCCTACCATCCAGGGAAACAAGGACTTGGGGTCAAGAACACTTCAGAGTTCAGCAGAGAGAATCCTATTGTTCAATTTCAGGATGGAGATACAGTCACCAAGTGGTCCTCTCCTTCTCCTCATGACGGGGCTGAGGCTCCAGGAACCAGCAGATGGTGAAGGCAAAAGAACCTAGCTTCTCAAAGAGGCATGTCCATCACATCCAGGTGTGGTCTCCAGTGCATTGTGCCTCAGTGAATTTTTGCTCTCCAGGATGGGCAAGACCTCCTAGTCCTAGCTTCTTTCTACTGCATGTTGTTCAGCACAAGTGAAGCACATGTGTCGGTTCCATTTCTGAATCTTCTCTGAAGTATTTGAGGTTTCCTTTTGAGGTCTTCCTGAGCTACTCTCGACTTCCTCCCAGTCTCCTCATTCCAGACAGAGTCCCTGCTAGTTTCAAATAGGAGACACAGAGTCTTGATGTGCCTCTCTGTCACCCCCCAAACTCCATGCATGCGTACCCCGTCTAAGGGCTCATGCAGGGGGGGTGTCCTGGGAAACAACACATCCCTCTGTTCTTTCATCTCAGCCAAGCCTCCTCCACAGTCAGCAGCTCTCTAAATATCATTTATTTACGTGGGCTTCAGAGGGAGGGGGGAACACAGTCACTGGAGATGGAGATGTCATTTGCAAAATAATAATAGTGTCCTAGCAGATGAGAGGCAAACTCCCCCAGGGTCAATCCTGCTAAATGATACATCTTTTTTAACTATTTAGCTTGTGAAGATATATGAGCAGAGCACTTAGACTAATTTCAGGGTCTTTTCTTCCCTCTGTATGAAATGCTCAACCCTCTTGAATGTAGAATCTGTGTTCCTAATTGGATCTCATCAAAGCTTTCTCGTTGTCTTCAGCTGGTGGCAGCACATTGAGACGTGGCGGGTGGGGGGGTGGGTGGCAGATACCAGCAAGTGATCAGCTGGTGGACTGTGTCTGGGCCATGGCTCTGGGAGCCCATCTGCCCCTGCAGAGCCTAAACAGAACAGTTAAGTCTCGCTCTGCCACTCAGCTGCAGCCACCCACCCTCCTGCAAGTTACTGTCCTTACTTTTAAAATACAAAATAGCAATGGTATTAAGAACCCCCTTTAGTTGAAGGATTATTGTGCATAGATACTGTGCTACAGTCTGCATACATTTTGTGATTGATTTGAGTTCAGTAAAATCCTCTTAGAGGCATCATTAGCCTAGTTTTATTAATAAGAAAATGGAAGGAAGCACAGAGGGGTTGAGCAAATGGCTCAAATACACACAGCTGGTGAGTGTCTGAGCAGGGACAGAACATCAGGAAGAGGAAGAGGAATGTTCAGAGTGTGGAATGGTCTTCCCTTCCTGCAGTTTGCCTAGGTCTTTTTTTTTTTTTTAAGATTTTATTTATTTATTTGACAGAGAGACATCACAAGTAGGCAGAGAGGCAGGCAGAGAGAGAGAGAGAGGAGGAAGCAGGTTCCCTGCTGAGCAGAGAATCTGACGTGGGACTCGATCCCAGGACCCTGAGATCATGACCTGAGCCGAAGGCAGCGGCTTAACCCACTGAGCCACCCAGGCGCCCCAGTTTGCCTAGGTCTTAATGAAGATATACAAGCCAGCTCATTCCATTCCTTCTACTCTCCGTCAGAACAGTGCAATATTTCCTCCGCAAGAAGACTGCTACCTGTCTTCCTTAAACTAATAAACATATTTTCTGTTATAGATGGAACATAAGAACATCTTCTGAAACCTGGAGGGAAAGGACTACGAGGACATCCATTCCTAATTCTCCCCCTAACACAAACACTATTAGTATTAGGACAGGTAAAGGACAACTTTGGGTAGATGGCAAAAATCTCCAGGACATACCAGAATTTCTCTCCCAAATCTTTCGGAGTGCCAAATTAAACATCATGTAAATGGACTACAGGCATGACTTTTTTTTTTTTTTCTTGAATCTAATTGTCATGAGATACATATTCTGAAGTGTCCTGCTTTATAACTTTGTCTAAAACAACCAGAATTATGCATCTAAAGGCAAGGAGTTGTCTATGTTACTCAGAACAAGAATATATAAGGCTGGGGCAAAGAATTTCGCAATCGCCAAACAGCAACATCACTGAGAAATATCAACCCTCCAAATATATTTATTCTTAACAAATATGTGTGGAAGATTCATGAGGCGTTGGGCAATATGCGAGGTGCCAAAGGGAGAAAAAGAAACAAGACATAAGCCCCGCCCTAGTAGCAGAGAGATGGATAAAAAGATGATTGGGAAACAATATTGGAAGTGCAGAGATTGTGTGTGCCCCAAAGCACAGATAAACGTGCAACACCCAATAAGATACAATGGGGCTACATGATGTTCATTTTATACCCTAGCTTTCCCCGCATACCACTAGTTGGGTGACCTTCATTAGGACACTTGGGTTCCATTTCCTCATCTGCAACACAGGGATCATGGTGCTTCTTTGCAGAGTGATAATGGGGATGAGGTCACGTAAGGTGTGTAAAGTTTGCAGACTGGTGCCCGACAAGGATTAGCTAGGTCTTTTTCTGAGCCTGCTTCAGATACACCAAGTGACCTTGGCTGTGTGCTCTGGTAACACCCAGCTTCCTGCCCTAAGGGAGTACAAGCTGTCTTTGGAAGATCCTAGACACCCTACCTGTAGATGTGGCAAAAAAGTGGCTTTCTTGATTGTCCTCCACTGATCTCCAGTCCTGCTGAAGCAAAATCCAAGCTGAAGCAGGAACCCCCATGGCTCCAGGAGTTGGAGGGAACAGGGAAAAAGAGCTGCGGGGTGGATTGGGGGGACCGCAGGAGGGGCCGGCCTGCTTGTGGTCTATTTCATCTCTTGAGTGCAGAGGGATAGAAAGAGAAATAAATAATAGTTTGTTTTTGCTGGATTTTGAAGCACATTTCCTGCCAATAGCACCTCTCACAAGGGCAACTGCTTGACACTTAGGCAAGGGAATGTGTGGGGAGAACAGGACAAGATAAAATTACAAGTGACAGCATAGCCTGTGTCTGCAATTACAATGCATTGTAAACAAGGGGAATTGCAATTCCAGCTGCCAGGCATGGCCAGAGATTGACAGGGACAGCACGCCGTCTGAGGAGATGGCAGGCTGCTGCACATCTGCTTTGAGCCAGGGAGAGTGGGGACATGGGGACAGGGAGAGAGGGCCTGGGGGCTCCAGCATGAGAAACATTGCGGTCAAGGGCTGGCAAGGAGACCAGGAGGGGCTAACGAGAAAGAGCTGTTGGGGTGGTGCCAAAAATCAAAAGAGCTTGTGTATGCGTGCTGTGGGGGTGCATAGGAGAGATGAAATCCGTTGCTGGTTGCATCACTCTGACCACTATTGCAGGGCAAAAGGAACCAGCTTTTTTGAGAAACCTATAGGTTTTTGAGAAACCTTAATGTAGAGCATGACAGGAGGCTCGATTCCAGAATTCTGAGATCAAGAGTCGGCTGCTTAACTTACTGAACCAAGGCATTTTAAATGTGTTATTTATTTTTAAAAATTTTTTTTAAGATTTTATTTATTTATTTGACAGAGAGACACAGTGAGACACGGAACACAAGCAGGGGGAGTGGGAGAGGGAGAAGCAGACTTCCTGCCAAGCAGAGTGCCCAGTGTGGGTTTCACTCCCAGGATCCTGAGATCACAACCTAAGCCAAAGGCAGACCCTTAACGACTGAGTCACCCAGGCGCCCCTTACATGTGTTATTTCAATGATCTGCACCACAACCATTCAAAAATTGGCTTCTTACTAAAGAAGGAATTTTTGAGCATCTGTGATTTCCAGGCCTGGACTAGTCATTATGCATATGAGATTAAGTGGATAGAGCAAGTGACACTAAAAAAGTAGGTATCAGCACCCTATTCTGCAGATAAGGAACTTGACTCTCAGAGGGGTTAAGTTACATGCCCAAGGATCCTTAGCTAGTAATGACAGTGCAAAGACTGAAGCCAGCATTCAGCACGCTCTAACTACATATTTTATGAATAGGAATTCTAATGTCCTCCCTGTTGAAGCCATTCTTTTGCTTTTATCAAATATTAATTTACATAGGATCAAATGTGATGAGTTCATTATAGATGCTTAACAAAAGATAGTTTTCTCCTGCTCATCACCAGCTTGACTGATACAGGCACCTATCACGAGCAGCATCATTATCACACCTGACCCCAAAATGCTACCAGAGCCAGTACAGGGAAAAAGGGCAGTCTCCAACTTATCATAAGAAAGCCTGCTGATGGGGCACCTGGGTGGCTCAGTGGATTAAGCCTCTGTCTTCAGCTCAGGTCATGCTCCCAGAGTCCTGGGATGGAGCCCTGAATTGGGCTCTCTGCTCAGCAAGGAGCCTGCTTCCTCCTCTCTCTCTGCCTGCCTCTCTGCTGACTTGTGATCTCTGCCTGTCAAATAAATATATAAAATCTTAAAAAAAAAAAAAAAGAAAGAAAGAAAGAAAAGAAAAGAAAAAGAAAGCCTGCTGATGACTTGGTGTTGGTTCTTCCCCAGAGCCTACAGGAAGGGCACTACTCCAGTGAAACCAGAAGGGAAGATGGGCTTAACTTGCAGCAGGAGGGACTTAGGTCAGAGACATGAGAGCTTATTTCAACCATGAATATAGCGTGCCCTCTTCATTCAGGGCTGGTGCCCCACTGCCGGTCACATATGACTTCCCCAGTGTCTGTGATGATCAGGGCCAAGCCATCCATACAGCCCAGTTATATGACTGAAGGCACATGTCTCTACTTGGTAGGAGACATGCCAAAGGCAGAAGAGTGGTGACATTCTTTATTGGTGGCTTTTATGGGGACCACATCCTTGGCCTTACCTCATTCACATGAAACTCCTGGCTCAGCTCACCTGCAGTCTCATTGGGTCGGGACTCCATGCATCCCTGTGTGAGGCTATCAGAAGGGATGAAACTTAGCAGGCTGGACTAACCTGGTGGGGTGGTCAAGTGTTCCTCACCATGCATATGACTCCCCAGGCTCAGCTGCATGGCTGGTCAACAGCAGAGAGGCCAGGCAGATCCACAGGGAGACCTCAGCTCTCCTCCGCAGGGTCTCTGAGCACAGCTTGTCTCCACGGGAAATCGTTTGTTACAGATCCAGCCTCCCCTAGGAGGACCTTCCCTCCCTAGGGACCTTTCATGGTTCTGCCAGGCTTTCTGGCCTGAAGATGAGAGAATGGTGCTGAAAAGATGGGAATGGGGGGCCCGGAGGACCCAAGGTATTCCAGACTCAAAGGCTGAGCTGGTAAGAAATTTCCCTAAGAAGTTGAGGCTCTGGCTGAATCAGTGCAGCTAACTCCTAGAATGAATGAACTGAAACCACACCCAAGCAGCTCCCTGGGTTCATTCAGCCTGCTTGCTACACTTATCACCTCCTACTACATTAGCCTTCTCCCAGGAGCATCCCAGGCTCACTAAATTGGAGCATAGCCCCGTTCTCCCAGCCCACCTGCACTTCGAGGCTACTGGGAGCTGTCTAAATGGTGCATGGACGTCAGCTAGCATTCTCACAGTGTTGGAGGTGGGTGGAGCAACAACAATCACTATGTAAGAGCACTGGATTAGGGGTTAGACCTGGTGTTCGAATCCTGGGGTCTGCCACTTATGGCAATACACTTTAGGCACATTGTTCAAATTGTCTTAAAAAATCTGTGTCCTCATCTACAAAATGGGAAAATAGCCTTCACTTCAAAGTGATTGTCCGGTGGATCAATTTTAATAATGACATAAAGCTAGTCCTCAGTGCCTGTCCAGGGTAAGCATTCAAAGAAGGAAAGTTATCCCTATAAAACCTGTAATGGACCATCAACCTGCTATTGAGACATTAAGCAGCCATCCAAATGCCCTCATGCAGAGTAGTGGACACCTGGCCCAGCACTGCATGCTGACAAAGAGACCGGATTCCTTGGCATTCTCTTGGAACTAGATCTTTGGGACGTGCCTCACCCTGCTCTCTATCCTATTCCTACTTTTCTAGACCATTACTCTTTCCCCTTGTTTGTAGCTCACACTTGATCTTCTAACCTGGCCCTTGACCTTGCCCCTCTGGCATCAACCTGCTTGCCATTTTTAGGTCCAATGAGCACTCAGCTCTTGGTCAACCCCACTTCTAGTCACCTCAAGTAACTCTGCTTCTAGTTCCATCCAATACCTGAGAGTTTATTTTTGACACATGCCCTTGGAACCAGTGTTACCATGGGATGATCCCGGCTCTGAAAACAGAGTGGACAGAGATGGTCGTCTATCGGGGCAGAGCAGAAATCATGCTGTCAGGACAATGAACCCTGCCAATAGCAGCGAGGTCAGAGCAGGAGCAGGGGCTATGCAATAGAGTGTGAAAGTCTGCAGAATTATATTCACAGATCATCCTGGGAGGAATGCTTCCAGTATTGGGGTTAGAACGCATTAGCTCCTGAGGGAATATTTATATTTAATGGGATCCTGGTGCATGGCTGTGGAAGAGTGTATTTCTTGCTTATTTTTTCTTGTTTTAGTTTGATAGGACTACACTCCCCTACTTCCTGAAGTGAGAAATGTACTACTTATATGGGTTTCCACCTATCACCCTATCTTGCCTGACATCAAGCCTTACACCACTGGCTAAGGAACTCTGGGTAGGGGCCAGGCTAATAAGTTTCCTAAAAATTTGGCTTTTCCTCTCAGTTGTGAGGCCAGGGCAGTAATGCCAGTGCACTCACCTGACATCAAGTGTGCGAGATGTATGTATGAGAGAGGTGTGTGATGAGGTATGTATGTGTGATGTGTGAGGTGTGTGTAAAATGTGTGGTGGGTGTGTGTGAGGTATATGGTGAGATATGTGTGTGGTTAGTGTGTGAATGATGTGTGTGTTTGAGAAGCTTTGAGAGGTGTGTGATCTGTATGAGTGAAGGGTGTGTATGTGTGAGGAATGTGCAAGGTGTGTACATGTGAGGTATGTGGTGTGTGTGTGATGGGTAAATGTGTGTGTGTGTGTGTGTCTGTGTGGTATGTGTGAAGGATGTGTTCAGTGTAATTTGTGCACATGAGGGATATGTGGGGTGTGTGTGTATGAGGATTGTGTGTGTGTGTGTGTGTTTGAAAAGGGGGATGCAGAAAGGGTGGGATTGTGCTTCTGTACGATGTATATGTAATATTCAAAATCTAGTCCAGATCTTCCTTGCCTTGCCATGGGGTTACATCTTTACAAACCCAACACAATGAAAACATCATAAGTTGAAAACACATTTAGTACAACTAACCTACCAAATGTCGTAGCTTAGCCTAGCCAACCGAACACATGGTCAGAACACGTACATTGGCCCACAGCTGGGCAGTATCATCCCACAAAAGCATATTTTTAAATGAAGTGTTGAATATCTCATGTAATTTGCTGAAGACTGGGCTGAAAGTGAAGAACAGAACGGTTGTAAGTGTACCAGTTGTTGACCCTTGTGATCACTTGGTTGACTGGGAGCTGTGGCTGCTTCTGCCCAGCATCCTGAGAAAAAACGGTAGTACATCACCAGCCTGGGAAAAGATCAAAATTCAAAGTACAATTTCTATTGAATGTGGATCACTTTTGCATCATCATAAAGTAAAAAAATCATTAAGTCAAACCACTGTAAATCAGGGAGCGTCTGTCTGTGGAAGAGGCTAAACACGAAATAACAATCATGAGTTGGGATAAAATAAGCCAGAGAAGAGAAACCCATTCTGCTCTCGTCATCACATGTGAGGAAAGAGAGGATGAGGCAGTCTGGCTCTGCAGAAGCGGGGGCAGTCCCGGTCTGCGGTTGTGGGGTAGCAAATGGCTGTGGTTATGACCGCTACACTAATCCAGAGGGCAGTGGTGTGAACCACCCCAAGATACTAGCGGAAGCGAGAACCTCAAGATAATCTTCCTCTATCTCATCATTTTATGATGAAAAGTGTTTGTCCTGGAGAAGAGAGATACTCAAACTCACTTAGACTATTAACAGCAGAATATTCACTAAAAATGGTCTCCTGACTTCTAGCCTCTGCCAACCACGTATGGCCAGAGCCTCGATACTAATTTTCAGGTTAACAAGAGCATGCTTCCCTGTATACCTCTGCTTTCTTAATCTCCCTTAATATTGTTTTCATTATGTCAACTATTTCCTCAAAATCTTCAGCAGCTACCCACTACCTAAAGGGTAAAGACCAGTGTCTCTCCCTAACATGCTCAAACTTTGAGACCCACACAGTATTATCTTTCTCTCTAGTATTGTGCGATCCACACCTCTGGAAGCACCATTTCTCCTCCTCTCTCACTTGCTCAGTAAGAACTCTTGCTCAAAACTCAAATCACAGCACATCAGCTCACAGTGATCTGTCATCTTGCAGTTAGTATCTTTACCTCATTTAGCGACGAATTACACATCACCCTGAGTTGTAGATTTATCTGTGCTGTCTTCCTACAGGACAGAGACCTTCTCTTATATTTCTTCATATACTCACAACACCTTGCCCAGTGCCCTTGCCCATAATAGATACATAAATAAG
Source organism: Mustela nivalis (assembly GCF_964662115.1). NCBI lineage: Eukaryota > Metazoa > Chordata > Mammalia > Carnivora > Mustelidae > Mustela > Mustela nivalis. Next base: position 33,840,244 of record NC_139028.1, on the reverse strand, counting down.
TGTTAAATATTTGGTTTAGTGAAATTCTACAGGACGGAATATTCATCCCCAAGATTTCCTATTCCTTTTGATTGTCTGCTCTAGTTCTAGGTAAAATGAGGTTACTAAGATGTCAGATCCCTCTGGCTATAGCTGGGTTCTGTGCCTCTGTGCCACCCAGCTCCAACACCTGTGGAAGGCACTGGAAGATAAATATTCCCATTCTTCTGTTCCAATTGATTCATGGACTTCACTTACTATTACCACTGCATCAAACTATAATGCCAAGCAAATTTAGTATTATGAGTAAGACAAAGGATTTTGGATTCAGGTCATATTGAATTTGTGCTTTGACCCTTTTATTTACTAGTTGTGGTTTGATATTAACAGTAATCTCTCTATGCCTTGGTTTCTTCATCCGTGAAATGGGGATAATTTTAGCAGCTGTGGCATAAGGTGATTTGGACATTAAGTGAGATACTGCACACAAATCATGTATAATAATGCTTGGCATGTAACAAACAGCCAATAAATATTGCATTTCTGAGTCCTTGTCTTCCTTCGTCCTCGATTTTGGGTCACTCTTCTTCATCAGAGTTCTCATAGTGATTTGTTTTTTCCTTTGTCTCACTTTTTATTTCCTGAACCCTGAACTTGTTTTGATCCTGGGCCACCTCTCCTTTCATACTCACAGCTACCACGCTCTCTCTGTGCTGACTCCTGTCCAATTACTCCTTTCCACTGTTTTTAATGCATAGTCATGGAAGAATAGAGCTCTGTACTGGGTGCTGTGGAGCATTTCAGATACAATTCCACTCCTATGGGCGTGTGTTGTGACTGGCAGAAAAAAGGTCTGCATACATGGTATAGAATTTAAAATACACATTGTAGTATCAAATTAATTCTTTATGTAGGTAATTCATCAATTTTTGATCAACCAACATGTGTGGGCTGATGACCCAACTGTGTTTAATAACTTGAATTTGTGGTCAAGAGAATGGTCTCTGAAGTCAGACTTTCATTATTATTAGCTATAACATTGAGAAATGTATTTAAACTCATTGTGCCTTAGCTGCCTCATCTGTAAAATGAAGCTAATAATAGAACCTACTCCATGGGAATATGTATATCCTATATGTATATATGTATATATATACTCATGTATATACTCATGTAGGATATGTGAGGATTAAATGGAACACAATGGAAACCATGTGGAAAAACTCTTGCACATAGTTAGCACTATTTAGTATCCCTCTCTTTTCTGAGAACTTCCACTAGTTTCATAGGCTCCTGAGTGAGAATTTACTTATATTTTTAACTCACTGAAGTTAATTTGATATACAGCACTGTCTGATATCTCTTTTAGTAATTGGAAGTTGCTCTAGTTTTAGATGTAGCTAAGTGTGAGATTGGTAATAGATATTCTTCCATACGAGTTAAAAACACTTAAGAAATAGTCCCTTTGTGCTGAAGCTGGTCTCATATTTTCTTCTTGAAGACCTACAATCTTTTCCTTTAAAGCATCTTAAGAGAAGGATGAGTATTACTGTGGCCTGGGAAGCCAGTATACTAGTTATGTATTCCTATGTAATAAACTAAGTAGCTGAAAATAGCAAGCATTTCTTTATCTCACAGTTTCTAGGGCCAGAAATCTGGTTCAAGGTCTTTCATAAGGTTACAATCAGCCAGGGCTGTAACCCTTTCATAAGGTTACAATCAGCCAATCAACTTGCTGGCCAGGGCTGTGGTCTCAACTGAAGGCATAATTAGAAAGGAGTAAATCAACTTAAGGTCACTCACATGATTGTTGGCAGATTTTAGTCCTTGGCCAAATAAGCCTTTCTATGGGGCTGCCTTACAACATGGCAGCTGGCTTCCCCCACAACATGGCAGCTGGATTGTTGAGCAATCCCAGAGAGAGTTGAGAGAGCTTTCTCGAGATGAGAGAGCTTCAATCTTTTCCATCTTTTTATAACTTAATCTTGGAAGTGACATCCTATCACTTCTGCCATATTCTATTTGTTAGAATTGAGTCAGTAAGTATAGCTCAAGCTCAAGAGGAAAGGATTACACAAAGGTCCTGAATACCAGAAGGTGGGGATCTTGGGGGACATCTTAGTGGCTGACAGCCACAACCACTTACACAAAAGGGGACCTCTGGAGAGACTTTGCACACAAGCAGAACCAGAGAAAAAGAAGGAAGAACTAAAATATTGCTTAAAAAGACAAAACTAACACACACAATTACCTATAATAAAATCTCCCTGACCTTTTTTTAAAAGTTTTTAAAAAAGATTTATTTATTTGAGAGAGAGAGAGACGGAGTGCACACAGAGGCAGAGGAAGAAGTAGGCTCGCAGCTGAGCAGGGAGCCTGATGCAGGACTTGATCCTAGGACCCTGGGATCATGACCCGAAGCAAAGGCAGATGCTTAATCAACTGAACCACTGGGGTGCCTGTTTTTGTTTTGTTTTGAAAGTTATTTATTTATTTATTTATTTTTGAGTGAGGGAGGGCACACAAGTCGGGGGAGGAGCAGAAGGAGAGGGACAGGCAGAATCCTTTGATGAGCATTGAGCCCACTGCAGGACCAGATCTCATGACCCCAAGATCCTGACCTGAGCTGAAATCAAGAGTACGATGCTAAACCGACTTAGCCACCCAACAGCCCCTCATTGAACTTCTATTTTTTTTTTTTTTAAGATTTTATTTATTTATTTATTTCAGCGAGAGAGAATGAATGGTGAGGAGGGGCAGTGGGAAGGGGAGGAGCAGACTTCCCATGGAGCAGGGCTGGAGCCCAGGACCCTGAGATCATAACCTTCACTGAAAGCAGACCCTCAACCCACTGAGCCACTCAGGTGCCTCCTCACTGACCTTTTAGACAGCAGTTACTGTCTAGGCTCTGTGCTCAGTAGTTTATAAACTATTAGTTACCAAAGAGAACTTCGAGGATACAAGCCTTGAGCTAGGTCCTGGTAATCAGTTAAGAATTTGTCAGGCCATGGAGAAGAAAGGAAGATAGTAAAAACAACACAAAACCAACAAATGAATCTGGCCTGCAGCCTGGATAGAGAAAAGGAGAGAAAATAAGGAGAATGAATTGAAACAGAGAAGCAAAAGATAGGACTGGCCATAAACTACAGTCATTTTGGAGGAGCAGGGTTTTTATACTTCTTATATCTTGGCATTTTGATGACATGCCTTAGTTGGAGATGGAAGAAGGGAGTGTGGACTACATGGCCTTTTAAGATGGACTTGGACTTCGACCATCAGGGATTCTACACCAATGGTCGCACTGATGACAGTGGTATATGTTCCCCACCAGTCACTGTGTGGTTCCTGTGGAGAAGGACCAAGATGGCGGTGGTGGCCTGGCACCCTGCGTGGGCAGAGAGTGGTTCAGGCCTGTGTGGAGCTCCCCTCTACCCTCCTTCTTCCCTCCAGGCACTAAAGCCCAAACAAGGGCCTGGGAGTGTCTTCCAAACTTCCTCCCCCAAAGCCTGGGAGAACTTGTCAGTCGCAATCAGCCACCAGCGTGGGTTCCCCCAGCCAGGCCAGCTGGCAGGAAGGCTGCCAAGACAGCAGATCTGACGAAAGAATTCTCAATCACATTTACATGTGCATGGTGCAAAAAGGGAAAGGAAGGGGGGGAAACCTCTCCGGAATCCAAAAAGAAAGTCACTAACTAATCCACCAAAAAAAAAAAAAAAAGAAAAAAAAAAGAAAAAAAAAAAAAAAGAAAAGAAAAAAAAGGAAAAAGAAAGAAAAGAAAAAAAAAGAACCACAGATTTGTCTCAGATGTTCTCAAATTGCTGTCCTTAAAAGCTCTGCTTCCCCATCTTCCTCCTCCTCCCATCCGTCCAATTGCCCAAAGAAAGTCTCTAATTTTGCCTTAATTTGTGCCTTGGTTGCAAGAACAAAACAGAACGTCACTGCAGCTTTCCCCCGGCCCCTCCCCTTGGCCCCTCAACAGCTGTGCTTCCTCAATGGCCTGATAGAGCCCTTTCTCCGCCATCATTCCCTATTCTTTACCAAGCCGGTCCTCCAGGCGCTGGGCCCAGTGGCTTACTGGAGGGGGGGAGTACCGAGATGGCAGCCTTCTGCACAGTACTGCTGTACATCAAAGGGTCATATTCACACGGGCGTTCCCCTTGACCTCTCTGGGAGCCGGGGGCAGTGGGCTTTGGGGCAGGGATGAGCAAAATGTGAAATGGCCCAGGAAGGGGTGACACAAAATGCAATTTTGCAAAATTACAGATATCTGAGGCATTCTGCCAGGACCCTGGGGATAGTAACAAATTTGGGTATTTACATCATTTTTGAAATAAAAAATAAACACACACGGCCTCCTTACTTCCTCCTAATTGAATCCTTTCCAAATATCAGATGGCACATTGTTTCTCCATTGCCTACTAATGGGGACATGGGGTTTTATTCTCAGATACAGCCCGGGCTTGAACCAGACAAGCTCTTCCTTAGAATCCTCACTCCCCACTCTCTCGGGAGGCTAATTTAAGTCCCCTCTCAGGGCTTCCACCCCTGCCTCCAACAAGGATGAGAGTTCTAAGGAGCTTCTAATTAATCTTTGTAAATTGCTCTGCGATCCTGGGATATAAAGGCAAAGTATTATTAGAAAATGCTGGCTGGGTTAGTAGCCGGCCATAAAAGTCGGAAGCTGATCAGCTCACTTTTCATGCTGCAATTATTGGAAATGGTTGCAAGTGGTTTTATGCGATGGGCACATCATAAGTCCTTAAGAAAAGCACGGAGCAGGGACCTAGGGATGTACACTTGTGACTCAGGGCGGGTGTCAGGAAAGAGAGTTTGCAGCCAGTTAATCTCTGAGCTCTTGCCTGCACAAGTCAGAGTGCAGCAGAATCCAGCAAGATGTCATGGACCTCTGTATTTTGTGTTCTGCTAGACCTCCTCCTCCTACTTTTTTGAGCATTTAGGAAAAAAAAAATCCCTTGTGACTGAAACGGGCCCTCAAAAGCAAGCAGTCCCCATCTCATTAGTGGGAGGAGAGCCTCCTTATGAAATCTCTAGCCAGGCTCTCTCTGCACAAGTGAATATCTGATTTAAGGGGGGAAATGAAATCATTTCTCAGGGGCTCATCTATGAGGTTCATGCAAATCAAAGAATAGAAGAGATGCCTGAGAAATTTAGGATCAAGAACCCTTGATTTCTTAGCCTCACTTGTGACTTATTTCTGCCCATTCACGAAGCTTTAGCTAAAATTTTCTGCCTCAGAATTGTTGCGTGATGAGAGAGGGAGGACTCTCCTTGCTCTCTCTTTGCATCTATATCTGCATTAATCAGATATTAATCCACCCCTCCTAGGATATTTGGTGGAGTAACTAATTAATGTTTAAAGAATGCTCTTTGAACACAGAAAAGCACAGTGTCTGAGTGTAAGGTGCGATCATTCTTCTGAATTGCACATTTGCAAGGGTGATTTTTGTGGGAGCATATGACCTTCAGAAGAAAAATGTCCAATTACAGCAGTTTGTTTATTATTTCACGTTAAAACATTGTTAACACAGACATTTTCCCTTAATATTTTATGAAGAAGATCTCGAAGACAGATTTAATATTTTAATATCTATTTGCCATGAGGGCTAAAGAATTAGATCAGGAGAAGTATGTATTGTGTGTGTGGTGGAGGGGAAGGTTGGGTGGGAGGGGTACCATCATGAGGCTTCAAATTTCTCTGAAATGAGTTAAATTAATTCAAAGTGCGGAGAGACTGTCTTCTCTACTCTCCAGGGCCAACGGGATGGTATTCAGCTTAGGGGTCTGAATCCAGTTGGAAAACCGCAGAACGTAATCCGTTCTTTTGGAACTGAGAAGTCTGAGAGCAGCTTTGCTCACAGCTTCCCAAGCACTATGGAAATAGGCTAGTCATGCCTTCGGGGTACTCAAAGGGAGCAGGAGAGATGGGTGCCCCCCCCTGTGACAACAGAACTTCCTCTGGAGCCACTGTCCGAAAGGAAGTCCCTCCCACCAGAATCCCTCAGAACCGGTTAGCAGGAAGCACGGGCCTTGATTGACAGAGCAAAGGATTAGCAGGCAGGAACTGGAGACAGTAAAGCTCACGGGTGCTCAGGCCTGAGGCGGCGGTGTCACCAGAAAGCTCAGGAAGTCTGAGAAGGGACAGCTTTTTGATTTTTGAGGTATTTGCGCAACAGAAAAGTGGGGGCTGGTGGGGGGAACATGACATTGATTACCATGAATATTATCAATATGTAAATTATTAACTCTGTACCAAGAACTGTCCCAAGTGCTTTGAAGGCATTATTTGATCGTTCCTCCCACCACCTCTGAGGGAAACATGACGCTCTTTTTCAGATGATAAAATGAAGGCCTGTCCAGAGTAAAAACAAAGCAAAACAAGTCAGTGGGGGGAGCTCAGATTTAAAATGCAGGCAGCCTAACTGCAAAGCATGGCTTAACTGCTAAGTTAACTTTAGCAGTATCTTCCGTAAATATAGAAGTGCAGCTACTGCTAGGGTTCTAAAAAAAGCCCAGGGGATTCATTTACATACAGTTAGTGCTCATGGCTGACGGGCGGAGGAGCTGGACTCTTTCTCCACGTTTCTCATAAGCTGGCTAGTGCCAGTTGGTAGAGATTCAGTCCATATTTCCTCCTCAAGGCTATTCTTGATGTTCATTTAAAACAGATTTCGCCAACCTAGGAAACCCTCTCAAAGGTAGAACTTTCCGGCAGCAGCACTTTCTGCGTTTTAGGGGTGAGTAAGACTGGCTCTTTTGGAGGGGATATGGAGGGTGGGAGTGGGAGGTGTGGGAAATGCTTTAATCGGCTTTTTGATTTTTCAGTTAAGAATTGGAACCCTTCCCCCTCCCAAGAAAAGAACAGGAGCCCAGTCTAGAACGGGATTTTGAGAGCATCAGGATGGAAAGGCTCTACACAATAATGTCAAAGCCTGTGTTCTTTATGGGCAGAGCAACATCTCTGGTGAGTTAAGATGGCTTAAGGCAGCTAATTTGTCTCCCTGGAGAAGAGGAAGGCCACCAGGAGAGCGAGGGCCCAGGGAGAGCCTGTAAGTGATGGTTTTAGAAGTGTGATGTCGGATGTCTCTGAAATAAGTCTCCTCTCCTACCACCATGTGACCAGCCTCTTTGGGGGACAAGGGAAAGAACAGTATTGGCATTTGGGGAATGACACAGTGAAGAGGTGCCAGAGGGGATGGAAGCCTGAGCAGACAGCTAGGGCAGACCTCTGGAGGTCTGTGGAGAGTTTCAGAAACACCAGAAAAATGAGCAGGCTCCACCCACCAAAGGAAAGAGAGCCCCTTGGAGGGGTCTGTGAATAGGAAGAGGAAAGCATGGTCCAAAGACTGAAAATTGGAATTTTTCCAGAAGGAAAAAGCATTTTCTTTGAAAACACATGTGGCATTCCCAATATCATACACTCTTCTAGCAATAACCCTACTATTCTCTAAAATTTTATTGCCTCCCTGGATTTTCTGTTTCTCTCCTGACCAAGTACAACTCTATTACTATCCTCTTAATGGCTGCCATGACTTACAAAAGAGGGAATTTTTGCTGCTTCCCTTATGACAGCGGTTTCAAGGGTCTATTCACACGACCCACAAGGGACCAAATGCAATAAAACAAACAAATATATTCTTTAATTCCTATAAGAAAGATAATATGATGAATGTGGCTAGCAGGATGCAGAGAGTAAGAAGAAATGCTAACTTACTTTACTGAATGCAGATATAAGATGAGGAAAATCTATGGCCCCATTGTCAGCTCTGAGATCCAGGGGCTCTGGAGAAAGATCAGTTCAGTTACAGACTTCTCCTTCTCCCCTCTCTTTTCCTTCCATTAACTTTTTCCATCTGTCAGGTCACTCTGCCAAAAGGCCACAGTCCTATGAGCTCTCAGTCTTATGGAAGACCCTAGGCTACCCCAAATCCTGGTGGAAGTGTGCCTGGCCCTTTGTTCTTTTTCTCTCTGGCTCATAGATCCCGATTTTCCTGTGCCTATAGCGTGATCTACAGCCGCCCGCAGAGGGTAGGGGTGGCAGGTGGGTGGGTGAGGGCCAAGTCACTGTCTGTGGCCTTACAGTGCTGATGTGTAATCACAACTCAGCCATATACCGTAATGTGGCCATAAAGACCTCAGAACCACAGTATATGAGAGTTATGCCTGAAATGAAGTCCAATCTGTGATAAAGCAGCCAGCATTAATGCCACAAATATGTGACAGCGGGCAGAGAAATGACTGATTGGGGATGTTTATAAATATAGGAAGTGAGCTGTTTGTGGCATCCAATAGAGGGGGTTAGCAAAATGAAGACAGATGGCGGCCGATTAGCTCTTACATTCCTTTATGGCTGCCAACCCACACAGAGAGCTCCAGGGCTCAACTTCATGGCACCCCCTCCCAGTGGGGCCCTCCAGGTATGTTAGAGACCGGCTCCACCTCCTGGCTCGGTGTAGAACTACAGCTCGCTTCATAGCGGCTGCTTCTGCAAATGACAGCAGGCCAAGATGTGGTCCAGCACAGCCATTCCAAAGATTGCACTGACGCGCGGGAACTTCAGCCAAAACCCTAGGATTTACTCAACTGACTCATAGTATTTTTCATAAAAACATTGAACACTATGTTGGGGAAAAGATTGTGAAGACCGCATCTAGTCCAACTCTCCAAGCGGTGCAGACATGCCCTCTCTGTCTTTGCCCAGCCTGAGGAAGTATGCTTTTCCAAGGTGAAGGTTTCCCTTTTGTCATTTTATTGACTCTAGATTCAAGCGTTAAAGGTCTTACCCTAGAGCTCCCGTCCTCTGGTCCTTAGTAACATATTGAGCCAGGAGTAGCCAAGACAGCCCTTCACAAGACAACCTTGCAAATGTTTGAAGAGGTCTTATGCCTGTGTATGGACATGGCTTTGGTTCCCTCAAAGGACCACTGCAGGATCTAACGTCCTTTGTTCATGCAACGCACACACAGGCTGTTCGACCATCCTGGCCACTTCAGACCTCTGAATGTGGTGCAGTTATTAGCATGGTACTCCGAATATGTCTGGTTGACTCATAGTAACGCATCACTTCTAAATGTTTTTCTTCTATGTCATATGAAAGGGGGAAGGAATCTCACTCTTGTAACTTGCTAAGAAACTGACAATTAGTAAAACCAGTACATGGTTTTCCTCTTCGTTTTTCACTCTACTAAAATGAAATTCTTCTTCAATCCATTAACCTCTTCCTAATTCCCAGCCTCCATGTTTTTCATTGTTCCTCAGAGCAGGATTCAGACCAGAAACTGTCAGCAAAACTTTCCACCCTCCTCTGTCTCTATAATCAATCCTGATCTCAAGCAGAGGAGATTTAAAGTACATTAGCCCAATACCTGGTCCTCTCCACCAAATATTACCTTGATTTGGACTTTGCATTTCTTTTGATTGCTTAAACTCCATTTTAGTCCCCAAACCCAGTGTGCTCCTTGTTATGCAGATGTGGTTACTGGCAGCCTGTCTTTCTTCCTGTGACTGTGCTGCTAAGCTTCCAGGCCTTGAGATCTCCAGCCCAGGGTGTTCTGCCTAATGCTACCAAACTTCCCTCCAAAGACATCATGTCCCTAATCCCTCCTCCCTCCATCAAGCTGTGCACCTAGCAAAGGACAGTCAAAACATAAATACTCCATGTGCATTATCAGACTGCATCCGCACCAGAACCCTAGGAGGTAGGGAGCTAGCAATATGCCTCCACTTAATAGATGCAGGAATTGGGACACAGGGAAGTTAAGAAGCCTGTGGCACACAAGTGGCAAATAGCAGGAACAGTATTAAGCCCATCTAGTCGGAGTCGAGAACTTGGTCCCTTAAAGACCATACCCTGAGGCCAAATGATGAGTACTTTCAGAGAGTGAAAGTTACTTCATGTACCTGATTCTCTGCCACTGTCTCAGTCTGGAATTGTTGCCAGTTCTCACCCACCACCCTTTCCTATAGACATACTCTGTGGAGCATGAAAATAAGTTGTCCTGATGTATTGGCCTTTCCCCTAATCCCATTTTCCATTACTCAGATCTACCCAAAGGACCCTCTTAAAGATCCCCTACCTCCTGCAGTTAGCTAGGGCATGCCTAAATCTAACATGAGATATGACATAAACCTATATTTGAATAATTTGCTTTTTGAACCTAATTATATGATATTGCATTTTCCCCGTTAAATTCCATCATCTTAGATTTGTGCCATTCCTGCAGCCCGACAAGATCTTTCTGGATCCGATCACCTGATAAATTTGCTTTTCCTCCCAATCATGTCATCTGCAAATTTGATAAGTGTCATCTTTATGTCTCCATCCAAGTTGCTGATGGAAACGTTTAATGATAGAGGACAGAGCCAATGTCCCGTGTATCCTGGCAGCCCACTGCCTGACATTGATCAATTAGTTGTTCAGCACCTGTTGGCTATAGTGTTCATCCACTTACTAATATACCTAATTTTGCTAATATCCAGCATAAATTTCTTCATCATTCCAACAAAGCTATTCCAAAAGGCCTGTAAAATATATTCCTGAAATACCAATTCACTCTGTCTACTACATTTCCCTGGAAGAGACTGTCAGAGTAGGAAATGAGGTTTGTTTGACATGCCCTAATATTAATAAATCTAAGACTGTAGGAAATCACTATTAATCCACACTGTGCATTATAGGAGTCTAAAGAACACCCCATACCTTCAGGGCATTGGTTTCTAAGCTGTCTTTTGCAGAGTCCTAGATTTTCTTCAAGGTGCTCCAGAAGCTGCTGCAGAGGCTGAAGGAGAAAGGGAGCAGGCACCAGCCCCTTCCTTCAAAGCAGCTCCACCATTTTGTGTATATTATAACAGCATTCTATTTTAGATCCTTCTTGAAAAAGTGAGATGCAAACTACAATTGGAAAACTATTGCTTGGAAGGAGGAAAGCAATCTGTCTGTCTAGAGTTGAACTTGATTATGCTACATTGACTGGTGCTTAGGACACTCGCCTTGCTAATAAAATCAGGACCCCATTATCCACATTCGCTCTGTGCCTCGCAGAAGTGCTATCAGAGTTGATAGATAGCCTTAGGACAGAGCAACTAAGCAAGTCCATTATTGAAATGTACACATCTAAATGCCCAAAAGAACCCTTGTCATTTTTTCCCGAGCGATCTGCTCAGCGGATGTTTCTCCCATCCCCAAACATTTATTGAATGCCTCCTAGCTACAAGGTGTTTTCGAACACATAAATTTCTTCAGCCTTTACAACAATCCTAATGAGAGAGATGCACTTTTTTCTGTTTATCGATGAGGAAGCTGATGCTAACTAAAAAGAAGTTAAGTGAGTTGCTTACAATCACCCAGCCAGTGATCAAAAGAACCAAGATTCAAATTCAGGTTCCAGTGATCCAAAAGTCCTCAAAATTTGCCTTTAGGTCTCATGAGGTATTATTATCTGTGCACTGAGATCTAATTTTTTGAGCGTTGACAATGAGCTAGCCACTGGGCTGAGCGTTTACGAAGATTATCTCTTTTAATCTCACATTGGCTGTACTGTTGGTGATATTATTATGCCCAATTTTGCAGACGAAGATGAAGAACTTCCCCAGGGTGGCACAGAAAGAAATTGGCAGAGCTAAGATTCAAATCCACGTAACCCAGCTCTGGAGACTCTGCTGTGAAAAAGCACGATATTATTTATATCAGGGCTCATCTTGTTATCAATCCTGACACAAGCAGGTGCCCATTGGCCATTCTTTGAGGGGTCTTGGAAGCTGTGGCTGTTCCCCTGAGCTCTCCTATGTGAATACACTGTTAGAGATGATCTTTTTTTCTTCTGAGTGAGGCATTGTCTTACATTTAAATAGAAGCCGTCTTTGTCAGTCAGTACAGATTTTCTGTGAAGTAGAGCCTCTCCAAAGTGTCTAGTTGAGAGGAGAACATCGAAAGATCGGGGCAGAAAGACAGGTAGGCTTTGATAATCTTAGGGGTGAAGGATAGGGCAAAAGCTCAGACGATGGGTGGAGGCAGGTCTGGGCCACAGCCCCAAGAACTATGGAATGGGGCACTGTAATAGGAGGGGAGAAGGTACTAAGCAGGCTTTACCGTCAGCATGTCTAGTTACAGACTAATTCTGGTTCTTTTGAAAAATGACCCCTTAAATATCCACATCCTGCTGTTTTCTCTCGTCTTTTTCCAACTGTGCTGGAGAATAGTTGAAAGGAATGCAAGCCTGTAGAATATGTAGCCAATGTGAACAGAACCATGCTCTGAAGCAGGGGGATTTCAGTGGTACAGCTGTTATTTATGGTCCACGGGCTGGTTCCCCCCCTCCTCTAATTGGCAGGAACAGAGAGGAGGGAAGGGAGCACAAATCTCAATGGCTCCCCCGCTTCCAGCCCATCTTCTTGATATCATGTCGAAGGCTGGCTTTCTGTGGACGTGTCTATTTCTATTGTCTATTGAACACAAGGCAAGATAACGGTCCTGAATAGCATCAGACAAGGAATGAAATGAAATTTTAACCCTGGTAATGTAAGATGCATTACACTTCTCCTCCTTTTAGAGTACATTTGCCACTTAAGATAATTTGGTTGGAATCCACAGAGTACCCAGTGAACCAGGAGACAGCAAGAATGTAAAGGTACTGGAGAAAGGAAGTGAGTTATTAACAGAGAGATGTGATCTAAGGGATGGTCTAACCCTAATTTCCTGTACTTTGGACTCTTTCAGAACAGGGAAAAGTTAAGCCATCATCATCATCATGATCATTATATCATCATCATCACCATCATTATTATTGATATTATATAATTCATTATTATAATGAATTAGGGAAATAAGGTGAGGGTAGGAGGAACAGGCTGGGAGTTACAGAAAAGTAGGTCCTGATTCAATTGTTGGAACTCCAAAAGTTATAGTGATTTTTTTAATGAAACAAGGTTATTTCATTAAATATGTTACCAAGTTAGAATGTACTACTTTATTTTATTCCAATTTTTTATGCATCTGGTTGAAAAGAGCAGTACTAAGCATCTTTGTATGTTGTGTACTATGATATAAATAATACCATATATTGTTCTCAAGTTCCAGAAACATCTCAACTGGAAAAGAAAACATGTCCATATACCCAAAGATATATACCTTAAGAACACTCTAGGGGAAAAAAAAAAAAAAAAAGTTTTTAATGTAATAGTGGGATTCCATTTCCTGAAGTTGTTTAAACCATGTCTGTATAAAAGCCCGGTAGTCTTGCCCTAATTTAACAATGTTTTCCTTGCTACAGTCTTTCTCGAGCCTTTGTAGGCAAAGTTCATTGTGAATCTAGCAGAGGAATGTAGGTTTCATAACCTAGTGAAGTGTAGAGCTCTCTTCCCCCCTTTTATTTAAAGGGCCATCTCAAGGAACTGGTGGTCTGGGAAACCATTCTGGGAAACCCTGCTGAAGAGCATGTTCTTGCACCAAGAACAGATTGGTTGGTATTGATGCTGCCTGAGTTCTCTTCTGAGTCTGAGAGAACGGAGGCCACTGGGCAAGCAGGGATCTCTTTGGGGAGGGGTTGGTGACTGGTACGGGTTGCTGCTATTCAAATAGCCCAAAGGCCCTAGGTAGTGGAGAGAGACTTGCCTTCTTCCCTTCTTCTCTGCTGTGAGACCATTGCTGGGTGACCAGGAAGCTACTCTTAATGCAAATTAAGGAGAGGAAGTCTAGTCCTCTCCCTTCTACCCTGATGTTCTCCTTCTGCCTTCTTATTCTCTCTCATTCAGGACATTATCTGTCACGGGAAGGGATCCTAGCAGTTGGTACGTGAATGTAAGTATGCACGTGTGTGCACACATACACCTACTCTCTATCTCTGTCTCTGTCTCTGTCTCTCTCTCTCTCACACACACACATACACACACACACACACACGCAGTTGCATTGCTTGGATCTATCCATGTGGTCCAAGGGGTATACATAGACATGGATTTTGAAGTTCCCTCACTCACATTGTATAACCTTGAACAAAACATATCACCAACTACTCAGGCCTCAGTTTATGCAACATGGGGAGACTATGAATGATCGTCTGTCCCATGGATGTTAAAAGAAGGCAGTAGTGGACACGAGGAGGCTTTAAAAAATACAGTGTGTAGACACTTGGGGACTGTTTTCACTCGTGTTTCATGAAACAGACAATGCAGTGAAGACCCCACCACAGTGGCACACCTATAAACTAGCCAGAATAAAGTCGGCATTTCACCATCACTTGGTTTTCAAGAGGCAGAACGAGACCTGTCTCCCCAAGCACTTTATACAACATTTGCCTAACCCAGGTACTTCTACCTAGCTGCCCATACCCCCAAATCTGAATTCGGCCCTAACACTCATGTGCTAGAGCCGTGAGGGGTAAGACACAAAATTTCATTAAAAAAGAAGGGGGAAGAGAACCCACAAACCTTTGTCACGAAGCTGGTATGAATCTGCTGTGATTTCCTATGACCCTACCATGTCTGGTGGCTTAAAGAAGACACCTCTGGGGATTTGAATGTTCCCACACAGAAAATACTCTGACACTTTAGAAAAAGTCTAGAGGAAGGGGTAAGCTCATTCTTACCACCAATATCCCAGAGATGATTAAGTAGCCTGTCTTTAGATTCTGATTCTTTAAGAAAAATATCCCCAGTATTTTCTTTTAAAAAAAAAAAATGCTCTTGGGTATTACTGTAGTCAGGAGAGATTTAGGGACAGGATAATGCTGATGAGACAGAGGATACTTCCGTTGGCTAAAATAGTCTCTATTTTCCTTCTGGCTTCTGCCTGGCAATCTTAGAAGAGGGAGCGGATTTGAAAGAAGGGGGCCTGGGCCATCCTGGAAGAGTATTAATATACCAAGCAAGACTTTGAGAACAGCGGAAATTCTGTTTCAAACCAAAAGATTGGAGGAAACTGAAGTGACTACTTTCTCAATTGAATTGAGCCCTAACCTGCTGGCTGGGAGTCCCTGCCTTCGTTTTCTTACCGTCTGAAAACACCACAAAAGCTAATTTCTATTGGCTTTCCAGCGTGAGGCACTTTGTGTAAAACATTTCGTCTGTTCCTTTCCACAGTCTTGAAAGGCAGGAATTTTGCAAATGAGCACGTTGGAGCTCAGGGATGCAATGAGAAATTAGCAGAGACAGGATTGAAACCCTGGCTTTCCTGCTTCCAAGGTGACACTCCCGGGTCCAATTTTATTTCTAGTAATGCTAAGAAAGCATCTGGGCGCTAGCCAGAAGGTTGGGATTTACCAGCGGTGCTGAAGTCCTTTTCCAGCAAATCACCAAGCCGGTTGTTGCTCCCTGTTCTTTTTAGGGTCCCCGAGAGCTCTGGGAGTAAGAGGCTGCAAAGGTGGGGTGGCGTTCCCCTGACCAGCTCTAACTGAGATCTTTAGCAGGACCTGGGTTTCCTCTGCACCCCTCATGCTGGTTCTGGAGTCTGTGGGGGCATGGCAAGTGGGCAGACAGGAGGTGGCTGCCTGGGCTGCCCGGGACCCTGAGCTCTCAGCCAGGTTGCTGACTGGGTGCCAGGAGTCTGTTTCTCATTCCGTGTGCATCCGGGCATGTTCTCCTTCATCAGCAGAAGAGAGTTGGATATCTTGAGACACTGAAGTTTTCATCTTCTCTTGATTGGGCTCTACAGCAGTTTAAAAAGCCTTTGGCTGAAAGGGAGAATCATGTCACACCTTAATAGCCTCATTTCTGGGACGACGGGGGCTTTTTAAACTCCCTGAGCCTCGGTGAGGATGTCTGAGCTGCTCGCTTTGTTTGTCTCCCGTGTATTTCTATTCAGGGAGCCGTCTCCGAGAAGTCTTTCATTGAGCACACAGTCCTCCAAAGGGAAAGAGAAACATGCTGTACATGAACATTAGTGGCAGCAGAAATTTGTCACACCGAAGATCAAAAAGCACAGCCAGGTAAAGGAAGACAAAGGGACGGAAGCAGGGATGGGGGAAAGGGGAACGCCCAGACTTGAAGGATGGGTTGGAAGGGGAGTGGACGCAGTTCGGTTCTGGTATTTATCCCTCTGGAGAAGAACAATGGGTGAGAGCTTTCTTTTGGGGCAAACCTGTCCTATTGCTCTGGGGGTCGTGGGGATCATTTGTTCTGGTCCGTACCTACTGTGAGCCCGGGAGCAGCCTGTCGCATATGTTAGGGCACCTCTGATCGGGTCTGGCTGGCCTCCCTAAGAGGGAGGCTGCTCTTCATATGGCCTTGGGCTGTCTGCATGTCAGTGGACACACATTCACACACTCGCCTGCAAGCCGGGCCGTGAGTATGGCTCTTTGTGTTGGTCTGTGTGCATTCTGATGTATGTATTGTCTTTCTACCTTGCATTTTTTTAACCAAGAACATAAACCAAACAGAATTGGCCCCAGGACACAGCATGGTTTCTCCTGTCCAGCCTTCTCCTCTGACCATGGTACGAAGAGACATGGTGTGGGAGGGCACTGTTATGTCAAATATCTTGGTTCTTCTCAGAAACCAATTATGGACCTTCCCTCCCACAATTGCTTCTTTGCCGAAGTAAATGCTAAGAATGTGTCTGGCTTTGTGTGGGATTTGGTTCCGTTTCAGGCTGGATGACCTTGGGCAAGATGCTCAAACTTCCTGAGAAGTGTCAGTTTTTTCCTGGGTAGATTGCAACAGGCAAAATCCCTACTCTGCAGGACTTTTCTGGATTCATATTAATATATGTAAATCATCAGGTACAGTGCTTGGAGGGACTGCAATGTCATTTCATCAGGAGGCTCTCCGAAACCAGGGAAGGACTCTCGTTACACCTCGATTCCCAACACTTGTCAAAATTATGGCTAATTGCTGCCCCCGTAGTTAATACTTACTGAGTGCCTAATGTGTGCGGGGTATCACTGGAGACGCTTCTTACAGCAGCCTGATGAGGCACTACTGATACCTCTATTTCAAACATCAATAATTGGGGGCACAGAGCATCTTGGTCACTTGCAGGACCAGGAATTCCTGCCCACCCCATGTCCTGCTATTATGGGGTCCTACTGACTTACTCAGGACCCATGTCCACTGTTGCCCTGTATGTTCTGGGGGGAGCAAGAACTGCATTGCTCCTGTTTGTTTCTGGGTCCGCTGTGCTCGGCACATTATAAGCAACCCCACATATTGACTGAGCGGTTACCATTTTTAAATAATTATTTTAGCCAGAATTTATCCTGGGGGCCAAAGGCACCACAAATTCATGACCTACCAAGGCATTCCTTTAAATGTGTTTTAAATGTATTTCTTTCAAGATTTATGTAGAGCATCTTGTTTTTTTCCAGAATTTCAAGAAGTCCAGTTCACGCTTCTCTTCAGGCATTATCGGCCTTAGTCATCTGCCCACCCGCACACACTTTTTACACCCAAGGGTCTGAATACATTTGAGTCGGCACCCGGGTCTGCTCAATCAATTGTTTCAGTTGCTTTTCCCTGGCCTGCTTCAGGCCAACATTGTTTTCACTGGGATGTGCTCATTCAAGGTCTGTGAGGCCGGGGGCTCAGTGGCATGGGAGAGAAGAATTCTACTGGGATCTAAGGCAAACAGACTCTTCTTCAAGCAAACCAGGGGCACCAGATCAGAAATGAGGTCAGATGGTTTAGGACCTTCCTGCCTGTGCCCCAGCACCCACAGGGTCCTTGACACCTCACTGTGGGCCTTGGCTTGCCTGCCCCTCTCACATAGATGCCTTCCTACAGGTCTTCACAGAACTTGGTCTTATCTCTTTCAGGCTCTGCCCCCACGTCATCTCTTCTGTTCTGCTCATGTGCAGGAGGAGGCTCGTCCCAGACCCTCTCCACTCTTTACCCTTCTTGGTTTTTTTTGTCTGTTGCACTTAACACTCGGAGGATATCTTACTTATTTCTGTTTGGGTATTTACTTATGTCTGTCCTGCTCATTGCTGTGGCCATCTGTGCTCAGAGTCACACAATATATGTCACACAATATAAAGATGCAGGAAATCAAGGCATAGCTAGTCACACACCTGGATCTATCAACAGGGTGAGCCCCTGGAGATCAGGGGCCACAGGTGGCTCATCTCTGTTGGCCTCATACCTCACATGTCTCAAGGACAAGAAAAACTTTGAGAGAGGAGTGAATGAATAACTGAAACTTGGAGGTTTGGACAGCAAAGGTGGAAGGGTAGGAAGTGTTGAGCTGGGTGGAAAATGAGCAGGCCTGTCCCTGCAAGCCTGTTGGTGACCAGGGATAGAGCCAAGGAACAAAGAGGGTTTCTGGAACTTAGGTAAGGTGTGGACGAGGAGAGAGTCAAAACATGCCACTCACTTCAAAATTTCCTAGAGCACTTGGGGAAAATGCTGATTCAGAAGAATAGAGCCTTAGAGGTTTAGATCCAAGAAGTTTCAGGAGATCCCTTGTATTTTGCAGTGAGAGGATCCCTGGGGGGGACTTGGGAGAAAAGATCAGAGAGAAAGGAAGGATGAGAAAGACCCAATGACTTCTGCAAAGAATACAAGAATTAATGAATGGAAAATCCCAAGCGGGAAGGTAAGCTCCAGGTTGTGGCTGTGCTGCCCAGGGACCACGAGCCCATGAGAAGCTTGGCTTATTCTCAAGAGAACAGCTCTGAGGCTGGCAGTGTGAACCCAGAGCCTGAGCCACAAAGGCCTGGCTTTCGTGGAGCTGGAAAAGTGAAAAAGAGAAAAACCTGATGCCTAGGTTCAAGTGAGAAGAAATTTCAGTAAATGACAGTAGGAAACCAGGGGACACCTGAGAAAGACGCATGACGCACTGACTCATGCTACAAAATGGACAAATCCTGAAAATGCGGTGCTAAGTTCAAGGAGCCAGACACAGAGGACCACATACTGCCTGATTCCACGAATATGAAATGTCTAGAATAGGCATTATTGTTGCCTATCAGTGCCTTCGTTCAATGGTAGTTACTGAGCACAGACCAAGTGCTATGGTAACAGCTCTGTCACTACACATATTTGTAAGAATTTGGATCCCTGGGACCTCGGTGATGTTCCATCTCTCCTCCGTGGTGTCAGCATTCTCATTTTGATGGATGAATGGGACGGATCCAGGAAGCATCTTTGCGAAGTCGTTTGGCAGCAGAAACACACATCCCTTCAGCATTCACCTAGTCAAGCTAATGTAGGACCACATTTGCTTTTAGAATTATCATCATTTGTAAAAACACGTAGGACTTTTTTTTTAAAAAAAAAGGTTAAGGTAAATTTTATTATTCATTAAATGAAAGGACTATAGGTCAGGTCTTATCAGCACTTCCAATGAGAGTTTCTTAAGGATTTTGGAGCCAGAATTCTTTGAAATGCCTGGGACCAGACTCCAGGTTTTTCCTAAGACCCCTACCCCTACCCCAACCCGTCCCTTTCCTGTCCCCACCCCAGACCACGTCTCTGGTAAGGAGGACACAGCCTGCTCCTTCCCGAGACAGACCAGAGCAGAGAATGACGCCTTTCTTTCAAACCTACTCCTCGCGCCAGCTTGGCCCTATCCTCCCCAAACCCCTGCCTTACCCTCCCCACTGTGAAGACAACTTCAGCTGAGCCATTTTTCCAAATCTAAAATGTGTAGCTTCTCTGAGGGACTGCTCTCACTTCTAAAGCCTCCTCCATTCAAGGTAGTACCTGGTAGGACTTCTAATCACAGGCAATTGATATTCTACTGAGCATCTTTGGAAAATAATCTGCAAACAAGAGGCTGCAGGCTATAAAAGTCTCTTTCTCGCTTCTTCTTCTCCCTCTCTCTTTTTTTTAAAAAACACAGCTTACAGCTTAATAAAAATACAACCTAGGCAAGAACAGGAAACCTTAGCACATTGCCCAACAATATTATCCTTTTAAGAGTTTTATTAATCGGTTTAAAGTTGTCCTGCATCTGGCTGAGAGGTGCAAGGTGCTGTCCCCCGCTGACAGGACTGTCCACACATCTCAGGAGTTGGCACGGTTGCCTCAATTAACAGAATGGCCAAGGCAAGAAGGTCAGCCTGGCAAAGCTCAAGACTCACACTGTGTGTGTGATGAGCTGAGCAGCAGTGTGGTTCTCCTGGCGCATCCCACTTGCATCCAAGACACACACATGCACACGCACACACTCACATGTGCACACTCACGTGTGCACGCGTGCACACACCGTGAGCAGGCACACCAAGACTGGCTCCTGGAGAAAGGAGCACAAAGGTAGAATAAAGCAGTTTCTGATTTGTTTTTATTTCCTTGCCGTTAAGGAATTTGTAATACATTCTGCAGGGAAGACTCGCTCACTTGCAGGAACAGACAAATGCATCTGTCAATTTAGCGGCATCGTTTGAGCTCAATCAGTGTGGCGCTGGAGGAGTCCCCTAAATGTTTAATTTCTTCCAGCACCACAAGTGCAGTGATAGGTCTTATCAGGATCGTATTGACTGCACAAAATGAGACGCGGTGTGGAGCGCTTCTCTTGAAGGGAGAAATGTTAGAAGCACACACCAGGAACCCATTTAACAGGTTGCTAATAATATCATCTTCTATCGACACTGCATTTTCATGCCTAACCACTTCAGTTTTGGTGTGTACACACAGCTTACTCAACCCCCTCTACAACACAGTGTTTTCTAGCTGGAGGCTGATAAGACTGAAGGTAGAAGAGAGGTAAGACTTCCTGAGTATGTAGATTTCTGGGCATAGGGACCAAGATTCTCCCTGGAGAATATCGACTGACAGAGCAGTCAGTAAAATGTGCTTATGGTTTTGCTGGAACAGAGTAACACCAGATGACTTCTGCAAGATGCATTAGATCACGTTTATCAGAAGTGATATGCAGAGTTCCCATGTGATTCAAGGCCCTATACAGATTTCTCAGATTTTTTTTTAGCACGTATGCAAAATAAATCAAATGTATGATTAATTTTTGTTCTAAAAAAATGTGGAACACAGAGGTACTTACTGGCTCACATGTTCATTCATTAAATATTTATGGACTACCAATTAAGGGCCAGGCATTGATCTCAATATACTTTTGGACTAGAAAGGGAAGGAGCCATGAAAACAAAACTTTTCCATACAGCATGGAGAATGCTAGCAATGACATCAATCCCAGAGCACTGTGGTGGCTCACCGGTGGAAGCAACGGGCTCCAGCCATCTGAGGAGTGGGAGGAGGGCATGGAGCAGACCCAGGAACGTCACTGAGGAGAAGCTTGACCTGGGCCAAGAATATGGGGTGACTTCTTCCAGACAGAAAATGGAGTTAATGCTGCTTCAGGCAGAAAGACAAGCATGAAGAAAGGCACAAAAGATGGAACATGATGCCGCTGGGAAACGAGTAGCGTTTCTTGAGGTTGGAGGTGGACTTTGATGAGAAAACCGCGGAGAGGTCATTCTGCTGGAAATCCTCACAACAACCTCGGTGCAGCAGTCAGAAGATTCCCAGTCACTCAGACTCATTGTCCTTCTCACCACACGTGTCCTGTCTGTGTCACTTGAGAGCACAGAAGCCTCAGAGTAGATATGTACATTCCAGAGCGTCACACGCTGCAAGTGTACAAGTTACAGGTGTTAACAGCCCAGCAAAGGTGAGGTTGCTGTGGCCTGGGTCGCGTATACAGCAGCTGTCCTGAAGAAAGTGAAAGATTTAGGTGACAGAAGGAGTGTGTGTGTGTGTGTGTGTGTGTGTGTGTGCATGCGCGCATGCATGCGCGTGCATGTGTGCTCGTGCATGTGATAAAAATATTCTTGAAAGAGGAATGTGGGAAGAAAGACTCAGAAAGGAAAATGAGTATAGAAGTTGGGAGTTGGCAGTGACATCCGGACTAGCTGCACAGAATGAAAGAAAGAAGAAGTGAAAAGCTATTTTTTTGTTAGTCAGTTTCCTCAGAAAAACAGAACGAACACCAACCTTCGAAATCCAAAAGCACGCGCAGACTCAAGGAGCAGAAAGTACCGAGGGAAAGCCTTGCACGAATGTCTGCTCGTGGCTCCGAAGCTAATATGCAATTACAGTGTCCCTAGAGGAAAGCAGACTAATGGGATTTTCCATGGAGCCTCAGGTTCTAGGGTCAGGGCAAAGCCGGGGGAGTAGGAACATGTCTGCCCCTCAGTAATGCAGCAACATAAGTATTGTAGGCTGTTTTGAGAGAAACAGCAAAGGAGAAATCCTGGGGGTTTCCTGGAGGAGCTGATGAGAACCGTAGCTGGGGGAGCCAGGCAGCGCATGAAGCCTCATGGACAGGAGAAAGAAGGTGGGGAGGGGAATGACCACCGACGCCTGCCGGACATGATTTTTATCCCTGTGGAACACACAGTCCATTGTCTTGAGGGAGGTGGTTCATCTGACACAGTAAATTCGTTTGATGCTTTTAATAGAGAGGGTGCCCAGTTATCTGAAATCAATTCAGGGATATTGAATGAAGTCTTGTTTCTTATAAATACTTGGCATTTGGTTTCTATGCTGAGCCAAAGAAAGTGTCCAGAGCTGGCAGGCTGGCTGCAGGAAAGGGCAGTCAGTGAAACCTAGTGCAGGGGCGAGGACCCCACGGCACAGGGAAACCAAAAGCACAATGGGCAGAGGTGTTGCCCCAGCCCGCCCAAACTAACGCTTTGACCCCGAGAGAGAGCACAAAGAACAGGGTCAGGAGATGGGGCAGGGGAGAGGAGAGGATGACCAGGAAAGATGGCAACATAGGAAGATTTTCTTGTAGTCTTCCATCTAGACAACACTGTCCTTGACAAACGGCCAATTTTTTACCCACTACCTGGTAAATGACTTGGAATTAAAATTAATATTTTTTTTTCCTTAGAAAAGAAATTATTAGCCTCCGCCACAAAATTGGAGTTAAGGCTCTAGTGATATAATAATAATAATTTGCACTCACACGGATTCTTTCAAGCAAAGGTCTCGGAAGCTTTGCCAAACATTAATTAATTAAGCCTTGCAGGATCCCCCCAGGAGGCTACCTGCTATTATCTCAGCTTTCCAGATGTGGAAACTGAGTCTCAGGGAGGTGAAAGTGATTTGCCCAAGGTCACTGTGGGAATGAAAAACGAGACAGAGATGAAAATTGCAAAGGCTGCCCGTGCCCAGAGTTGGGGAAGCTTTTGCCGCTTTTCCCTCTGGGGTGTTGGGGGCGTGTGTGCCTGGTCTATAGAGGTGGGAGCAGGGGAGCTGGCTGGCGCCTTAATGCATATGCAGGATAGAGAATTGCGGTCTACTAAGCACGTTTAAAGTGGCAGAGAAAGGCTTCCCAAACTATCAATTTTCATTTGCAAGACTCAGGCGGCTAGTGACTAGGTAGGGCTCTGCTAAAATTCGGAAAGGAACAGCGGGGAGAGGGTGGCTTGGGGAAAACATGACAACAAGGGAGAGTTCCATGGAACACTCGTCATGGGATTATTTATACCTGACCTCTAACTTTGGTCTCTGAAGAGCTGAAAAGTGAGACACACATCCGGAAAGAGGGTGGGGGTGAATTTGAGACGGGGGAGAGGCATTCAAGGGGTCTCCACAGTGCCTCCTGGATCTTCTGCACCCATCCACCATGAAGTGCCCCCGGATCTGCCTGATACCCTCCAGCACTGGGTAGGAAGACTGTTTGCAGGGGAGAGCGGTGGAACCCAGTGCCTCTCTGCCTCCACGCCTGGTTTAGCAGCTGACAAACACCATCCGTGAATTCCCCACCCTCTCCCCACCCTCCCATCCGGGGTGCTGCTGACATATTTTGATATTTCCTCGTGAGATTATACTTCACATAATGAATTTGATTCTTCAATTCTTTCTCTCTTCCCCTCAAAACTCTGCAGCTTCTGAGAGTTTATCTACTGCAAGATGAATCGCCCAGAGACCCCTGGTGCATCTTTCTTTACACTTCACCTCCCCCACTACGGATGAGAAATAGACTTTTCCCTCATCCATCATAAGTCAGCATGACAGGGCTGTCGTTCCCCAGGCCCGGCTCACTGTGTCATCCTTCCCTCTGTCCTGCTTCAGTGCGTGGCTGGCTTGCTTGGGAACAGCCGAGACCTTTACAAAAGACTTTGAATGGTAAATCCCAAGTAATAATAACAATAACAACAACAATAATAAACAGTAGCAATAAGAGGGAGAAATGAATTTAAAAAACAATATAAGAAAAAGTTATTTGCAAATTTCTTTTCTCTGTGGGCTCTTCTGTTTAAATAGGATATGGTGAAATTTTAATAAATCCAGTCTTTTTCCTGACATGTTATCAATCTTCAAACATCCCTAGAGGGTAAAGGGCAAATCCTGTTTGCCTGAGTTTGCAGGTTGGGGAGATGAGACAAAAGGAGGTGAAGAGGCAAGGTTAGAATGCAAGGCCAAAGGAATTCGGGGAGGGAGAAGCAACGCAGCCATGGTCCCTGTGTGATGGGAAGAATGAATATAAGTAGGGTACCGACAAATTGTTCCATCACTCCACCTCCTGCCTGTCTCCCAACGGAAACTGAAAGGAATAAAAATAGATTTAGATTTTAACAGAGGAAAAATCCATTTGTAATGCTGAAGCAAAAGGTCACTGGACTGGAAGCCAGGAGACCCAGGTTCCAGGCCAAGCTGGGATGAAAATGACTGAAATGAACATGCCTAGTCTTTAGCCTTTGGGTGGATAGTGGGCCTGGTGCTCAGGTTCTCATCCCTTAAATGAGGGGTTCCATCTGGAAAGCGTCAAAGTCCTTTCCAAATACTAAGATTCTCAGATTTGATTCGTAACAGGGTTCTAGACATTCGAATTTACCAAGTAGAGTTTAGGAAAGCTGTTATAGTGAAAGTTTGAAAAATCAAGAGACCTCCACTGGGGGCAGATTTTGACAAGGGCATCTCTGTAATCTAGGACAAGCCCCGAATGAGCCCAGCTGGTGGACCAGCAGGCGTCCCTATGACCCAGACAGTAGTGAGTCTTCTCTTAACCAGGACAGGGTCAGGAGGACAGCCTTCTAGAACTGTGTCAGCAAACCATCAGGCAGTTCAATCTGAGGTGGTCCGTCCTCCATTCTCATAGACACCCTGGAAATCAGCAAGAAGCCTACTGCCAACGACGAGGGGATGTTGCAGCCTGCTGCCATGCAAAGGGCTGGGTTCTGGAGAATTCTCTTGGGGCTGCAATTAAGTGAGTGGTCACAGCTTTTGTGCCTGCTTTGGTCTCCCACAGGGAGCTCCTGAAGATTTCTTCCACTACCCTATCACTCTCTTTGCTTCATGGATAACATGGGCAGGGTGAACCTTTGCTTCCAAATGTTATTGGAAGATTTAATTAAGCACCATTTGAAATTTTTGAATGGAAATTACCACATTAGTCATGATTATTATCCATTTTCTTTAAACATAGGGCCAACTGCTAAGCTGTTAGGCACAAGCATGGAAATTACAAAAATATTCAAATATCCATTATCTGAGACTCTGTTTGCCAAGCATCCTATCTAATCAGGGAAAGCCTGCTGGAACAGATGGGCCTTACACTGTGCCCTATAAGCCAGGAAACTTGGACATGTTAGAACCCAGTGAATCTAAGTGCCAAATGTTACCACTACTACAAAGAACTCATTTTCTCCTCCGTAAAAGACTGGTTGCCCTCATTCTTTTCAAAGAACACACGTTTTCCACCTTGCACCAAGTGCTCTGACTTCTCTGACACTGGACCAGGAAGGGAGCAGTTCCATTTCTGTGGGGCAGAGGCCTCAGGTCAGACTTCCTGCAGCTAGGATCTCCCCAGAACTATTTCCAGGTAATGGGAGCCCGTCAGCATCAAGGGGTACTGGGAAGACAGATCAGCCTTGCAGGAGAGGGTTGTGCAAAGCTGCTAATGCAGGTGCTTCAACAGAGAGAAAGTGCCTTCATTTCAACTTTATATTTATGAGTAGTTTACAGAAAGCTTTGCAGCCAAAGGAAACAAAATTGGTAAACACAGTAAGTAATAGATTCAACAAATACGGCTAAGGATAAAGAACTAATTTACATTTAATGAGACAGCGATTGTTTATTAAATAAGAAATGGTTGTGTTTCTGAAGATGGCCTTAAAGGTTTTTCAGAAGAATACATTAAACACTGAATATAGCTTTTCATATTCAAAAGATAAGACTTGAGGAAAGGGGGAGGGGCCGAGCCAGGGAAATGAACTAAGAATGTAGGGAGCTGATAACTCCTGGAATACAGGCCACATACCAGGCCAGAACTTAATGGAAAACAAATTGCACAGAAGATTCCCTTCCTCGACACTATATCACAGGCTGACTCTACGGCATTGATCTTTTTTTTTTTTTTCTTAATAATATATAATAACTGACGAATATATGACATGTTGGGACATATATTCTGGTTCTGACCCCATATAATGGAGTTGTGAAACAAAATCTCTGTAACTGTGTTTGCAACTATGGAGATAGATGTTAGTTACCACTATCTTTGTAATTTCTAAGTGAGGAAAAACTAGGTTTTTCCATGTAGAAAACTAGAAAACTCTCCAGCATCCTGTGCCAGATAAGACCAAGCACAGAATGTGACCAAATAGCAAAGTCATTTCTGTCTAGAATTTGCAATGACCAGCTGAATCACAGGATTTGCTGAGATTCTTACCTGCAGGATCTCTTACAAGAACGTGTAGTGCAACAATTTCGCTCGTTTATGTTAGAAGGCAAGTCATTTTTTAAACTTGCTGTTTCATGTCTTAAATGGCACTATACGAAGAGTCAGAACACCTGAATTTGAGTCCCAGGGACCAGAAGCTAGGGGTGGCAGAAAATTCTAGTTTTTACCCAGGCTGCTTCTTTTCCTGTTTTATTAGCCAGTCTGCATTTCCTACCCACTTGTGCATTTAGGTCTGCACCCGACATTGTTCTGACCAATGGGATGAGAGCAGAAGCAATGTATTCCACGTTATGGTCCTGTGTTTAGAAGAAATACACGAGTGATTCCCTTGTTCCCTTACTCCTTCTGGCTCTTTGGATTACAGATGTGATGGTAAGTGCTGAAGCAGCTACTTTGAAACCAGAGGTAAACCTGTGGCTGTCAGGATAACTCCTCCAGTCTGAGGCCATCTACCTTCTTGAAAGAGAAATACAGTTCCACTTGTATTAAGTCACTGTATTTGGAGTTGTCTTGTTAAAGCAATTTGGCCTATATCTTGCCTAATACAGAACTCAATTATAATGGACTTTGAAGCCAATATGCCATTATACACATTTTGCTTCTGTTTTTAAACACACACTTCTTAAGGGTCAGGACTGTGTGTAATAAACTCGACACTGCAAAGTGAACATAGCATACTCTTCTCAGGTATATTAGAGAGAAGGAGGAGAGAAAAGTATAGGAGAAACAAGCCAGGTCCTTAAGTATAAAACAAAAAGGCAGTTTATCATTTTACCAGAGAACTGTCAAGAAATACCAGATTGAAATACCAGGAGTAGTTGATAGGCCTTTTTGGTGTAATATGAAGAGTACTATTTGTTATAATCCCATGTTTCACTAAACAGAACAAATAGAAAAGTTTTCTATCAGGCTTTTGGGAATGTGGCTGAAAATGTACAAAAATGGAAGTTGGTCTGTCAAATCCTAGTCAGCCAGAAGAAATGCTGGCCATGTGACATAAACAAAGACAAACAACAGTCTTCATTCTTGCTCTGTTTCTTACATACTCTGATTTGCATTTCATAATTATCCCTTCAATTATCTCTTGAATGTATTTCTTATTAAGAAAATATTCAAACATTCACAGAAAAATGATAACATAAACTCCATACATTCACCATTCGGAATGAACAATTATCATGATTTTGACATATTGGCTCATCTGTCATTGGGCTCTCTTTCAGCAGGAGTCATATATAAGGTGAATGGTGCATCAGAGACCCCAATTCTCTTTCCTTCAGGCTTAAGTTCTGGTCAGCATTTGCATAGGCACTCCTGGAAATCCAGAAGTGGGGGGAACATCCGACCCTCACGTTGACCACTATCCTCTTAAAGACATGAAAATGTTGTCCAGTGGCCCCAGTGATACTTGGCTGACTTTCTAGTACCCTACACTTCAGACCAGGAAAGGAACAGCTTGGTTTATGAGGATACAGCCAACCTCATTAGCAACCAATATCCTCAAAATCTCAAGGGATCTTCTTGGAAGGATTTTAATAATAGGACGGGCATATACACTAAAAGGGAGAAATCTTGACAAGTTGAGAATAAAATAGACTTGTAGCTTTAGGCAAAAGAAAAGAGGCAGCTGAGGCTTTTGGAATAATAAAATCAGTAGCACTTTTATATAAAACTTTGAGGATTAGGGAACAGACCTCTCTGTCTTTTGATTCCCTGACAATAGGAATAATCACAGGTTATTGGACAGTTACGGGTATTTCCAGTCCCTGCATTTTAAGCCCAGCAGAATGGGTCTATCAAATCTGAAGGTGGCTATGTGGAATCAGGGTTTAACACCAGGGAGGGCCACTAGGGATTCCATGCTGCTCCCACATCAGCAGGTAGAGATATTCACTGAAAGACAGAGGAAACTATGGTTCCAGTCTAGTCCCAATCCTCTATATAAGTGGTCTCTCTCTCTCTCTCTCTTTTTTCCTTTTATTTTCAGTGGCCTTAAGGCAGAATCTTTAGGGAACATTAATGGTAGCAGCTCCAAAAGCTAAGCTGTATGCTGCAAAGTGAGTTATGTGTTGGACTCCAGGGCTGAGCCCTTTTGATATGCCAGTCTTAAGCTGACATTTAACATTTGCTCAAAGATACAGTCTTGATAGAGCACGACTTGCTGCCCCCATCCCCACCGCCCTGCCCTTCAGCCCATCTAGCCCCATCATCAAAATGCTCCAAGAAACATTTCAATGATGAGGCACAGGGACGCCTGGGTGGCTCAGTTGGCTGGGCATCCAACTTTTTTATTTCAGCTCAGATCGTGGTCTTGGGATTGTGAGATCGAGCCTGGCATTAGTCTCTGCACTCTCTGAGTAGTCTGCTTGAGATTCTTTCCCTCTCTCCCTTTGACCCTCCCCCAACTCATACACACACACTCTCTCTCTCTCTCTCTTCCTCAAAGAGAGATAAATAAATAAATTATCTGAGACAATTGCATTAGCAACAGAATCCCCTACATTTTGGAAGGTGGTAGCCCAAAGCAAAGACCCACACACTTCTATGTGCCACATAACAGAGCTGATAAAACATGATCAAAATAATTTAAAAGTGTGTCTTCCAGGTGGGAGGAAGATAAATCTATTATTGACTTTAAGTCAGGGAACCTAGGCTTCCTGATGGAAGGGTTTATGGTTTTATGGGCATCAGAAGTTTGGGCAATTTTGACACTATGATTTGGTCATGACAGAAGGAACAAAATCTTCACATTCTCAAAAAGGGACTCTTTCCTTTATGCTACTTTCAAAGGAGAAGCTTGAAGCTCGGAAAGGTGAAGTGGATTTCATAGGGTCAGGAGTCAATGGGAAAACGTAGGTCATGAATTGGGCTTCCCTTTTCATTCTTCTGAGCCAAATTACTCAATTCATGGAATGACTCACTGGTAGCAGAGCTGCCTCAGCCACAAAGACATGCGACGGAGCAGTCATTCCACCTTGACCATGGCTTCTTTCTCCCAAAGACAAGTGACTCAGACCGAGAGATAAGATTCATCTCAATATTTGCTTCAGGAGCAGTGGTCACAGTGGCAACACTGTCTCTAGACTGATTCTACAGTCTCCTGAAGCCTCCCCCAGTGCTCAGCACATCTTAACAGGTCCTTACCCTGCCCCTCCATTTGGACTTGCACTTCTAGCCCCACCCATACACACACACTCTGGGCTCCCACTGTGCCCTACTTCCCTTTCCTGGGAAAACAATCTGCTTCAAAATGCTTCAGAACTCTAGAATGAGCTTCCCTTGCCTGTCATGGCAGATTGGTTTAAAATTATACACACACACACACACACACACACATATGTATGTATATATATGTGTGTGTGTCTGTATAACATATATGTAATAACAAATTATATGAAATACCACTTCCCAGTCACACACATGCATATATTAACAGAGTTATTCCACCATTAGTGTTCTGCCCCAGAATGGTTTAAGTATAAGCAACAATAATAGCTAACATCCACAGCATGGTCCTCTAAGATATGTATATGATTTCATTTAATTTTCCAAAATTCCCTATGCAGTAGGTAATTTTTATAACCTTTTTTTTTTATAGAAGAGGAGGCTAAGACACAGAGAGGTATAGTAATCTGCCCAAGGATTCACAACTGATAAGCAGCAGAACCAAGCTTTCATTTTTTTTTTTTAATTTAACAGACAGAGATCACAAGTAGGCAGAAAGGCAGTCAGAGAGAGAGAGAGAGAGGAGGACGCAGGCTCCCTGCTGAGCAGAGAGCCCAATGCAGGGCTTGATCCCAGGACCCTGGGATCATGACCTGAGCTGAAGGCAGAGGCCTCAACCCACAGAGCCACCCAGGCACCACCAAAACCAGGCTTTAAACCAGTTACCCTGACTTAGCCATTATTAAACACCATTTCCAGTAAGAGTGTAATCTGAAGTATTAAATGATAATACACTGCCTTTAATGTAATTCATATATAGATTGCTGTTTTCCAAATTTACAGTGATTGATAATATTCCATCTACCTGTTTCACTCTATTTGCAGGTGAGGGAAGGAGGGGGTAGTGACTTTTTGGTTTTAATGGCTTGATTCTTGATGTGGGAAGGTGAGTGGAGATTGGACATCAATAAGAACTGTATCAGAGGCATCGGGTTTCTAATCTTGCCACTTGTGTTGGCTTTCACACTTGTTTCCAATCTTCTATCTGTTTTCCTTCTGCCTTCAGCTCCAAGGACATATTCTCTCCATGACAGCTCTCAGAACACTAATTTCCGTCCACAAGGTGCTAAACCATCATTTCCTCACACAAGCAAGAGGCTTTCCTCTGACTGTTCCCTTGGAGGCTAGTTAACTTCCTCTTGAGGTCTCTCAAGAGCTGGAGGCTACCAGTCATCCACAAAGGTGGCATCTTTGTCCCTTTGCCATTTGTAATCCTTCCTTACTCGCTACCCATGGGGGCTGGGGCTGGGAGCTCCAGCACACTGTCACTCATTGGCATTTAAAAATGTTCTATTAAGTCCATTCCCTGAGGAAAGTGACTTCTCTGGAGGAACAGATGCTATCAGAGAAAGTGTGTTTTGTGCCCAATGGGGTTATCGTCTTCCTGGTGGACAGTACTGATAAAGCACCTTTCCTGCCTGGGCAAGAGCTGGAAACACGTCTCTCCCCAGACAGCATCTGAAAACCAGAGCTGACAATTGGGCTGGGATCAAGTGATGAAAGTGAGGCAAGAGACTCGCCCAAATGTTCCTGAACTGCCTTGTGCTTCACTCATTCTTAATCTACCTGTCATCAGGTATTCCAGAGGCTAGACATATCAGGAATCTGTAGGCAAATCAGGACCATTAGTTCATTCTCCTGTACTGAGGGGCTCTGTTCTACAATCCATTCCATCACCAAGAAAAGACTTGGGGAACTACTCATGGGTTTCAAGAAATATGACCTTTGAAGACTGTCTCCAATGTGTATAATCCTGAGGACCAAATGACCACCCTGTCTAATGAAATTCTGCTCCATTTATCCCATCTCTTCCTAAAGAACCAATAAAAAAGGAACCAAATGAAATGGCATGGGGGTATAAATTGACTTTGACTACAGGTTGAGAAAAATGATTGTATTTCTCTTATATTTATGACATGTGGAATTAACTATATTTAATACATATGGGTGACTTAGAAAAATGTATGACTTCTTTAAAAGAGAGAGTTTTTTTGTATTTACTAAGCTGATCTCTCTAAGGCACCCTGAGTGGATTAATTACAATGGGCAGTTGGGACAAATGCCCTGCCATCAGCAGCCTCCATTCCCCTGCCAGAAGAGCTGGGAGAGACAGTGCTCTTCAGAAGGCAAAGCAAAGTACATCCCAGCAGATGTTCACTTCTCCAAGAAATCATGCGGGGGGGGGGGGAAGGGGGACAAGGGGGAAAGTACCTGTGATTTCCAAAACTTTTGTTGAAACTTAATTGCTGTTGGTATATAGCAAAGTAGTGTTAATATAAAACTTAATCCTGGAGATTCTTTTGCTTCTCACTTAGGAATTATTATTATTTTTTTATTTTTTTAATTTTTTATTTTTTATAAACATATATTTTTATCCCCAGGGGTACAGGTCTGTGAATCACCAGGTTTACACACTTCACAGCACTCACCAAAGCACATACCCTCCCCAATGTCCATAATCCCACCCCCTTCTCCCAACCTCCTTCCCCCCCAGCAACCCTCAGTTTGTTTTGTGAGATTAAGAGGAATTATTTTTAAGATAGCAGCCCAGAGTAGTGAAAAAGCCAGGTGAAAATAGTAGAACAGAGGGATGAGAAGTGGCTTCCTATCTTTGTTGTACTTGTGAGTTACTCCTTTGTAAATATGTGCTCCTGTGTGTGTGGCGGGGAGATGTGCGTTTGAAGGTGACCTAAATAAACTTTGTATATAAAGAGTATTTGTAGCAACATTCATTTTTAAGCTGTTACATCCCGAGCATCTTGAGTATCTCTGCCAAAAGTCTTAAGTAACTAAACGTTGTGTTTGGTTAACAACTGTTATGTCACCAAATACTGGAGGGAATTAGCCTCTTCACGTTATGTGCTAAGCCTCAAGCTATCATGGGATCATCATGTAAATCATTTATTGTTCACACATTCATTCAGTAACTTTTAATGAGATCATGCTTTGTTTTAAGCATTGCTCTGGAGGCTGCAGATTTAAATATGACAAAGCCATTTAGAGGTTCACATGACCTGAAAGAGAGACATATATGTCAACATATAATTGACCAAAGAACATGTGAAATTACACAATAAACTTAAGTCCAAACTACTGAAGCGGTAACTCTCAGACCATCTAAAGACAGGAAGAGAAGGGTTCATAAAGGAGGTGTTATTTGACCAGGGCCTTGAACAACTGGTAAGTGAGAGGGACTGACCAGGGAAAGAATGGAATGAAGCTATTGGCAGCAGGGAGAATAATGGGTACATGAGTTAAGAGAATTTGAAATAGCAAGTGGTCAAGTTCACTGGAAATGGAAGTGAAAATGAATGTAGGTGCCAGGTTTTAAATCACCGTGCATGCTGCATGGAGAGGTCAAAACTTGATTTTACAGATGGTGGTGTAGATCGTAAAACAAAAAAACATCAGACAAGTTAGGGATTATACAGTTCTGATGAAGATTGTGGTGGTAGACATGAGAGTATAGGTAATTTTTTTTTTTTTTAATGTGTAGGAGGTGGCAGAAAATTGAGTTTAGGAACTAACTGGACATAAACAATAGGGAGGAAGAGACAGGATGACTCCCAAGTTGCTAGCATGGGGTGTGCGACCATTCATAAAATTAGAAAACTTTCAAAGAAGGACTGGGTTTGGAGGCCTGAGTGAGGAGTTTGGTTATAATACTTAGAGTTGGGGTGTCTATTAGATATCAGGTGACACCGTCTGGGGGGCTGCTAAGTGTTCATCGAGCCCTCGAGAGTGGAAAAGGTCTGTATTTACATTAAGGTTTTTGAAATTTTGTCCAAAAATCGTAGAATATCAAATACCTAAAAAGTACATCAACCATGGATATGTAGCTTGATGAATTCTTGAAAATGGTACACCTTTGTCACTACCACCCAGACAAGTAAAAGGACACCACCAACAACCCAGAACTATCAGGTCCCCTCCACATCACATCACTCCCCTTGAGCACAAGTAAACCCCATCCTAATTTGTATCATAACCACTTCCTCTGGGGTTTTGTTTATTTTGCTGGATTTGTGTTTTGTTTTGTTACATGCATCCCCAATATAAGAGTTTAATTTTGTCTGTTTTGAAATGTCATACAGTGTGCGTTCTGAGTCTGGTTACTGTAGCTCAATGTGCTTTGTGTGAGTCATTCTTGTTCCCTGTCTTTAGAATTGACTAATTTTCAATGCTGTTTGACATCCCCTGGAATGAATATACTACAATGTATGTCTTCATTCTACAGTGATAGACATTTTCATTGTTTCCATCTTGAGGCTATTTTAAACAACATTGTCAGAAACATTCTTGCACATATCCCCTGATACACATGCGAACACATTTCTTAAACTAGGAATGTAATTTATAAAGTCACATGTTATGCATATCTTACACTTTGTTAGAAAGGCAAACTATTTTCCAAACTGACTGCCCCAAGTTGCACCCCGACTAGCTGCGTGTGACGCACACATTACTCCGTGTCTCACCAACACTTGGTATTGGCAGGTTTCTTTTCTTTTATCTCTCTCTCTCCTTTTCCTTCTCCATCCCTCCTCTACCCTGTTTCCTGCCTTTCCCCTTCTTTCTTCCCTCCCTTCCTCTTTTACTTTTTTCCACATTCTGGGGAGTGTGCTTTAGTGCATCACTGTGGTGTTAATTTGCCTCTCCCTGATACCTAATGATGTTGAATTGGCCTTTTGGGTCCTCTTTTGTAAAATGCTTGTTTAAGTTTTTGCTTGCTGAAGTCTACCAGGCTGTCTAAAGAGTTAGACTTTGATGAGAACATGTGAATTGCAGGACACTTACTTTAAAGGTATCTGTAGCGATTCTAGCCAATAGAAAGCTTTGGTTCCCTGTGTTATAATGGCTCTGGATGGCCAAAGAAGTCGCACCCCTCTTTTCTGTTCTTTCCAGTGTGTGAAATCTTGATATGGGAAGTGAGAGTTTTATATCAAAACCTAATTAATTAATTTTATTTATTTATTTATTTATTTTTTGCTATGTCTTATCACCTAGCTGGCTGTAGCTCCCTGCTTCTTTTCCTCACCTGAAAACTCAGGTCTTGTTATTGCTGGCATAGCCTCTGCCATGAGCCCCTTTCTCTAATCACAAAGAGAAATCCCCACAAGGACATCTGTGGGTCCTCCAAGGGCAGGACATGAAGCAAAGAGACTGTGGGAACAAGCATTTTATCAACAAAGCAGTTCCATGGATAGAGGATTTTTGAGCAGCTGCAAGGATGTTAACAGAAGATAAAAAGATAAAAAATAGTTGATGAGTGTTGGTTCATAGTTCCATGTGTTTCAAACACAGAGGTACTGACAAAGCTAGAATGGTTTCTGTTACAAGACTTTCTGAAGCCTTCATGTACATTGAGGATTGCATTTCCAAGAGGGTGATCATAGTAGATACCATGTTCTCAAACTTCTTTGACCATTGCAATCATGAGTTGTTCTTTTTATTTATGTACTTTTTGAGGAACATGTCACAGTATTTTCCTACTGCATGTGTTCCCTCCACCTTCAAAATTCATTCTGTTTTTGTTTGTGTTATTCTGACAGGCTCACTTGGCTACCAGAGAAGTCTTTCCTTTATGAACCACTCACTGTCTTCTCACTGTCACTCTATTGTTTAAAGGTCACCTGAATCCCTCATCTTCATGAACTGGTATAGAGTATATGGTGCCAAGAAAAGCAAGGGCTTGAGAGTAAAAGGTTTAGGTCTGAATAATCCAGGCTTTGCCACTGCCAAGTGGGACAACTTGGTAGCATTCACAAACTACTTTAACTGTCTAAGCCCGGTTCCCACACTGAAAAGGAGACAGAAGAGTGTCTGTTTCATAAGGCTTTCTCTCTCTCTCTCTTTCTTTTTTTCTTTTTGATCCTTTATTAATGCACTTCATGTAACATGTTCAGAACAGTGCTTGGCACAAAGTAAATATTTAATAGAGTTATTTATCGTTCTTGTTATTACTCCTGCGTCTTTTGCCAGCATGGATCCCTAATTCTCCAGATCCAGAGACACAGGCGTCCCCTGAAGCCAAGCAAGCACTTCATGGGTGCTCATGGATCTGCTGTGAAATACAAGTCATCACGTGTTTAATTATATAAACGCAACTCACCATGCACACACATGTATGTGAGAAGGACACTACTTTCTATTGTGTGTTGTCATTGGCAAGATGGAATCTCATCATTAGTGTTGAGAGAGGTTCATCATCTTTGGAGCAGAATTTAATTTCCTCCTGTGAACATTTTATCTCCTCCCCTACCCCAGCTTCCTGACTCTTCACTAATGAAGATTTTTGAAAAGCTGTATGGAATAGTGTTTGAATGATTATGAATAACCTCTAATAGAATCTGTCCTTGACCAAAAACCCTTTCTCAGGTGCAAGGCACAGAAGCACATGGGGTAAAAAAGCTTGCAGTATCAAAAAACAAAGACTTTGTGACTGGGGGAGAATATTTTCCATCCTTCAATCAGTTTTGTTGGTCTTGTTTTTTGTTTGGGGGTTCTTTTTCCCAAAAATTTAAGAATGCAGACACTAGTCCCTGGCTCACTGTGGGATAATATATATGAAATGTTTAGCTTAATGACCGGCATCTTGAAGGCAGTCAAGAACCTTGACTCTCTCTCCTGTTCCTTTCTGCCTGTAGATTCTTCCACATAGAGTGTGACCCTAGACTTGTGTTTCTTTAGTCACCTGCTGACAGTGAACTGAGCAGTGTTCTCAGAGGCACCATCCAAGATCCATACACAGTCCCTTCCTAATAGATTGTCTCAAATTCCGTGCTTCTGGCTTCTGCTGCCAAACTCTAGAATGGGATCTGAGAATACTCCAGAAAGGGACAAAGCATTCTTCCTGAATCTGCCTCTGAACTGTTACTACACTTTTCTTGGCATCCCTTTTGGGCACGGAGAAGAGTAGTGAATGGTAGGGATAAGGAGCTTTTGTGCTTTGGGGCATCTATTCATCTAAGCTTTTAGCCATCCTATATGCACAAGTACCACATAAAAAAACAAGATACACAAAACATGAATTCTTCTTTCAAGGACTCCCAATTTTGAGGGCAATCAGATCATTGGCTGTGAAGCCTTGTATTACTGTAGCTTTCTTACTACTATCCTTTCCACGTCAGTGCTTCCAATTCCCAGTTATCTGGTAACTGATTTTAAATTATTAGTCTGTAGTGCATGTCTGCTGTTGGCCTGTTTCTTTTCATTTGATGTACAAGGTAACTGCCGGATTTAGATTATACGAAGAGGCCTGGAGGCAATGGGTATGTTGGATGGATATCACATAAATAAATAAAAGAGGTCAGCCTCTCATCTCCCCCACACTGCCAACCCCCCAACAGTCCCGCTGGATCAAAATGGAGAAGTCTGGTTGGGAAAGCAGACGTTGCTTTACCCATTCCAATGGGAATTGGCAAACTTTTTATCTCCGGAAGCCTTGTCAGTATCATATTTAATCTGAATGTTATCATAATTATTGTAACTTTACAATTATATAGCACTGAGTCTCTGGGGAGAAAAAAAAAGCTCTGTGAATATAAAAGATGATCAAACTTCTTTCCTCCCTTCTAGGGAGACAGAATACTGTGTATTGTTTTGTTTTGGTTTGGTTTTGGTTTTGGTTTGTTTGTTTGTTTTGTTTTGTTTCTGATTATTTTTCTTCCTTGTCTTGACTGACTCCTTCAGGCATCACCTGGATATACTGCCTGGGGTCTATTTTCTTTACTGGGTGGGTTTGACTTAGAAAAATACAGAAGGGGAGGAAGGTGCTGGTGGAGGCAAAACATACTTATGACCAAAGGAAAAAGTTCTTGCAATCACTTCAGAAGGAAGGAAACTAAAATTTATTAGCTACCTAGTAAAATACAAAGCCTGAGTTCTTTGTTTTCCATAACTAGCTGAAAAGTCACTAAAATTCCCAGAGAAGTACCAATCTCCCTATTCTATTGTTATAGAAACAGAAGCTCCTTTAAATTCAGGAACTTACTCCAGGTCACTGCATGTGTGGCAGAGGCAGAGTTTGAAACCCTCTGTCTCTTTCCAAATTTCCTGCTCTTTTTGCTGTGACCTTGAAAACAAGTTTGTGACCTTATTCCCATGCCTTCTGGCTACCTTCTGCTTCACACTGTGCTAGGCCTCGTAGGTTTGAGAGCAATCAATGATTTATAAACCCTACCTCTCACCTTCTAGGATTTTCCAAAAGAGAAATAGAATCCAAGGATGACCAGTCCACATGAATTAGGGACGAAAGCACGTGGTAAGGTCTTTAGGAGTGGAGAGGATGAGGACATAAATAGGAACTAAAGTCCTAGGGAAGACTTCTTGGAAGAGCGGGGTTGGAGCACAGCCTCACAGACCAGAAACATGGAGCAGCAAGTGTTATGGGAAGGCAGTAGCGTGGCACAAAATCCGGAGACAGAAGTAAGGGTTTTAGGACAGGGAGACTGAGATCAGCCAAGGGGAGGGGCACAGGGACAGACAGAGGGTCCTGAGGCCTGGGAGATGGGTTCAGAGGAGAAGAAAAGTATAGCTTGAGAGGTAGGGAAATGAAAGAAGTTCTTCATCTGGGCCTCCTGCTTTCCTCACACACCCCAAGGTCAACTGGTTTCTCATTGCCTTCTAGGGTCACTGGGCAGCTTCTCAGAAAGATCCTCATGCTTCCTGTCACTCCTGGTTTACTTGGCTGCTCCCTTTATGTTCCCCCAGTGACTGAGGCAGCATAGAAGCTGCTGGGTCTCTCTCGCTACCAGGGAATGTGGTGTTGCCAGACAGAAAAACTCCAAATGGCATACTGGGCTGCTCGGAGCTTCGGCCAGTGCAGGAAGCACAGGCTGGTTCCAAAGTCTGGAAAACATGACATGGTTGACACCGGCCAAGGTTGATAGGCAATTTTTCAGCCTTAGCAGAAATCCCTGCTGTGCAGAATTGGAAAAGGAAGGGCAGGTGTCTATAAATGGGATGACAGGGAAATGGGACAATCGTCAGGGCCAGCTTGGATTGCAAATGCAGTGGTGGGAAATCTTGCTCCTATGGAGGGTCCCTAACCAACAGAAAAATAAAATCAACCGAGGTTACTTAGAGGTAAAATACAATGTGGCTTCCTTTGTTAAAGAAATACATAATGAGCTTATACTTAACCTATCTTAAAGTGAAGGGATGGGAAACAGAGAGCATTAGACCTGCTTCAAAAAGCATTGTCTTGCTTAAAACCTGCCTCAAAAAGGAAGAGACTTAACGCCTTAACACAGCACATGATGGCATAAATTATTATCGTTACCTTTTAATAACAGTAATGCAAGCTCACGGTATAAAAATTCAAATAGTTACAGCAGGGTGTTAGGTAAAATGTAAATGTCCCCATCTTCCTCCCCCAGTATTTTCCCGTCACTTGCCAGGTTCCTGATCATCAAATTCAGCAGTCCTTCCCTGGATGGTTTCTCACTGCTGCTGTCCCCAGCCAGGTTAGATTACTTTCAGATATTCAAATGTTCCAGCACTTTACTCCTCCAGGCTTTTGCTCAGGCAGCACCCTCTGCCTGCAAATGCACCCTCCCACCAGCCCCCTGCCTCTTGCACTCCACTCGGCGACACCTTCAACACAGCTTAATATTCAGCCCAAATGTCACTTTCTTTATGAAGTTTTCCCTGATATGAGCCCGTAGTTCTGCTCATCACGTTCTTGAAACTCTCATCGTCTCTTGCATGTATTTAATAGTTTTTTGGTTTCATGTCTTCCTCCCCCTGCTGATTCAGTATTGTTTGAGCGTGTGTGTTCTTCTCTTGTTCTGAGCGCGGAGCCAGGAGATTGATGCAGACTCCGAGCTCTATGAATGTTGGTGGAATGAATGAATGGATGGATGAGCGAATGCGCGAGATATACCAAAGCCAAACTGAGAAAGGTTTTTCGATGCCTTATTGAAATCAAAAGGAGAGGTGACAGAATGAGAATGTGGAGAGAAAAAAAGGGGTCGAATAGAGAAAAAATGGAGGAAAGACTTCTAGCCACAGAAAGGGAGACACAGAGAAGAAAAGAAGAGAAAGAGAGAGAGAGAGACAGGCAAAAAATCATATACATTGAAAGACACAGAAAGATAAAAATAAGCCATTCGACCCACACTCTCTTATCTACCTGGATCTGTTCCTTAGCATTCTAGAAATGTTACCTAATGCCTTTTCATAGTTCTTTATATTCTCTTCATTCTTAAACCCTCAGAGAACCAGGTCTAGGTGGGTTAAATGGAGCGGCCCATCAAAGAAACAAGTGTCATCTGAATCACTAGTGGTGAGAGAAGTAAGGGTATCCTTACAGCCAGATGAAATTTCTCTAAAAGGAAGACAGGGTTAATTAACAAAGACAAAAATGACAGATTGAGAGGGTTCTGAAGTCTTGTGGCCAAAGATTTAGGATGAGATTTTGATTCCATGGTGACCTGCTTTACTCCTTAGATCGCCTCTGCCCATGCCAGATAGTTACCCTCTTAGGTGGCCGGACATTCATTTTTACGATCTGGCTCTGGGACCACTTGGAGAGCCCACAACCTGGTGTTGATGGCCTCTCTGAGGAGGGTCTTGCAAACTCACCACGTGTGTTCCTTGCAATTCCTTTCAGGTGTCAGGGCCTGTTCTGAGCAGGAAAATCGTCTCCCAATTTTGACTCAGTCCTCAACAATTGTATTTAATTGCTGTAACTCCTGGAACTTGAAAAAGAAGACATTCTTTTTCCTATTCACCCGGAACAGAAGAGAATAAAATTGAGGCAAGAACTTGTAAGGAAGAAGAGACAGGAGAACTCCAGAAAAGCGGACATGCCAGCCAGTGGCGCGGTCGTGCCGCCGGAGTAGAACTAAGGGAGGCTCTCCCTTTCTTCTTCGCATTCTTCTGTAGCACTGTAATTTTTCAAAGCCAACTGCATTTCTCTGGAAATTGGGGAAAATATTTTCAAAATAAGGGAAACAAAAAGAAAAACTTGCTTCATCCTGAATGCTGGGGAAAGCTGTCTCAGAGCCCCACAGCACCCAAGGGCCTGCTCCTGAGACCTGTGTTCTAGACAACAGAGCCTCTCCGTGTGACTGGGCTGTGTAGATCCTGTCCTATTCTCCTCCGCCAGGACTTGGGAGAGAAGTCACCCGAGATACAGTAAGTTGGGGTAGGGGCTTTGAGGAGGGACGGCATCTCTGCAAGAAACAGACCCAGCCTCTTTCCTAGGAAGGGAGGAGAGGCCACCTGCCTGGCGTGTTTGCTAACACGCAGGAGCTGTGGCCTGTAATCATCATTAGCTCTCTTTGGTGTTTACTGACTGTTATTAATTAGAATGAGCAAACTTGGCATTAATGTGCCTGCCATAAGGATGAAGGCTCTTACTGCACAACCGTCCTGCATAAGCGGCTAGACTGGGACTCATTTACCAACTGTTACAGGGATGATGTTGGAGTACAGACACTAGCTGCCGGAGGTCCAGGCAGGACCAAGGGCGCGGATGCTCCGGCCTGGATCTCTCTAGAAGCGGAGAGTTAGGGGAGCTCTGCCAGGGGGAGCGGAGCGGAGCCTCTCCTTAGCTCATGTGGTCACTGCTAGCAGGCTCGAGGTAGCTTCCCAAAGCAGCCCCGGCAAGCTCACATGATTCTGTCACCAGACAAGCTTCCCTCTTGCCCTGGACACTGCAGCTTTCTCCACAATCAGAAAATCACGGAACATAACTTCCTGCACGAGTCAGTGGACTGGTGTTCTGTTGCCCTTTGAGAGAGACTGTACCCTCCAGTGAATTTTGGGAAAGAGGTTGGGCAGGGGGCTTGCGAGGCTCTGCTCTATCATACAGTACTAGTATTCTCCGGCTTCTCTGGAAGAGACATTATGGCCCTGTATTCCCTCCCCTGAAAGGATCAGCTTTCAAAGAGGAGACTGCCACCCTCTGGGGGAATATAGAAGACAGGAGGCAGAGGCCATGTCAGCTGGAGAGGAGGGCTAATTTGCTCCCCAGTAGACAGGCAGCCTGGGATGGAGAGGGGGCTCTCAGAGACACAATGGTGGTTTCAACTGGCTCAGAAGAAAGGCGCTTGAGAGAGATGGAAGGTGGGAGAGCAGTTCGTTCTGCTCAGAGAAGTCACGCGCTCTCCCTCGGCTTCTCCGAAGGACACAGAATGATCTGCAAGCAGGAGGGTAAGGCCTTCCAGAGAAAAGGCACTGGGACCGTGTTCTCTAGGCTCTTGGCCCTGTATTTTGCATTGTTTGGCACATTGCTCTTTATTCTCCCAGAGGACCTGGGAACTGGCAACAGGCCCGACCTATTGCGGGCTCACGTCTGAGCAGCTCCAGAAACGAGCAGCAGCTCCCACGTGGGGAAGGCCCTGAGCAGACATGGCCTGCGTCATTATGGCCTCCTTCCTTCTCTGGCATGTACTGAGATTTCTGTGACTGACTAGGCCATGGCATGTCTGAATGTCTTTGGTCCTGGGCACACTTATGCTCTTTCCTCTGAATCATGAGTGGGATTGTGGGGATTGTGAAAAGTAGGAGAGCTGATGAATGAGGACACTGAATAGGATCTGGGTAACCTGGATATTTGGGGGAAAGGATGGCTTAAGATTTTGTGCCATCAGAGGCACTTACGGTCTCAGAGAAGTCCACAGGAAAAAAACCCTCAGGCAAATCCACACTTCTGAGATCTCAACTGCTAAGGAAGGAAAGACCCCTTTTTCATGGAGGTTTGGACCCAGGAGAGTATCTGGCGAGCAGCACTTATCATTGCCATGGTGATCAAGTATCAAACACCTAAAAGTGCACAGTGCCGCTCTGAGAAGGGCTTCTTTCACCTCCCTGTCTTTTCAGGTGCTACTTGTTCCATTGGAAATCTAGTCACTCCATTAGGCATTTGAAGAAATTCATGCAGTTGCGAGGCTCCTCTCAAATGTCACCTCTATGAGGCCCTCTTGACCCTCCAAGCTGAGCTAGGTTTCTCCATTCTCTGTGGGCTTATTAGACCTTGTAACTTTCCTTGAATGCAAACAAAGCATCGAAACGGAATGAACAGTCTTTCCCATTTGGTTGTGCACTGTCTAAGGTCAATACCTATGTTTTATTTATCCTTCTACTCGTCTAGATCCAGGCCTGGCATGCTGTAGGTACTAATGAATGAGCTGAAGAACAAAATCCACCATGCAAAGGTCTTCTGCAAACTGTTCCTCTATTAAAAATACACTGGTGTTCACAGACAAGAAAACACATAGTTGATAAATTTACAGTTAATATTGAGCCAAGGCATAAAGAGAGGAAGAATAAAACTTTTGAGGATAAATGTTAAAGTATAGTCCTTTTGAGGATAAAGGACGTAGAGTTGAAGTAGGGATTTATTGAGCAGCTACTCTTCACCTGGTGCATGCAAGACGAGGTCTATAAATATGTCATCAATTTCGACCTTCACCACAGTTTAGCACAGTTCTAGGTGACTGAGTCTAACGGTGAACAACAGAGACTGGATCTCATTGTTTGCTTACACATAATCTACAGTTGATTCTACAACTCAGAGAGGGTTGGTATCTTGCCTGGCTTTGAGTATCTCAAAAGAGTTCAGCATGAATTTAAAGTCCGGTCTGTATGGTTTTAAGGTCTATTCTCTCTCCCCAATCTAGGTTGTATATATTCCAGAAGACTTGGGCCAGGAACCCTGATGTTTCCATTATGCAATCAAGAAGGAAATCCTTGAAGATTAATTAGTCTGAAACATTCTGGGGCCTCCAAATAAGCTTTGTTGATGTTTAACAGACCCACAGTTTTATCCCTCAGTGCTGGGCTTGGCAGTAGGCATTGGGAGGGGAAGGAAAGTAATGCCTCTCTGTCACTTTAAGTCCTAAATTGTTTTTAGGTGTTTGTTTAGAGACAGCATTGGGATGTTGCCTGCCAGGCAGGGAAGAGGGTGGACGTGGCCTCCTTCAGACCTCTCCTCATCAGAGTTACTGTTTCGAGTAACGAGGAAGCACGGGAATTGATTTGATGCCTAATGAATAATCAGCTGCCATCAATAATTGTAATCACTAATCTGGTGCAATTAGAGGCAATTATAATAAATGCAA
Organism: Mustela nivalis; assembly: GCF_964662115.1. NCBI lineage: Eukaryota > Metazoa > Chordata > Mammalia > Carnivora > Mustelidae > Mustela > Mustela nivalis. The sequence goes on along the minus strand of NC_139028.1, from coordinate 33,796,372 downwards.
TTTCCTCCCGAGCCACTAACGAACTACAGAAATATGAATGACTTAAGGGGGCTGGCAGTGATTTATGTGATTGTGAGATCACGAATACCATTATCTTTGTAAAGATTCTTAAAGGAGCAAGGTCCTAGTCTGATTTCACTCTTAACTAATGAGAAGCTAGAAAATACAATTCTGGAGGTGAGGAGCACAGGTGCCTACTCTATCTCTCCTACAACTAGCTTCGGATAATCGTAGATACCTGTGCAGACTCAGCTCAGACTGTCACTTGAAGGTCTGTTCCTGTACGTTTTGCTTACTAGAGAGAGATTCTGAGTTCACACCTTCAAGTCTTGAAGAACAAGGACTAAAGCACCCAATCAATTCTGCAAGAGAGGGTGTTGACAGCAACATCTGGATGGAGGTGGCCTTTGTTATTCCCAAGGGAGGCATGTCTATTGGCCCATTACCCTTTCCACATCCAGATGAATTCCCAGATTTCATAAAGATTTGATCTTTATGTAAATTGAAGGAAACTAGAAGTTGTCAATATCTTACAAATGCTTAAATAACTTTAATTATGTTATTCTGATTCCTAGAAATTTTGATTGACCATCAATTTTCTAGTGAATCAGCCAGAGACATTGGAAGGACTCCACCACATGACCCTAAAGAACTGTGACAACACTCTATTGCGCAACAGTGAGAGTGGGAGGTAAGGAGACTTGCTGGGGACAGAGGGTGTTTCCAGGATGCTGGCCATTCAGTACAAAAACTGGGAAAGTCTCAGGCAAACCAAGATGAGTTGTTCCCACGGAGACACAGGCCAAGGCCGGATAATGCAGGAAGGGAGGTTGGACTCTGTTCCCGTTGCACTTACAATGAAATTCAATCTCCCGGACATGGACTAGAAGGTTCTGCAAAATCTAACCTCTGCTCGGCTGCCCAACTCCTCTCCCACTGGTGGACTCCCCCAAAACTCATTTCACATGGGCCTTTTGTTCCTTCTTTCTCAAGTGTGCCAACTTTGTTCTTGTCTCAAAACTTTCCACTCGCTTATCCTTTGCCTGGCGTGTTCCGGGACTCGAATTTTCCCACGGCTGGCTTCTCCTTGTCATTCGAGTTTTACCTCAGATGGCCTCTGTCAAATTAGGCTCCCAGGCACTTGCTGTTACATCATAATCTGGATGTGGGTGTGTGCCTCCCAATCTCACCCTCTCTGTCTTATTTGCTGCAAAATCATAGGCCTACAGGGGTGCTGGCACAGGGCAAGGCCTCAGTCGATCTCTATCCCACGAATGACTGAGACCACGTTCCAGGCCCACTTTCTGCTGCTTCTACACCTGTTGTCATGCCCATGCACCTTTTCTATATGCCATTGCCTGAACGCATCCTATGTCATGCTCTGGCTTTTGCTGGAAATGCCCTTCCCACATGGCTGTCAGATAAAGTTCTTCCAGAAGGTAACTTCAGTGCAGTTCGCTGCATGGCCTTCCCTGGCCCCTTGATCCAGGATGGTCCCTTCATGTCCTTTAAGAAGCATCTAGTGTGTACCATGTTCTGGGCATTAAGTCCTTGAGCTTTGGACATTCATCATCTCTATTGCATCCTCTCTCTTTGGGGTCGTCACCTCTACTCAATGGTACCTTCTCCCTCTGCCCCAGCTCTGCATCACCTGCTCTGTGTTCCTGGCACTTTGATGCAGACAAATGAACAAGATAATGTGCAAGCCTCTTGCACGCACTTTACACAGAATGGGATCCCCTTTACGAAGTCGGATTTTTGACTTGAATAGAAATAGAGTCTGTGTGGTGTCATAGCTGGGAATTAACTTACGGCTCTGCAGGTACAAACACTAGTCTCGGGGCTCCCACTAACTAGGTGTTTGACATCGGCCAGATCCCTTTATCCCCTGCCTGTGGTTTCCTTGTATGTCAAAGGAAGCAACACTGGGTTTCCCAAGTGCTTCCAGCTCTCACAGTCTCCGGTTCTATGCTTTGCTGGAACTGCAGGGGGCGAGGGAGGGGAGGGGGGCCTCACGTGTTCATGTTTAAAATTTCAAATGGAGGAAGTTGTTGTTTTCTTCTCTTCTCCCTAGTGGTAGCAAACAAGCAATAAATATGGAAATCCTAAAAGCCAGAGAAAATAGTGAGTGTTCTCCATCTTGCTGACAAAGTACACAGAGGCTGCATCATCAAATGAACGGGCTTATCCCTTCACTGCACTTGCACCAATTCCTCCTGGCCCGGCACGGCTGGACCGTTCACAGGACAGGCATCTTTTGTTCTGCGAACACTGGGCCCTGGCCCTGTTCCAGCCAGCACAGCCCAGGATGACCAGCACAGAGTGAAGGTGCAGCATTCCTTCACCGGGGAGTCTGAATGGACCAAATTCATGCTTGCTAAAACAATTCACAGGCTGTAGAAGCTATGCAGGTAAAAGGGGAGGGTGGTTCTGGGAGACAGCAGAGGAGAAAGAGATAAAAAAGGCAAAGCAGTGTCCCCACTGCAGGCAGCCAAACCCTCTCCCGCCAGGGGACAGGTAACCGATTTTCAAAATTGTGCGGACATAGTCATTCATGGCTTTGCGCTTTTTCTACCTGCTGGTTAAGCTCCAGCCAGGATCCTGCCTAAACCCCATCCCCAGCAGATGTCCCAGGAAGGACCGAAGTAACAAAAGCCTTTACCAGCCGATCTTCAGCAGCCTCTTCCCAAGATGGCAGGGAGTGGAAGGCTGGTCTTTAGTGGGTGTGTTGGCTCCGGGTCCCTCCCTGAACTGCCTCCACCCAACGCTGGGCCTGCTCCATTTGTACCGTGGGAAGGTGGCAGCTCTCCCTGAGGCTCACATGTTCCCCAACCCTCCTCCCCCCGAGCAGCAGGCCTGTGGTACGTCCGCTGCTCTCCAGATGGGCCCGCAAGCCCCTAGGGCTCCACCAGGACCTTCAGAATGGACTCTCAAAATCCCTTACCTGCTTCCCGACTAGTCCCTGGCATCTCACCTCACTGCAGAATACGCTCTTTCCTTCTCCTGTCCAGATCTTACGTATTCTTCCAGGCCCAGCTCAAGCCCTGCTTCCCTACATGAAATGGCCCTTGAGTATTTTATTCCTCAAGCAAGGTCATCTTTTCAGCTCCAACCAGAGGTGTGTCTCTATCTCACTGTTTAGCACTGCTTTGTAAAACACTGAGTAATTGTTTCACATGTATATGTTGTTTCCTTAAGTGGGATATATCCTTTATATAATCAGAAGCGTCATGTTGATGGATGGGTTGTAGATAGAGAGATAAACTTCTGATAAAGAAAATGGAGTAAAATGCTAATTGTAAGACTCCAGCGGATGTGTTAGAGGCGACTCACTGCAGAATTCTTGCCTCTTTTCTGTATGTTTGATGACTTCCCTATACACATGTAGAAAATCATTCAAACTTCCTTATCTTTTGTTTCATCCACTGGTGTGTTTCTTTAGCATTGATGAAGCGCTTCCTGCTTCCTGGGATGGGGGGACCCTATGTGCAGGTCCTCTCTAATAACCCAGGTAAGGCTGAGAACATTTCGTGGAAGTTCCACAGATAATTGTTAAGTGTCATTCCCAGCCACTTATGTCCACCGGCTTCTGCTTTTCCGATTTGCCATCAGTGCTGACCAACCTTCACATGGTAGGCCTGGGCGGTTTGAGGGCTATCAGGCAACTCTTGGCTACTGTCCATACCTCCACACCCATGGGAAGGAGGTCGAGAGCACTTTGATGACTGCTGAGGTCCAAGTAATCTGTTTCCCCCAGGACTGTCTCAGGAAAGGTATCATTGAGCAAGTCCCCTGCACCTCCCCCCCAGTTTTCTATCAAGGAGAAGAGTGAGCACTGCCACCTAACCACCCAACCTATACATTTATTATGAGTATTGACTTTTTTGACACTGAGTCGTTCTTTCCCAGAAGGCGTTGTCCACACCTAAGAGTTCTGCTGTAGATATCAGGTGTGTTTGGCAATAGTCACACGTTAAGTCAACAGCATGCTATAAACATTCAGCCAGCCATGTTGGGGAGTTGTTTCTGCATCTCAATTATAGTAAGCAGTGACAAAGGGAAGCTACTGTGTGTTGGCTAATTGGATTTAAATTTTAAAAATTAAATTTTTTTTAAAAAAAGGAAGTAAAGCTAGTAAAGCAAGCCCCGGATTTAGGATGGGTTGTGCTCCTATGACAGAGACAGATGCGCGAGCTTCAAGGCCATATCATAACGGCTTCAAACCAGAAGTTTTGGGTGACAGCCTCTGTTGGGGGTGATGGCGTTCCCTGCCTTCTTCTCTTTGGGGACCTCAACACTACGCCTGAGCATCTGGGATGGGAGGGACAGAGATTCTGATAAGGACATTGATGCCATTTGCCTGACACTTAATGGGTCACCAAGAACTTCAAAATAGCTTTAGATGATGGGCCCAGGGCAGAGGTCCTGAGAAATATGTTGTTCACTTCATGATCCGAGGCCTGCATGAGGCAGTCAGTAAATATGCACTGATTGATTTTTTCCCATAGCATTTAATGTCTGTGCCTTTCATTCGGTAATTAATCATTGTGTGACATCTCCTATAGCATTGCACTGAGTTGTTACTTATTTTTTTATTGCTATTTAACTTTTCACATGGTTATGCATTATCACCCTTGGCTAGAATTTAAGATACCAGAAGGCAAGACTGTGCCTTGTCTTCTACACCCCACTGTGTCTAGCACAGTGCCTGGCTCACAGTAGGTGCTCAATCAATGCATTGATTAATTAAGTCCTCCTTCTGCCTAGGGCCCATCATGCTTCAGAGCTAACAGCTGTCACCTGGACCACCCTTGGCCACAGGGGCACACAGACAAATGAGCTTTGTCTACCTTCCCTCCGCGAGCAGCATCAAGGACCCTGAGAGGCAAATCTAAAGTGAATTTTAAAAACATGTTCAGTGGTGGTGCAGAGCAATCCTGCTTCCAAGGAAAGGCCTCTTCCCCCTCTCTCTTCAGTGCCACTGGAGCGGCTCGTTCCATTGAAAATACAGCAGGGATTTGTGCCGCACGGCTCTGCAGCAGGGGCGGGCCGAGTTCATACCAACCATCAAGGGCTCAGCATGGTCTGGAGGGCTTTGTGCTCAGACACTCAGGCAGCCCAGCTCAGACCGAGCACACCCCTCTTCCTGCTGAGGCCACAGTGCAAGCGTTTCTGTAAGTGACTTTTCAATAATGGCCCCATGCCTAAGAAGGATACCAGTATCATCGTGGCTGAAAGTTTCTCTTCTGCCTCCAAATCTTGACCTCTCCCTAAATTATCATAATAAGACTTTTTTATTTGGGCAGAGAAATAATCTGCTGATTTATGTTTGGCTGGGAACGGAAGAACTAACGTTGACCCAACACCTGTGATACGCCACAGACCCTGTCATGTGCTGTCCTATTTATTTGTTTATTGATTTATTTTGTGTACTGTCTTATTTAATCCCAACAGGAGATTTCTGGTAAAATTTTAGCCCCACTTCACAGAGGAGGGAAGCAAGATTCAGAGCCGTTTTGCAACTCGCCTGAGGCCACATGCTAACAATGAAAGTTTGATTCCCTAGCGGTCCCTATCCCCTCTGGCCCTGGACTGACGTCACTGCTCATACCACCTCCACATAAGCATCAGGAGAGCCTCTCCTTTACCCACATTTCTAACCACAGAGTTAGAGTTTTTCCTAATAGCAAGGGGGTGGAAGGGGCTTGGTGACTAGAGTTTCAGATGCGCCCAGAGATGTCATAAGCGACTCACTTATTATTCAGGGAAATACCCAACAAAGTGATGACTTCTTTCCTCGCTATCAGTATCCACTACCAGCTGTTCACTTGAATCGGGGGATATGAGGGATTTAACTCTGAATTCATGAATGCCGCTAAAGCTCCTTCAGAGAGGAACCACGGGGATTAGTGCTTGTGGGACCCGAGTGCCTGGTAACTCAAAGGACCAGGGCACAAACAGCATGTTTTGATGGGGCTGTGGAGAGTGCCTTATGCATGCTAGGGTGAGCTGGGGGAGCACAGAAGGAGGTCTGTGCCTTGGGAGATGGGCCTTCAAATCTACAAGAAAATACAGCAAATAAAACTGTTAGATAACATCTGCCTTGGGCACTGGACAGAACTGCCATTTGTTTTCTATGGATGTCTGCTTTGCTGCTGTAGACTTTTTTTCCTGGTTCTGCAATTTTTTTCCTTCTTCTTCAGCATCTCTCAAACTGGATTTCCTGTCAGATTGCACACACGACATGCTTTGTTTCCTATGATCTGTATCACAACCCTCGAACAATTCCTTCCCCCAGTTTGCAGAAGGGAAACCCAAGGTCATCCCAGAAACAGAGGAGGAACTAGGATTTGAGGACAGGAATTCTGACCTCCAACCCTGGACTAGATCTGTTAGAAAAAAGCAGCTAACTCCTTGCTTTACCTACTATCTAGGATCTCGTCAGGGCCAGGAGAAGCCCTTATGCTGCTGGACACAGGTCCTCCATGGCCTAGGTTCCCCACTGGCATGTTTGCAGACACCTCATCTCATTGTTCTCCGGGGCTGGAGTTAGAGACAAAGAGAAAGGCATTCATCAAGGCCAAGCTGGATTACCCTTTTCCCATTTTCTTAAAAGTCAGGATGTAAATCACACTTGAAGCTTCCTTGGAACATGTGGGCGTTAGCAAATCAGACAAGGGTAATGTGTTTCTAATCCAATGGCTTTCACAATGTATGATTTACATCTTCAGATTGTTTCCTGGTGGTTTTCTGGGTTTTTATTTAGCTTGGCATTCCCACATCTGCTTTGAGTTTTATTACCTTTGGCCATGGGGGACTGTGGAGGAGCTGCTTATTCAAGAAATACCAGAACATACATAACAACAACAATCAGACTTTTAAAATACTTCTCCAGTCTCACACTTCAGCAAGGCAGAGCTGTGTTTTACTAAATGTAAAAAGAAATAAGCTTACAATTTTATTGGTTACGTTTAGCTCCAATTCTATAGCTCCCTCCATCCTCAAAGCTTATATATTCAAAGCAAACAACAACAAAACCAGAAGCCAAAAAACCCAAACAACTCAATTCAAAAATGAGGACTTGAATTGAGATTTCTTCAAAGAAGATATATAAATGGCCAATAAGCAAATGAAATGAGGTGCAACATCACTAATTATTAGAGACATGCACATCAAGCCACAAAACTTAGGAGGTTGGCTGTACTTTACAACGACCACCCCCCACCCCCCCCAGAAAACCCCCAGTTTCTGTGAGCATATGGAGAGCTTGGAAACTTGGAGCATATGGAGCTGGTGAGAATATAAAGTGGTGCAGCCAGTGTGGAAAATGGGTGAACAGTTCCTTGAAATTTTAAATAACAGCAGTATCCTATAATCCACAATTCTACTTCTGGGTATATACCTAATGGAATTTAAAGCAGAGATTTAAACAGAATCTTGTACACCAATGTTCATAGCAACATGATTCACAGCAGCCAAAAGATGGAAACCATCAGTTACCCATCAACAGATGAGTATACAAACACCGTGTGGTCTATACATACAGTGGAATATTATTCTACCATGGAAAAGAATGAGGTTCTGATACATACTTAGTTAAATCAGATGAACTTTAAAAACATTGTGCTAAGGGAAATAAGCCAGACACAAAAGATGCATTTTGTATGATTCCACTTAAATGGAACATTTAGAGTTGATCAGTTCATAGACATAGAAAGTAGAATATCCGTTACAAGGGGCCACAAGGAAGAGGGGATGGGAAGTTACTGATCAATGGGTGCGGAGTTCTCATTTGAGATGATGAAAAAGATCTGGAGGTAGATGATGGTGATGCACAACATTGTGAATGTACTTAATGCCCATGAATCACAAACATTTAAAACGCATTAAGATGGAGGGTGCCTGGGTGGCTCAGTCTGTTAAGTGGCTGCCTTAGACTCAAGTCATGATCTCAGGGTCCTGGGATCTAGCCCATCGTTGGGGGGTGGGGGGAGGGGAAATCCCTGCTCAATGGGGAATCTGCTTCTCACTCTCTCTCTGCCTGTCCCTCCAGCTTATGCTCTCTCTCTCAAATAAATGATTTTAAAAAAAGATTTAAGAAAATAAAAATAAAAAATGGTTAAGGTGGTAAATTAATGTTATGTATATTTTTACCACAATTTAAAGACTGCCCCAAACAAACAAACAAACAAACAAACAAACTCCTGTGCATTAAGGCAGTAGATTGTGAAGATTGAAATTGATGTCTACTTTCTGGGCACCAAAGGGCCTGGGTGACCTGCTTCACCCCCAAAGCAATGGTTCCTGTCATAGTTTGACCTTTTGCGCATGCTGTTCCTTCTGTCTGGAAAGCCTTTCTCACATTGCCCTTGAAAATATCTGCTTATCACAGAAGCATTAGCTAATTCCCCTCACATCAGAGGTCTTAATGTTCCCCTGGTTTTCTGAAAGCATTTACACATGCCTTATTAAATCACTCTACCTTGCTTTACAATGATTCCATGAGGTAGACTGGGAGTTTCCTACCTTGGGGACAATGTTTTACTCATCTTTATATCCCCTGCACATAGTAGCACTCCTAACCCATAGTAGGAGCTCAATAAATATTTAATTACACCGGTTGGTCTAAGAAGTGCTTTGTTTTGCTTTAGTTCTGCGCAGGGTGGAGAAGCAGGGGCCGCAGGGGAGACAAGAAGTCGTAAGTGCTCAGAGAAAGCTGTTGCAATTGACAGCAGTGAAAGAGAAACATCAAGGAAAAGAAAGTGTTTTCTTCCCCTCCATAGGTTCTGCTTCAATAGCATTGCTATGGCATCTGACCCGGGTAGGGTTCTATCCTCACTCTAGCATGGCTCTGGAGTCTCCTTATTTAACCTGGCTGAAACCGACCTTTCTCAGCTAGGCTGCATGAAAGGCAGATGGCGAGGACCCAGTGAGATAGCCCCAGGAAGCAGGAAGCTCCTGGCCCCTGCTGGCTGCTCAAGGCCTGCCTTGTGTCTGCTGAGGGGGCTCCTCCTGGTAACTACTTTTGCTCAGTGCTCATTCCACCCGCCAGGACTTTTCTCCCTTCTCCCCCACCCGTAGTGCAGGTTTCTTCCTTAGTGGCCAGCATATTTTGTCTTCATAAGGAATTCTCTCAGCAAGGTACCATCTTGGCTTTTCTAGGGGAATCATTAACTCTTTCTTTTGCTTCCTTTAGCAATGGGAAGGGAGAGAATTAGGGGAAGGGCCTTGGAGCACAGCTGTTCTAAGGTCATCCTTAGCTCAAATCCCTTTCTGTGGCTGCAGCACAGGGCCAATGCCCCTCATGCGCTGAGGTTGGCAGGCCCTCTGGTGCCTTGGCACGTCCTCCAAGGCCTTTAAGCTTCTCTTCTCGGGTGAATCACAGGGCTTTTGTTCTCGCCCCAGCCCTCCCTATAGTGGGGAAAGCACTTCCCTTTCCCTCTTATTTCCCACCCTCCTTTCTCTTTTGTGAGCTTTCAAGTCCCCCAATTAAATAACTGGTAAGTTTTCTTTGTGCCGAGCACCAAACTTTGCTGGAAGACTTCCACGGTAAACATATTTCCTTTCCTTTTCTTTCTGCCCTTGAATTCTTATGAATCCAGCCTTCTCATGGGGGAAGAATATACTGAGATAGGATGTTAAGGGCCCATCACGGCAGTGAAGGTATATCTCAAACCCACCTCGAATTCCTTTTATTCGTGTGTTCAGGGAGTGTTTATTGAGTGCCTCTCGGGCCCCAGACACCAGGCTAGGCACCAGGAGGGCCCCTTTCCATGGGACATGGTCCCTGCCATAAAAGAACATCTGGGGAGTGTGTCACGGCAAAGTGGCTTGATGCCCGATCTACGGAGGGAGTTCAAGGTGGAGAGACAGCGTCACGTAACTTGCTCTCAGATGGATGCAGTGGTGTGGGTGTGGCTGTGGGACGGATGCACAAAGATGGACAGATTCCTAGTCCGCTCCCTTCTAAAAGGCACGCGCATGCTCCTCAAATGAGCTTTACAGGATGTGCGGGGTGGAGGGGTGCAGGATGGCTGAGGAAGGAGGCAGAACAGGATAAAAGAGTTCATTCTTTCAAAAGGCAAATTATTCATAGAATCACAAAACAGGGACAGTTATGCTTTTTTGCCAACAATGCTAAGCACTTAAGTGCAGGGGAGATGACCAAGGGGAGGTGAACAGTCCACTCTAGGCCCACAGTTTCCATCTTCTGCTCGACTTTTCTCCTAATTACTTCCTAGAGAATCTATTCTCTTTGGATAAATAACCGTGTGATGTAGCTAACACATGCATCAGTCAGTTTTGATTTCAAGGTGGTGTTCAGGAAGTCCTGGAGTCTCAGATGCTGAGGGAGGCCATGATTTCCCTGGCTACTCTTACCAGCTCTTACCACCGCTCTTCTTGATTTCCTTGGGCACCAAGAGCCTATCTGCATTTTCCCATCCTATTTGCCCTCTGAGGATTGTTTTCTCCTCACTTCCAGGAAGGAGCAAGATTGAGAGTCAAATTCTGCCTCCAACTTTAAGAAGAGTTAGGTTGTGTCTTGTGGTGTGCGTGTGTGTGTCTGTGTGTCTGTATGTGTACGTGCCCACGCACCCACACACAACCATGTCAGCCACCATTCATTCACTTAGAGGAATTTTATCAATTACCTTGGGGTCTCACTTTCTCTCAGACCATTGCCCTCTGAATTTCCTAAAAGCTGCATAACACCCTTTCTCTCCGGAGACCAACACTCCTAAGGTGGATGGTAAGTACACTGTGGCAGTGTGTCAAATTGTGCCTGAAGCCAGCAGCCTGGATACTTCTCCCTGACCTGTCAAAAACATCTGTTTAGCACAAACCACATGGCAGTTTCTCTGAAGACTAAAACAATAGCCCAGGAGGTAATTGCTATTTCAGTATTCCTTCTGGCTTGAAGTGTGCTGAAGCAATACTCCATTCCATTTCCATCTGTATTTACTGAACACTCGTTACATTCTGGGCACTGGGCTAGGCACCATGGGGAATACAAGAGAAATAGAACACCATTTATTGGGGAATATGAAACACCCACACTGAACAGTCAGAACCAACAAAGGATACAATATAATCAAGTGTCTATACACAGAATGGTCAGGGGAGGTCAGAGAAATGAGAGGTCCTAAGCTGCTAAACCTAGAAAAGACTTCCAGGGTCAACCGTCCATTTGGCATCCACTGACTAAATATTTGCTGAACGCTGCCGGGGCTGGGGCTTGTGGGAGATGATGGAGGGAAGAACAAAACTCAGTTCTTTAGAGACAGTGTTCACGTTAATAACAGAACTGGAAGCAGAATCCATGTCTGACTCACAGTTCGTTTAGCTGATAATAAACAATAACCTGGTATGTGTCAGGCACTGGACTAGACGCAGAAAAACGGCACTGCCTGCTGACGAGGCGTTGAGGCGTGTCTGATACTTGACTAGCTGCGTAAACCTGCACCAGTTCCTCAACATCCCTCAATGCGCTTTTCATCACTATAAAATGAGGATATTACAGGGGCTCCCTCATAGAGTCGATTTGAGCGTTAAATGAAGAAAAAATGTAAAGGACATAGCACAATCTCTGATGCGAAGTGAGTGCTTAATAAATGTCATCTTTTATTATCATTACGGAGCTATTTCCGTGGAGAAAACATGGTCCCCATCCTTAAGACTCTTATCTTAATTCTAATGGTGAAATAAGCATATTCCCAGATCAATGTGTCTTCCTGATGCCAGGCTTCAGGAAGATGCAAAAAAGTAAAATGAAAGTAAACAAAATGAGAATAAGAGTGAAGAGTGTGAACGTTTCATAGGATGGAAAGGGCAGAATGTTATGAACAGGGAATTTTATTTATTGCTTTTCCAAATCTACAAGACAGGGAGATCTCTAATCCTGGAAAGAAAAACATCCAGAGGCCATCCTGTTCATGCCCCTGTCTCCCATCTATTAATTAATTAATTATTAAAGAGTACTAATTAAAAACCCATTATCCTCTCACTCATACTCCAATACCATAGGTATCGTGACCCGTTGTCATTTGGCCTTGAAGTACTCTGGAATGCTGGAGTACTGAAAATAGCCCAGGGGGAGGAAATAGTAGAAATGGCTCTTGCAAGGATAGGTCTTGGGAAGCTAGTTCAACAGGGAGGCTTCTTCCTTTCCTATCCCCACCTAGCACAGAGCAGAGTTCAAATGTCAATGTCCAGCAGAAAAAGCAAATTTTAGAACTTACCCATACAGGGATATGCCAGGGAACTAATGTGGGAGCTAGAATGGGCAGGGCAAGAGGACTGTCCAGGTAGTGGTGATGCTGGCTGAACACAGAAGATACCTTTTGATCGTAGATTTGATCAAGCTGATACGAGACAGGTAATCCATCATTAAATGTACAAGAGTGCCAAATGCGAACTCTCACTCCCAACGGTGGGAGAAAGAAGCAATTTCATAGAAATCAGGGCAGCAGTTAAGCAAGCTGGAGTTCAGAATCATGTTACTTTCTAGGAACGGGGACCAAAGAAGATCCATTTAAACCAAACACATAAAATGAGAATAGGTAGTAAGCTCTGAGTGCCCGGCGTTTCCTTATAAGCGCATCAGCCATGGTGTGGGCAAAAATTACTCCATATTCTAGCCTTTGGTATGGATAACCACGGCTACCATGTAGCCTGAGAGAAGTCTCATGGCCCGGGTCTACATGGGACTGAAACCCCTACTTCATTAATTCCTCCTGCACAAGCACCCCCATGAAGACCAGTAGAGGGGTCAACATGCACCAGCACACATCCCGAGGCTCCCGCCTCCCCAACACGATGCTTAGTGAGTGAAAGAGTCTTCCCATTCCCTTCGGCTTCCCTGTCACCCTAGCAGCGAAGACGTCCATGCAGGAGACACACGGCTTAGCCCCACTCCAGTCCAGATTCAAATCAAACACCGACACTTGCCAATATTGCTCGAAATGTCCCTGCGGTGGAGACGACCCTTCCTCGAATTTCCTCCTGCTCCCAAACTGCCCCCAACATACTATTGTTTTTAAGCGGCTCATGTGTTAATTAAAAATAGGAATCAATTGGCCGCATCTCTCCACTCCAGGCTCCTGTGCACACAAGGATTAGAGCTGCCTCCACTTAAGTCAATTAGAGATAAGGAGAAGCTGACATTTCCACAACCTGCCTTATCACGCTGCTCAAAAAACAGCTCAGATTAAAATGTACAAAGATGATTTCTTTAGTCCTTCTCCTCCTCCTCTACCTTCTTTTAATCATGACGAAGAAAGCTGACAGTCCAAACTGATGGTGGAGATGCACGCTCTAGCCTGGGGCAACCAGCCATCCTGAAATACCCGACCTGTCAGTATGAACACTGCTGCAGACCAGGGGCTCTTGCTGGATGCTGGGGGGCAGAGAAACATTCGACCTATGCCTCGCTTTGGGGCCGATAATTATGATGCAGTAGAAAGGGTAACCTACAGCCAAGACATCGGTACGATGCTGCCTCATGCACAAATTAACCTCTTTGGCCCTTAGCTTCTCTGAGCCTCAGTTGCCTTACCCGTGAAAGGGGGCAGTACTGTTGCCCACAGGTACTTCTGTGAGGCTCAAGAAAAGGCAGGTGTGTTCAAGTGCCTGATACAGAGCCTGCTTAATCCATGTTTTGGTTGAATCAGAATGCTCTGGGATGCACATGTTTTCACATTTCACATTCACATAATTTCTGAATGGAGAAAGGAGACAGCTCACAAATGACCCCATCTATCATAAACATTTCTACTTGTTGATCACAGGCCTTTATTCCAGGCAATTTAGATACACATTACCACGAGAGCCACCCAGCACATTTGCTAGTGTGATCTCCACTTTAAAATGGGGAAACCGGAGATCAGAGAGATTAATTAAGTTGCTAAGGTTCACCCATCTGGTGAATGGAGAGCTGGGATCTGAACCCAGAGCCCATTATCTCTCCATTACCTCCTGCCCCAGCGGTGTTGAGCAACCGTGGGAAAGAGAACAATTGCCGTCTCGTGACCTTCACAGTGAAGAGAGCACTACCTTATTGACACTGGCCTGGGAATGTATTAGCAATTTTCCAAATTTGCCCACTCCATTAGCTAGGCGTTTTCTAGCTACCTTTGACTCCTTGCCCACCCGGCCTCTGGGAAATGCTGAGGACAAGCCTGACACAGTCTCACTAGCCACTTCCAGGTCCTTTTCCACATCATCACTCAGTACGCCTCCTCTCTCATCTGGCCTGCCACCCTTTCTCACAACCACTACTGGCAGACAATGGCTGATGTTAACACGGTGCTTACAGCATCCAAGAGCTGTGCTGGGGTCTGTAATTATGGCTAAAGCCGAGCTGTGGACATGGGTGCACTGCCGAGATCCTCCTCCAATGAGAACGCGGTGCTCCAGCCGCCAGGAGTGGCAGAGGCAGGTGCCACTCGCCGCCAGCCCCCTCAGGGACCCTCTTAGCTGGAGAGAGCCATCTTACTCAAGGGTCTTTCCTCTTTCCCAGGCTGCCCACGCTGCAGTAGACCTGGCCACCTCGGCCTGCTGGGGGTCACTCTGAAGGGCCATTGTCAACAGACGCTCCTCCCTGTGGAGTACACGGAGCGGGTATTGGCCTCACCATCACGCTCGCATCGTCTCTTGTCCAGTCCTGCTTCCTTACTCACCTTTCCACAGGTGTTCATTTCAAGGACACTCCTCAACTAACAACTTTTTGCTAACTTCTGTCTCAGGCTCTGCTTCCTAAAGAACCCAATTTCAGGGTCAGGTAGGTCCTCCTAGTAACCACACTTTAGAGTTGAAGAAACAGTAATTGGTTAATAAATTGGTTGTGTTAGAAACCAGATTAGTCTTAGACCAAAACCCCACATACACTCTTTTGTCTTAACAGGTTTTACTTACATTACCTGCTATTCACTGTATGTACTACTGAATTTTCACTATTTTCTACCCTGAAACTGTCATTTCTCTGTTCATCTGTTCAATCTGGGAATGACTGTGGCAGATTAAACATGGCCACAAATTATTCGATAGCCCCACCATTGAGAGGTGGGTTCTAGTTATGTTTTCTCTGAATCTGACCCAGCCTCCCTGCCTTGATAGACCAATTGAGGGTAGCAGTAGTGACACTGTGCCAGTGCAGGCCCAGCATGAGAAAACTGACAGCATCCATCTTGGTCCCTTTGGAGATCTAGGTTACTACATCCAAGCCAGGCACCCATCCTAGAGAGATCACATAGAAATGTCCTGAGTCTCCATGGACAGGAAAAGAACCCCAAGTGAATATGATGAATATGATCTTACAAAGCAGCAAGGTATGTGAGGAAAGCTCTCTTGAACCCTCTAGATGTACCTATGCAGTCACCAGCCAAATACCACTAACTGACCCTAGTGCATACAACATGAAGCAGAAGAATCGTCCAGTTGAACTCTGACCAAATTCCTGACCCACACATCAGTATGGTTGTAGTATAGTTTGACAACAACCTACTAGATGAGAGGCATACCTCCCGACTTACTCTGAGAGGCCCTCTACCCTTGTCTTCAATCTCATGGCCGCTGGAGACTTTTTCCCTCAGGTACACTACTCTGCCCAGCATCTCAACCCTCCCCAACCCCATCCTTCCTCTTTATCTTCACACTGACAAAGAAAACAACTCAC
Source organism: Mustela nivalis (assembly GCF_964662115.1). Lineage (NCBI taxonomy): Eukaryota > Metazoa > Chordata > Mammalia > Carnivora > Mustelidae > Mustela > Mustela nivalis. Next base: position 33,780,699 of record NC_139028.1, on the reverse strand, counting down.
ACCTAAGTGTAACTCACTGTCTCTTCTGGACTTTCAAACCTCACAAACGAATCATCAACATATACGACCTCGGCTTCCCTACCACCCACTTCTTTGCTGGCCTTTGAAGTCTGACTTCTATCTCTTCCATTCTTTGATTTCAGAGTCTTGAAGTTTAGTAGATGTTTATGAATCACGATGTCTGGTGGCATTTTCTTAGTTTAAGTGACACTTGCTTTTGGGAAGCCATTCCTGAAATTCACCTCTACAGACTAGCATTACAACTGCCGGCTCTCCTCTTTGAAGACTTTCAGCATTCATTCATTCATGCAACACATATTAATTGAGAATCTGTGCTCAGATGCTCTCCGTGACCGAAGGTTCCCAGACCACTTAGTAGCCGAGAAAATGTCTGAGTCAGAAATGGGGAGTCCATTTACACGGTCATAACCAATCTCACCTAGATTTTAAAGATCCCTATCGATGATTTCCTCACCAGTTCCTGGGACCAAGGCTGTCCTGAGCTTTGTCCTTCTGGTCAGCTGGGTAATTCCCGTCTTTGGCTCCATATCACCAAATACTGATTCTTGGGTCTCGCTTCTGGAGATTCATTAGTCTGGGGTAAGACCCAGCAAACAGTGTATTTTAAAGGGTTGCTGAGTGGTTTTAACACACAGCTGGAGCTTGAGAGCCATTGGCTGAACTAAATCCCTCATAATGCAGCTTAAGATTGTCTCTTGCCCATTGCTCTATGAAGGCAGACAAAAGCACTGGTTGGAGAATGTTTTAGACACTTCAAGTTTTCCTGAAATCTCCTTGCAGCTTTTCTGTCCCACGTTAAATGATCCCAGTTCCTCCAACCTTTCCACATAGGTCTTATTTGTAGCACTTTAATCACTCTGTAATCTTGTTTTGATTTAGCTCAAATAGGTCTGTTTCCCTAGAGAAAGCGTTTCCAAGTTAGATGCCTCTGTTTTACAGAAACACATAACCCTGATAGCTCATCAATTCAACTGTGCATTGCACAGTAGTTGCAATGAAATGCAGATCAGTAAAGACTTCAGCAGATCATTTTATTTTATTTCTGCACTTACATTAGCTAAAAAGGAAACACCACACAAATCAATGGATGGGCTTTTCCCCCGTTGTCCCTCCAATATTGTTAACAATGCATTTGGTCATCTAATTCATGAACCAGCTGATTTGTATGGAGCTTGACTTTGGTTCTCTCAAATCTCCTACCCTTCTTCCGGTAATTATTGGTAACTTCCAGTTACCAATAATCCTCAGGGAAAAAAGACTTGCCCAGAAGCCACCCTGTACATGCTGGACTTGGAGGGACAGGGAGATCCTGGATGGCCCCAGCAGTTAATCAATATATACCCATGAGCTTGATTAGCAACCATGAAATGACCCATCTCTTTCTTTAATCCAGGAAACCAGAGCCACTCTTTGCTGTTGTATTTTTATATATATCTGTATCTTTCCATATATATGTATATTTTCATATAAAAGACAGCAATTTAAATTTTACTTTGCATATGATTCCAAAAGAAGTTGAACCTATTATTATATTAGAAAGAAGAGAAACATGGATTGATGGAAAATTCAGATATAAAAGTCTTCAAAGATCACACAGGGGAAGCAGAAGGTAGTGATGTATGGCTATAGGGTTCTTAATAAATTAGGAGTTGAGGCAAGCATATCTTGACTCAAATATGTGTAGATCCCTTTTAGCACATACTTGGACTGAGGGGTGCCAAGTGGTAGTTTTCAGGAAAAAAAAAAATTCCCTTTAAGAGTAGTATACATATAAAGCTTTTAACCCATTCAGTTGTCAAGATAAAGTAAGGGCATGGCAATAATGACTGGCAGCTGTCATAAGACACAAAGGATAGAATCAAAGTTAAGCATCATAGATCAATTTTATTTGGGTGGATTTTTAAAAAGCTTTTCCTGCTCCCTGAGTTCCTAAGAAAGAGTCAAGATCTAAGGATGTTCATAAATCAAACTGCTGCCTTAGACACCACCTACGGATGGTGAACAGATATTAAAGAGAATTGACATTTGTTGTTCCCAGAGTCCTTTGAACTTCTTGATGGAGTGGAGCCAACAGACTCCTGGCTTCAAATTTCATCTCTACCATTTATAAGTTTTATGGTCTTAGGACAGTCGCCTAAATTTTTTATCTTAAAATTGTGATAATATCTGATTGTCAAGAGGACTCAAGAGAATCTTTATGAAGTACCCAGAGCTGTTCCTCCACACACAGGATGCTCAGTAAATAACAATAATAATAATAATAGCAATACTGTTATTATTATTATTATTGGCAGCCCTTACATTACCAACACTAGACAAATTATAAGATCACTCAGAAATTTGTATTATCTGGTGATTCTATGATGCAAATGTAAATGGAGACAGAATTTGGAGACCCTACTCACCACCTCCTAGGTACCACATGCAAGATATTACCTCTTATGGAGACCTACAGGTAAAGAAGAGTTGGGTTCGTCAGAACTAACTGCATGCTTCCCCACCAAGCAGGTTTCTGGTCCTAGTGAAGTCTTAGGTGGGAGAAGGGGCCAGCAGAAGTTAAGGAGAGATACGTCCCAAGATCTCAATTTTGAATTCAGGGTTTTTCTCCATGCAGGCAACCCTGGAAGTAGCTTATCTGATTACTGTTCAGAAAAGTAGGGGAGGCATAATATTTACGTAATGCTACTTCAACATATCAAATGACAAAACTCCTGATTTTCATTCATTTAGTCTCTGTTAAAGGCATCAGAGGTTATTTGCTGATGCTACTTAAGAGAAATAAAAAGAAAAATATAGCTGCATTATGGGATGCTTGGAGTATGTTATATCTGAAATGCCCCTGAAATAAGCTTTAGAAAACATGTTGTTCTAATTAGTTATTATGATCAGGTATCTATGGAAACAGCTATATATTTGTCCTTAAGCCAGACAATCATTTACTCATTTAATAGCATACAATCCACACAAACCAAGCTTACTGCATATATATATCTCAGCTCCTTGCAACACATGCAAATACAGTGCAGAAAATAAAATGAAAATAAACAAATGGAGGGAAGTGGGGCTGTTACACTAGGACGGTGCCCTGCCTACAGTGAGCAGTAACTAAGGAAATCGAAAGGCGCAAAGTTGATTTTACTCACACAGCATCAGTTTTGAATACCTTCCCAATGGTGTAGCAGGGGAAGAAATTGTCCTATTAGAAGCACCGCTTCAGCTACATTATGGGTTAAATGGGTTAACTGGGCTTTTGTTGAATGGCCTTGTAACATAGTAACCATTTATAACATAATTTCTATGGGAGAACGTGTCCTGAATTCCAAGTACTCAACTCCTGAAACATAGCTTCTGGGTGTGATGAAGACTTCCTGTGTCCACAGGAAACAGCCGGGTGAAGTAGGAGAAGCCCTAGGGTTAATGTCCACGGATCTGGGTTCTAGCCCTTCCCTTGCACTTAAAACGTGACAGATTGGAGACTTTCAACTTCTCTAGGCTTAGCTACGTCAGCCATGACATGGAAAAGGTGGTATCTTTTTCATCTAGAATATAAGCTCCACCAGGGCAGAACCACGCCTGTCTTAACCACCTCGGCTTCCCCAGCCCCTCAATAAATATTCGGTGAGTGAAGGAAGACATGAATAATTGCCTACATCTCAGCTTTGTAAGCAGAATCAAACGGGATAATGCATGTGAAAACAATTCAAGAAGCTGTAAAATGGAATACAAATGAGAGACATGATAATTATAACCTATTGTTACAGACAGAATGTCACCTTCTGTGCGTTCCATGTAAATGAGGATGTTTGTGTTCGTGCTAATTCGAATGGCTGAGCCGATATCCAGAATACTGAGTGCTACAGATGGGCCATGCCACCTCAGAGAGCAGCAGGGCTGGTGCTACAGGGAGGGGGGAGGGGTGGGAGACTGGGAAAGTGAGTAGGGGAAGTTAAACAAGGGAGCACTTTGGCTGGAAAATGGGCTAATTAGGCCCAAGGGCTGACAGCAGGCAAATATAGGTATCCTTGTCTTTTCAAGAACCATTCCATGGACCAGAAGGCTATTCTCCCTGAGCCTGTGCAGAAACAAAGAAAAGCTAGACCAAAGAGACTGGCTTCCACTCTGGTCGTCTTTTTTTTTTTTTTTTTTTTTTTTTTTTAAAAAGAATGAAAGTGAAAAAATGAAAGAGCAGTGCTTGGCCAACGTGTTAGGAAGGACACAGGTAGGGCATTCATAGAAAAGAGGATTTAACATGTAAGTGACTGAAGCAGAACTCGACTGGGTCCCCCCATACCACAGTTTGCCAGCCTGCGGATCGTTTTTGCCTGTTAATAATGACTCTTGTGATTACGTTGTTGGGGTGCCCTCAGTGCTAACGTTCAGGCTGTGAGTCAGGGGAAGGAAAGAGCGAGCATGAAAAGGAAAAGTTCTCTAGGACAGTGACCCGGAGTCTTTGTTTGGCATGTGACATGGGCATTCAGAATCTGGTTTTTCTACACATTATTCAGAATCTTTTACAAGCATCTCGGGTACAATCAAGCATCCCTTTGCAGGGCGTGATTGGGATATCTATAAACTGGGAGCCAATCAGCAGCTCAGACCTTAGCCACAGCATAGACAATGAGAAGGTAGACTCTCTGATCACTGCCCAAAAGATTCCACGCCACAGCTGGGAAAGACTCCCCAGTCAGCTGGCTCATCTCCCCTGGAGCAAGCATACAGCTACTTCCCATGGTGACCACCATATCAAGACAGATAGCCACCTGACAGGGCATAGTCACCTTTCCTGCTCCAGCAACCAACCCTGAAATGCAATCTAAAATGGCTTTATATCTACTTTTGTGGTGCCCAGTTAAAAGGGCCCAGGAGGAGGCGAAAAGAGTCTCTTCTACATTACAGAAGAGAGAAAAAGACAGAAAGATGACCTTCTCCCTGAGTACTTACACAAGACATTCTTCTATGCCATTTTTCAAGTTCTCCCTCCCCCAGTGTCAAGCTCATACAATATATATATTTTCTCATGATGCAGGGTGTAACTTTTCAAGAGGGATGGGGTCATCCTGTGGAAAGGGCACAGGCCGGCCATTCAGAAGCCTGAGGCTGGAGCTCTAGCAATTCTTCCCTGTCCCTGAACTAACCACCTCAGAACCCAAGCCTCAGGTTTCCATCTGTTCTGTGAAATAAAACAATACTTGCCTGCTGCTCCACAGGCCCATCGTGTAAATCCAAGGAGATTATATATGTCAAAGCACTTTGAGAAATTAAAAGCCCACTCTAGAAATAAGCTATTGATTAAAGGAAGTCTAGCAGTACCTTCCAACCCGCTGTACCTTCTCCAGGCCTAGCACATTTACTTTTCAAACAAACGAACAAACGCACACAGCTGTTAAGGGGACGACTAAGTTCTATGTAGCACTTTGGAAAGGTTACAAAGTTCAGCAAATTGTCTGTATTTTCTCTCTCTCTCTCTCACTTTTTGAAGATTTATTTATTTACTTGGGAGGGGGGAAGGGTCAGAGAGAAACCTAAGCGGACTCTGCACTGAGCGCGGAGCCTACACGGGTCTCAATCTCACGACCCTGAGATAAGGAGCTGAGCCGAAACTAAGAGTCAGATGCTTAATTGACTGTGCCACCGGGCGCCCCAAATTGTTCGTATTTTCTAAACCCAGTGCCATATGGGTCTTCTCTTCGTGACTATTTTCCTACCTAGAAACTGGGTAGAGAATAGACATTTGTTCAGTGTTACCATGGCGGGACTCAGCATAATTAAACAAAAATGGCTGTAAATTAGCCTGGGCATTCACAGGAAGCTTTATATGTGCAATCTCTCTGAAGCATTCCTCATTTCTATGCTTAAACACCTGATCCAGTCAAACTGGCCAAATGAGCAAGAGGAAAGCTCTGATTCTAGGGCCATAACTCTGTAAGTTCATTAACTGTGAATTATTGTTTTGAACTGGGCTTGGCTTCCAAGGCCAGAATCACACATTCCTAAACTAATGTGCCTGACACCAGCAGAAAATGATCTCCACAATTCTCACCTTGAACTCATGGAGAACTCCCACCTCATCTGTTACCTGCTCTCTGGGTAGGTGACTCTATCCAAGTCTGCAGTTTTGCCTTTAATTATCCTCCACATTTAAGGGTTGAGGAAGCATTTAAGTGGGAGAGGAAAATACACAGCACCAAATTATTCAGCAGGTGAGTCCATGTTCAAAGGCAGGGAGGAAACACCGCGTAATACGGGCAGAGAGCTCTCTTCCTGGTAATATTCTCTAATGCCACAGACTCTCCCCCAGGCCAGGTATGGGTATGAACAGATAAGGCAGCCCTACTGTGCACTGGCCACTGGGCTGGACACTTGGCATACGTAAATTAATGGGTTCCCATATCTGCATTTTAAAGTCTGCTTTTCCAAGACTGGCACTAATACCAGAATTCATAATAGCTCACACCTCATGAGAATTATTCCGTGCTGGACAGTCAGCTGAATGCTTTGCATGGTGCTTCCCATTTGAATTTTACAGCACAGTAAGGCAGATCTTAAGATTGTACACGCTTACAGATAAGGAGGCTGGAACTTAGGAAAAAAAAACAAAGGATTTGCCAAAGAAGGCACCCATACATATCAGGGCAGGCATTCCTGCCCCACATTTTCTGACCCTGAAGACTGTGACCCTTCTCCTTCATCAGCTGAAGCAGAATCCTAACTGAGAGAATGAAATCAAGTATTTCTGTTAGGGGCAATTTTCTTTTGCTCTCTCTCCTGGGACATTAGTGACGGTGTAAGCTGACTTACTATTATTATTATCATTATTAATACATTATTAATAAATTTTCAAGGGGAACCTGATGCGAGGGCTCGGGAGCCTCCTCCCAGAGGCAGGAGACAAAGTGAAAATACGGGTGTCTATCAGGAGGGCAATGGAGCTGCAGGAAAGGGTACATTTGATTGTCTTCCCCCTGGGCTGGGACTTGGCAGAAAGCCAGTTCCCAACATAATAAAGATAAAACTTAACCTCTGGCCCTCCACCACCTTTATAAATCTCCCTTGGAATCTCAGTCCCTCAAGGTCTTTGCACAACAATGCTTACAAATACGCTTGGCTTCCAAGGACTCTGCCCAGGCAGCCAGAGACACCTTACCATCCCCGCCCCCATAATCAATATTATCATAGGGTTAAAAGGTAATCATAATACTTTAGATCCTTAAGCTCCTTTGAGCCTCAAAAAGTTCCAAGCACTTTCATATTAGTTCTTTCATTCTATCTTCCCACATCTCACAGTGGAAGGAGGAATTAAGGAGGGAAGCTGCTATCATTCCTTAATCCCATCTCTCACAAACTTGAAATTGGAACACCGTCTCATAAGGAAGCAGAGCTGACCCTTGGCTTGTGTTCGAAGGTCCTTCTCTGTCTTTGTTCACTGTTTGTGGTCCTGCTGACTGGGCACCTTCATGGTGTATTGCCATCTCTGTATTCTGCTCTGGAAATCCCAGAGTTTGGATGCAGAGGTCCTAACACTTTCTCTGTATGCTCAGCACAATGCCCTCCAAGGGAATTGGAGGTGAAGGGAAGTTTCCTACTGAGAACACTGTCAGGCCAAGCCGTTTCTTTCTGAAAAGGAGGTGCTACCAATGCGAAGTGTTGACCTCACTTTGCACTTTGGGTTCACACCCTCAGCAGTCGATGGGACCCTTTTTATGCATTAACACAGTGCAGCTTGTGAGGTCCGAAGGAGGAGCCCGAGGGTGGGGGAGATGGAGGCTTCCCTAAGGAAGTGAGAAAGATACAGCCTCATAGACAGAAAGGATGCATTCACGGAATAGAACAAGATGCTGAATGAAGCTGGAGAAAAGGGTTAGAGAGGACAAGACAGGATATCAGGACCTGTCCTTGGTGCAGGCTCAGAATCTATCTCCAAGTCTCAGTGATGTCTCATGCAGGGCTAGCAAGCAAACTGCTAACTTGGGCAACTCATCTATGCTAAGGGAAGGGAAAACTTCCAGATGGCAATTCAGGCCAACACAAGGTGAGAACAGAGTGTGGGGATGTCCTTTTAGGAACTAGGCAAGTGACAAGATGTCCTTCTACCCCAGTTGTGGATTTGGGTCTCGCAGTTGGCTACAGAGAGAGGGAGAGGACTGACAACAAAGTAGAGCAGCCTGGAGTGTGACTGTACCTGCCAGGTCTGGGGAGTGATTTCGTACCCAGCACTTGAATGCCTTCCTTCTCTGAGTCATGAACTCAAGAACCCAGAGCTGGAGTCCAGCTCTCGACGAATCTAGCTAGAACCCAAACTAACAGAGCCCAAGGAAGTAGACTCTGGCCATTTCACACTGGGCTCTTCAGAGCCTGAGGCTTTAAGCAGTGAGCATAGCTGCAGGAGGTGGCCTCTGGGCTCTTCAACCAGGGGAAATCTCCAAGGTCCTGGAGTCTGGGGCTCTCTACCAGGGCTTGGTCTTTAGAGAGCCCCTGCCAGGGCTGGGCCGAGCAAGGGAAACGAAGAGCACGGGCAGCAAGCAGAGGCCATGGCCATGGTGCCCTTGCGACTGGAGGTAGGCAGCAAGGACACAGAGACTTGGAATGTATTCAGAAAGAGAACCAACAAGAGACACATGAGCAAGCACAGAACAAATGATTTCTGTCATCAATTCAGCGCACACTTCAGCGTGCGTGCCGCGGATGGCTCTAGAATGAAACAATAGCCCAACGGTGAGGCCCATTCATGTCCCCCAGGCGCTCATTCCACTCCACTCCTTGATAAAGAGAGATTCGGCCACCAGACCCAGGGTTCAGGGGAGGCTATGCGAGGTGGAGCTGGTAGGTCTCTGTGCTGGGCTGGTGCGTCATGATCCAGCCCTGTTACTCTTCTCCTTTCCCCTTCCTGTACCAGCAGAATCTGGTTGGATGGCAGGGGGCCTGCCCTTGCCAGATGACTGGAAATCCTGGGCCACTGAGCTGGGCCGCGTGCCTGTCCCTCCAGGTGTGGGTCAGGCCCTTCTGCATTCCTGCTCTGCACGGTCACCCTCTGCCACAGACATTGGCTTTGCAAAGTGCTCCCAGTTATAATGGGCTTTAGTAAATGCCTCTGTTTGTGCCATAAGAGCTGAGGATTGTGGGGACAGAATGGAACTCGATGTTGCCTATTTACAAGTGTGTGGAAGGAGGAGGTGGAGAGCTCAGCTGCCAGGTGCCTCAGCTCATGATTGCCCAAGACAATAATCCCATCTTTCTGGCTTCCTGCAATTGGGGATGGAGAAAAATCAATCCTAAGCAGAGATTGGATGCAGTCATGTAATATGTATAACCTTGGGGTTTTTGTTTTGTTTGGGTTTTGCTTTTTATTTATTTATTTATTTTTTATTTTTTGAAGTGCCAGCCTGAAGTCAAGCTTAGGAGGCCTTAGGCTTCACATTGAAGGCTGGAGGTATCGGCGGTGTTGTATTCACACTGTCCTGAAGCAGGGAGGGAAATGAGGAATGTATTGGAGCTTGCCAGGTGATACCATGAATGTCCTAGGAGCCCTGGCCAGACACAGGCCAAGACTGAGGGTCTCTGGCAGCCAGGCTGCCTTCATTTCACTTTGATTCAATTAGGTCTAGGGACCGCTATGTTCTTCCCACTGGCGGCTGGCCCAGCCCAGCTTGCTGGGCTCATCTGGCTGGCTCAGGCCCTGAGAAGGTGGCTTGGCTCCTCCTGAACTTCTGCTGCTGGTTGGGAAACTCATGTCCACCAACTACCTGCCCTCTCTGCTCAGATGCATCTACATTTGTTAGGGGTCTCCGAGAAATGTCAGATGAGTTTCTAAAAGCATTGCTCAGAAGACCACATGGTCTGGAGCTCAGGACTAATAAAGTGTCTCCATGGGCACTAGATCCCTTGATCCTCTCAACAGCTCTGGAGGGGGCTCATTCTCTTCAAAACTGTTTCAACCTAAATATCTGGAGTTTCCAAGACATTAAGTGATTTCCCCCAACCTCACAGAAAGTTGGAGGTAGAACCTAGGTTACCGTCTGATGTGCCAGGTTCCTTCCATACTGATGGCCCCTGGCTCCTTCCAGAGAATTGGGGGGAGGACTTCACAACAGAGCACTCTTCTAACAGCCTAGTGGTCCCTGCAAACCTGGTCCAGCCAGGGCTGAGCAGAAGGCAGAGCCCTGGGCCTGCCACCCCAGACATTGGCTGCTCCAGTTCCACAGGCCCCTGGGACTTTGAGAAAGTTCTAGTGATAGTAAAATGAAAGCCATGATAACCAAATGTTACTAATAGTGACATGGCAGGTAGTCATGTTATTCAAATTGGGGGAAAAAATGAGACTCAAGTAACTAGATACTTAGGAGAAATGAGTAAACTGACCACAGTCTTACAACCTGAAACTTGGAGCTTGATTTGACCTGAGGGCTCTCTGGCTGCAAGCCCTGTTTTTTTTGAATGGCTTTGGAAAGGAGAAAAGGCAATCTGACCCATCCATTTCCCATGTCTACCAGAGAATGACACAGGTCAGGTGCCTTTACCCTGGAAAATGTCCCCTGAATAGGTTCTGGCTCTTTCAGGTGGAGCCATGGAGCTCTTGAGCCAGGGTAGAGAGTACGTGGCAAGCCTGCTGGGGTTGGCAGGCTCAGGGAGGAAGTGAGTGTGAAACGGGGTGAGAAAGGAAAGCCCCCACATCCCAGGGCTCATTCCCAGCACTGGAACGGCACAGTTTCTCTCCTAAGTGGAAAAGTCTGGATCTTTTCATGTAACTTGTGAATTGCCATCCCGACAATGGCCGTGTGTCCCTAAGTCCCACAGTCTTCATCTCCCCACACGCTGCTGGATGCTCAATCCCAGAGCTACAGGAACCAAATTCTCAAGAAATGGAAAAAACGACCTCCGCTTACATTTCACTTCCTTCAAGAAGTCTTCTCAGATTCTCCTGCCTAATGGTTTGGTTCTTCTTTGATGGCTTGTGGCGTTTGTATCCGTATCGTGCGAACTGGTATCATCTTATTTACTGGCCCCATTCTGCATGAAGCAGAGAGCCCAAGATGGAACTTTATTATTTAAATACCTTCTAGTTCTGTAAATTTGGTCAAAACGCTGTACCTCTTGAGCCTCCATTAGCTTATCTCCAAAGATAAGCTAAATATCATCTCAACCCTCTCTTACCAGTGGAGAATGGAACGAGCCAGTAATCTGAAAATATTCCATGCTATCAAGAGCCATATAACAACAATTACTTTGAGGTTTAACTTATGGAAATACCCTGCTTTCCCAGGAAACTGGCGAGCGACTTGAAAACTAGAACGGGGTTTTATATTTATATTTCTTCCCTAAGGTCTGGTTATAAAAACATTGACTGGAATTGCTTGCTGAAAGCTTGCCCTGAAGAAGCTTACACTCTGGGATGGACAACAGCGTGTTCATGGTGCAGTGAATGAATCCATTGCATCATCATCTGGGGGAGGAAGGCGACAAGCAAGCAAAGGATGAAAAGAAAGGCGAAACCAGAGAGACCTGACAGACATGATGCAAGGGCAGAGTAAAGAGGAGCTTGAGATGGGGGGCGTCTGGGTGGCTCAGTGGGTTAAGCCTCTGCCTTCAGCTCAGGTCATGATCTCAGGGTCCTGGGATCGAGCCCCGCATCGGGTTCTCTGTTCAGCAGGGAGCCTGCTTCCCCACCCCAGCCCCTGCCTGCCTCTCTGCCTACTTGTGATCTCTCTCTCTTTGAAATAAATAAAATCTTTGGGGGGGGGGGGAAAGAGGAGCTTGAAATGGAGTGCTTGGCATGTGCCCACGGACCAGGGCACCCTTGTTAGGCAGTCCTTGGGTAGACCTCCAATTTAAGACCATTCTTCAATGAAGCTTTCCTTCTGAGATACCCTGCCCCCACCAAAGAGGGAAGGAGGTTGTGCCCACCTTCCTGGAGAGCGCCCCTTGGTGCAGTGGTGGAGAAGCAGGTTGGATTTAAATCCTAAAATCTGGGTTTGAGGACTAAGTCTGCAACCTAAAACTGGTGTGTTCAAGAATTTTTTTTTTTTTTTCAGGTTTCAAGAGTTACCATCCTTCTCTAACATGGAAAAACTACAATCTGCTCTTTCTCATCTCTTGTGGTGATCTAATGAAACTGGAAAACTAACTGTGTGCTAACATAGGGACCTAGCTTCATGGGGAGTGCGTGCTTAGAGGGTAATCGATCTCAGCATAAACTATCATATGCTTTTTAACAGTGATTTTACTCTGAGGCATCAATTCTAATCCCTTTAACAGGATGAGCCAATTGCATGTTTCCCCATAATAACCACCATGAATTTTATCTAGGTCCTGTTCCTTTGGACTCAAGATGACACATTTACCTTCCTTTGGCAAATATCTTCAAGTCCTCTGCCCTCTTGCCCTCAGAAACAGAGGCCTTAAGAAACCAAATGCCAAGGAAAGGAGGCAAAGAGTAACGCTTGTTTGCTAGAGGCCCATTGCCGCGTTTCCACCTAATGCCGGCTGGTTTCTCAGGCCCTGGGACTGTGGACCCTGACATATTTTCTTGGCTTCTCTTGGCTCCCCAGGAGAGTGAGTAACTCATCCTGAACTAGGTCTCCAGCAGGCCCTCAGCGGGCCCAGCACACGGCCCGCACCCCCGATTGGGGCTGCACCCTCTCTCACTGTGGCTTCCTCTCCTCCTCCTCCTCAGAGCGACTTGGAGGATTTATAGGGCTGTCCCAGCGACACGCCATCTCAGTAACTGCAGAATGGCAGTTGTAAAAAATCCCATTTGCCAGGGTATTAGAATCCCATTAGCACTCCCGATGGAGAAATAACCTCGACCCTTCAGAAGGAATTAAAGATATTCGGGCACCAGCATTTGGAGTGTTATAGGCCCTTCCCCTGTTTGGATGATCACACCAACAGACATAAAGCCTCAGGCACCAGATGTCCTTGGTCCATAAACCCCTTGAGAAAAGTCCTAGGAATGATGTATGAAAGGGCCTCCAGTCCCACAAAGCAGCTCCAGAATAATCACAAGGAGTAATTGACATGGGCCCTCCGATCTGTCTGCGCTGGAGAACGAGACATTTTAGAAGAAGCTGGGTTTGGATGTCAAATGTAAAGATTCCCTTACAACCTCTTACATCTTTTCCCCCCCATCTCCCCCCATGCTAACTCCATCACTAAAGTGGTAATTGACATCAAACAGAAATACTGACAAAATTCTCATGCACATGAAGGTCAGAACAGAATCACCTGCAAAATAAAAGGATAATAACAGAGGAGCAGTGTTATGATATCTGGTGTAATCATATCATTCTGGTGTAATCATATCATTCTAGTGAGAATCATATATTTCTTTATCAATAAAGAAACAGAGGCTCAGAGAGGTAAAGTAGCAAGCCCAAGATCACACAGCAGGTTAAATTAAAGTCTCCCCATTCCCAGTCTACACTCCTGCTAGTACCCTTTCTGCCAGGGAGGGGAAAGATTGTTCTCAGCTAGGCTGGTCTCTCACGTCCAGGCATTTCAGATCACGGGCTCTGAATACGCTGAGTGGCCGCCCATCTGTTTTCCATGTGCGTGTGCGTGTATGTGTTTGTGTTTACTTCCTCACAGCACACGAGGCCACGGTGGCAGAGACTGATGTCAGGGAAGTCAGTTTTAAGGCCTAGAATTTACCATGTTCTGCTTTGTGGCCCAGGCCAGGTCATTGACCCAGTTTTGATCTTAGTTTGTTCATCTGTAAAACGAAGATAAATAAGGGCACAGTGTCGCTTTTCAGTGTTTTGGGGATCTTGTTCAAATAACCAACTGACTCAAAAGGTTTGGGGATGGAGCCTGAAGTTCCACAGCTTTTAATATTCCCAGGCGATCCTGATGCTACCGTTTCAGGAACCACATTTTGAAGAGCGAGGTCATTGGGTTTTGTAAAAATTGAATACAGTGAAATCCATAAAGTCCTTAAGATAGTGAGAACCATAACCCAATGCACGATAGTCATTCATATTACATGTTTGAGATTTAGAACTTAGACCACACATTTAAGAGCATTTTTAGAGACCCACTCTGTGCCGTGAACTGAGCTATACATATGGTGACACCTCTAACTGTGAAACTACTTCTGTATGACAGGTCCCGTGATCCCAGTGTCTTAGATATGGTTCAGTGGGGCCCAGAGAGGTGAATGATGCCCCCATGGTCACGTAGGATGGAGGTTTGATGACTCTGAGACCAGAATGTCTTTCCACCCCACCTGCCGCAGGTACATAACATCCCCCAAGCTTCGTGTTCACAGCCTGTGTCTGCTTTCTGGCCCGGGGGTCAGAGAGAGCTGAGGACAGGGTCGGTGGATTTCAATAGGGATATGTTGATTTGGAGACATGAATGCCAACTGCCAAGAGAAGAAAGATGACTGCAGTCAGGCTCACGAGGGAGGGAGGGAGGCACACGTGCGGGCAGAGGCAGCAGGAGGGGGTGGACAGACTGACAGCAGGACCAATGGCAGGGAAGCTACAGATCAATAAATAGACAGATATCCAGGAAGTCTGACGGCTGACAGACGTGTGGGGGTGCGCCAGCACCCAGATGGCTGCAGAGTACACAGAGCAGGCAGTTTGTCAGAGCTGTAGATGTAGGTAAAGGTAGACAGGCCCAGGGACAAAGAGTAAAGTGGCACATGTGATTTTGGCAGTGCCATCTGTGAGTGAAAGGACCCCAGCTCAGTGTGGAATGGATTCCGGATTCCATTTGGAACAGCGAATGGGCGGTACGGTGGCCCTCAGTGATTTTTAAAGCCCTTCTAGTTCTCTGCCAAGAAACTCGATCTGGGAAAGTCATTCCTGCCAAGCCCCAAGGGGTTAACCAGGGCTGAACTGGGTGACTGCAACTCTGATTTGAGGGCATCCCCCTGTCAAGAGAGGAGATGTGTCTGTGTGTGTCCCCACACATACAGTGGATCTGCATTCTGAAGTCAGAAATGGCCACACAACTCCAGAACAGGCCAATGTGTGTGTGTGTGTGTGTGTGTGTGTGTGTGTGTGTGTGTGTGGTGTGTGCGCGCGCGCGTGTGTGTGTAGGGGGTACTGTGCAGTACAGAGTAACGGGAGCACAGAGGCAACTGGTGGGGCTCTGCACCAGGCAGGCCCAGATGTGGAGGACAGTATTTAAAGTCATGCATCAGAAGCAGAGGACCTGGGGGCGGGGGAGGGGGCGGCCCAGGTGGTCCTGGTGTGAGTGGACATCAAGAGCCTGAGTCAAAGCGAGACAGAAAGCACCTTTACTAGAATCCAATCTATCAGAAAGGCATGGCTCAGTCCCCTTTGCTCAGACCTGCCTGTTCTAGAATCACTAACAGTCCTTTGTGGTTGACAAGGTTGTTGATGGCATCTGAATTAATCCTTCCACCTATTAACTGCACCTTTACGTGGGTGGAGAAAAAGGTGTAAGCATGCCACCTAGCCCAAGTTTAAGTTTATGACCTCAAATATCAATGCACATGAAACTTCCAGTGATCCTGGGATACTTTCCCAGTAAATTTGCTTTTCCTTCCTCCAGAGAGGACTATCCTAGAGCTCTTGCTTTCTCCTTAAGCCTTCAAACATCTTTTCCCTCAGGTAAAGATCTCACTTCTTACACCTTAGAGGAGCTAGAAATAATCAGAACAAAGCTGCAATCTGTAATCTTTTCTCCCCAAATCTCCCACATACATATAAGTTCTACTGTTCCTCCAAATAGGTGGAAATACCACCAAATGAACTATTCCTACTTCTACCTGAAGACAACCCCTCACCTGTGCTCAAGATTCTTTTGTCATCCTATTTTGTTTTCCCCACTCAGGATTTTGTTCTTTATTCATCTCTTTATTTCTTCTCTTTTCATAGCTTCCCCTTTCCTGGAGAACTACCCTCTGCACAGGGACTTTGCAAGCTGACACTGTTTACTGTCTCCCCACTTCCCACCCCCGCCCAGAAAACAGGAACAAACTATATCAATTGAACAAAGATGTCACCAAACTGTCCCAGAAAGTTCCCAGTGTTCTCTACCTGTAGATCTTACCCCATCTCTCCCTCATACAATAAATGTACTCAGCAAAGATTTTGTTAAACACCTAGGAAGTAGCAGGTCCTGTTTGGGTGTCAGGGATATGACTTATGAATTACACAGCAGAGGCCAAAGTACCTGTCCCTACGAAGCTGTATCCCAGTAGGAAGACTAAGGTGGGAAAAGGAGTGATGGCAGGGAAAGGGGCAGTGAAGGAGTGCCAGGGGCCAATCAGGGTTTGAAGTGACATCTGTCCCACTGAGTGCTCACCCCATTTGTCATGCTTCTGTTGCCTACCCTTATGGGATAGCACACACTCCTCGGTCTCCTCCCTCATTTGCTGGTTTCTCCTCTTTTTCCTGACCCCCTAGTCCTGCAGGGCGTGGGTCCATCCTCCCCTCCCTGTTCTGTCTGGGCTCTCTCTGTGGGCTCTTGTCCAGTCAAGGGCCTCAGTGTCATCTGAATCCTGATGTTTCCATCCTCCACCCTTCCCTGAAGCCCAGACCCAAAGACCCGATGACCCAATATGCCCATCACCACTGGAAGTCAACTGGTCATCTTAAGTTAACATGTCCGCAACAGAACTCTTGATTTCAGACTAACCCAATATATATACACAGGCTCTCATACACACCTGTTCCTCTTCTAGTCTTCTTCATTTTAATAAATGATGTCACCATCTAACCAGCTGCTCAGGCTAAAACTCTGGTAATCAGCATTGATTCTGCTTTTCCTTAGCCCCTGCCACACACTCAATTCTACAGCATATGCTATCTTAACCAGCCCTCTAAAACACAGTCCGACCCATTTTGCATCACCCCTACATCAACATTACAGTAGCCTCCCCTTAACTGTGGGGGATACACTCCAAGCTCCCCAGTGGATGCCTGAAACCATGGATAGTCCCAAACTATATATACTATGCTTCTTCATCTATACACACACTTAGAATAAAGTTCAATTCATAAATTACGCATAGTAAGAGATTAACAATGATAACTAATCATAAAATAAGTATACTGTAATAAAAGTTATGTGAAATGTGGCCTCTCTCAAAATATCTTACTGTACTGTACTCCCCCTTCTTGTGATGACGTGACATGGTGACGCACCTATGTCATGTGGTGAAGTGAGGGAGATGACGTGGGCCCCATGATGTAGCCTTAGGCTATTACTGACCTTCTGACCGCATGTCAGAAGAGGATCTTTGGGGGCGCCTGGGTGGCTCAGTGGGTTAAGCCTCTGCTTTCGGCTCAGGTCATGATCCCAGGGTCCTGGGTTCAAGTCCTGCATCAGGCTCTGCTCAGCAGGGAGCTTGCTTCCCTCCCACCCCCCGCCTGCCTCTCTGCCTACTTGTGATCTCTGTCTGTCAAATAAATAAATAAAATCTTTAAAAAAAAAAAAAAAAGAAGAGGATCTTTGCTTCTGGATGGCGATTGACCCCAGGTAACTGAAACTGTGGAAAGCAAACGGAGTGAGCACTCGGGGGACGACTGTATCTCTCACTTGAACTGGCGGAGCATGGTTATTGGTCCTTTCAATTTCATTCTCTAAAAAGCAGCCAGAATGACCCTTCAAACATGTGCATCAGATTGTGGCATTGCTTGCTGGAAATGCTCCAGTGGTCTCCCAGTACACTGCAGTAGAGCCTGAACACCTTCTTTCGATGGCATCATCTTCTTGCAGTGGCCCTGCCTCCTCTTTAGACTTCGTTCCCCTACCGTGTGCCCCCCCCCCACTCCCCATGCTGCCATACAAGATTGGTTCCCAAATAGGACAGATCTTCCTCCCCATTCTCTACCTGGAACGTTCTTCTGGATATTTTACTGTCAGCGCCTTTTATCTGCCTGAAAGTTACCTCCACGGACCACTCAGCAGCTGCCATCACCCCTGACTCCCAGCCGCTCTGTGTCCCCTTCCCTCATATTCTTCACAGCACTTGCTGCTGTCTGAGGTGCATGGCTGGTGTCTCATTTCTGTTTGCTTTCTGTGACTCTCACCAGAAGGTAAACTCTATGAGGGCAGGCGGGCTGGACTATACGTGTGTAAGCAGGCAGCTGGGAGGTCAGACTGCCTGAGTCTGGCTTCCAGCCGCACCACTTACTAACTGTGTGCTCTTAGGCAGATTTCTTCACCTGACTGTGCTTCAGGGAGCTCATCTGTAAAACGAGGGTAATAATAATAGTGCCTACCTTGCAGGGATGTTGTGAGAGATGATAAATAAATATAGAACATGTGGAATAGAGCTTCTTGGGGATTTTTACTCAATAAATATTCGTGGAATACATAAATCTTAGATCTAATGATTCCCTTGTGGATAAAGATCTAAAAAAAGAGGCAAGCGCTCCTTTCTGCACAGGCACCTGCTGTCCGTGCTAACGAAACATATAACCTGTCCAAAGAAGGAAAAAGGACTTGTGGGGTTCTCTCTCAGTGTGAGTCTACATAGTTGGTAGTTTGTGGGCACTGCAGTCATGAGGGGTCATGGCTGCTGCAGTTTGGAATCCCAGGCGATCAGCCTGTACCAGGAAAGAGCAAGCACACTAGTCCCCACATCCTAGGACCCGGGATGGTTCTCCTTTGGGGGCACGGCGGTGTTGGGAGTGCAGCAGAGCACCTGCAGGCTTTCTAGAGAATTCCACTGCATCTACCCCTTCCAGTGACACACAGAACTTCTCAACTGTCCCGTGATTGGTGCCAGACCACATATCACCCAGGGGTTTCATTTGCAGTAAGGTAGCTTTCTCCAGGAGGTAAAATGATTCACAAAATACTAAAAGAGAAACAAATTAATGGAAATATGTATACAGCTGACCTACAGGTACACATCAAAAGCACAGGATACTCTCAGAGCATATTAATGAAGGTAGAGAGGAACTTAATCTGGATTGGGGTCTCAGGAGATGTTTTTCCCCAGATGCAAAAGAAGCTTAGCATATTTTAAAAAAAAATTAGAAAAGGCCAGTTTGGTTGGAGAATTGTGAGCAGGAGGGAAGTCGGCGAGACGAGGCTGGAAGGGCACAGTGGACAAGTTAGAGATTTTTGCACTTTTTTCCTCAAGAAGAAAGGAAAGCCAATTTAGAGATTAAAAGAAGAAAATTAGATGATCCAACTTGGGTTTGACCAAGGTGATTCTGGCAAGGTGTGGAGAATGGATTGGAAAGAACAGAAGTGCTGGGCGGGAAGACCTTTAGGAGGCAGGTGAAGAGATCCAGGTGAAAGGTTAGAATGTTTTGGACGGGGGTGGTGACAACAGAGGTGAAGGGACTGAGCAGGTGTAAGCAAGGTCCTTGAGCCGTTTCAGTGGCATCTGAACGTTGAGGAGGCATTACCATTAAGCCCATTTTAAAGATAAGGCTGAGGAGGCTCAGAGTAGGTGAGTACCCGAGTTACCCGGCTGTTATCGACAAGATCGTATTTAAGCTCATGTCTAGAGACCCCAAGAATGTTTTCTTTGTCTTCCACATTATTCACTCCAAAAAAAAAAAAATATATATATATATATATATATATATATATACACACACACACACACACAGAACTATCAAATCCATGCTGCTCTGAAATTATGAACACCTGCTTAGTGGACATAATGTCCTCCAGTGCTACATGAGCTGTGATAATCATTTTTGCTTTATTGTTTAGCTCTTCTGGACTCCCGAGTAAAGTCCAAGTGCTGGAATGGAATGTCCCAGGGACCACTTGGCCAAGTGACACCGCTCTGAGGAAGGCAGAGCCAGGACCGGCCTCCTGCTACCGCAGAGAGCACAGGTCACATCTCCTGCCTGGAACTGACACTGGCAAGACAATACCAGTTAGAAGTGCCCATGGCAGGAGCCGGCATCCTCCTGCTTACCAGCAGGTGCCTCCAGAAGAGGGCAAGCGAGAACAAAAAAGATCAAATGAGGAGCTGAGTGAGTGGTCACCCCCTCCTGGCAGCTCTGGCCCTGGCTCCCTAGCCAGCCCTCTTCAACAGAGCTCCTTTTCAGGCCCCAGCTCAGCCCCACTGCAGAATGGGAATGAGCTGCTCATGTATATGCAAATGCCAAGATGGGAAGGCAAGCTGGGGGAATTAGCATTTTTAATGAAATGAGACCACAGGGAAAGAGCAGTCGTAACAAGCAATAACTTGCTGTGATTTTTTTTTTTTTTTTTTTGAGGAAAAAAGGGGAAAGGTCCCGACCCCAGAACAGACCTCAGAGTCATCTGCAGGACTCAGAGGAATCTTATAATAATCTCACTAGAAATAATAACAGAATCAATAAAATAACAATACAAAATAATTAATATTATTTCAGTGGCTGCTCGTAAGCTTTCAATAAGTATTATTTACGTGCCAAGGACTGTGTACACGATCTTCCCAACCACCCCACTAGTGGGGCAGTATGATTATCTCTATTTTAGGGAACGAGGAGGCTCATCCTGTCACATCACCAGGATAGGACAGAGTCAGGATTTGGACTCAGGTCTGTCTAACCACAGAACCCTTCCTTCTCCGTCAAAGCTACCTCGTTCCACAGGTAGTTGTCAACACGGTTGTACCGTCCACAGCACCAAGCACCACCATGCGAGCTCAGGAAGGGCCTGTTGGCAGCAACGATCTCGTGTCTCAACTGGGAGGATGGGAGACAGAGGCCCCGCTCCACAGGGGTTGGTGTGGAATGGAGACAAAACAGGCAGCTCTCCTCCGAGAGGAGTTTCTCCTGCTAAACCTGAACAGCCTTACTGTGAAGCAAAGCCCAATCCCTGAGCTATCGATCACTCGCTGGAGAGATTCAGTAACAGCAAATCCCATCTGTGTTCAGGAGGGAGCCAGGAGAGAGAGGTGTGAGGTGTGACTGCCCTGTTAGGTTCCCTGGGTTCTGCTGTCTGGGGAGGGCAACACAGAGACCCTCCGTGCCAGCTCTGACATTGCTGTCATAATTCCTATTATCTATGTATTATCTATGCTAATGCTGTTAATATCACTTGGTTTTCACTTCCAGGATAGGAGAGGTGGTAGATGCCTGCTGTCAGGCAAGGCGACTGCACACCAATTTGGGATTCATGTCAGGCACTAACAGTTTTATTGAATGGATTATTGAACTGTAACAAGCTGAATGCTCCTGAGGAAGCTGATGAAGATCCTGGGTCCGGGTGACTCCCCCAGTGAAGGGGGCTTTACTCATCTTCACCCACTCAGCATTCCGTTCCCAATGGTTTCTTGGGGTTCCTCCAGGTGAGTGATGAAGGGTGCAGTCTGTGTCTGTGACCCACACCCCAGTGCCCCTTGTCCTTGGTTGTGCCTGCCTTTGACCTGCCTGAGTTTTGTTCCCTTGCTTTGTCTGCAGGCAGAGAGCCTGCTGCCCGTGGTCTTCAGGTAGGTCCTTCTCAAACTGAACACAACTGCCCAGAGGGCAAGGAGAATTTTGCTGAAATGCAGCAGACGTGACAGGAGCACAGCTGCAGAGTCCCTAGGAAGTATCTCCTTTAGCAGTCAGAGGCTGGACCCCAGCTGGTTGCCAGCAGGACCTTGAGAGCACATTCTTTGGGGCAAGAGGTGTGAAAGCCATTGCCCAAGTTATTCCCAGCCACGAGCCTTCAATCTCAGAACAGGAAAGGGCCCAAGAGTGCCCCCTTCTCCCTAGCCCTAAGGTGTGAAGGGTGGACACACAGGTGGGTGGGGGAATTCCCTGAGAGAATCTCAGTCTCTAGTTAAGGGAAGGGAGTGATCTGTTTCATTCAGAACATTTGGTCAAAGACGACTCACTTCTATCCACATAAGTCAATTTCCCTCAGTCCTAAGGATCTCAGTTTTGAACTCAACCAAACTCTCATATTTGCCTCTCCCTGGAGTTGGAAGACCATTCAGCACTTTTTTTTTTAAGATTGTACTTATTTATTTGAGAAAGAGTGAGAGAATGAGAGAGAGAGCACATGCACAGAAGCAGGGGGGGTGGAAGGGGCAGAAGGAGAGGGAGAAGCAGATTCCTTGCTGAATGCAGAGCCTGAGACCATGGCCAGAGCCAAAGCAAGACACTTAACCAACTGAGCCACCCAGGCGCCCCAGGCTATTCAGACTTTTTGCAATCGGTTTTCAAATTCTTAGCATCGGTTTTGATAAACTGATGTAACTCTCCTTCCAGCCCCCATGTTGGCCTTTGCTAACAAAATCATCTCACCAGTGAAGTGGAATGCATCATTTTGCACATGGGGTACTGAAGCAGTCCGTTCCTGTATAGATGGTCTTGGAGTAAGAATACCAAAGGTTTTCTAACCTGGGGCCTTCGCTGAGGCAGATGGGAGGAAAGCAGCTCCCACAATGGGAATAGGCATGGTAGCTGGGATGTCAGCCATGGTAGGGTCAGGGAGGGGGGAGCCCTGCCACTCCCTGAGTGCACCACCCCCCAATACAGCCTTGTTTCTGTGCCAGATGCTTCTGGGTGCCCCCCCCCCGCCCATCACCAAGCTGTAGTCATTATGCCAGCACCCAGGAGAAGGGAAGCAGAGATTTCTCTGCTGTGTGGGAGGAAGTTCAAGAGAAACCTGTGGGAGAGAAAGTTTATTGGGCTGAGAGCAGGAGGCCAGGAACTGGACCAGGGCTCAGGCAGTGGTAAAGCTGGGGCCACAGGCCGTGGGCTCCTCCCCCCAATCAGCGTGATTGCAATCAGCCCAAGAGCCTAAGTGCATTCAACAGAGCAGGTGAAAACATGCAATCTGCAAACTGCATGTCAAAAATCGCAAACCAGGACAACACAAACAACAGGAAGGGGAGTGTGGGGAAGAAAAACAACCCACAGCAGGCTTCCCCTAGCCTTCACCTGATGACCAGAGGAACTATGTGTGGAGGGTCACAGACTTCCTCCAAATCCCCGAACGGGTGTGCATGGGATGCCAGGGCGGGGGAGCTCAGAGTCAGCCGACATCAGCCCTTCAATCAGTCTGTTTTACTAGTAATTTCCCCTCATGTTTTTTAATTTAATTCTTGGCTTCCTTCAAATACCAGTCAATGAACCGTCCAAATTTCCTCCAAATACCCTTGAAAATGTTGAATTATGCAATTAAGGATGGTGTAATACAATAATATGAGAAGAAATGTTGTCATACATATTTTAATGAAATACACAGTCTTGGGAGGGATTGAGGGAGAGAGGAAGAGTTTTCCCAGAGCTGCCTCTCGCCCACCTTCGGGTGACAGCTCCATCTTCTTTGTTATTAAAATCCTGCCATCAAGGTAAACACCAAAATGAACATTCACTGTCAACGAACACCTTATGGGTAGCTGCACCCTCCCAGGTTAAATCAGGGTTTGCAAATATTGAGAGGTAGGTCAATCGCTAATGGACTATCCCTCCCATGTATTCATGCATAATTTACTCATTCATTCATTCAAAAATATTTATGAAACTCTGTTACCTCCTGTCTTTGCACAAGGGACCACAGTTTGACTGGGGCTGTCCCAATTTTTGCACTCAAAGTCCAGTGACTCAGAAAATCCCTTAGTCTTAGACAAACATGGATGATGGGCCACCTAACATGCAGTTGTATTTGCTTGACTAACCGAATCATATTCCTTAGACATCAGCTGATCTTCCCTGGGAAGTTCCTGAGGTGATGCCAAAATGAATGTCATTATTTCATGGCACCATTAGTCACTCTATCATCCTATATTGTGTATCATCACACTTCCCTTCCACACACTCCCCACCACACACACACACTCACACTCACACACACAGCTCCCATGGTTCCTTGGGGCCAACATCATGTCATGTTTATCATTGGATTCCTAACATCTCACTCTGGTCAAACACATTGTAGGCACTAGACTACTTACTAAATGACTGGAAATAATAACAAAAATAGTAATAATATTAATAGCATAATTTATTCAACAGTGTTATGTGCCTGACACATGAGAACAAACCTTAAGTGACATACAGTTTTTTGAATGGTGGAGAAGGGGAGAAGCACATTCAAGAAAGGGAGAATGTGTATGTGTTGCTTACAATACTTGATAAAAACTAGGTAGATAGAACTTGTTGAATGATAGGCCTTAAGAGGTACAAGAATAAAAGGTATTTGAGGAGAAATTGCTATAAATTTGGTAAGAAAAGAGAGTTGAAATAAGAGGCTCCAGAGGGGGTGGGGAAATGGAATGAATATCTAGGTTTGGCTCAATCATGGATGCCGTGAGTAAGAAAATTAGTTGCTCAGTCTTGATAGGTAGAGTCTCAATATTGGTTTCTGGGCAAAGAAATGGGAAGATTCAGCATAGGAAAAGATTCTAGTGTTTGTATTCTTTTAAACCTGGGTTTCATTTTGACTTGCCACTTGGAAAAGTCTGTTAATATGTTGGTTCGACTCTCATCTGTGAAATGGGGACTGATATTTGACTGACACAGTGACTTTAGATCAGAACAATTTCTGTGAACTCCTCAATACAGCAAGCAGTGAACAATGGGAGCCACCACTATCAATACCACCACCATCAAAACCATCACCACCATCACTACCATTACCACCACCATCACCACCAACAATACTGTTAGCACCACCACCACCATTACCACCACCATCACCACCATCACCATCACCACCACCATTTCTGCCATCACCACTGTCACCACCACCACTACCTTCATCACCACCACCACCATCACCATCATCACTACCATCACCATTACCACCACCCTCACCAACATCATCATCAACATAATCATCATTACCACTAAAGAACTTAAGGAAAATTAACCTAATGTGCTATGGGTGATAGAGAATGCTTGCATTTTTAAATGGCCACCCACAAAACTATGAACTAGGTCAACGTCTAGGTCAACTATAAACAGAAAGCATTAAGTAAGCAAGGCTCTTTTCCCATGGATCCCTGGGCCATTTTTAATATGGTTTATTATATTATCCTTCTATTTATAGTAATTGAAAGACTCAGTAAACTCAATATTAATTTTCTACATCACTTATCTATTTTGTCACAAATAGTTTTAAGTTTTTGCTTTTTTTTGTTGCTGTTTTCTTCTCCTTCCTTTACACATGTTTCTTACTCCCAGACTAGAGGGCAATTTGCAACTAAAGAACACACTTGGATTTCTTCAGTTTATTCACCCAGTATTGAGAATAGATCTTTGCATGTACTCAAGCCAAAATAATGTCCACATCATGGAACTCCAAGCCCCTACCCTCTGACCCCAATAGTTTTTTTTGTTTGTTTGTTTGTTTTTTCAATTTGATATCCATCCATGCTATGCTCCTGCCACATTAATCTACTTAGTTTCCTGAGCCCACCGTGCACTTCCAAGTCCTGGGTGTTGACTCTGTCTTATGTTCCCCTAGCATGAGAAGAGCCAAGTTGTGTTTGGGTTTCTACAAGCAGACTGGAAATACTACCATTTGTGGATGGGTGACACTGTGAACACTGCTTGTGAATTGTCAGATACCCAGGGTTCAAGTGCTTCATCTCTGACCCACACTGGGATAATAATAATAATACTTTTCCTAAAGATGTAGAAATTATTATGTTAGCACTATACATAAAGATGTTTTAGGAACTGAAAAGTACTATTGCTGAAATGTATTAATCCATAGTGTGATATAATGAAAAGCCTGCAAGAGTTGGCTTTCAGTTCCAATACCACCACTTACTAGTTATGTGATCATGAATAAGTCACTTTGCAACTTTAGATTTCAATTAATCACCCATAAAATGAGAGTAGCAGCAACTGTCCTGCCAACTTTCCAGGGCTATTAGGATTGCAAGTGAGATGCTCTCTGTAAAACTGCTTGATCAACTGCAAAGGGTTAGACCAATGCAAGACAGGGTCGGAGCTGCTAAGGAAGCGGCCTCTGTTGTAGCTGGACTCACTGGAGTCCCGGTTCCTGTACACACAGATAGCATGTCCTAGGGAAGGTTCCTGCCCCTCTCTGGGCCTGTCTTCCCTTTTTATAAAATGGATAGCGTACTGGAAGCTATTTCGTTGTTAGGGGTATCAAATGAATTAATGCATACAGAGTGCCCAAAGCAATGCCTGAACAATAATTAAATGTGTGAGCTCTAATAATATTATTGTTGGTGTTATTATTAGCAGTGTTCTTCTCCCTGAGCCTCAGAGCTTGATCAAGTTTGAGGGTGTCCTGTGGCCAAAAGTTACTGCTCCCCTCTCTGTCTCAGCAACTACCAAGTAAGGCTACTTTCTTCTTTGCTTTTCTCATCCCTTATCTTGTCTTATCTTGTTTTGTATCCTCTGGCCCTCTACCTCCAGGAATACAAACCAGATAAGTCATTTTTACAGTGAGCATGATTTTTCCATGCTGAGAGATAGCACCAACTCCAGGATTTTATTAGTTAATATCCTGTCATTGCTTTTGAGAGTCAAGACTCTGATCTAGGTACAGACATGGCTCAGATTCAGCGGGGCCTGAATCTTATCTCATACAGTTTTGAAGCTCTTCAAAAAAAAACAACATACAATTACAAATATAAAAATAGGTTTGGATGTGTTTATTTAAAAGTGAGAAATCATAAGTTATAAATTTTAAAAAACTGAAAAACACCCATATGCATCAGAAACTCTAGAAAAATAATATACAGATACTAAATATCTCCTGAATACACTTCAGTAAAATTTTTCCTATGTTTTAACTTTATGCTTTTTTAAAATCACTTTTTCACAGGAAGCAATTGTGTATTTTCTACAGAAAAATAATTCAGTATGTCATCTAAGATGGTTGATTTTTTAAAATACAGAAATAGTTTCTTTCAGCTTCCTGAGTCATGACTGGTCACATCATGAAAATTTTTAGGATTTTGGCCAAATCTGGGAAAACATCTATCAAGTTTCTTTTATTTATGTGCTATGATATTTGGAAGAATTATTTGCAGACTAACTAGGTTTTGATTCCTTACCATTGTTCTTCCATTCCCCACATATTTCAAATGTGATGCCCCAGGGGACCCATTCATGTCACAATATAACTTCTGGGTAACACTGGGTGTCTCATGGTAGGCAGTGGAAACTTTCTGGAAGCCATCTCTACATTGGAAAACCTAGCAATAATTTAATATGCAAGGAAGTGACTTATGAAGTGCATGAAATACATCTGACTAAACACAAACTCAGCATATCCCCAACTCAAATCCCACTTAGCTGGATCCCCAAAATGCTTGCGATCATTCAAACACCATCTGACACGGGAAAGTGTGGCAAACATTATGTCAGATTATAAATAACAGAAGTCCTGATTAGTTACAGTTAAAATGTCTTATTTTTCTATTGTTCATGTCACAAAGTTGATCTGGTACTATTTTTTTAGTGTCTCTTTTAGGGCCTTGGAAGAAACCAGTACAAGCCTGTTTCTGTCATGTACTGTTATATAGCAGACTGTCCCCTGTCTGTTATTCAACAACCATCCTCACACAATGGTGTGAGGTCTTCTTAGATGTTCTAGTTCCAGAAGAGCATCCTGCTGAATGCTGCTATAGGAATAACACCAACCATTTCTCCAGGTGGCAAAGGCCTTCCAAAGTAGAGATCTTGTAGAAAAGATCAAGTCAAGACCATCTTCTAGAAGATTTAAGGCAAGACCTCAAACACTCTGAGGTCTCCCAGGAACCGTAACAGTGCTGTCCCATAGCAGTGTCTTATTCCCAATGTAGAAAGACTTCAGTCTCAGAAAGAATTGTACTGGGCCATGGGACATGGAGTAAATCCCTGTGAGATTGCTAGATAGCATGATATTTTAAAGAGCTTTGTCCTGAAGAGAGACAACTGCCAGACTGGATACATGAATAGGGAAGGGCAAAGTGAAAAGTGGTCCTAGAGCTCCAAGCTTCTGTGAGAAGAAAGTAGGTTGAGAAAGTGGTTCAGCTAAAAACTTGGGCTATTTCTTATGAAAAAGAAAAAAATGAACCAGAAGGCAGTGTTCTATACAGTGGTTCTAAAAGCAGTGTGTTTGAAAATCCTCACAGAGGAAGAACTTGGCTCTAAAAAATTTAAATAAAATAAAACAAAATAATAATGTTAAATAAATAAAAAGTGTCCACCCCCATTCCCGGGGAAGGGTGAATAGCCAGAAAATCCTCCTTAGATTTTAGAATTGCTATGGACCAGTAACTGCTACGTGCTTCTTTTTCATCTCCTTTTTGAGCAGGAGCTTTTATTGTAGTTCCTATATTAGTGCTATGTTACAACTACTTGTTGAGTATGGGGAGATTTGACTTGTATTTTTCAGCTCAAAGTTCTTTAGCTCAAGAGATGTCCAAACCAACGACCCTCATGCACATCTCTACCTATTCATTATAGATCATGAAATACTAGACTAGAGGTTACTGCCATATTACAATGAAAATTTGGGGTGTCTTGGTGGGGTGAATATATTTTCCACACAAAAACTATGAGAATTGCTAGAGTGTGGAAGCAGACTGTGTTGGACTGTATGAAAAGAGACACTAACAATTCTTCCCAGCTTGTATGCGCATGTTGCTCTTTCCATCATAAGATAGAATCTATATTCCATCTTCTTGAATCTGGGCCAGGCTGTAACTTTCTTTGACCAATAAATTGAGGCAGAGGGAATTGTGTCTGGTCCTAACTTAGGTCTTATGAGGCCTTATTTGCCTCAGTTTCTTATTTGCCCTTTTGTAAGTCAGCTGCCATATAAGAAAGTTCAGCCTGGACTACTGAATGATGAGAGACTGTGTGCAGGAGAGATCACCTTCAGGAGAACCAAGGAGCCAAGGATCCCAGACATGTAAGTAGAGCTGTCTTGTATGTTTCAGACCCAAGTGAGGTCTCAGCTGAATGCAGATGCATGTGTGACTCCAGCTGACACCATGGGAATCAGAGAAAAACTCCTAGCCAACTCACAAAAACATGACAAATAACAAATCATTTCTATTTTAGGCCATTGAGCTCCTAGGTAGTCTGCTGTGCAGCAAGACTAATGGAAATTGACCTCATGAAGCTTAAACTTCATCAGCTTCATGGTAATTCTACCTTTGGGTATAGAGCCTGGACAGGAAAACAGTGACTCTTACATGCCAACCATATGATGAAGAACCCTGTGGTGGCTTTCTGTGCTGGTTATTCTCCATGATTCTCCATGATTCTGATAGACCATTCCCTATACTTCTCTGCTCTCTCTATGTCAAAGAATGCTGACCACACTGACTGCATCCCTTTCTTCTTTGTTACCTGGTTCCAGTTCGGTTTGGCAAATGCTTACAAAGAAAGTAGCCTTATCTCCTGTCCCCTCTACACTTCAATGCTGATATAATGGCAGTGACTAAGGTTTCTAAACCACTTATCCAAACAAACAGACACTCTTCTATGGATCCAACTTTCACTTGGCTCCATTACATCATCTCTTCCCCTGTTCCCTTCAGGAGTAGAGGTGGTAATAGCTTCCCTTCATTGTGAACCACTAGGTGCCTCAACATTCCCATTGAATTTCCCTTATTCTGTCTACAAACTCTGTAAATTATCTCTTCACTACCATGTCTTCATTTGAACCAAGTGGAATTCTGTTTTCTGCTATTAACTTGACTGGTAATCTCTCCCATCAGTCCCCAAATTCTGAATCCTAAGCAGCTGAAAGAAAAATGAATATGGAATATGAAGTCATAGAGACCAGATTTCAGTATTAGGCATATAATTTCTTAGCCCAGTGACCTTGAACTAATCAATTAACTTATCTGAGTCATAATTTCTTCAACTGAAACTAGAAATACTAATAACCTAATTTACAGGTTTATGTCTGAGACATCCAGCATTCACCAAGCCCTTAATGCTGAATATGGAATCTATTAGGCACTCTATTTAAATACAAGAGAGTACTGATGTATTTAATACTGAGTTAGAGGTCTTTGTCCCTTTCAGGGTTCGGCAAGTATCAAGACATCAAAACTATAACAAGAGTTCAAAATAGTGAATCACGAGTCTTGAATAAATATTAGCCAGAGCACCATTATCACAGGTTTACAATGGCTCCAGGAATAGCAGCACAGGATTTAGGACAAGATGTCAGATTGGTCTTCCTGGTCATGAACTATGATCAGATAATAGGAGAATCATAGGGCACTCTCCTAAGGATTCATATAGATGAACAAGTAGTTGTGTGCATTCTACTGAATGAGGAACCAGTGGCATTAAGAACAAATAAGATAATATGTTATTGGAAGATCTGTTATTTGTGACCAGAGAGACTTTCCAGCTGTTTCTGTGTACCATGCTTTGTTTATCGACCATCCAGTACTGACATCCTATTTGTGAGAGAGGCAACAAGAGAAGAACTCTTTGACTCACCAGTTTTGAGCAAGGCTAAATGAGAGGCAAGGAGAAAAAGAGAAGTTGGAGCAGAATATGGAGAAGAAGGAAAAGAAGAAAAAAGAAGGGTTGATTGGATTGGTCAACTTGACCTTATTCCTGACCAGCTAAATGCAATCTAGGAAATTCATTTCTGCCAGGCATGCAAGGGTTAATCAGAGGCAGAGCTGGGTGGCTGCAGGTCAGGGAGTGAGAGGACCCCACCAGAGAGCCTCCTCACTGTTGGGAAGAGAGATGTACTGGTGGTTGGCCCTGGGCACTTGAAGTGAAGGGGATTGAACTGAGTGATCAAGCAGGACTATTGTTTTCCTGGTACAACTTGTGTCATGCATGTCATAGATGGCTCTTCTGCCTGGAATTGAGACTTCAGGTCTGTGCTGCTGGCATGAATCAGCAAAGCCTAATCCACCCCCATTTCTACTCCTTGCACCCGACTCGCTGCCAAGTTCTGGAGGCAATAGAGTCCCATGTTTATCTTCCTTTCCGAACACCCACAGTGATGTTTCTATTATCATTATCATCATCATCAAACACTAAATCTTCACCAAGTGTCCTTCATTCTGTATTCTGTATAAGGGAACTAATATTAACTGAGCCTTCAGTAAATGGCTGTTGCTCTGTTTGGTATTTAAATTGCGTTATCTAAATGAAGGTTCACAACAACCTTGTCAGATGTTACCATCCCCATTTTACAGGGGATATAACATATCCAAAGAAATAAAGTAATTTGTCTAAGGTCACATAGCTCATCATAGGCAAAGTGTCTATGCCTAGGATCTCCAAGAAATAGAGACCAACACCCTCCTCTCTCTCACAATCATGCTCTTGAGGCTGCATTTAACCTTGGAGGTTGCTAGTCATTTATTAAGTTTCCATAATGATGTGTGCACTGCAGGAGCATGGGGCCAGCATGGACAAAACAAGTAAAAACACACCTCAGCACTAGTACATGCACATGGAGATGAGTTTAAATTAAGTCCCAGGTTCCCATTTTGTATAGTTCCAGGGTAAGCTTATCTTCACTGGTATTAAAACTGTCTACAGGGGATGCTGGATAAAACACTGACTAATTGCTAATTTACAGCTTATTCTCAACTGCAACACAAATCTTCACTCCTTTTAGGAATTAATGATCCTGCCACATGTCCTCAGAAATGGACACTCCTTGGTAGTCAAAGATTAAGGCTTAGCACTCTGTTGGGACTCTGGAAGTTGCCATTCCTAATTTGTCCTTTCTGACCCCACTGGGAACATTCTTTTGGAGTTGCTGAAATTGGATGGGGCAGGGTTCCCACCCCACACACAGGCCTACAAAGCAATCACTACAAAATGGCTAACATGGCTCCTGGCACAGAAAGGCCTCGTACCAGCTCTTGTTGCCTTCCCTTGGAGCCAATCCCAAATTCCCCAGCCCCACTGAACATGTTAGCCTTTATGCCTCCTTCCATCCTTCTTGTGTCAAGAGGATCATAGAGTTAGATCTTAACAAGCATGAGTTAAATGCCTCTTGTTGTCAGCATGGGGGCCAGATTTCAGATACGTCAGAGCATCCCTAAAAGTTTTGGTTCCAAATGAGAATACAGGGGATGCATGGGTGGCTCTGTCATTAAGCATCTGTCTTCGGCTCAGGTCATGATCCCAGGGTCCTGGGATGGAGTCCCACCTCGGGCTTCTTGCTCAGCGGGGAGCCTGCTTCTTTCTCTGCCTGCTGTTCTCCCTGCTTGTGCTCGCTCTTTTGTTCTCTCTCTCTCTCTCTCTTTCTGATAAATAAACAAATAAATGAATAAATAAATAAATAAATATATAGATAGATAGAACTCGGAAGGATGGAAGCAACTCAGTTATGGAGCACTGTTGTGGTGATCAGCTCTACACTGGTTTCCTCACATGTAGTGTGAATCCTTCCAATAACTCTCTGAGGTAGGTCCGCTCCCCACTCCCCCAATTTAGAGATATGAGATCCTAAGCTCTTTTTCAAAGGCAAGAAAGGTTTTAGTACAATTTTCCATTCAGATGGTTCTGATTCCAGTGCCCGCGTTCCATTCTGTTTGATTATCGTGCTTCTGGCTTCTTTTTCATAATTGTGTTTTTGAATTCCCTGAGCTTGGCCCACTATCTGCAACACAGGAGATGCTTAGTAATTAAATGTTCATAGAATGGATGAGGAGCGAATGAATGAGCCCACACATGCGTTTAAGACTAGATGCCCAGATTGGAAGAGTGGGAGGGTCTCAGTACTGGGGCTGAACTGACTCATTGTTCCCAGGTAGGGGGCAGTGTTGATGTAGACAGTCCACCTGGAAAGACATGGTTTCTCTTCACCTATGTTCCCCACTTCAGACCACCACCAGGTTTCTTGACAAAAAACCAAGCATGTCTGCAGTAGATAGAGATGTGTCCTCCTAAGGCCAAAATCTTGGACCTCTCAGATCTTAGCATGGCAAAGTTAAAGCGTAAGACCATTTCTCCTTCTCCTCTACTTGCATTTGAAAAGGAAAATCAGCTCTTGGGTGTGTGCCAGTCTTGTATCTTTTACTTGTATCCGTATAGTCTCACCTTTAAATTGAAAAATCTTCTTTTAGTCTCCTGTTCTTAAAAGAAAATACAAAATTTACCAATAAGAGGAATTCAGTAAAAAGATTTCTGGCATAAAGCAATTGCTATTTGTGTAAACGACGGGACACTTAACATAATGCAGGCAGAAAATTAGCCTGTAATCACTGCTTTCTTTTGGATCTGCTTTAGATGTATTTAAGCCCAAGAGACTTCCCTAGAGAGTGTGCCCCTGGGACTCGGTGCCTCCTCCTACTCATTACCTTTGGTTTTGTTGTCTGCAGCAAAGAAAATTAGGGCACCATGGCTATTGAGATGCTTGTGTTAAGCCAGTGAGATATTCAAACAGAAAAATGACAGTCACCGCATAGGATTTTGGATAATTTAATGGCTTGAATTACCTTTCAGGTTCATGGAGGAAATGCCAAGGCTGGCAGCACCATGAGGACATCTTCTTGTCCCGTTTCTACCCAGTCCTTAATTGCCATGGGCAGAAGACAGGCTGTGTTTCCTCCACTGCCCTTTTGTTGGGTCCAAATAAAAAAAGGGACAATTAAGTGAGGGGACCACCAGGCATCTGAGGCTATTATGCAGGATGAAATGGATCGGGAAGAGGAGCAGCTCTGTGTCTCTGCTGGTTTCCCTCACTCTCTCAACAAAGGGCTCAAAGTAACTCTGTGCAGAGAATCACCCAAATGAGCAGGAAATGTGAAACCCAAGAGGAGACTCACGGTTTTCACTGAATTCCTGCCTCTTTTTAAGATCGGAATTTCTACTTTCAGCATCTCTCCTCCTTCTTCATCTTCCCTTTTATAAAAATTCAAACTTCTACCCTTGGTTGAGGTGCTTCTTAGGAGCATTGTAACCCTGAATGAGCAAGTCTCTGTCTCATGTTAGAGCTTAGTTTTCACGTTTATGAAATGGGAAAGTAATACTGACTCCTGAGCGTTAAGGTGGAAATAAGAATGTATGAAGCTGCTGTGTAACCCTAGAGCCTTCTGTGGAGGTATGTTACTGTAGACGGGGTGGAACTTCTTGGTATTTGGTGGTTTTTAACACACTCTGCTTTTTAAAATCCTTCAGGGAAGGTCGCACCACAAAATGTGTTTCTGACTCTCAGGTTAAGAATAAGGGGAAGCAAAGTCCCTGTCCCTGTTTGAACTTCTCTCAGAGTGCCAACTTCAGCCTTCTGGTTAAACATGTGAACTTGGATAATCCCAGATCTGCACATAACTCAGTCTCAAGAGCATTTTCCATCCAAAGGAAAATACTCCAAAAACCAGACATAATTAAAACTAATACCAGTGTTTATTTGCATCCCTCGAAGAATACTAAAAGAGATCTGATTGATGACTATCCACCAGACTTCTTAAGATTCTTTCCCTTACCGCTCTTACGTTTTCTCTCTCGCACACACAACCCAGCTACCTTGAAGCTTCTCTCTTTTCATGCCCCATGCTCATCTTTCCCCCCAACAAATCACTCTCTCCTTTGCTCTGTCTCTGCTTTTTTTCTTCTCTCCCCTGAGTGTATACCCTCATCTCCCCTATTCCAGTTCTGTCTCTGTCTATCCAGTGTCCCAAATTTGCATCACAAAAGCGTATCACATAAGATTAGCTCATGGCAGAGGTAGAATTCTCTTTTGGAGGGTAAAGGGAATAAGGGGAGAGGAGAAACAGAAGGGAAAAAATAGCATTCTCTTTGGCAATCAAGTCAGGGAGGAAGATTTAGGAGATTCACGTGTTAATAATTTTTGTCACCGTCAAATACGACTGGGGACACATTCTGGGGTGGTTAAAGATTCCATTCCAGCCTACCCAGGAGTGTGTAGAAAATGGAATACCAGCACCAAACAGGTGAAAGCAAGAGGATGTCATGCTTTTGTCAGTCTGTTGGATGAAAATCTGAAGCAGTTTTTGCCTATGAATATGCATCATGTCTATGTCTTCGCTCTCATCAGCAGTGCTCAGCAGATGGCTGGTATGTGTTGAGATCTGCTACACACTATACCTGAATATTGTATGGGTCGCAGGGTGGGGAGGATCAGGAGCTGGACAGAAGCTGTCAGAATGCATGACACATTGTCTGGGGGAGTGGCAGCTCTCCATTACCCTTGGTCCCAGGGCCAAAGGCCATGATCTTACAGCATATAAAAGGTAGCTCTAATGAGTAAGACATGAAAAGGGGCTTGACCATTAGTGGTCATTAATGCTCCCATTCCCAGGGCCATTAACCTCGGGTTCCTTGGCCCAATTCCAACTAGGTTAATTATATACCACCTTCTTGAATTCCCTCCTGCCCTGACAGCCGTATGCCATATAAGAAATGTTAGCGGCATCTGTCTTCATTATCAACCTGAGGATGTTGCCTTCATTATTGACTCCCGTATTTGGGCAATTTCATTGCAAGTAGGAGGAACTCACGGTGCTACTGAAGGAAATATGTCTTCTCTTGATAAAAAAGAGTTTACCTGTTCCTAAATGGTATCCCAGAGGAGCAAATAAGACATCTCTTAGCTAAGAGGGGATTGTCTGGCTGCATTTCAATAAAGGAGACAGTACTGTTAACAATGCAGAGTTCATGATGATTGTAGGCATGCCAAACTAACAAAAGGGGCCCTAGTTGCTAGAAAGTCAAGGCTGCGTGACAGTCTAGGCTGAGGTCAGGTATTTGAGCCTAAGGAGACAGGACCCAGTGATCACACAGATCCCTTGGCCATTTCTCACACTACGGAAAAATGACATAACACTTGAGAGCTTAGGAATCCAGCATCATTCATATCGCTTCAGCACTGCTGTTGTGTGACATTGATGTCACCACATAGCTGGTCTCATAAGTCACTGCCCTCAGTGCTAGCTCCTTCTACAGTTCTCCCTCTTCCACCACCCCACTCCTTCACCTGTCACATGCCCAACATATTCCCAATGTGGGATCAGTCCTAGGGCCCAGCTTCCCAAGCTCTTGCCCAGAAACCTGAGCACAACTGGAAATAAAAACCATGCAGTCATACAGACTGGAGTCACATGCATTTGTGGTCCCCAGGTGCAGAAGTTCAGCAAGGAAGCTTCCAAATCCTCTCTTTGCTTCTCTTAAACTTCACTATCCTGCTAAATATTCACCCCAACCCCATGCTCTCACAAGACAAACTTTTTCTAACTTCTTGATGAAGATTGAAGCCATCAGGGAAGCCCTTAGATTTTTATCCACTCTTCTTCATTATCAAATTCTTTGTATCAATGCCCAGCCCTACCCACTGTATTGTTCTCTACCCAGGCATTGGCTTATATATAGTCTTGTGATGCAGCTAGCACCCTCCCCTCTTACACCTCACCATTCCCAATGTACTTCATTTGCACATTGCAATTAATTTGGGAACCCCCCCCATGCCCTCCTAGATTTCCAAAGGCCACAATATTTTCCAGCCCAAATCTTGCACTGACAGAATATATTATATCTGCGTTGAGCCAGGATATGAGCGAAAAGAAGCTCCAGGGGATGGAAATAAATGAGTTTCACAGCACTGAAGACATGGAGAGAGACCTGACTGCTCTCCCTGGCAGACCCCATTCCCCTTCTGCACCATCCTTCCCAGGGATGGCTGGTGCCCTTTATGACTCCTTCCCCAGGTTTTCCATTTTTGGAGGCTCACTGCTATTTCCCCCAATCTGCTCTATAGGAATCCCTTTTTTAGTACTGCTTTATTTTAAACCACTCCTATTTTAGAAACTGCTGGAGCTTAGAAACCAATTTCCATGCTTATTCCAAAGCATTTGTGGCATTTAGACAAGTTGTACACAAGCTCTATGTGAGTTTCATCAGGGGAGACCCAAACCCAGTTCGCTCAGAGGGAGGGCACAAGGCGGGGTCTGCGTGATGTCTGCTTCTGGTGGAAGCTAGCATAAAATGGCAACTTTCAGTGAGTAGAGGAAAGGTTACAGGAAACAAGTCACTTTTGGAAGCAGATCAAATTGTCCTTCAACAGAGTAAGACACCATCATGGCATACTGATGCATCCTGTTGGACAACACCCTTAACAACTGTTCCTGACAACCACCCCCTCCCATTCTTGTTCTCTGCCCCATTCCAGGGCCAAAACTAGGGGAGGAGAATGAAGCACTTTCCCCAGTACGAAATTTAAGAGAGTGTCACTAGAAAATAGTAATCAAAATAAACAAAAATTTAATGTTCTATTTCTAAAAACTCAAAATCATGTCAAAAACAAAATGAACAAGCTATCAATTTTTAAAATAAAGCCAGGATCAATGCATGACCATGTTGAGCCTCACTGGAGCCAGAGACAAAAGGAAAAATCGGTAATACTGATTTAAAAATTTGATATTTTGTTAATCATGGGGTGGTTATTTAGCATTGATTTTGATGTTTTAAAATGTTGTAATATTATTCATCTTTATTGCTGAGTTTTGCTGCTCCCTTAAGTTCTGTCTTGAGGTGACTGCCTCACTTGCTTCACCCTCCTCTGGGCCTGCCTTGTTACCACACACAACTACTTATCCTGACCTTCACCTTTGCCTCCCAGTTACCTTTAGAATCACCCCCTGTCCTCCATACCTGGTGCCATAGGCCCAATTCTTTTCTCCCATCATCTCTTTCTTGCATGAGTATGATAGTCCTCTCTCTGGTCCACTAATTTCCAGAACTACCCCTGCCCAGACTGCTGAGTCTGCTTTTCCCACTGTTGAAGGACCATTCAGGGTTCCCTAGAGCCTAGTAAGGAATTCAAGCCTGTAGCAGCCACAGACTCATTTCTCTTAGTTTGCCTTATAAAACCCCGAGTTGCCCTCTGCACCTTCATTTTTTACCATTTCCTGTTCCAGGCTCCTCAAAGAATGCATCAGCACTCATTTTAGGATCTAACATTTCCCTGAGCCACTCATGCTCCTCTACACATCTCACACTTTATACATGCTGTTCTCTCTACCTTATGTCTGGAAAACTTGCCCCTTGTGTAGACTTCTGTTAGAACACAGTTCCCATTGCAGTGTAATTGACTGTTGGTACATCTGTCTCCTACACCAGGCTCTAAAATGCTTCTCAAGGGCAGAGACACCGTCTCCAATTTATCTCTATATCAAAGACATATAACAGGTGCTCAAAACAAGTTTGATGGTTATATAAATGAATTATGAATAACTGAATAATTGAATCATCATGGTCAGAATGCTTATAAATAAGCCTCTATTAAGTGCTTGGTTTTGCAAGGTGGTGTGCAATCAGGGCTGGCCTTGCCAGTGAGTGTTCCTGTAAACTCCACAAGCCCTGGAGCTCTCTGGCCTCCACTTTTTATCCCTCCCACCCAACACATGCATGGATAAGGATAGATACTCAGTGAAAAGACAAACTGAACTAAAATGTAAGTAGTGGGTTATGTAGAGAAGCACTTTATGGCTTTCAAAGGGTTGAGATGCCTATTTCAATGAAAAATCATTTCATTAATAGACTCACCATCTTTGAAATGCCCAAGAATAACCAAACAGGAAAGCCATTTCCAATGAAAGGAAACCCATCTGGGGTAAGTGGATTGAAGGTGGGTGGTATAAGACAAAAAAGAAAAGTCAGGTGCTTATATTATGTGGGCCCTGAGATGATGATTAAAGAGCTCTTTTGTGTATGTGTTGGGCTGGGTAGGAAAAAGGATGGGGAGGGGTGGGCATGGGCAAAGTGTGGCACTTGTTTAAAGTGTTTTTTCTTAGACTCTCATAGTATAAAAGAGCTGTTTTCACTTGAGGGTCTTCAGGCTCTTGCCTCTCTTTTTTATTGTCTTGATAAATCCTTTATTGAGGTAGCTATCTTACAAAACTGGCCCAGAACACACATAAACCCCTTGATCAAAAGTTATAAGCTTGTCCTCCCCCCACCACCCCACTGCTCTGGGACCTATAAATAAGACTGATTAGAAATCAAAGACTGGATGCACATGGTGCCGCCTTTCTTGCCCCCTTCTAGATCTGTGCCAGATGGGTGCCCATCTAGTGGACAAGCAGGGAGGCATCCATTCCCAGCAAATGTATAGGGCCTGGGTACAGATTATCTGGGATCCTTCTGGTATTTGGTTTTAAAACCTCTACGACTCACTTGTCTATTTTAATAACTCATCAAATTTAACATGGTGAGTTGATGTACAGTCCACAGGTTAGCCTGGTAAAGTGATCCTTAAGATTTATGGGGAATAGATTTGGTGTGAATTTCCCAGAACATGCCATGGGCAAGAACATGCCACAGCCTGGAAAGTTAAGCCGTAAATAGTTAACATAGATGCAGTTAATTAAAACTATCTTAGACCAACAAATCATAGGACCCTCCCTTCCTGCCTGCCTGCCTGCCTTCCTGTCTTCCTTCCTCCCACAAGTATTTATACTGAGTACTTACCATGTGGCAAGTAGATACTCACAGCAGTGAGTAGATACTCACAGAATTATGTCCATATTGATCACCAATACAATATCAATGATACACCACTCTCTGGGTAGTAGATGCTCAACACAAGTTTGTTGAATGTGTCTTTCCCTTCCTGCCTCTCTTCCTTTTCTTTCCAGCCTTTTGAGAGTAACATAATTTCTTCCTCATTCTATCTCCAACAACCTGTAGAGTACTGACTTCATTATCTTTCTCTTTTATTTATTTCTTCTAAAACTCAGATATATTTTTTGGCTTACCCCCACAAGATCCCATTAAACAAATAATCTGTCTTTGACAGATTTTTTTTTTAAGGAAATGAACATAGCGCTGTGTAGGTGATGATTCTGTATTATTCAGAAAATCCTTTTATCTTTTCTCTTTTTCAGTGACCTGGGTATTAACTTGAATCCTAACTTATGGCATCATCTACCTGATTCAGCAATATTAGTTCCGTGCTATGACTGCTCTATTTGCCATACTCAGCTGTCTCTGTACAAACATCCCTCCTCCCATTCCAATTCTTTGTCACTTATCCCATCCCCCCAAGAGCCTCACTCTCAGCTAACTGCCACAACCCCCTTAACATAATATATGGAAAATGATAACATTTAAGGGATTAACCTCCTCCTTCAGAAATGCATAGAAATGTAAGAAAAAATAAACTAATAATGAAATAACAGAAATGACCCAATAATAAAATCATTTTAAACAATGAAAGGTAATTAGTTATGAGATTTTTAGGGCCCCACCTTTCAAACTATGGGGGTAGACCCCAACCTATAAATGTGGGCTGGGCTGGCCACATTCATTCCCTCATGTCTATGAAGGACTGTGCTCAGTCACCTGAGCAAATATGAAAATGCAATGGAGACAAAGATGTGATGGAGGAGAGAGGAGTGCAAGCTGTTGCAGGCAGAATTAGCATTCTGAACAGAGGACTAGACAATATTGGACCTGGCTAGGCTAGCACTGATTGCAAGTAGCATCATAATGATAGGGCATAAAGAGCAAGGGTAGGACCTGAGGTAGACAAATGGGCTGATGTCACATAAATTAAACCTTGCTGTGTAGCGTAAGAAAGCTTAGTCTTTGTTGGACTGAAGAAAGGCATTCATAGAGTCAACTCAACACTTTGGAAACATTATCTGGGAAAAGTTTGGAAGATATGTTTGGGAGTAAGGGATGGGCAAAGCAGAAGTAAGAGTAATGAATAAGAAGCTATTGCAATAGTCTAAGAATGGTACAGAGAGACGCTAACCCAAGGTGCTAGCAGCAGAGATGACAAAAAGGGGACATCTTTGAAATGAAAATTTTAGGACTGGTGACTGTTTGTAAAGGGAACTCTGGAGAAAGATGACTATTGAAAAGTCTTGGATTCTGGCTGGGCAAATGAACAGATGGAGATGCTAACAAGTCAAGAAAGAGAATTCAGAAGAAAACAGAGTAAGAGATAAAGATGATGAATTCAATGTTGGAGTGTGAAGCATATGGTGCCTGTGAGGCATCCAGGTGACTCTGTCCAGCACACAGTTGGATATATAGGTACAGAACTCATGGACCAGAGATAGACTTGGGAATTATTAACGCATAAGTGGAATTTTAAAACGTGAGTATACATGAAATTGGCAAAGAAAACAGGTAGAGTAAGAAGTGAGCTAAAGGTAGAATCCAAAGAAAACAACCATTTATGGTGACAGTTGGAAAAGAAAAGCAGGTATCGTGGAAGCCAAAGAAGAAGTTTTGCAATGGGGGACATGATTAGTTGTGCCAACTGTTACAAAGATGTGACACGTGAATATGTTCAGAGAAAGATCAGAGAAATTCTGAAAGTGTTTTGTAGTTTTTGTCATATAGAAGGTCATTATTTCTGACTTTAATGAAAGCAATTGCAGTGAAATAGTGGGGCTAGAGGCCAGATTACAGCTGATTGAGGAGTAAGAGGTAATAAGGTGAAGACAGCGGGGGTGTGGAAGACCATTTCAAGCAATCTGAATGGTAACGAAGGAGGCAATTATAAAAGACATATGTTTAAGGTTTATTGTTATTCTTATTTTTAAGGAAAACTTGATAGTTGGGGAAAAAAAGAGGTTGAGAAAAGGTGGTCAAAGGGAGGAGAGGTTAAAAATGCTGGAGAGAGAGAGGGAAGAAATAAATGGACCAGAATTCCAGAGGGAATAGGAATGGGCAGAATGGGTGGCAGAAGCGGCAGATCAGCCCTTAGCAGAAAGAGGGCCACTTCATTCTCTGAAAAGAGAGGGAAGAAGCCAGTTGAAGCTATGCACGGTGGTTCAGCATCGAGAGCGGTTCTGTTTGGCATAAGCGTGGAGTGAACGGGAAAGAAAGCTGAACACCGTCTATCACTGTGCTCAGATCACTGCCATGATCTATGAGAATGGCTACTCAATAATGTTAGCTTCCATTTGCCCTGCCCTAACTCAGTTTTGCTTCCAAGTTTCTCAAAAACCTTACAGCTGGGAAATTCTAGGAATGTCTAATCTCTAGTTCTTCTGCTATGATTTAAACCCTGTCCCTCCCAGCCTCTTCGCTGAGAGACTAAAGGACATCTTTATCAGTGGCATCCCCAGGTACTACAGAGAAAAATTGAGCCCCTAGTAGGGAATGGGGAAAAAAATCGAGTGTCTGAAACACATGTTTACCCACTGATTCACAACCCCTCCCTCCTCATCCAGGATCCATATATTCTGCTCCTGGTCTCCATTAGGAAAGAATTCTTGGAGCAGTTGGTAAATCATGGAGAATTTGTCTTTGGGGATGAAGCTACAGGGTCATAGCCCAAGCACCCCTGCCTGTCCTGGCTTTGGCACTGGGTTGACTGTCTGCTCTCTGCTTTACATGCTAGCTGACCTAACTCAAAATAATCAGGGGTGAGATGCTGAAGGTATGGTGGTGATACATTCGGAAGCCCATTGTCTGGATGTAGATGTCTCATTAGATCAGTTAATATTTATAAAATGTTCTGAATGAGGCTAGAAAAGGTCTTTTACAAACCATGTAAATGTCAGCTACTGTTGGTATTATATGTTACCGTTCCTCATCTTCCCTACAGGACCCAAATCTATTCCGTGCATGCAGTGAAAACTCAGATATTATGCACAGTAATTAAGCAATGCAATATCTAAGGAGCTTGAGGAAAGTTTGAGGGGCAGCCGAATCCCTGGCGTGTAGTGGAATTAATATGGGATTTGGAGTCAGGCAGACATGGGTATGAACTGAATATCTACCATTTATTAAATCTGTCTGCTTAGCCTCAGCTTCTTCATCTGTCAAATGGGTATGTTAAATACTACTGCAGAGACTATCCTAAAGAGTGTTATTACATATATTCTTTCCAGACACCCAGGAGTTAAAAAAAAAAA
Organism: Mustela nivalis; assembly: GCF_964662115.1. NCBI lineage: Eukaryota > Metazoa > Chordata > Mammalia > Carnivora > Mustelidae > Mustela > Mustela nivalis. The sequence goes on along the minus strand of NC_139028.1, from coordinate 33,738,008 downwards.
AAAAGTTTCCTGTTTTGTAATTCTAGATGTCATTGTTTGGATGTGACGGCACTTTTCTTGAGACATCAGTATCAACTAACTTGTATTTTCTGATGATGTGCTTTCTCCAAGACTTTTTTCCTCTTTTATCAACCACCACCCAATACACACACACACACATGCGCGCACACACACATACTCACGCTCACACACATGCATTTATACTCACGTGCTGTGCATGCATGCGTACATACAATCCATCAATGTTAGGTTCCAAACAAGTTAAGTCTGTAAATCAGGGTGGCTGTTTTTGTTCATGAAATCAGTCTTTCTTTCTATCCTGTGTTCCCTTCATTTTTCAAACTCTGAGCTGACTCCCTTTGTCCCTGGTCTTCCCTAACCCTTCTGTAATAGTTTCCAGGGACATGAGTGATGTCCAAGAGCCCTTCCAGGGCTGGGCACTGACGCCAGTGGGGGATACCCAATGCAATTAAACAAAGAGGGGCTGGCTTCCCCTGTGTGTTGCCCAATTAAATACCCACACAGTAACTCACTCAAGGAAATCCCGCTGATGTCAGCAGAAAAAAAGAGACTCAACTACAGCCTCAGACTAGGCCAGCTTATTGTTATTTATAATACACAGTCTTCCGACTGGGAAGCAGGGAAGAGAGATATTCAGGGGTAAAGTGCTACCTGTTAATTGCAATATCTTAGTTTCAGGAAACTGGCTGGAATTCCCAGCCTCTTCAATTGGGCAGCATATCCATGTTCCCCATAAAATCTCTGGCTAACCAAATTTTGGTTCTCCACCTTTCTAGTCATTGATGAGAAAGGGTCATTCCCATGCTGCTGCCACTGAGCATATAGGATGGAAAAACAGGCACCAGGTAATCTGTATAAATCCCTATTATCTCAGTTTAGCAGCTAGAACTCCCAAGAGCAACACCCCAATCTTTTGACACATGAACAAAGGAAGGTTAATGAGAAGGGTCTTCAAACATTTGCCTTTGAGGGTGGAATGAATTCACTAGTGTGCTTTTGTCTTGGCTAACCTACTTTAGTTAGGGAATCCTTAAGAAAGGTAAATTCATCTCAACATCTCAACCTGCCCTCCCCCAAACTTTTCTGGAATTCTCATACTCAGTCCCTAAGTCTTGATATACATATCAGGTCATTATAGCCTTCTTTCCTCATTGCTACCCTGCTCCCATGGGCAGATTTTGGTAGGGCTTCCTGGTATATTCTGCCTAATTTTCAGTAGCATAAGTAACCATTGCAGTTGGACAATTCACATAATTACGGTATAATGTGGATCTTTCCTCCGTCTATTATCAGTTCTGCATGGACAAAGACTGTTACTGTCTTACTACCCTGGCATTTCCCCAGTATGGTGCCTGCATAATGTATGCACTCCAAGAGTATTGGCTGAATAAGTGAATGAATTAACCCAGGCAAAACTTCTTTGGGAAGGCAAATAGTATGCATTATATTTTGAGGAGCCTTAGGATTGTCTTGTACATTGCCACTCTTGTTGGACAACCTGAGTCAACTGCCCTCTTCCCATCATTGTTTCAGAGCTGACAATACAATTGTTACAAGTAATGTTTCTGTTGGATTCAGTTTGGTCAATCCGATTTGATTTTTCAGGAATTCACTGAGCATTGGTTATGTTCTATGTTCCCAGCATGATGCGAGGCTGAGGAGGATGTCAAGGTAGATGGCAGGTTTCCTGTTCTCCTTGAGCTGTGTTCTCCCAGGGAAGATGAAAGTCTGATGGAAGAGTATAACTCAGTAACAGGCTAGATGTCTAAATAACGCAGGCTGCGAGAGTCTGGAAATGTAAGTGTTAACAGGCATTGCTTTTCTGCTTCTGGCTCAACAAAAGCTTCAAGAACACTGGCTGCTTTTTCTTTTAAGTTCAAGGTCTCTGGCCTTTCCCTCTCCCTCAAGACCTTGTCTAACCTTGCTGCATGCAAATGACCGACCAGTTTCCTTTGGTGTTGTGACCCGCAAACTCCCGCCTTCAAGCCAAGGGGAATAGATTGGCCTCCCCAGATGACAGCTCAGAAAGACTGGAGGAGCCTTTCAGGGCAGCTTGCACTGGTTCCCACTGGTTAGGCTTTGAACTTTCCGATCCTTCTTGTTGCTTTGGCTGATTTCACTTTTCTCCTCTCCCAAGGAATGGTGTGTTTTCAAGACAGTGGTAATATGTGCCATCGTTGAGGGTCTAGCAGAGACAAGATTAATTGCTCTCCAGTCAGAAAAAGGAAAAGTGGTAAATTTTTATGTTTAGAAAAAGATGCGCTGGTGAAATACAGCCAGGACGCTTTGCCCAGTCTTTTATTTTGGAGGAGAGAATGCCTAATACAGTCAGACAAAAGCTTATTTTGTGAGGCACCTCCTTGCTTGGGCTTTAACTCAGAATCGCAAATCCCTCAGCCTTGCGGAAAACTGAGAAGCCTTGGAAGCTGGATATGTGGGCTGGCTTCCTGCTTTTCCACTCACTTTCTGACCTTGGGCTAATTGCTGAACCGGTCTTTAAAGACGGAAAGTAATCCCCGCCCTGCCCATGAAGGTCGATGTGCGGCTCATACATTCGTATGAAATGAGACGTAGACGTGAGCAGGCGTTGCCCGTGTGGAAGAGTTATTCATGTGCAAGCTGTTCATGCCGCTCCTACTTCCCAGTTTTCACCCTCCAATTTTGTTCTCATGGGCATAGCACCAGATATAGCTACAGAGCTTCAAGGAAGTGTAAACACAGACCTGATTCGTAGAATTTCCAAACCAAAGTAGACCTCAAAGGCAGCCACATCTCATGTTATAAATATGGACACACAGACAGAACCTAAGTAATGATAGTGACATGCACTAAGTGTTTACTATGCATGGAGCTCGGTTCTCATACTCCACATGCAGTAACTCATCTCATCGTCAGAACCATTCTCACGAGGGAGATAGTGTGATGATCACCTCCCTGTTAGAGAGGCAAGTTAAGGTCCAGTCACCCCTCTCCCAGTTACACTGTGGCCAAACTAGGAGCTAAACCTCAAGCTCACTCTCCCCATTATTACAGTGAATGGCTGTGTGGAAACTGAGTTCCAGGGCGGTAGGGGCAACTCAGCAGTCAGGGATCTAAGCTGGTCCTCTGATTCGCAGCCCAGATGTCTGCCTATCTGTGCAGTAATAAAAGGTAAGGCTTAGATCTAGGCTGGACACATGGTAGCAGGGATGTTGTTGGTTAAGTCACTAGCTGACCTGGGATTTGGTTTTCTCGTTTATACAAAGGTATCATAAAATAGAGTTTCCTTCACAGGTTGTTGTAAGAATTAAATGAGATCATATATGTAAAGCACTTAGAGAAGCCCCTGGATGCAGCAATTCAACAGGAAGTGGCCATTACTGTTACGGCATGCTGCTTTTTCAGGAAAGTTCATAGAGTAGAGATAAGGCAGCACTGTGGTGGGACCCAGGGAGACTGGCTGTGGGAAGAAGGAGATGGGGCGAGGATACACCAGAAGCGTGTGTTGGCAACAGAGAGCAGCAGAGCAGCCCTTCCAGGACAAAGATGAAAAAATAAAACCAAATGAAAAGGCTAGAGCCAAAGACAAGCTAAACCTTTATATCTTGTCTCTCACTGTGGTATTTCGTCCATTCCTCTGCCTTCCATGGACAAGTAGCTGACTGGGGACAAGCACTGCCTCATTCTGCAGGTCCTGGCAGAGATGCCCTGAGCTACCTGCCCCTCTCAGCCTCCCATTTCATCCTGTGACAGGTTCTGACAGCCATGTTGGCTGGCCAATCAGCTGCCAAAACACAAGGTTCCAGGCCAGGGACGGAGCTGCTTGCTTGTTCCTCCCGAGGGAGCTCTGGAGATATGCAAACTTTTGCAATTGCTTCTGCCTACTCAAATCTCTCTACCTCTGTTAACAACTCGACAGACATCTTGTCTGTATTTGATAAATAAGCTTCTCTATTCAGGGGAGTGAATTTGTAGCTATTATGATTCAAATGACATTGACATGATATTTTCTCTTTTTTCCCCCTGCTGTTGAATCAGGAAAAGAAAATCCACAGGAAAAAGAAAAAAATCACAAAAACCCAAAGCAATTACTCTGTATATCGGTCCATGAAATAAATGAATGCATAAGCCAACTCTCTTTTGGGGTGGAGGTAAAGGAACTGATAAATAATTTAGAAATTGTTGCTGTTTCCTGGTTCCCAGAGATGCAGCTGGCATGTGCGAATATGAGGCACATGCTGCATTCATTAGGCACCGAGCAACGTTTTAATTCCTCAACCATTAACATTATCTGCAAGTGGGGCTGTGCACAGAGTCAGATCCCTGGGATGTCAATCAACTCATTACACAGCGTTGGCTTCGTCATATGGGGTGTTACCTCTCATTAGGTTGCCTGAGTCAGCCAGTCAATCAGATGTGACTGAGCAGACGGGCAAGAAGGGAGGCGGGCGAGGTGCGGGGCAGGCAGGAGGTATGCCAGCCAGCAAGCTCTGCCTCTTGGAAGCCGTTGTGTTAAGTACACTTCATGTGTGACCAGCTTAGACTTTATCTCCTTCCTTTCCCCAACTGTGCTCATCCCAAACTGTCCAATAGGGATCACCGAAGATGGGACTGTAAAGTTTGGGATGTGGACATAAGCTAGAATCTTCTCAAATACCTAATTCCAGAGAACATGGGGGATGGGGGAGGGGTTGAGGAAAGGCTTACCATCAGATTTCCTTGCTCATGTTTTTTAGACTCAGAGGCTCACAGACTCTACAAGCCTGCTGGCTTATTTGGTCCCATGGCTTTCAAAGTTTTGGGGAATTTTATTTTTTTTTTTAATTATAGGTGGAAGCCACTAGTTATTTAATGACCTCTCCTGGGTTACAAGCTGCAGGTTGAATAACACTGATTCATTGCAATAGTTTGGGTACTCAGGTCTTTGAGAATAAGCAGACCCGTACCGGGGCATGTCTCTACCCTGAGGAAACAGTGCCAAAACACATGAGGAAACTTTCTTCAGGGCCAGTTTAGAACCTCAATAGAGTTCTGAAGTGTAGCTGAATTCCTTAGTTGTGTAAAGCTGATACCCAGAGGCCATGTGGCAGGGCTGATGAAGTCCAGAGCACTCCTGGTGGGAGTCAGGCTCCTGAACGCTGCTGAATTGTAATGGGAATAAGAAAAATGTATGTATATCCTGCGAAATGGGGACTGCCAAGGGCATACTTGTCGAGATCACAGCTTCTCTGAGGTATAGCGCATTTTCCCTGGGGAGCTCGCTCCTTCTTTTCCCTCTTTGGCTCTCTATCCCTTTCCTTCCCTTCACTTTGAGTTCTGCTTACTTTCTTCTGAGCCCACCTTTACCTTCTCCCTTCCCTAATTTCACCAATAATAAAAATACTTTTAAAACTGCATTCATCATTCACAATCTGCTAAAGCAATTCTTTAAAGTCCTTGGAGGACAGAAACCGAAGCATCGTGTTGACTGCCAGGTATGGGATGCTTGCATGTGCGTGCTCCCGTGTGGACGTGCACATTCACATGGGCACATGTGTGTGAGCTGGAGAGCGAGCCGACCGTTTCATTTCTCCTGTGTGAGAGGCTGTGAGAGCACGGCATTGAAAGAGGAAGAGCCTGCAAATCTCTGACACGAAGGAAATCATTTAAAAGGAGAGAAGAAATCATCACTTTGTTATTTGGCTTTTCAAAAAAGCTATCTTCTTTCTAAATATATTAGTTTTACATTTGATTCTATTGCTCTATCAGCAACTGCAATGATCTGAGGCCGTGATATGCTTGACCACCTAATTTCGGTGGAAAGGAAGGAATTTGTAGAGCTTGTCACCGACTAGTTAACAATGCTGTGACTTTAAGTGACACTTTCCCTGTGGAAAGCACATTATGAGCATTAACTAATTGTGCTATACAACATCCTCGAGAGATGGGATGGCATGGGAGAGAGACAGAGACAGAGAGATGCGTTCTCCTCTCACAGAGACTGAGGAAGGGCTGGCACCGGGTGTGAACAACCTCAGGGCAGGGTGAGCTCCCCAAGAGCTGAGATTAGAACTCAGTTGTCATTCTTCTCAAACGTTCACAAATGCTTAAGCCTTATGGCAGCTGCAGGGTCTATTTTCCTATGTCCTGGGACAGGCTATTTAATCTTTTGGACAGTTAAGTTTCCTCAGCTATTCATTGCGGATAATAGCAGCACCGGTTGTAATAAGGTCACTGTAGGAGTTCAATGAGATCCAGTTTGCACATGGTATGGCCCTTATAAAGTACTCAATGACTTAGGCCTGTGCTACCAGCTTGGAGGAGATGCCCACATCTCTGATTTCTATTCCCCTCTCCATCTTCTCATTCTTTTTTGCTGCTCTCTTCCTCTCTCCCTGGCTTTCTCCCCTGGGCTCCTTTCATGGGCATAATCCTTGGCTATCAGGGCTGGGAACTGGCAGGCATCTGGAATATTAGTCATATTTGGGGGAAATAGATCATGTACCTGCTCCCCTGTTGTTCATCTCTCTGCTGAATGTGTTGCAGGTGATGGGTTTGGGAAAAAGCTTATAGGATCCTAATAGACATGCATCCTGCTCTGCTTGAAACCCCAGCTGGGTCAGAGCTCTTACTCACAGGGTAACTCCAGGGGTCATACTCCCTGGTGGTATCAGCCATCTGTTGGTTATTAGCAAACTTTAGGGCATCCTGTTGTGGTTTTAGAGAACAGAGAAGGATTCTGTGGCTCCAAGAATAATAAGGGCACGACCACAGACCTTTTCCATCAGCCTGGCTACCCACATAGACGTGCAGAAACACGCTCTGTGATTTGCTCTGGTGCATTTCGATGGGACTCTCTAGTCCTATCTGTCTGTACTCATGATAGCCCTGTTTGGGATTCTGAGAAAGAAAGAGGCAGTGTTCACTGTGGAATTCAATACCTTATCGACTTTCAATCAGAGTTTGTGCTCTGCTCTGTGAAATCACAGCACCCAAGAAACCTCAGGTTAGTACACAAGTCCCAAGGGCTTAGGCCCACAAAAGGACCCACTCATGACAAGGACTTTGATTGTGTATAGAAAAAGATGTAGTAAACTAGCGACACAGAAGAAATCATAGGCACAGCTTCCTGCTCCTATGGGTCTGTCATTCCTAGGACATGGCCTGCTGCGTTTTATGCAGATTTTAGTCTGATTCAGAGTTTAGTCTGGAATGTAAAGAAGAAATGGGCCGCAGTTGCAGCTGTAACTGTGTCTGAGAACAGCAATCCCAGAGAGGTGAGGATCCAACAGGCCACCCATTTGTGGAGTTGTCAGTTAGCAGGTCATCCCTGAATAGCTTGGTCTCACATCCATCTGGGATCTGTTCAAGGAACACAAAGTCATTTATCAGCCAAGCAAAGCCCAACTAGGAAGGTGATGGTACTGTGCGTCAACTGCCTACCACACACCAAAGCCAAATATGAGTCATTCTGGGGTCATCCATTCTTAGGATTTATATGCCTTTGGAGGAAACTGGGAAATGGCTAGACCAGGAGGAGTGTATGCCTGCATATATGTGTAATCCCCTCCCCGCCCAGATTTCAACGCTACCTGTCCCTGAATCAGGGTTGCAGAAACTCTGGGTAAAAAGGACAATCAGAGGCCTTATCCAAGAGGGGTATCAATCTGGTCTGACATGTTCCAGGACTGGAGATTTTTAGGAACAGCAGGCAAAATATTTGGCCAACTTTTTAAGCATGACTTGCTGCTGCCCTTGACCCCTCTCCTAGCCCCTGTTGGACATTGATAAATGAAATTCTGCCAGAGTCTCCAACAGAATGTGGTTCTGAGCTGGCAGAAGGACATCTTGGCCCCTCAGAGGGCACAGCTGGTTCCCAGGATTCCGTCAAAAGACATCCCTGATTTGTGTGGCTGTTTGGGGTGTCACAGTGTCTGGGCCTGTAGGACCTTGGCCAACTTGGGAGTAGGGGAGGAGGCAGTGAGGAGGAGAGTGAAACAAAAGAAGGAGGAAGCAGGCAGTAAGAGAGAAGAAAAACAAGTGAGTAAGACTTGCGTTAGGAAGGACCAATCTGTAGTAGGGGCTCCGCTAATTTATAGCCCGTGAATTACACCCTTCAGGTCGGAGACGGCTGCCAGAAAGAGTGGATTTAGTGAGGACCGTGTGAGGTGGCTCCCCCCACCTTCCTGCTGGTTCCTGCAGACATTGACTAGAGATGGCGTCCCTCTTGACAAACAGTCCTTTGGTATTCTCCTTTCCGGGCTCTGCGCTGTGTTTGTCACTTCCAGTTCTCAGGAGGTTTCCACATGCTGTTGGGTCTCCAAGGACTGCTTCTTCCTGACACTTTAATCAAGGAGCAGGGGCCAGCCATGCGGGAGCTGCGGCCCTCCCTCTGCCTAGTCTGCGCTTGGTCCCAGGCGCCTGCCTCTGGCGCTCGGGCTCAGCAGGGCTCTCATCAACAGTCTCTGGAGGGAGAAAAGACTGGCCTGAAGTGGGAGACGGGGAAATTGCCTAGAAAGCCAAGTACCGCGTAAACAGCGTTTAAAAAACAAGAGCTGTTACTTTAATTATGGCTCCGTGCTGCTTAACACCGCAGCATTTCTCTCACATTCATCAGAAACCTGGGGATAAATCAATCTCTGGGAGCCAGAAGCTTCCACAGTCACAGCCTCCAGGCTCCAACCTCTCCCCATCCGGGGTCCCAGGCTTGGTTCTTCTGTACCCTTCTCCTTAGTGACAGACACCTCCCGGGTTTGGAGTCCGCCCCGGTTTTGTACTTAGGCTGCAACTCAGGCTGCCGCCCCCCATGCCCTGATGTCATAGACAAAGTTTTAGGAAGGAAGAAAGGGTCAGAGAGGAGAACATTTGTAAGGGTCAGCTCTGAAGGTGGATGATAGATATCCGTCCTGCTTACTGGCCTGTTGGACTGTTTTCAAACTCTGACTTATACCTTTGATGTTAATGACAGTAATAATAAGAGTAATATGAATAATAATGACATGTATTAGCAGCTGTTATTTACTAAATAGTTATATGCCTAGAGAATACATTTTGGTCCTTAGAAACAACTCAGCAGAGTACGGATTATTATCTCCATCTTTCAGCTGTGAAAATTGAGGTCAAGCCTTTTGCCCAAGGTCACAGACTGAGGGGTAGTGCTGCTCTGCTGTGGTTGACAGCCTCCTGCTCTAGGGATCCTGGCTTGCGTGTGTCATGTCATCATTTAGGGGGATACCAAGGAACTGTGTGTTGAGAGCAGAGCCTGTGCTCAGACTAACAACCTTCAGCTGCTTTTCACCAAGAGACAGGGGAGGACAATGTAATAGAATGTTGGTGTGGGGAAAGGACCTCAGACACCTTGGATTCTTTGTGTCATCTTTTTCCAGAAGGGGAAATGGAAACCCAGAGAGGCGAAGTTACATTTGTCAAAGCAAACCTGGGCCTAGAACCCGGTTGTCTAAAGTCCTGGGTTGGCAATCTCCCTACTGTATAGGAGAGTGAGAAGTTGTGTTTAAACTTAGAAATAAAAGCTTCTTTTTAGCCATTTCTTTTTCTCATGAGTAGATAAGTGGACCTTCGGAACTCAAGGTTAACCTTTGATGTCATCAGAGTTCAGCTGGAACACATGGAGCCTCAGGCTCAAAGGCTGCCTGCCCTCGGGAGCAGCTGGTCCTGCCAGCAGGGCCAATGGGGTCTGCAGTCCGGTGCTCGGAAGGGGTGTTTGCCTGGTGCAGGAAGGAAAGAAGTCACTGAAGTAGAATCCATCCCTTAACCCCAGCAGTAGCAACCACATTCCATGGACAAGAGTACTGGGGATAAAGGAGCACAACATTCAGATGGAAATCCTCCCCGCTTTCTAACTGAAGTTAATTCATCACCTTGGAAACCCAATATTTATCATCCCCCCTCTGAGGTTCGTCCGGTGCTCAATAGACTTTATTTTGTCGTTGTTATGTGTTTTCTTTCTTTTTTTTTTTTAAATAAAGATTTATTTATTTGACACATATAGGAGGAGGGGCAGGCTGGGGCAGTGGGAGAAGCAGACCTTTAGCTGAGTAGGAAGCCCAGTGTGAGGCTGGATCTCAGGACCTTGGGATCATGACCTGAGCCAAAGGCAGACGCTTAAATGACTGAGCTACCCAGGTGCCCCTGTTATGTATCTTTTAAAGTAAGTTATAATTTATATGTACATACAGTAAAACTCATCATTTTTATTGTGTAGTTCTATGTGTTTGAGCCCGTGTGCAGGTGTGCATTTGAACCTATGTCCTCATTTCTCTCGGGCTTGCTGGGGTATAAGATAAGGGGGTGTTTAACTTGAACCTCTCTAGGTTTGATATCTCACATCCCCGAAGGTCAGGTATACAGGGAGTTTTCATTAGTTGTCTTTAAATTTTCTTTTAATCCATCCAACACTGTTGAATACAAGTAGGTGCCTGGCACTATACCAGTCCTGAAGATACAAAGATCCACAAAATGCTGTTCTAAGATTTGGACATATGCATGGCTTTCAACTTGCTGATACAGTGGGAGGTATTCTACTTCATCACAAGAGGGAGATGGAATGGTAAAGCACTGCCTAACCCAAGCCATACTGGCACAAGATTGTCTGTCTATGAACAACTAATAAATTGACTGTTTATAAGCAATAGAACAGTAACCCCTGCAGACTCGCCCCTAGATGCTGGCTCACAGGCAACCCCTCACTCCGACGATGTGTGGGCAGGGGTAGATTTTGCAACTAATACTCTATCTTCACAAACCCTTCCATATGTGAAAACAGCCAGCGGAAATGACCTAAACTATCGGAAGAATAAAAATATTGTGTATTGACAGTTCTCTCTGTGCACAAGCTTTAAAAAAATTACATGGCATTTCCAGAACACAAGGTCCTCTTGTTCAGCCTCCTCTCTAATGCTTGAATCTCCTATGCAATATCAGTGCTCAGCCAATAGCCGCATCTCCACGGTGACACCAAGTTCACGCTCTTGATCGTCCACTTGAATCAAGCACTGGAGTAAGATGTGCTTTATGCTGTGTGAGCTGTTACCATTTTGATTCATTTCATCCTCATGATTATATAGATATATAGGTGATATATATATATATAATATATAATAATATATTCATATATATTTGAAATATATATATTTCACCTATAGATAGCATTGGATAGTAGAAATGTTATCTTGATATTAAGACAAGATCTGTAGCTCTATTGCTTCATTGATTGATCTCATATTTGGCCTTTGGAGTCATTCAAAACAAGTGGAATTCATATCAGATATTTCAAAATATCTGAATCACTGTGCCTTCCTTCCGTCTTTTCCTCTTCAGCCTTAAAGCTAAACTCCCCCAGTCCCTTCTGTTACTCATCATAAGAAGCAAAAGATACATTATCCAATCTATTCATCATCTAGTCTGTTTGGACATGATTCTGTTTGTCTGTGAATCCCTAACTGCTTATGAAGCTGCAAATATAGTTTGTTCTGGGCACCGTCAGTCTATTAATATAGTCCCATATATCAACTTCGGGGGAACTTTCATTGCACTAATGACATGTTATGCTTTCTAGCAACTAAAATTCCTCAATATATTTTTTGAGTTCTGCATGTTTCCTTTAACCACTTTGAAATAATTGTTCTTTTTTATTAAATTTTGTTTTTGTTTTTGTTTTGTTAAAGCTGACCTACTTCCTACGCTTGTCAAGGTCTTTTGAAACTCGAGTCCATCCTGCTGACAAAATACTACCCATACCACTTTGAGTCAGGTGCAAGTGTGATCTGTGTGCCTGTTGTGTCTTCATCTAATGCTATAAAAGTGTTAAATAGGACGGGTGACAGGACTAAGGACTTCCTCCAGGTTGACCCCAATCTACTACCCGGGACACCACGGACACTGTCATGCAATCAGCTATGAATCCACCCACCATCTGGGAACATCATGAAGACCCCTGAGAGATACTATGCTTAAATTTTAAGTGATGTTTACCAAATTTTCCATGAAAGTCATTATATGAAGGAAATGAGGTTGGAGTGCTAGGACTTCGCCATAGTGAACCAATGCATGCTTGCTCAGAATCATCTGATTGATACTTTATTTTTTTCTAGTCTTTCTTCTTAAGAAAAGTCATTATGGAAAATCTAAAATTCTGAATATTCAAATAAACATGGCTCATTTCTTGTTCTCAAGAACCTGCTAGAGGGACATAGAATTTAGGCCTTCAGTGACATGCATATGAACAAATCTCTAAGATCATTTAAATATGTCTTTGGGAACCATGAAAGCCTTTCCAAACCTGGGTGGGAAAAGAGTAGAGAAGGAGGTACAGGAGAAGCTGCACCTGTTTACCTGGTACCCTTGTTGGTGAGTGCAAGAGGTCTGTGGCCTTCAGTCTCTGCAGGTCCAGAAGGGCCAATGTCTGGTGACCATGCATATATCTGCCCCTTCTCCATGTGGGAGGCTAATGCATGCTATCATGCTGGCATTTAACAGCATGGAGAGGGACCACTCACATTCCCCCATGCGGCCAGACCAGATGCCTTTATGCACACACAAAAAATAAGACCAGATTCTCCAAGGAAGCCAAGTAACAGACATGCTTGAAAGAAATCACATTTCAGCTCTGGGGCAGTAGTTCTCTGAGTGTTTTTGCCTGACTGAAGTAGAAGATTTTGCATCAATGGGGAGCTTGTTCGAAATGCAAATTCCTGCATGTTTCCAAGCCTACTGAAGCAGAAACTCTGCAGTGGGACCCAGCAATCTGGGTTCTAGTAAGCCCCTCAGGGGATTTTGAATAAAAAGTTTGAGAAGCCTTGCCCCAGCATGGGCCAACCCAGTTTAGACAGGCCTGGGAAGGGATGGTGTAAGGATGGTGACAACTCTCAAAATCCAATTCAGCCAACGTTTTCTGGAGTAGCTGTGCCGGGAAAGGCAATGTGCTAGGTGCTAGAGGGGAGCAGAAATGTGAGTAAGGCATAGTGCACAGCCCCTGTCCTTAAGTTGCTCACAATGTAGACAGAAACAAACAGTGGCAGAGAGTGACAGGTGAAATGTCATAAAAGTTATATAGCATGTTAAAAGGAGAAGTGAATCAATCCAAGTGGGTAGGGCAAGGACAAGAGAGAAGGCAGATGAGGGTCGGTGAGTGGAAGAGATGGCTTTTGTGACTGGCCTGGCAGGACAGCTAGAATTTGGCTCTCTTCCTTCTCTGTACTCCACTGTGCCCTATACACATGTCTACTCTGGGGTTTTTCTCCAAGTCCGCATATCTGCACATTTCCACCATTTCATCTGGAAAGGTCTTATAAGGTCCTGCATGACCTCAACACAGTCAAACTCAAGGGTATCCCTAGCTGTCAGTTTGTGCCATCTGTCAGCATGCGTAGTGCAGTGGGTCACTGTGTTGGCATGAGACACCCGCCTCCTTCCCTGCTTCACGTCCCATCCTCCTCAACTATGTATCAGAGAGACCCAGGACCCCAAACTCAAGCCTTTTCCTTTTGCCACCCGCACTCATCCCTTAGGTGGTCCAGGCTCAAACAGATGAATTTCATATCTTCATGATTCCAAAACTTCCAGTCCAGATCTTTCTAGATTCACATGCAAACAGCGACCTTACATCTTCCCTCTGCTATGTCACAGGCATCTTAAACCTAACATGCCCCGATGTCTTTGTTTTCCATTTCTAGCACACCTCCTCGTCCCCCTCGATTATCTTCATTTGATAAAAGGAATCCCCCTTTTTCTCAGACCTCTGGTCAAAAACTTGGAGACATTTTTGTCTCTACTCTTACAAGCCCCATATCCAAGTCAGCAAATTCTATTTGACTTTGAAATCCGTCTACTTCTCATCTACTTCTCATCTCTTCCAGCTGCTCACTCCTGCTTCCTCTGTTCACCACCCCAGTGGCTTCCAGTCTCAGTCCGAGTAAAATGCAAATGCTTCACCTAAGAGGCCCTGCATGGCCCAGCTCCTCTTCTCTCTGACCTGATCTCCTACTGTTCTGCCTTCCCTCACTCCTCTTTAGCCCATTGGTCTCCAAGCTTGTGCTCATCTCAGGGCCTTTGCACACATGAGTCCCTATTCCATGAAGTTTTCTTCCAAACCATCTGCATACCCTCACTTTCTTTTAGGTCTGTACTCAATTATCACCTTATCTAAGAAGCTCCCTCTGACTATTCTAGCTAAAGAAGTACACCTCATACCGTCTATCTAACTTAGCTTTATTTTTCTGTATCACAATTATCTGTTTTGCTTTCTTTCTTCATGTGGATCCTGGAGGGTATACTGTGCTCTTCTCATTGCTATATACCCCTAGACCTAGAACAGCCCCTGAAATACAGTAGATGTTCAATAAATATTGATTTGTATTATACTACATGCCCATTTCCCAAAAATGAATGTTGTGCTCCTTGAGTCTAACTAATGTGTCTTACACAGGGGCACTGGGGTGGCTCAGTTGGTTAAACATTTGCCTTTGCATCAGGTCACAATCCCAGGGTCTTGGGATCAAGCCCGGAATTGGGGTCCCTGTTCAGTTGGGAGTTGGCTTCTCCTTCTCCCACTCCTCCTGCTTGTGCGCTCTCTCTCTCTCTCTCTTTCTCTCTCTCTCTGTCAAATAAATAAATAAAATCTTAAGGGAAAAAAAAGTGTCTTACATAATGTTAGACCTCCAGAATCTAACACGGTGCCTGGCACGTTGCATTGAGTGAACTGAGAAGATCTTGCAAGTGTTAGAAAATCCTCACCATAAACATAGAGATAGGAAAACAGGGCTCCAAGATCCAGCAAACACTACAATTTAGCTATAACAGAGGACCGTGTGAGAGAATTAAAAAATGTACAGTTCTTGGCCTCAGAGGAATATGCAGGGTCATCGACTCCAGCCCCAACTCAAAATGTAATCACCCATAAGCCCTTGCAAGTAGATGGAATTTTCCCTATAGTCAAAGATGTTCTTTGGTTCCAAGTTAATATTATGCATGATATTAAGGTTTGCTTTTGAGCTCTGCTTTCACTTATTGGTCTCATTTCCCTTGGAGCTGAATTTGACCTCTAACTTTTCATGCTATCTACCCTGCTGCACCCTTCCGTGAGCTATGCTGGCTATTCGTCTTTGGAGACAAGGTAGGGTGATTGACTTTGGCATTCCAGATGAAGACCAAGGAGGGAGGGAAGTCCCAGCCCAGCTTCCAAAGCAGAGGAGGTATGCCAAGTTGAGGAGTGTCTGATGCCTTGTTTAGAGAGCCTTTCCTCACCAATGCCTCCTATAAACCAGACACACCCACTAGCCCTGAGCAGCTTTGCTTCAGAACCATGACCTCTTAAGTCCAGACCTTCCATATGGTCCTCTAGCCAGACTGGACTTAATGCTCCATTGAAGCCTAATTTCAGTCAAGATCTATTTGACATTGAGGACCATGACTAAGCCCCTATCTCTAATCTGTTTGAGACCCTTCCTCCATTTTTCTCAGTCTCTATTCCTGCCTCAGGGGACCAATTTCCTCCCACAGAATGGTTCTTTCAACACAGTTATGGGTCTTAACCTGGGACATATAGTCCTATTCCTTTGTGGCAAGGCTCTCAGTAAAATATTAGCTTGAAGGCAGAGGTCTAACTCAGTGGCCTGAATTTGATGGTGGAAATTCCCAGAGCAGGCTCAGAAGAGGAATACCCTGGGGCATGCACCATTTAGATGATACCAACCAGCCTCGCCTGTGCATCCCCTCTTACTCTGCCTGGCTTGCAAGTAAGCAAGCTTACTTGCTTACTTCCTTGCTTCCAATCCAAGACTGAGCGTTATGCACTCAAGGGGCGGGCTGGCTGAAGCTCCCCCTTTACACTCGAAGGTTTCAGGTCGATTGCTGAGCCACCCATCAACAGCACCTGATGCCTTTACGGCCAAGCAGCAGCCAAGCAGAGATTTTAAGTCTTGCTGGGCCTCTGAAATGGAACTATCATGCTTGCATTGAATAACACACACCAAAAAAATCAGAAAATTTATAGTCTGCAAGCGTATCTGCAACAATGTTTTCTGTTTTTGGAAGACAGGCTGATTAAAAATATTAAAGATTGTGATGCCAGCCCCCTCCCAGAGAGCCCCCTCCACCCCCCATCATCTCTGTCTTCTCTTCTCTGTGTTTATCTTTTGCTGGAGGCACATTTCAAAGCTTAAGGCTGACAGTTTCATTTAAAATTATTTAAACTATGCCAAATACAGGATCTGTATACAGGTGATTTTTCTTCTCTCTGTGGCCCCAGCTTATTACCAAATCAGGATGTGGCGGCTCGCTGCAGATGCCATTAATTTCTAAGTCTCCAGCCCTTCTTCCCTGCTTCTCCCCCTTCTCCCGCCACTCCATGCACATACGCTGCCCATGGAGGCGACCTCCTCAAATTTATAGCACCTGCAAATCATGTGCTTTCTTCAATGGATGTAAATGCTCTGCTTCTCTATCTCCTCCACCTCCACCCACAAAATTCTTAGCCATGGTTCCAACTCTGACAAGAAGCAGGGAAGCAGCAATGTGTCCAGACTGCAGTCCAGACACAAAGAGATGAATGGTGTGTTAGGGGACATCTGCCATTGCCCTACGAACTTTTAGACATGGGAATGGGAGAAGAAAATTTTTGAGAGAAAAAGAGAATAATCCTCGTACAGGTGAGCTGAGGGCCATCTGTTCATAAAAGTTCAAAGGAAACAAATGTGCTTAGAGATACGGAGCAGTGTGTGATGGGAAAAGGACCCCAGATGGAAAGAGACACCACTGCAGGAGTTCAGAGTCAAAAGGAAAGAGAGGTTTCAGACCAGGCCACTGCCCAGCCCACTACTGAGAGTGGACCTGTTAGCCCAGTCCACTCTTGAGAGCCCTGAGGACCCCCACATGGAGTCTCCAGTCTCCGGGCTCTTCAACCCCCTTCTTCTCCAGCCCTGCCTCTGACCGAGGGACACTCCCACTTGCACATGGATGTTACAGTGACCTCACACTCTCCTCATCATGTGGATATTTGGAGCTAATGCTGGGCAGATGTTAGAGATGGCAAAGAGTTTATGCTTTCATTCTGAATGCCATGGATGGGCATCTGACACATGAAACACTTCATTTCACTTTAGAGTGCATATTCTATACCAGCATACACTATACCAAAAAGGCGGATCTTCCATAAGGCTCCTGCAGGCTTGGTACTTCTTAAATAAGTTCTTTTTCTTTTGTTTGAGTGTTTTGTTTTGTTTTGTTTTTTCTTGAATAAAATGATTATTTTCCTTGTACTTGTCTTTTCCTTGCTCTGTATCCCTCTCTTCCTTCTCCACCATTAGAGGAAAGCAATTTCTAGTCTTCATGCAGAAAACTTGCTCTGTGATTTGCAGTGGGAATGGTAGTATCAGATAACTCATCAATGAGTTACTGTTCCTTAAGCCTTCTAAAAATGAAAAGTATTTCAGATCACTAATCATTATTAATTATAATCATAAGAGGCCTCCCTTCTTTGAAAACACCTGTTGGGAAGATACAGATGTTGAATTTTCTACAGAAGGCATTTTCTTCCCTTCTTCTATTTCCCAGTTCCCCAGACTAGAACTGCTTTCCAGGTGCATCTCCAAGAGGTATACAAAGTCATCATGGGGACCTGTTCAGCCTGTTTCTGAGCACTGTCTGTACTGAAGGATAAGGATGTGGGGCTTCTAGGAATCTCAGAAAAGCTGGGCTTCCATCAAGGAGAGTAACTAGCCAGGGCGTCTTGGGAAAGCCAAGAAGCTGCTCAAGCCTGTATCTTCCTTGGGATGAAGATGAACACCTACATTAATAACTACTTTCTTGACAGAGCACCTTCTACCCGGCAGATATTTTCATATCCCATCATTTACGTTTTCATGGTTTAAAAGAAGGTATCATCCCCTACTTTCTGCAAATGAGAACACACACCTCACCTGATTCAGGAAACTTCCTTCAGCTCTGGAAACAAGCAGCCCCCTCTGCAGAGGTTCTAGGCTCAGGGAAGGGAACGTCTTTCTTCAAGTTACAAAAGGAGAATGGCTTCAAAGTGTGACTTCCCACCCCTCACCCCGAGATCACCAATGTACCATGGGGAGAGCAAAGAATGTGCTCCGTGTGGCATTCAAGCTAAGGCTTCCATGCCAGGGAGAATCGCTGAGAGTCAGTGGGGCCCGCAGACAGGAGGCTGTCCCAGTGCAGGAGCAGTAAACAGCAGGCTGGGAGGCCAGGCTTCTGCCAGATGAATGGCTTTCCATTTCTCAGCCCATTAAGCTCAGAAAACTCCAAACATTCAGAATATTTTAACAGTGATAAAATAACATCTAGCCCACCACACCACTAGCCCCACTCCTCCCAAATGAGGCTCTACCCCAGTTCCAAATCCAGGGTCCCCAACTTAACTCTGACTCTGGGAGGAAAGGATGGGAAGGACATAGGAAATGGGGCCACAGCGCCAAGACCCAGGTGAATGGGAGTGGTCCGTGGGGTGGGTGCTTTAGGCTTTGCTGGCAGCTGTCCCGGAGAGGCTGAGAGCCTGGGCCATTCACTACTCCAAAGCCATACACCCAGCCGTCCCTCCACTACCACATGGGTGGGATCCCAATGGTATCATGTCCAGACAACCGGAGTGGTCCCTTATGGGCCTTGGTGCTGCTGCTTCTCACA
Organism: Mustela nivalis; assembly: GCF_964662115.1. Classification (NCBI taxonomy): domain Eukaryota; kingdom Metazoa; phylum Chordata; class Mammalia; order Carnivora; family Mustelidae; genus Mustela; species Mustela nivalis. The sequence continues at coordinate 33,719,366 of NC_139028.1, read as the reverse complement.
CTTGGCTTCCAAGCACGCTGTTACCAGAACCCGCTTTCTAACTCATGATGCCCACAGTGTCCCCAGATCACACAACAATGATGTTTCCGATCAGTCTCAGAGCCCTTTGTAATGTGGTCCACCCTCCCCAAGTGTATGGATTCTGTGCTCTTGCCCCTAAATACTTTGCCCCGGTCAGACTTGTCTCTCTAAAAATGTACAGCTACATGAGCCCATTTCTGAACCTGTACATCCAAGTCCCCTGGCCTGGCTTCCCTCTGCCCACACTGAATCCCGCACAGGCCCATCCTCTGGGCCTACACACATAGTCTCTCTCCTCTGCAAAGCCTTCCGTGGAACTTCAGCCCACAATGACTTCCCCCTCCTCCTACTCCTTTTACATTATTTTCTGCACTGCATAATTAGCACCTGATGGTATGCTGTCTTCTCCTCTAATTATTTGTACCAAGTAATATACTCCTTAAAAATATCTAGAGAAAATACTCATCTATAAAACTCTTGTCTTTGTGCATCTGCTTGATTTCCATACCTAGATTGAAAATCCGTGCTTTCATACTGTGTATGTCTCCCAAGTCCCCCTTGGGATTAGGCATATAGTTGGCGCTCAATAAATGCTTATAATAAAATGTTTGTTAATTTAGTTTTCTTTCTCTACATAGATACATTTCCCCCTTAATTCTGTAAGTAAAAGAAAGGGATTTTATTATGTCCAATTTATAATACCAGAAAAAGTTTGAATGGCTTTTTAAAAATGACAAATACAGACTGATTTCTATGTATAGGGATCACATGGGCCTAGCCCACCCAAAAGAGTTGCTGGACACTAGAAAGGCCTCCATTGTGCTGTGCAATCTTCTTTGCATTCCTAAATGTGGGAGGAAGGGTTTATTCATTCAAAAACATGCTGAAGAATCTACTGTAATGGCTTTCAACCATAAATAAATATTTGAGCTCTTTTTTTTTTTTTTTAAAGAAAATCAAGATTCCATACTCAAAAATTTTGATTTATTTTTTGGAGATGGGGCCCAAAGGTGGAGATTTTAAAAATCTCCAAGTAATTTTAAGTTATAATTTCTATTAAGAACCGCTGAAATATACCCCCTCCAAAAAAGCCAAAAAACAAGGGTACAGTCCAAGCCTTGAGGTAATCATGGTCCATTAAGAGAGATGGGTGAGGAGCACCCAACATTGTCAGGAATGCCCTAAAGCCTATTCAAGTTATCATGGTCATGTGGGTAGGACAACCGCTCAGGTTAGGATCTAGGAGGAAGCTTCTCGGAGGTAAAATCAAAACCTGACTTAGGAATCTGACAGAGTAGGAATGAGTCAAATGAAGAAGGGTGGAGAGTTCTAGGTAGTGTGGCCTAGAACAAGATGTAAGGTAGTAGGAAGGGCATTGCAGGTAGCTATGACTGAGTTCCAGCCAACAGAACCTATGGGACCCAAGCACCACTTCCCAGTCCGGACCATGAGCCCCTCGGTGGGAATCTCTGTCCCCTCCATGTAAACCATGATGTTCTTCTCCATCTCCTGGGTGGATGAGAAGGCAGCTGAGGACTGAGAGAGGGGTTAACTGAGAGAGACAGGAAGGTGGTAGCCAAAGTAAGTATTTGGGAAGACCATTCCACATGGCAGTTTAGTCTTTGGTAAGATGTTTTGAAAGAAAAAGTAAGCAGTGGCAACTTTAAACAAAGCAGCATACTCTGAGATCTGTAATAAAGGAGGGAAAAGATGTAAAGATCTCCAGCTGTGGCACTGGAACAGGACTCTCTAGAGAAGTAGCTCTGGATGCCTGGGTGTCTGTGAATGTAGGTCTCCAAACCCAGTGCTAGTTTGAGTAAATGCAGAGGGAGTGCCTGATACTGCAGTGTTCAGTGAGGAGGCAGGAGCCATCTTTCGGTGACTCACCCAGTTTCCATCTGGGAATCAGCATGAGTTGACGTGGGTCCCCGTTTATCAGGACAAGTTTTTCCACACCTGGTATGTGTGCATGAGGTATGCTGGGCTTCCAAGGACTTTGCAGCCACTCCCTGGGAGTGCATAATTGGTCGGCACACCTAGGATCCCATTGATTCTGCATACACATGCACTCATACATACATGTGTATGCACGTGCACTCCTCTGAAGTGTCAGCCATGGAAATTGCCACAAGACAGAGAGAAAAGTGGGAAGTAATTAGGAGGGGAGAAGAGGGTGTGATTGGAAAAGATGAAGGAGCCAGGATCTGGGCGATGCTGAAGCTGCCATCTGGCCATGCATGATCTCTCCTTCCTGCACTCATAACTCCCAAAAGGTGAGGTGTCTAAAAACACACTCGCTGTAAAGGAACGTTGACTGCTCCAAATACCAGCCCAGCCTTTGCCACCAGCTTGCTCTGTGATCCTAGGCAGGTCCCTTCATGACTCTGGGCCTCTGCACCCCTTTGCAAAATGAAGAAGCTGGACTCTAATTATATCTAGGGTCCCATCCCGGTCTATAAATGAGAAATGCTTGTCCCAGTCTCTGCTCAATGGAGCCCACTGGTGAGCAGCCACACCGAGCCCCCCGAGGTTCCTCTCACCCATGCCTGCCCGGCAAACAGCAGCTCCCAGGCTGTCCTTCCTCTGTTGCTAATCTCATGCCTGAGTTACTGCACAGCAGCTCCATTACCAACAACAGTGCTTGTGCTGATGAGAAAAAAATAAATGTAAGAACCTAATCTGACTGCACTGATTTATAGCTCAGAGTCCCCAAGACTCTCCCTCCTTCCCTTCCCTGGGATCACCTAGCACAGTCCTTTGGAAGGCAGCTATGCTCACCACTGTACCACCAACGCCCGCTAGCACAGTCCTTTGTTTGCCAAATGCTTCATGTTCACAAGGCCCTGTCTCCCTTCTTTATGCATTTGTGTGTTGTAGGCCCCGCTGTATCCCCTAGAGGGTTCATGAAGGATGAACAAGAGCTTTCTCACAAGCAGAAACAGGGGCTTAAGGGATGCCCCCAGAAGACTCCCCAAATAACTGTGGCCACCATGCTTCTAGCTCTGGTGTGGTCTAGTCCAGCTGAGGTTGAAGACATCAGCATGCAGTGGCTTTTTCATCATTCTTGGGGCCACCAACATGACTAGTCTGTTAGCTGGGGTCACAACTGCACTGTAAGGGGGATATCTCCAGGACAGGTGTAATAAGAAGCATATTTTATCTTTGTCCCAGTTCCAGGCACAGAGCTCCTCAAATCCAAGGACGTTCCTGAATGAATGGAGTCATTCGGAAGAAGCCCCTATTTGAATCATCGAACGCTACATCAAAAACTGATGATGTACTATACAGCGGCTAACTGAACATAATTTTAAAAAAATGAGTAAGCTCTGCTATCAAAAACATAATGTGTCTTGTTGATTTTGGCCATTCTAACTGGTGTAAGGACAAGTGTTAGAGAAGATGTGGAGAAAGAAAACCCTCTTAAACTGTTGGCGAGACTGCAAGCTGGTACAGCCTCTCTGGAAAGCAGTGCGGAGGGTCCTTAAAAGGTTAAAACTAGAACTACCCCATGATCCAGCAATTGCACTACTAGGTTTTTACCCCAAAGATACAGATGTAGTAAAAAGAAGGGACACAGGCTCCCCAATGTTCATAGCAGCCATGTCCACAATAGCCAAACTGTGGAAGGAGCTGAGATGCCCTTCAACAGACAAATGGATAAAGAGGATGTGGTCTCTATATACAATGGAGTATTACTCAGCCATCAGAAAGGATGAATAGCCACAATTTGCACTGACATGGATGGAACTGGAGGGGATTATGCTAAGTGAAATATGTCAAGCACAGAAGAACAATTATCATATGGTTTCAGTCATATGTGGAACATAAGGAATAGAGTGGAGGACCACAGGGGAAGGAAGGGAAAACTGAATGGGAAGAAATCAGAGAGGGAGACAAACCATGAGAGACTCTGGACTCTGGGAAACAAACTAAGGGCTACAAAAGGGAGGGTGGGAAGATGGGGTATCAGGGTGATGGCTATTAAGGAGGGAAGGTATTGGGATGAGCACTGGGTGTTATACACAAGTGGTTTAGGGGGCTTGAACTTGCAGCCTCACCCCCTGATATCTGGGAAAAGGAAGGAGAGAGCTGTGGATTAAGCCTTATAAAGACCCCTGAAGGTGATTTGATGAGCTCTGGGTTGGTGAATGGATCTACCTGCCAAGAGGAGGGTGCATGCACGTTCTTTGGGGATAGAAGTTCCTGCACTTGGGATCCTTCTGAATCTCCTTTATGTACCTCTGTGTCTGGCTGTTCTTCTGTATCCTTTACAATATCCTTTATAATAAACTGGGTTGTAAGTTAATATTTCTCTGAGTTATATGAGCTACTCTAGTCCATTGTTTGAACCTGAGGAGGGGGTCATGGGAACTACCAATTTATGGCAGTCGTGAGAAGCACAGGAGGCAGCCTGGATTTAGGTTTGGTGCACAAAGTTGGGGCAGCCTTTTGGGACCGAGCCCTTCACCTGTGGAATCTGACGCTCTCTGCGGAGAGGTGGTATCAGAATTGAGTTGAATTGTAATGCTTTCCAGAAAGTGTCTGCTCAGTATTGGGGAATTAATTGCATGTGGTGTTGAGAACAACACAGGAAACAGGAGAAGCTCTTCTCTGACCTAAGGCATCCCTTTCTTTTCCATATAGCTTGCATTGACAAAATATACAGCAACGACAGAATTTCAAGGATTGAAGCCTCCGTGGAGTTCCTTGTGAGCAAGGGCTCTCAACACACCTGGAAGGCTTTCCTGCTCCACTGGGAGGGCCAAGACCATCTCTCCTTCTTGGCTTTCAGATTGTACCACTCATCCAAGGAAATATCACATTTGGAGGCACAGTTAGGGGCATTCCACACAAAGGTGTATATTCTAGCCACACGACTTTCTCCTGCTGTCCCTCTTCACACTGGAAGCTGGTGTTAGAGGCACAGACAGCAAGCCCAGATGGGTAGGAGAGATATCGGGAGCAAGGGGGAGGTCTGACTGTCCAGGACAGACTGGCATCAGTTAGAGGAAAGAGTGATGCAGCAGTGAGTGGCTGTTGCACCACTGGCTCCCCACTCAGGGCTCAAATGGCTCAAAGGTAGTGTGAACTGGGGGAGGGCCAAATGCCAAGCAGAACCTTTCCCTTCTGAGCTGTAATCTGTGTCCTCCTCAGAGACTGGCCTCTTCAGCTTTAAGACCTGGCACTCAGCTGGGGCTACCGAACCACCCTCCGCAATCTCAAATCAGAAGACATTGCAGGCCAGAGTGACCTGCCTTCACCAGGCAATAGGATGTAGTCTGGCTATGGTCACTCAGCCAGGCTGTGTGACCTGATGTGCCATAAAGTGGGGATATCACAGTGTGAGGACTCAGGATGGTCCAAGTTTCTATGTCCCATCTTATTTATTCTCTGGCATTTGCCACCAATGGGTGTAAAATCTAATTGCCCAAGAGACAAATGTACAAGGAGATTATGGGAAGGACAGGTACAGGAATGTCAGGATGGATCCTTTCCTCATCCTTATTGCCCAAATGCAGCTTCCTTTTAGGCCCCTGGCTCTGGAGACCCAAGAGATTCAGACTCTCATCATGAAACATCTATCTTTCCTTTCTTTTCCCTCCCCCCAACTCATCCAATTACCACATTGAACATTATCCATCATCTCCTCTTTGTGGCAGCAAGAATCAAAGAGCAGACAGGGGAAATTAATAATAATTGCAGTGTCAAGGCGCAGGATGCAATCAGAATTCAACGTGGAAGCAAATACAAACACAAACAAACCATATTTATTCTTCTGAAAGAGCGCTCAATTCCCTCCTCTCCCTCCTTCCCCAAGAGCAGCCAATGATAGTGGTCAGGAAAGAGACATCAGCACTAATGTGGGGATTAGGAGCTGATTCTCCAGCCCAGCCTGCACCACCACTGGGACCCGGGATTGAAATTGGAGCCGGGATCTGGGACCCTCTGAGGAGAGAACCAAAATCCAAAATCCACCAGGGCCATGTGGAAAGCAAAGGAAAGAGACATCTCCCTAATTCAGCGGTAAGCCCATGAACTCTGGAAAGATACAGTGACAAACTGAAGCATTAACCCAGGAAAACCAAGAAAAGAAGGAACTACCCCCACCCCAAACTTCACCTTCAGGGGTCTAAGAAGCAAGGTATGGGATTCACAACAAGACCTCTTTGGTCAACCCCACACCAAACTGATTATCCACATATACAACTCGTGGAAGTTCTCACAAAATGAGAATATGCAGCCACCTGCAAACACAAACAAACCAACAATCCGTGTTAAGGAGAGAGCAGCTTTGGCATGGATCATATAAAGTGGCAGCATGTTGAAAGCAAAAGTTATTATTTTGGGCTTTGGTGTGTGTTACGCATTCATATTTATATCCTGTTACTGCCTTTCCTTCCTGGCTTTATTTTTAGTTAAGCTAGTAGTTAAACGCATTTGCTTTCCACCATCTTCTCCACCCACCACCCATTGAGACGTGGTTACTGACACCTGCCAGTTTCCCCAGAGGGCCCCAGATAGATGTACGTGTCTGGAGTGGGGTTGACCTGGTTGGAAACCCACCTTTTCCTCTTACTGTCACTGATTTTGGACAATGTATGTACACTGTCCGTTGCTATGTTTAGCAATATCACCCACTTTCCATAACACTGTTGAAGAGTAAATGAGGAGATGTATATGAGACATGTAGGATGGTTCTCGGCACACAGTAGGTGCTCAATAGAGGTAGCTACATGTAACATGTAAAAAGCTGGATCTCTTCACAACCAGATGCAATATGCTGTTTCAGAATTTCAGTGAAACGAATACAGGAATATTTAAAGGGGAAGGCAGAGAGGTTACAATATGTATCACACAGTGACATTTCCTCAAAAATCTTCAGTATAAATTAATCGTCTCTAAAAAGTTTCACACCCAAGGCCCCTAGTCACCCTCAAATGTGTTCTCCACTATGAAATGCATGCCACCACCTCCTACCAAAACAAAACAAAGCAAAACTCAAAGTCCCACCACTGGGAAGCAAAGGAAAGAGACATCTCTTACAACTATGCATCCTAACCTCTGGGAAGTCGTCTGTGTTTCCCACTAGGACAGCTTTTCTTGTCAGGAGCAGTGGAGCTGTAATTCTGGTCAGTAACACCCTCCTGCCACAGAGCTAATGGGTGCAAAGAGCCCAGCATTATATTGTCACATAGTAGGTATTCAGTGGATGGTAGGCATATGTAACATGCATTGAGAGTCTGGAACATTTTCTCCCATGCATGTGCCTATAAGTGTTACAACCGTCCTTTCCTCCATGTTGTGATACCTTAATCTAGCCCAAGGAAGGAACTGCTTTGGGAGTATGTGGGGTTTAAGATGACCTGCTCTTTGTTAAGTTGTTAGGAGGTGCCTGGGAGACTTGTGGGCATCCATATAACCCCGCAAATTATGCCTTCCCCTGACTTCCACTTTCATGGCCTAGATTGAATGAGAACCTGCAGATGTTGGAGACCTGCCCTAACCCAGTCAAACTGACTGGGTCCTGATAACCAGTGTCACCTTCTGAGGTTCTGCTATACATAAATTGATTTTCTAAAACCAAAACACTACTATCTGTATCCCTGCTGCTGACTCCATGCATTGGATTCGACCACAATGGTTTTTAAAGTCAGCCAAAATTAAATCTGAACTTGCCACATGCCTTTACATACAACAAGGTTGTGTGCTGTGATGTTCGACAGCCAACTTACAGCTTAGGTTCCTGTAGCAACTGAGACCTATTCAAATTAGAACACGTTTCTTGGGAATACTCTCGATAACAGTAAAGATGAAGGCCCCAAAGTGTGCGAGCATCGTAAGTCAGTCATCCAAATCTTACAAGCTGCATTAGCCACAGCAAACCCAATGTAGTCAACACTGGTTATACATACATACATGTAGTTACAGTTGATTTCATTCCAAACCCTGAGTCAGAGAAGTATTTATGACTTGAGGAATGCTCTGCGTGGGCACAGGGGGTCCAGTGCTGGGAGAGGCTATAAGTACTTACTTCACTTGGCTCCAGAGGCTCTGGGTTTCCAAGGTGAAGGAAAGAGAGGTGAATGAATGTGTGCTTGGATGTGTTGGGTGGAGAAAACCATTTTAAAGGAAGAATTATTATTATTATATTATTATTTTTTTAAATTTGCTTACTAGTCCTGTTCACTTCTCTACTAAGGATCAAAGAAAAATGGAAGAGCAAGGTTTGAGTCCAGAAGTCCGAGGATGCTTTCTTGGGAGTTCTAAGAGGGAAAAAACGTAAAATTTGAAAGGAGGAGAGCAGCTGAGAAGGGTGAATAGGGACAATGGCAAGGCTGGTTTCCAAAAGAAATTCTGCAAACTGGGGAATTGGGGAAACTGTCCTAAGGATGAGCTGAACCTACAAAGCTCTGTTGGAATAAAAGCTGTATTTGAGTACAGAAAATTCTAATGGGCTTACACTACCAAACTTGGCAGGGGCGGAGTGCGGTTCATGTGAAGGCTGAGAAACCCCTTAAGTTTTCGATAGCCCTTTCTCCATGAGGTTTGAGAAGTCTTACATTGAATATCTGAAAACTCAGAATTATTATTGAAAATGATCAGGAATGTTCTGCAAAAATTATTTGTTAAGCTGTATCTTACAAGATAGGTCAGTCTAGAACAGAGGTCTTTTTCTATAAATAGCCAGATAGTAAATATTTTAGGCTTGGTGGACCATAAAGTCTTTGTCACAAATACTGAAATCTGTCATTATAGGGAAAAGGCAGCCATGGACAATGTGTCAGCTAATAAACCGAGCTATAGCCCCATGAAACTTTTTTTTTTCTTTTTTAACTAAAATAAATGATGGACTGAATCTGACCAGTGGGCCTTAGTTTGCCAACCCCTGATACAGAAGTGGGGAAAAAAAACTTGGACACAATAATTTTATGTTGTCCCCCAAAAGCAAAGGAAGTAGGATGATATATGTAAGCTTCATCTTGCAGGAATGCCTGCCAGGTCCATCACTTATAAAAGTTGGGAAGACAAATGTGTCTTTGCAACTTACACCATTACACTTCTCAGGAACTCCCACCTATCTGCATCCAACTCGAACACTTTGGGGTCAATTGCCATATGCCAGGCCTGACCTCAAATGTCACCTCCTCCATGATGCTCTACAATGACACCCCTGGCTCACCAAAGAGACCTACACAATTCTAGCAATATCACCCCAGGCTTCAGATTATTCCCTCTGCTTTCTTTTTTCTTTTTTTTTTTTTTTTAAGATTTTCTTTATTTACTTGACAGAGCGAGAGAGATCACAAGTAGGCAGAGAGACAGGCACAGAGAGGGGGGGAAGCAGGCTCCCTGCTGAGCAGAGAGCCCGATGTGGGACTCGATCCCAGGACCCTGAGATCATGACCTGAGCCGAAGGCAGCGGCTTAACCCACTGAGCCACCCAGGCGCCCTGTCCCTCTGCTTTCTTAACTCATCTCCCCAACTACAAATAAATTTTCTTTCTCATTCATTCACTTGGATGAAGTTCTGTGCTTTCCCTAGTGACCACTGAGAACTGAATGGATCTAAAAATCTGGTTGAGCTAATGTGTCAGTAGGTGTTAATGGTTTAATGCTAGGACTCTCAAACTGCTCTCTAAATACCCTTAGGGGTACAAGCCAATGTGTCAAGATAAACATACTACAAGGTAAATATGATGCAGCTTTCAGAAACATACATTTTATCTGAATAATATTGGAGAAAAGCTAATATTATAACAAATTCATAACACCTTATATTAAGGCATGGCTAGAACATGAGTATAATATAAATAGTAAGTATTAATAATTAATTTTAATTTTTAAGCTGTT